>NC_090936.1:410784808-411418317 GCF_040938575.1 Ambystoma mexicanum
TAGAAAATATTTAAAAACTGCTTTTTAGGTATAAAAGATGTACACTTTTTATTCTTTGTCCGTAACATTATAGAAAACTCTTCTTTTTTGTTATTTTAGGGGTGTTCATGTTTCAGTTCTGCCACTGCCTAAACACCCAGCACCCAAGATTTACATCATACTTTCCAAACAAATCCCACAAAACACATGACCTGTTCTGTTTGCATGCAAACTCTGTAAATTTACTCAACCAGAATGAGGTTATCAAGTCAGTACTTATCAGTTTGAATCATGAAACATTCTGGCAGAGTAGACTAGGCTTCCAAACAATGATACATTTATTTAGGTCAGAGCCCCACTGGTAAGTATGCATGAGAAGATCTGAAGTTGGTCAGTACTTGCCAACCTAGCCTCATCATTTTCAGGTAGAGCCTTGTTGGACCAGCTCAGTGAGGTACAGCTTGATTCCCTAGGTGTAGCAAGCAAGACACCCACATCTGGGCATATACACGTTCACTTAGGGAGACTAACTCAAAGCAACATACATTGGCCTAGCCAACAGCTTGGGCTTTTGATTAGGCATGGATAGGCATTTGCCAGGAACGGCCATAAGGGTACCACCTGGCCATAAAATGGGAACTGCTGGAAAATGCTGCCAGTAACTGGGCATATGATGGCATTGCCTGGCAAATGTCTGCTAATACCTATAAGCAAGGCAGAACTGCTGGCTTTGTGATTGCCCGTTTAAGACAGGACTTCAGTGCAAGTCAGAGGCATTGACAAATATATTGCTTATAAAATCAACTTGCTGAAGACACACATTAAGAGAAGTTTACTACAACACTAGATCATTTACAGAGGCAATTAAGTAATTAAACACTCAAAAGAATGCTTACATATAACACTAGCAGGCCCTGTACAGTAACACGTTTGTTGTTACTTTGTGATAGAGCTTGCTCAAAGAGCTCTGCAAAGGTTATGTTTTGGTGGTGAGGCATTAACATTGCCATGGCTAGTCATTATGTGGGTAAATGACCAGACACACCCATAGAATGTGTGTTTCTCCTGACAGTATATTGCCATTGAATCTTTGTTCCACAGCATGAGTTCTGTTTGTACCTAATAGGTAAAAAGTCTCTGAATCAATTGGAACCACCGTCATTGCTCTGGCCAGCCTTCCATTGCATTGTTTACATATCAGCCTTGGCCCTCTCACTAATGTCAGAAGCCCTTCCAAAACTGCTAAACCACAGGGCCTAAAAATTCATGTGGTTGCTTGTGTTCTATTGCAGATGCAACACTACCTAGCAATTGAGATTGAACTGCACCTTTCGGTGGCAGCACCAAATGTCATTTGCTAATGGCTTGTCCCCTTCTCTAATCGCACAGACATACTACAGAATGATGGCATGGAATGTTGTGCAGAGCAACAGTAGTGATCATGTTTAATTCAAACATTGATTTGCATCTATCACTTTTTGATTTTACTACACTCCCCTCCAGAATTACATTTTTGTTACTAACAACCTTATCTTTTCACTTATACTCAAGTAGTTAATGCAGCAGAATATATACTTTGAATGTAAGTTGTAAGGCCCCCCCCTCAGTTGACGCACCTTCTGCAGAGATCTGTGTTAAAGCAACTTTACCTGTCATTTATTGTTTGATATAGTTAACCATTTTATTAAGCATGATGTGAAAAACCACTATATTCCCACAAAAAAACATACTTTAAATTACAGAACCAAAATTGTGATTTTAGGTTTCAGAAAATGGTTGTAGGCAGCCTGCTTGAATAAGTGTGCTACCTAACTTAGAGGTGTGAATGGCCCTCCATCTCCCTGGTCGTTTGTACTTTCATGGCTCTGGGGCATAAATCATTGTCTATGGTAAGAAAACAAATCGGGGCCAGTCCTCCTGCAATTCAGCCTCTCAGAATGATGTCTCTGAGGTTGCTGCTGAATGTTTAGAGCAAGGGTGTACAACTGATTTTGCCAGAGGGCCGAATGTACCCTACATGCTGCCTATAGTGGGCCGAAAACTAAATGCGGGAGGAGTGGCAGGCGAAGGAGTGGCAGGATTGTTCTTCAACCCTCTATTATTAAACACATGGAAAAAATACATTTTTAGGTGTGCCGGTCTTTGTGTATTTCAAACGTACATTTTGTACTACAAATTTTCAATTTTTATAATTAATTTCTTTCATAAGGATATATTGGCAATAGTGGACAAAGTAGACAAATCATTCAGGAGAAAAAACACTGCTCAAACATTTCACGCATTATGCCGCTTTAGATTTGCAAGGCACAAGCTCATTATTTTGGACTGCTATACTTTGCTGTTTGAGTTGGTCATACTCTTGGGAGTATGGCTTTCGTTGTGTCAGGTTTCCACAAAAGGCAAAGGAGGTACATCTCTTAACTGTGCCTAATTTTGCTTTACGATTGGGTTCACTCTTGCATGTGACACTATGCCCCATGGCCCCCACCTTCCAACCAAACACTATGCCCAATGGCCCCCACACCGCAACCAGACACTATGCCCCATGGCCACCACCCCCAACCAAATTCTATGCCCCATGGCCATAATCCCACAACTATAAACTATGCCTCATTGCCCGCACCCCCACACTATGCCCCATGGCTCCCACCCCCCAACCAGACACTATACCCCATGGCCCCCACCCCCAACTGAACACTATGCCTCATGGCCACAATCCCACAACTAAAAACTGTGCCCAATGGTCCGCACCCCCACACTATGCCCCATAGCCACCACCCCTCCAACCAAACTCTGCTACATGGACCCCACCCCCAACAAAACACTATGCCCCATGTCTCCCACCCTCCAACCAGACACTATGCCCCATGGCAACCACCCCCCAAACACACTATGCCCCATGGCCCCCAACCAAACACTATGCCCCATGGCCATAATCCCACAACTAAAAACTGTGCCACATGGCCCCCAACCAAACACTGTGCCCCATGGCCACAATCCCACAACTAAAAACTGTGCCCCATTTTTAGAACTGATATAATATTGTTTTGTCCTCATTGTATATGTTGGCCTATGCCCCGTCGTTTTGCGAGGAAATTCGTATTGCAAGGTCGTGACCGTAAGTGAATCAAGCCTCCATTTTAGGTTAAAGCCGCCATGTTAGTTATTCGTGCAAAGTCACCCTGTGGCCTAAAATGTCCGTCTTGTGTTCTCTTGTTCTTGCTTTATCCTCTCCAACCTCTGTATGAGAGTTAATGTCCAACCTGCCTTCAGGCTACATGTTAGGGTCATGTAGACCTTGTCCTTCGTTGACCTCGGGATCAGAGGATTACTTGAATCGGCGATGTAAACCTACTAATATACAAGAACGCTATCCAAAACACGATATGTGAAACATCTGTATGATCTGTATTAAAACAATATGTAAAGAGTGTAAAGTTAAGACCTAGAGAATAATAGTGTGTGTTAGCAAATGTGTTGAAAAGTAAACCGCATACACGAGATATGTAAATAAGGAAACAAACCTGGTGCGACCCTAGCCCAGTACATGATTAACTTGTAAGAGGCTGGACATCGTTATAACAAACTGTATAAATACGTTGATGTCCAGCTAGCAGATCCTGCTCACATTGAACCCTGCTGGTGGTCTCTGATGTATTGACAGCCAAATAGCTATTTGTGTACTTTGTTTTGTAACTGTTCAGTTTTGTAATAAAGATTCTGGTAATCTTTACAAGTCTGTGTCAGTGTATTTCTCTTTGCATGGTGTAAAAGCCTTAATATTGTATTTTTCTGATTCCACACCATGACTCACACCCCCACACTATGCCCCATGGCCACCACCCACAACCAAACACTATGTCCCAGGGCCACAATCCCACAATTAAAAACTGTGCCCTATGGCCCGCATCCCCACACTATGCCCCATGGCCACCACCACTCCAACCAAACTTTGCCACATTGGTCCCACCCCCAACCAAACACTATGCCCAATGGCCCCCACCCTCCAACCAAACACTATACCCCATGGCCACAATCCCACAACTAAAAACTGTGTCCCATGACCTGCACCCCCATACTATGCCCCATGGCCACCACCCCCAACCAAACACTATGCCCACACCCCCCCAAACAACAGAGTGACCAGTGGATTGCACCAGCGCAAGAGCCTTTCACAAAGACAGTGAGCTAAATAGAATTGGCATCAACAAATGACTATCTGCATCCCGGTTTCACTACGAACCAAAGTGTGTGATCCTGGGCAAATCATGTAATCGCACAGTGCCTTATCTGCAGTGACTCACTTCATAGTTTATGTTAGCATATCATGCTGTTATAAAGTCATTAAGAAAAACAAATCCTAATGACTATAGAGTTGTTATATAAAAACAGTGCAATTTAGGCATTTTGCACCACAAAGTTATGTGCCACTTGGCTTACTTATGGCAACCTTTTCTAAAGACACTTCCATTGTACCTGCAAGTACTAAAAACTGATGATGCTCCTTGCAAAGTCGTTTTCTGTGAAGTCACTTCTATTGGTGCAATCCATATGCAAGTGTAGGTGATAAAATGCCATCTGCCACTAATGTTACCAAAATAAAGTTGATGAGGGGAAGCTGCGTGAATGAGGTTGTATGTATGGAATTGCGCACACTGCATTTGGGGGGGAAAGTAGCAGGACTTTTTTTGTGCTTCACCCGACACACTGTTGCTGTGCTGGATACTCCCCTGAACACACCCCAAACTCCCAGCACACAAACACCGATAAAGAACATGAGAGCGCCCCCACTTACCAGCACTGTGGATGTGCTTGCGCTGCAGCTGGCGTGGCAAGGCTGAAATGCCTTCAGGCAACATTCCACGCCATGCCAGCCACAGTGCTGGCCCTCTGTTGGTATAGCCCATGCACTACGTGACTCGTAAGAGCCACATAGTAAATGCAGTCCACCAATAGAGGGTCAGCATTTCCCATTGGCAAGTAAAAAAAAAGACTTTCCTAATAGAGGATGGCCGAAGCTGCTTGCGGGAAAATCAACATGCTGGGCCGCACTTGGGCCCCATGTTGTGCACCCGTGGTTAAGAGTGACATCCACCCCCACTCCCTCGGCTACCTGGTGGTCATAAACATCACTGACATGGCCTCCTTTCAAGGGGGGGCCAGAGGCTGGCTCTGGGGGGGGCCTGGCCCCCCTGCTGGAGCCGGGCCTGTTTCAAAGACACAAATGTGGGAAATATTGTCATCGCAAATATAAAAACAAAGGGAACTACTACACCAAATACCGCTTCGGTTTCACTAGGCCAGTTACAACAGGTCAAGTAAACAACTTCATGTCTTCAGTTAGACAGTGTCAAAGGTAAATCACCTAAGAACACATTACATAAAAAGAACAGAAGCAGCAAAATATATCAATGATTACAATACAATCATTGCACTTTTATGGAATGCAAACATAGATGTGCAGACAATTCCGCTGCAGTTGCACGATATGTTACAGCCTACTTAGCCAAAGCAGAAAAAACAGAGCTTTAAGACCTCTGGGATGACCTATAATCTGACAAAACACTGCCACAGAAATTGTACAGCTTAGGCATAAAAATGCTCTCTCATAGAGAAGATGGCTGCTATGAAGCTGCAGACCGTATAACCGGCACTGCTTTGTATGGAAAATCTGAAAATATAGTATGGCTAAGTCTTGGTCCTGCTAAATCTAGAAAAAGAGTTCTCAAATCATATGAGGACATAGAAACAATAGCCAAAAATGATCCCAACTGCCAAGACATTTTGAAAAATAATTTTACTAGACACATGCTAACCAAACAAGAGTACCACTTTGGAAACCATGTGTGTGTCTATACCACATAGCCCAAAACTTCACATACAAAAATAATATAAAACCAGATGAAAACAAAGGTAGATACAGAGTGACAAACCGTGAAAGCAGCTTAGTGAAACTTACCAAACGAAGCTTAATTAATCTTATCAAATTGTCATTAAAAACTTCTCAACATAAAGAACTATATTACATGTCCCTGCTATAACTTTTTAAACCATGGAGAAAAGAAGGAGTTACTAGATATCTATGAATCCTATGAAGACGCTTTCAAAGCAAATGAAAGCATTATAACAGATGTAAACTTTACACAGTACAAAACAATGTTGCATAATGAACAGCAACACGAAGAAGAACTCCAGGCCCAACTAGAGGAGGACACTACCGACAGTAGTCAACCTTCTGCAACAGGAAGCCAAGAACCACTGGGACGGCCACTAATAGCAAATGAGGCAGAATTAGCTATGACTGAAGTAGAAAACACCATGTGTCACTATGAACAAGATACAGAAGACTTCACTGTACTGAAATCAAAACTGAACAATGAGCAGCGTACCATTTTCCAAGGAGTAACAAAACAAATTGAACATGGTGTACAACATGAAAATAAAAACTGTACCTGCCAAAACTACAAACCTATACTGCTATACGTCAGTGGTCAAGGCTGGTTCAGGAAAAACATTCTTAATCAAAATCATAAGCAAGTTCCTTCAACAATTGACAAACAACAAACTGTCAGCTGTTTTAACCGCCCCCCACAGGTTTAGCTGCCTACAACATAGGCAGCGTAACTTTACACTGATTACTACTCCTTCCAGTAGAACACTAAAACAAATTAGATTATTACAAACATTCCACAGAAGCTGCAATGGAACTACGCAGAGTTTTGAAACAAATGAACATGCTACCAGTAAATGAAGTGAGCATGCTGTCCAACCTAATGTTGGCTTTGATTCACCTCAGATTACAAGAGGTACTCAAAACAGACTACAAAGAGCTCTTTGGAGGAAAACACATTATTGTTCTCTGAGATCATCTTCAATTGACACCATTGAAAGGTGAACCTATTTTTAAAACCTTAGGGCACAAACTCTGCCGTAAAACTGTTGGCAGCTTAGGAAATGTCAACCTTTGGCAACATTTCCAATACAGAGAATTAACAGAAAACATGTGCCAGTCTGCAGCCGTCACATACGGCAACATTTTAAAAAGTATTAGAGTTGGTATACTATCTCAAGAAGCACAATCAATATTAAAAACCCGGCACATCCATGCACTCTATGGCCATAACTTATGTGCTATGATGTCATGGAAAAAACATCACACAAAAATGTCAATTGTATGTCCTTGATGCCAACTCTTGCAAGCTGTTCAAAATTCAATGAAACAATGTTGAAAAAAGAAATGCAACCAATAATTGAAATTTGCTTCACAGACAAACTGGACGTACATGGTATGACACTACCCATGTGTCAACAGGCCACAGCAAGACTAAATACCTTAGAAAACTATCTCCAACACAGCTGGTTTTGAAAAAATATTAAAATTATCTTTAAACTGTAGAGTAATGCTTAAATGTAACAATGACGTGGAGCAAGGACTAGTTAATGGAACACTTTGTACAGTTGTTCGCTTTCAAACATACCCACGTGACAACAACATTGTTTGTCAATATTCTCTTTGACAAACTATCAGAAGTTAAAAGGATAGGACGCTCAACAGCCCGATTCCTTCTTTTCAAAGACATGTATGTATGCAGAGAACAATTTTCTCTAACTCTAGCATACGCAGTCACCATTCAAAAATCACAAGGTCTCACCCTAGATAAAGCATTGATAGATATTGGGAGCAGTCTTTAAAGAAGATATGAGCTATGTAGCACTATCACGCTTACGTACACGCAACAGACTATTTCTAATCAACTTTGATGCAAGTAAAGTAAATGCTGATATTCCTTGCATTCTAGAATACAATAGACTATGTTCACTGTACACCCCCATCTAAAAACCTATCCTGTTCCACAAAAAGCAAAACGTTGTAAAAGAAAACTACTTCAAAAGAAACGATACAGGATCTCAATGCAAATCCTCCAAAGAGGTTAAAAGAAGCTAATACTTCATCAATTACTACAACCAAAGAAGAATCTACTGCTTAAAGTAACTCAAGTACTGTCATGATCTCTGCTTCCAAAAGGTCAGGGTTTTCCCAACTCCCTTGGAAGCAGATCCATAACCCAGGTTCCGAGTGCCAACCAGTCCCAATTGGGACCTTTTGGACCCAGTCCTGGCGCCAGTGGCACCAGGCTCATAAATATGCCCAGTCCCAGCGCTGGAAGCGCCGGGCTCATAATGCTTGGGTGGACTTACCTGCAGCAGACCATGCTGCTTACTTGCCTGCCAGTTGAGAGACTGATCCTCTTCTGTTTGGAACTACTTTTCCTGTTGGGTGGGGCAGGAGCCACTCCCTAAATTCAGAACACTGGAACTCTTCTGGAAAGCAGGAACTCTTTTCTTACCTAGGCGTGGCTGTGGAAGGAGACACCTAAGCACTACAGGAGGCTATTTAAACCACACCCGATGGATGAATCTTGCTTTGCGTTATTCTGCATCCTCTGCAGCAGAACGCTCATCGGGTCTTCTGCATCTGATCCTGGGCCTAAGGAAAAAGGCTTACCATCCTGAATACAGTCTTCAGCAACACCTATAAAGACAAGAAAGAACAGGTTAGCATTACGGGCTTCAGTGACAGCTCTTCACTTACCTGGTCCATCGGCTGTCACCAACGCCTCGCGCTGCATTCCGGCATCTGAAAGACAAAAGCTTACCAACTCTTCGCACGCTCCGGAAGCCTTCGGCGCTGCATCCCGCATCTGAAAGACAAAACAAGGTGCGTTTAAAGACATTGGGGAACTTTAATACTCACGTGCCATTACTCATTTCCCCATCTAACCCAGTGGGTATTCCGGCACCCTGCAGCCTCTCCGAACTTGTACCTGCAAAATAAAAAGACAGTTAGAGCGCATCGTGAAGCAGGCAACAAGCGCTTCCTTACGTGCTTCCAGGCGCTTCTATTCATCACACTGGCTCCATCTTCAACTCACTTCAGCCCGTCATCCGCCATCGCCGGAACCCTGCAAAACAAGAAACATCATTACTAAAGACTTTAAAGACATTAGAATTACTCGAAACTTACCGTTCGTGCAGTAAACGACGGACAGCAGTCCTCTGAAGTCAAGGGGCCTGCTCCCCTTATCCAGTGAAGAAACTGGTTACAGCACCCTGCCCCGAGGCAGATGGAGAGCATGGCGTTCACTTACCTAAGGTGAGAGCGTTAACCTTTGGGGGTCTACAGGAGAAGAGAAAGGGAAGAAGAGAGAGGCATTCAATAACCCAGTTCCTTAATCCCATATTTTCTATCTGCAGACATCTTACCCTTCAAGTCAGACATACAGTGCACAGAGATCCAGCCCAAAGAGCCAGCCGTGTGTTACACATCACCTTTGAAGATACGGTATACGCCCAGTCAAGACCGGCGCCTCTACGGGAACCAGGTGAGCGTTACAAGTACTTCTTCAAAGAAGCAACACACACTCCGAAAAAAACCTGGACACAGAACTATCAGGTCCATTCAAATGTTCAAATATAACTGGTGTAAGTTGCTACGCAAATGTAGCAATACATATTCTATTCCAATTGCCACCAATTATTGACATTTACTTACACAATACAGACCAATTGTGTTAGCAAATGTTAGTCCTTCATAGAAATGCAACCAACAATCAAGACAACACCTAGAGTGTTCATGGAATAAGACAAGAAATGGACTAGTGTGCTGTAATGGTCAAATTCACTATAAACTCACCAGACTATCCACAAGAATTTCTAATGTACTTACTACAAGTACTGGAAAACAGAAACATACCTATAAATGACATCTTTCTGATTTCATACATGTGCAAACATATATGCACACTGCAACCATGTGGCACGGGAACAAATCCCTAATGAACGCTTCTTGTATGTATCCATACCCAACTGTGAATCCATTCCATTTCAGCAACTTGTACAAAATGCAAACCATGGCAGATTATGTACTACCTGCAATTCAAATAATCGCTCCACCTTACAAATACAGACACATAGTAAATACGTAATAGTAATGCTTTTACGTTACAATGCAGATGGTACCAAAAACAACTGCAAGCTGACTGGATTCAAGTATCACTTGGTAAGAAAACCTTTACAACAATAGGTATAATCTACCACGCAGGAGCCACAACCAATGCAGGTCACTTCACTGCATATATAAAAAAGAATTGTAGATGGTTTGAATGTAATGATAGTACCATTACTCTAAAGCAGAGGTTACCAGCAAATCTTATAAACACTTATTTAATATTCTTAAATCCAAAATTTAATAACTAATCTGTGCATAACAAAACAAGTTTTTTTTAATCCAGCATGGATTTATCTTCCCACAGACCCAATGATTTAATAAACACACAAACTGAGCAAATTGCACAGTACACTGGTTTGAAATATAGTACTTCTAAAGTACTAAATATGAGGGTCGAAATAATGCAGAAAGGTCTATTATGCTATGCAATGCAATAACTCATTATGAACTACCTACACTAACATGTGGTCTTTTCTTTTCTCACAGACATTGTAAAAGAATATCTGCTCCAGTTACCCAAGTCATGAAAAAAATATATCCAATCACAAAAAGTCAAACAGTAAGTATATAATAATTCAACTCACAAATACTGCTGCATAACACAACCATTCAAGCAAACATCCAACCATACACCACAATCCAAAATGTTTACTTCCATGGATATGTTAAACTGCAGTGCTTGTTACCAAACTCTACAATCAATTGAATGGCTTAGCCAAAACTTCACATACAAACTCTACAAATCAAACAGTACATAAACTTTTGATTTGTGGATATTTGATGGATGTTTGATTCTATGGGTGTTATGCTGCAGTGGTTGTGGCCAGGGACTAGAGTCTTGGGTGCATGGCTTAAGACCAGGAAACCAGGTTGAAGAATCCTGCATTGTGTGCCGGAGGTACCAGGGGGCATCCGGTGTCAATCAAGACGGGGAGAATCACCAGCTGCCATGGTACTGTCCTGGGTTCCAAGAACAAAGCAACGCCACAGTGAAATTAACACAGCCGGTGAGTTGGGGAGACCGATACAAGACCAGTCTGTGTTGAAGCCAAGGTTGCAAGCAGCAACATTATACGGCTAACACTGGAATTAACATTGTTTGAAGCTTGTGTGATAATCAACGTCAGTAAAGTTGAGCTGCTGATGAGTGATTGAACTATGAAACCAAGATATGATATCTTTGAAAGTGGTCCGGCATCGCATGTGTGTTCATTCGAAAGTCTCTGTAACGTATCCAGCTTGAGGTGGCAAAACTGAAAGAGGCAAAGAATTGTGAATCAAATTGGTCCTGCAACGGGTCAAGGAAAATCCTGTGCACAATCGAAAGGCTTCGATGTCGATACAGTCATGAAAGTTTATGGCAAAGTAGTTAAAGTTGGTCCGATCCCGGCTGAGGGAGACCAATTTAAGATTTTGAGTCAAAGTGGATCTGAGCGCGACAGAGGGGGGATCTGAGGTGAATAGTAAACCATCCAAGAAAACTGTGTACATGTGAAATACAAAAAGGCAAGGAACTTTGTTTGCTACATCAGGCCTTTGAATGGCAAAGAGACTTTGGCGGAGATGCCCATGATGTGGACATTTTGAACTGCACCCTCATGCTAGAGAAGCCAGAGACTTTGTTAAGCTCGAATGTGCCGCTTTGTCCCGTGCTGAAAACGTGGTGAAGGGAAGCCTATGGCTTGAATATCCTGACATATTTCTGGAACACTTTTATTTTACATAACATTGTTTCCCACACTATTTGTATTTAGACGTAAGGATTGGCAATAGGTTTATTAGTATAAGCCCTTTTATTTTTACAAGCTACCACTTGGACTGCATTATTATTTGATGGTGGTAGTTTGCTCCCATCTTTAGATTTAGGATAAAATGGACTTTTTCAAACCCAAGTGAACTGTGGTCACTTGTGTCCATCTTACTTTTGATACCATGCCTTCCTTACATTGTTAAATCAGTCTATGTTGTAATGTCTGTCTTGCTGACTAAATGTTTCTGTAAGAATAATGTGGGGATATGAAGACAAATGAGGGAGGTGTGAGGATTAGATTTGTTTGTTTTTTGTAACTTGGTGTCCATTGTATTTTTCGTTTTCCTCCATACCCCCCCCTTCTTAAGTTTTTAATGAGACTCTGTTGCCTGCATTTTCCATTTGCATGGCTTTGTAGGTTTGACCAACTTCAGAAGATTGTCCTATAAATAGAAGTACATGTATGTATTTGTAAATACAGTTAGTAACCTTTTAATGGCTGTTTTCATTCCAACATGTCTGCTTGTCATATCAACATCTTCAATTTAGGATACGTTTTTAAGGTTCTACATCTTGAAGCCATAGGTTAATGACATGATAAAACACTACTACCTTTTATTTTGATTTGATTCAATTTATATTTTGTAAACAGCATGTATACAAATGGGCTAATGAATTGGGAACTTGAGGGTACTATACGATTCCGAGATGCTATCCCATCTTAAACAGGCAGGTTTTCAAGCTCTCCCGAAAGCTTAAGATGGTTCTTACTAGTCTTCATATTACTTACTAAGTATCAATGAGGCCAAGGGCTTCGATGGAAAACACAATTGCGTCCATTTTGTTCTTTAAGGTGGTAGGAATTTGGAACATATGATCAGCCGAAGAGCAAAGATTTCGACTATATAAGTACAGTTCAAGTTTGATCTGGACAAACTGGGTGCCCAAACCATAGAAAGCTTTACGAGTGATGCAAAGAATCTTAAATATGAATAGTTTCCCCAAGAACTGAACACCACCACTCCAACGCATCCAAAATACTGCAACAAGGATACTACTGAGACCTAACAGGAGAGACCACATTACACCAGACCTGAAAAGCCTGCTCTGGCTCCCAGCACCAACAAAAAAAAGCATTAACTTCAAAGCCTTCTGCATCACCCCCAAATCCCTACAAGGACAAGAGGCCGAATTACTCCAAACCAAAATCAACCACTACCAACAAGGAAAAAATATAAGGTCAAGCGACTACCTCCAAATCTAAACAAAACACTAAAAAAAGGACAGAGTAACTCCGTTCTTGCGTTTAATACCCAATCTATGGAACCCAATCCTGAAGGAAATAAGAAAGAGAGAAGATCATCTTACCTTCAGAAAATGATTGAAAACCTGTCTATTCAACTCACCAAGACTAGCATAAAAACAAGCACCTCCCACAACTATCACCACAATCCCAAGACAATCAAGGGACAGTACGGATGCAGGAACCAACAATAAAACAACCACAGTGTACTAACCACTCTGCCCTCACTCCTCTCATACATTGCACGACCCAACAGGCCAGCCCTGCTACATGCAAAAAACAACCCAGACACCAACCAAAATAACAAACAGCCACAAACAACCCAGACAATGGACGTTGCCCCTCCAGAAACAATAACCCCTGTGTGCACAATCCTTACAAACTCCGAAAGCAGACACGCACAGATGCCAGTTGCTTCAGGTTCTTCAAGCACCAACACAAGAGCACAACCTCTATCCTATTCCTCTTCCCCCCACTAACCTACAGCAACCCACTTTCTTATAGAACCACGTGAGTGTCTAGGACCCATGCAAATGGTAGTGGTGAGCAGTATAAATCAACTTAACATAACACCCGTGCAACAAAAATCAACTGCCATACCTCAGAGAAACTAGGAACCGTCAAGCCTAAACCTACTGCACCATAGTACACTCACGAACTTAAGCTCAACAAAAGAACCACCAGAAAACAGAAAAGATCTGGCCCTGCTCAGGGAACTTCCTACTGCACGCAGACGACTGATCACCACTGTCAAAGCCAAATACAACCAGAGGACCATAGCCAAGGTCAACAATGAAAGCTGAACTCTCTTAAAAACCATGAAGTATCAAGTGTTGCATCAAGCTTCTGCACAACCTGGTAAAGCACTCCAACAAATCAACTGCCATCAGCTCTGTATTCATCAACATGATCTGCCAGCACTGACACCAATGCCACAACTGACAGCACACCAAGACCACAACTACCTGGACAGCTTTAAAGACAGTCACCAAGGTAGACATCACTGTCACCTTAGCATTCCTCAAGACCACATCATACATGCACGACATTCTCTCTGCCAACATGCACAAGAACCTTCCACCTGAAGCATTCCATCAAAATCCTGGCAATCATCAACAGCTCAGAAAAACCAACACTGGACACCTGACTACCTCAGTAATTAAAACCTAATCACCGATCTTCGCTTAACAGGTAAGATCCATGAGAAATCAGAAGTTACAACTCCAACAGATCAACAACCCCCTTCAGTCAAAGTAATCTAGCTCCAGGGCCAAGTGCAGCACAGAAACTATTTCCATCAAGGTGATCAACTATGCCCTCATCCAGTCAAAAGAACATTACCCGGGGTAAGTAAATTGTTCTTCAAATGAATTGTGTGGTCCCATGTATTCCTCATCTTTAGATAGACTCCCAAAGCATTGTCAGTTTTGGAGGCGGGAGTATGAATGTTCAGATTTGTCCTTAAGATTTGTCATGGACCGAATGTAAAACTGCCTTCACAAATCCTCCTTCCTGGCCCTAAAATGCATCCAGGAAGTAATTTTTTGTGTTGAAGTATGAATAGTAGACCATGTGGCTGCTGCACAAATATCATGTATCGGCACCCGTCTTTGTAAAGAAGAAGACGTTGCCATGCCCCTTGTGGAATGGACCCTGAGGCCACCTGGAGGCGTTTTTTCTAGCCTGTGGGCAGATACGAGGGGGCATCTCATGCAGCCCTCCCTGGGTCAGATGCCCCTTCCTAGGAGCAGATATCTGCTACAGGGGGGCCCCCATTTCCCCTTGGGGTGAGGGGGGAAGAGGACCACCCCTTTTCTGTAAAATAAATCCCTGGTGGCTAGTCCCCCCCCCTCTGCCAACCAAAATTCCTCTTGTAATAATTTTTTATTTCAATTTGTTTTTCATTTTGCCCCTTCCCTGGGGGCAGATGATCAGCCATCTGCCCCCAGGGGGGCCCTAACCTGCAAAGCCCCATGCTTTGGGGGTGGGGGGGAGGGGTGCTTACTGTAAGCAACCCCCCTTTTATCCCCCCACATCACAAACATATCCCTGGTGATCCAGTGGGTTGCTGGTCACGGATCGAGAGCTCTGTGGTGAGTAAGGTGAACACTCACCTTCGGTTTTCACCGCGGCAGCCAAAAATGGCTGCAGTGAATTTACTTTCATTTTCATGTCGGCGTGCGGCACGCACGCCGACGTGAAATTGAAGGTAATACAACCCCCGGGCAGTGAAGGGGGACCTCCCCCTAACATAGCCCAGGGGTTGGATTACAGTTTTGTGCGATCCCTGCAAAGCAGGGATCGCACAAAACAGAGTGCCTGAAATGACAAGCTATCTCGTCCTTGGCAACAGGCAGGGACGAGATAGCTCATCCTTGGCACTAATGAGGTTAAAAAAGCTTGTAAATGGTGGTTTACAAGATAAAGCCTGTAACTCGCTCACCCGGCGGGTTGATGTTAATGCAACTAATAAGATGGTCTTAAAAGTCAATAATCTTAATGGATACTAATGGAGTGGCTCAAAAGGAGCAAACAAGGAATTTTAATACCAGATTGAGGTCCCAAAATGGAACGTGAAATGGAGTAGGAGGCAACATGTTAGTGAGCCCCTTTAGAAATTGTGTGACCAATGGCATCTTGAAGTATGATACCTCTTACGACGTGCGCTTGAAAATGAAAGTGCTGCCAAGTACCCTTTAATGGTTCCAGTATGGAGCCCCAGATTTGTTAAGTGTGACCAGAAAGACAACGCCATAGGTGCATTGCTCGGAAAAGGGTCCACATTCTTATTCCTGCACCAGCTACAGAATTTATTCCAAAGGCAGTGGTACAAGGATTTCGTTGCTGGCCTTCTGGCCGAAAGCAAAGTCTCCATTATATCATCCAGGAGGTCCCAATCCTTTTATCTCAACCTCACAGAAAACATGTGTGAAGGTTGAGTGTCTTGAACTCTGTGTTCTCCTCTCCGGGGTTCCATGTGATAATATCCCCGCAAAAATATCGCCATACAAAAATTTCGCCATATTTTTGCGGCGATATTACACCATGGAACCTGCGGAGGACACCCCCGCAACTCCCATATATTTTAAAAGGGAGCGGGGACACCCCCGCAACCCTCCCCATCCATTTACCCCATAAATTATCCCCACCAAAAATATCGCCTATGGCCGTTCCCGACGACCATATGACCGGCAATATTTTTGGTGGGGATATTACCCGATACCCTATCAGTGAACTGCCGATAGGGAGATTCCTTCTTGAATTGCCCAGAACCAGAGCTGCATTGCCTCTCTTCACAGTGGTATTGATCCTACACCACCTCTCGTTGAGGTAGTAAATGGCCACAGTGTTGGCGGTCATTGCCAGGACATTCTACCCCCATAGAGTGGGCAAAAAGGCCTTCAGCACTAGTCGGATTGTCCTCAGCTCCAAAAGGTTGATGTGTAGTTTGGACTCCGATGGAGACCAACAACCGCTGACTATGAGATAATTGGCATGGGCTCCCCAATCCGTGAGTGAGACGTCTGTCACTACTGTTCTCTCCGACCATGGTACCAAAACTGTTCTCCTTTCAGAATGTTGTACTCGCAGGCCCACCACAGGAGATCATGTGCGACCCTGTTCAGAACTTGACGCAGATCTGACATCTTGCCCAAGAACCGAGACCACTGGGTTCTGAGGGCCCATTGGAGGGATCTCATTTTCAGGCGAGTCTCTGGCACCAGGAAAATGCAGGATGCCATGAGGCCGAGCAACCTCAAAAAAGTTGAAGGCTGAAAGATGCTGGGCGCTCTGAAATTTGGTGACCATCTGTAGAATGTATTGAGCCCAGACTCAGGAAGCAAGGCTTTTCCCAAGGATGCATCCAGGACTGCTCCGATGAACTGGAGCCTTTGAGATGGTATCATGTGGGACTTGTTGAGGGAGAAGCCCAGTCTGTGCAGAGAGTGGCAGGTGATGCTGAGATGTTCCAGGGCCTGCTTGGGATAACAAGCCCTGGTCAGACAATCTTTCAGGTAGGGGTAGACTTGAATCCCCGCCACCCCCTGCCCTCAGACTCGCTGGCACCACCATCAACTTGGTGAAAACCCCTGGGGCAGAGGTCATCCCAAATGGCAGAACACGAAACTGATAAGGAGAACAGCCAACGACGAACCTCTGGTATATTCTGGGCAGTAAGCATCCTGAAGGTCCAAAGACACCATCCAATCATGGAGCTGCAGGGCCTCAAGGATCTGAGATAGAGTGACCATCTTGAACGTGTCCTTCCTGAGGAACTTGTTCAAGCATCTCAAGTCCAAGATGGGTCTCAATCCTCCGTCCTTCTTGGGAATTAGGAAATACGTAGAGTACCACCCTTTGTTCCTCTCTGTTTCATGTACTGGCAGCTTTCCCAAGCAGGCTCAACATTTCCTGCACAAGGAACAGATCCGGAACCTTAAACGAGCAGCTCCCCGGTCGGTGGTCCTGAGGCCTTCTTAAAAAGGGGAGGCAGTAAACTGGGGGAACTGTTTCCAACACCCACGCATCTGAAGTAATACCCTGCCATTCTTGAAGATGCTGTGAGAGTCAGCCTCCCATCGGGGTCTCGTGGGTTAAGGTCTCAAAGAGGTTTTGAGGCGACTGAAGCAGCGGCTGATGGTAAAGTAACCGTTGCTTTGGCAGACTTCCCTAGTCCACCACAAGGGAATCATTGTTGGCCCCTTTGACTAGCCAGTCCTCTCGCTCTTCCAAATGAGGAGTAGAAACAAAAGGACAGACTCTTCCAAGATGATCCACTGGGGTGAGATAGTAGTGGCTGTCTGATAGCAGCAGCAAGGGATTTGGCTACCGCCTTTGAGGTCTGCAGCTTCTCTATGCTTTCGTCAGCCTTGCTGCCAAACAGCAGAGTGCCATCAAAAGGCATGTCGAGGAGCTTAAACTGCACATCCAATGCAAATCCAGACTTCCTCAACCACGCAAATCTATGCATTACTGTGATCGCCGCCATGGCTCTGCTGATGTGGTCAGCAGAGTCCAGTCCTGACTAAAGAGACACATAAATTGCCTTTTTTCCGTCTCTCACAATATTCAGGAGGCCATCTCTTTCTTCCCCTTCAGGAATGTGCTCAGCTGCTATGGCTATACAGTCCCACATGGTGAATAGAAATGTAGCTAAAGCACAAGTGGCATTTGCAAATTTTAGAGCCATGCTCCCAGCAGAAAAATACTTTTTTCGCCATCGCATTGAAATGCTCATCGTCCCTATCTGGCGGTATGGTTTGATAGGACGCTTGTTTAGATGTAGATGTCGCTGCCTGAACTTCAGGCTTTCTGGTGTAGGGTGTTTTCACAAGTAGTCAGGATCGCTACTCGAAAGCCTTTACTTCTTGGTCAGGTTCTTATTTACTGCTGGACTTGTTTCAGGTGCCTCCCAATTGGCCAATACCCTTTTCTGTATGGCGATATGAAAACGAAGTACAGGATCCTTCTGAGGACCCTTATCAAGTATGTCTGCAAAATCATCTTGCATGGAGGAGCAGGACTGCCCCATCCCAAAAAGTCTATTACCAGAGACATAAGGTGCCTGTATGAGGCATCTGTATGTTCTGCTGGGTCAGGTTTATCAAATTAAAGCTCTGGTGACGGGTCTATGAGACTTGCCGACTGAAGGTTTTCATATAGGTCTTTTAATCTCGACTCCTCCAAGATAAGGGCCTCTGGGAGATTAGGTGTGAAATTCCAAACCAAAAGGAGGAGTACCTTGTTATGCTGGTTTGTGTTTGTCATAAATGCAAGACAAAGATTTGAAAAAGACCTTCCTTGGTAAAAGGTTTATATGATTTTCAACCTATTTCGAGATCGTTGAAGGTTTAACGGGTAAAAGCGTTGATGGCTTTGCCGACAGCGTTGATGGCTTTTTGACGCTAGTGGTGTCAATGTTTTTGACAATCTTGGCGTTGATGGACCCCTCGAGGGGCTTGACCCACCGACTCTAGAGTCTTCGACGGTTTATCGTTGCATCGAGGCCTTGACGGTTTGAGGGATTTCAGGTCTGCGTCCCAGGCTCGAGGGCACACAGGATTTTGCCTTGGCCCTTTCCTTGTCAGCTTTTGATGGCATGACAGGATCATGAGTCTTTGTTTTTTCTTTCAAGGGGGTTGGGCTGCCTCCTCAAAAACCTTTAGCATTTCTTGTCTGAATACCTCCCATTCGGCAGGAGTCGCTGACTTGCTTGGGCAGGTTATCTTTCTCTCAGGAGAGAAATCGGAGGAAGTGGGAGGTAATCTATAGTGCCTTTTCTTCATCTTCTTGATGAAGACTAAGAGTGGTGTGAACCACTCCTGGATCGTGAGCACCTTTTGGATCTCTTCCTTCGAGGAGTCGCCTGTCGACTCTGACGAGCGCATCTTCGATAGTGTCATCAAGGAAGGGGGATTTTGTAGGGCGCTTACCCCGCCACTAATTTCCCCTTAGGCTCTTTCAAAGCCTTACCAGTCATGGACTGACAGGATCCACAGGCCACTGTCCTATGCTCCATGCCAAGGCACCACAGACACACTCAATGAGGATCCATGAGAGACGTCTCGGTACCACAATCATGACACTTTCGGAACCTGGTCTTCGGGGTTGATGGTGTCGATGAAGAGGCCAGCGTACTTTAGTAGTTCACAGTTTACAGAGAAACCAAAGTGCACCGTAATTCTCAAAACGTTAGCTATCATGGAAAAACAGAACTGAAGCTAAAGGGCGCTGTGTGTGCAATATATACCAGTGGTGGCGTCGACCCTGAGACGGAGGCCCTCAAGGGCAATCGAGTCGACCGCTTAGATGCACAGCGCCCTCTGCCGGAAAAAAATAATTCTGAAGCTGGAAAGGAAGATATGTAAAGATGAGTAATACGTGGCAGGACACAGTCCATTCGAAATGTAAAAACATTCTTTTTTTTACATTAAATAAATAGTTTGGAAACATTTACCATTGCATTGTTTAATGTGCTTTTCCTTATAAGTACAGATTGTCAAATTAGAAACAAACACCTGAGGACAAGACCAGCGTTGTTGGTTATATTACATCAACATATGGATGTGTGTGGAGCCAGGAATGAGATGCGGACACAGGAGACATTTTTGTGGCTACAAACTTTTATTAAAACAAATGGGGGTTGGAAAATGCCTCACTATCCCTAATCTAGGAGGAATTTCCCTACCTCAACCAAAACTAATTGGTCTGTCCCATGTCAAGATGTCCAAACAAAAGTATGCCCTGTGTCCATAATCTTATTCTAGTTCTCACACCCTAAAATAAATTGTAAAGGGTATTGTCTCTTGATTTCTCAGTGCTCAGAGGATCAAGTTAAACACAAAAGTTCTAATCCAATGAAAAGGTTTTCAAATGGACAATGTTCGCAGTTGCAATGACTGAGTTCAAAAAGAATAATCAGGTTTCCCAGAGGATTACTCGCTCTCCTTGGTGTATTCACTTCTTTCGGGGAAATCGCTCCCTTCACCAAGCTTTCTCTTCAATTAAAAATCCTAAGGGGAGGAAGGATGGCTCAGGGGCAACGCGTTTGTCTTGCAAGCAAGACAACGCAGCACAACACTGGTTCGGATCCCAATCCCACGCTTAGAAACAACTCGTTGGTATTAAGCACGTTATAAATGAACAATTAAAAGTAAATTAAATACAAAATAAGGGTATCTTTCATCCTAAGGACACACTTTCTTAGTACACTTTTATAATGGTTCACAAGCTCAAGGGCATGGCCTTCCTTGAGATTCTTCTTTCAACAGTTTACACAATAGTTCATACTCTCAAAGGCATAATTTTTCCTTGCGACGCAGTACAATATGCACTCATATTTGTCTTCATCTGTTATACTCCCCTTCCAGGACTTTATTATACAAACACTTATTTCACATTTCTGCCAGTGCTATATTGTACACAATACTTTCTCTTTAAGGTAGGGGTTTGACAACCCATTCGTAACTGGTTCTACACATATTTTCACTTCTTCAATGGCTTTATTTTTGGTCTTTCACAGTGTTTTTATGAAGCGGCACACTCGGACAACTCTGTAACCCACTTGTGTTTTTTGGGTTTACTGGTAGTCTCTGGCATCCCCTTGCTTCGGTTACTTTCACATTGTGTTATTACGCTCACTGGCAACCCACTTGTGTTCCATGGGCTTACCGGTTGGCTCCAGCATCCCTTCGCTCGTGGTTGCTTCAGGGTATTGGCTCCGCATGCGCCTCGCTAAGCCTTGCAACTTCACTGTGCTTTCTTTCTCGGTGCACGGTTTCTTCCCTCAAGCGGAAAACTGTCTGCACCTAGGCGGCTTCTTCCTAGATTTGGGTTTGCCTTCACGTCGCCTGCTGCACCATGTTTACCTCCAGCGCGGTGTTTGGCTTTGTTACAGATTGGGAGGCACACTAGTGTCTTTCCCGCTCTCCTCCTCATCAGCTGCAGCCGCCTCATATTTAAACTTCCTGACTTATACCTTTTACAACAACTAGACCGCTGCGTTTGTCGTCTGGTCCTAGTGATCTTCATTACTCTGTTCCTTCTCGTGTCACTGGTTATGGGGCCATTTCTTGAATGGTGTTGAAGTGGATATTGAACTCCATTGGGAGTGATCCTCACTGCCCCCTGCTTCTTCCTCATCCCAGTTGTCAACATAGAATCCCTAATGGGAGTTTGGAGAGTAGTCAAAGTAGGTTTACCAAGAGGTTGGGGAAGAGAGTGGCAATATGCCAATATGGTATGGGGAATAGAGGAAACATCCCTGAAAGGGAAGGTAGGGGTGTGGGGGGAGGTGCTTGGGTATGTCCTTTCCTCAAATAACACCCTGTCATCTCCCCGAGGTGTACCTCCCTCCAGGTGATCCTCCCTAATATAGCCGCCGACGTCCCCTGGCCACATAGGGGGAGGCTTCCTTAAGGGAAAGAAGTGATGATATTGCTAGATTTATCACAATGGCAACATTTAAAATGGTTACTAATACATATACAGTTGTTTAAACTGATAGATGCGTGAGCACGACAAGATCTACGTTTACAGATTTGTAATTTGAACAATTTTATGGGCAGGTTTAGAGTCGCAGCTTAGAAGGGCATTGTACACTATCAGGGTAAAGGTGGATTTTTGCTGTGCATAAACCTACCCATGTACACATACAGCAATGTTAATAAAGTACAAATCTCAAAGGGGACATACAAATATGTCTATCAAGTATAGGTCAGGTTCACTGTTCCCTTGGAATGGTGTCGTGTACTTTCGTGGGCATGGGCAGATTATCTCATTTTGCAAATATGGAAGGTTGGATACAAAAATGTCTATCAAGTATGAACACAGACAGTATTTCTGTATGGATATTAATGCACTGATGTATTTCTAATGTCAATGATGTTTCTGTGCAGGAAGAGGACTGAAGCAGCTGCAAAAAGACTCATGGACTCAAGCAGATGGGGCAGATTTCTTTCTTATATAGCCACACATTAAAACATCAGAAATTGTGTTTCAAGTACGATTCCTGAACATTGCATACGAAAATGTATGTGCAGTAGTGGAGGTGGTCATGGTGCCCAGTCAGCTATTCTAATGTATGAATATTGTCACTACATATGATGGCCAAATTCATTTGTAATCATTGATTCTAGACAAGGTGGCCGTCGTACTGGAGGTGGTCATGGTGGGATGTCCATGCCAGTGGCAAATTTAATAATAGCTCAGGAAGTCTTGGTCTTATTTCTTGGCCCGTATGATGAAAAATGTTACTAAATTAGAAATATTTATTGTTTGCTTTCTTATTATTTACCAATAGAATTGTAAAATGGTTGTACTTCCAAAAAGTTGGTTTTGCAGTACTTTTGTTTTTGTCCTTCTTGCTTAGAAGCATGGGTGGGAACAGCCAGGGGTTTAATAGAGCATGGCTGTGCAGTGCTTGGAAGTGACAACGCAGAGGCATGAATGTCTATTAACGTGTGTGGCTATGCAGCGCTTGGGCATAGCTAAGAGGGAGGCCTTTTCCATCTCCACGCATACTCGCACATATCTCCCACTACCCTGACTCTCTGCTCAGCACATACAACATGTGAGCATCCAGAAGGCGTCCTCACTTCTTTTTCCACCTCCGACATCCATTGCTCAGGTGGCCAGGGAAAGGCCATCGCTCTTGGATCCTGGGAGTGGATATGCTCGGGAGGATCGTATGGGTGGAGGAGACTTGGGGAGTGGGGAGAGGACGTCCTTGGGTGAAACATTGTATTCCCATTCCCTTTTCACAATGACCCTTCAGTCCTAGCAGCCTTAGTAGTTTACTGACAATCCTTCCCCTTTCCTTCCTTGCAATATTACCCTCAGAAAGACCATTGTTATACTAGGACGAGGAAGAGAACCACTTGGAGGGCGCCTCCTCATTTGAGCTTATTAAACACCCACCAGCCTCCACTTGTTAATACAGAAACATATCAGATCAATACCAAACCAAGGAAAAAAACACTGGGAGGTATGCACACTTCCACTCACTCACACCACTTTGGTACTGAGATGAGTAAGAGTGCTGTGAATGAGTACCATTGTAATAGCCAGGCACGTATAGCTAATAGGCTTAAATATGGTCAGGCAACTGAAGTGAAGGTCTTACACCTGCAGCCATTTAACAAGCCCCAGGTGTATAAAATGAGAGACTGCCCAGCAGATAAGAGAAACTGGCCTGGAGAGAAGGACACTGCATTCCGAAGTGGAGCGGGCTGGAGGGGAACCGGCTGGGAGGATGCTGTGCTGAGCAGGAGGGTGAAAGAGATGCCGGGGCCAGAGCAGGGTGTGAGAGAGTTGTGAAACCTGTAGTCCTCATTACCCTGTGTCCATAGCAGGAGCTGTAGGACCCTGAAATCTCCTGAATGCCGCAGGCCACTAGTAGCTTCCACTAAGGAAGAGCGGAGCTAAACGCAGCAAAATGAGAGGATGACGAGCGCTGCTCGCTGGGGCTCCCATGAAGCACAAGCGGAGTGAAAAGAAGCCAAAAAGGAGAAAAAAAAGACACCTGGAGGAGCAGTAGCAAACCAGTGAGTGTAAAGAAGGGAACACTCACATTGGGGCTCATAAATGCCGAGCAAACTGAAAACTATTACGATTACTATGGAAGACCAAATTATGGGGTTTTGAATGCAGACCAAGCTGCAAAGTGTTAAAAGTACTTTTGAGAGTGCAATAAGTGATTATTGGATACCGAGATCAAGCTTCAAAGGATCATACATACTTGTGAAGGTACAGCAAGCAATTTTGAATACCGAACTAAAGGAAAGATATGAACATATTTGAAGACAGCACGAGATAAAAGCAAGGGATCAAGGCCGATGTGTGAGATACCACTTATGGCAAGGCCAAAAGATTGCCAATGAGAGTCGGGTTAGGTGTGTTACACGTTACATTTCTGATTCTGCACTTTGTTTTGGTTTCTTTGAGATTCATCAGATACAAACTGACAGGCTTAGACACTAGCTTAAGAACTTAACATCCATGGAACGATGTCGCCGAGCACAGCTGATCTGTGGAATACTTTGAGGCCTCAGAGACAGGCATCAACAGCCCCTCCTGAGAAGTACACAGTTATGACGCTGCTGGCTCAAGTCCCAAAGCTGCTAGAGGGTGCATCGAAGAAACAGGCTGCAGTTGTGAAATGTACTATCTTTCCCCCGGTTTGGCGAAATGACCGGTTTGTTGTAATACGTGCTGTTAATGGGTGGAGAATAAGAGGTAGCTGCTCCATTGTACCTAAGGTTGAGCCAGGCCTGGGAAGGGCAGAACCGAATGCAGCACTCCCAAGCACTGGTGTGTGTTAGCATTACAGCACTTTTCATTCCACTTCTGGTCTCTTGTGTATTGTTTGTGTCCGAGTGCCAGGAATGCCTGAGACGGGGTGAGGGAGCTTGATGAGCCTGTAACAATGTGAAATACCACTTGTGGCAAAGCCAAAACGCTGCCAATGAAAATCTGTTTATATGAGATACAAGTTATGGCAAAGCCAAAAGACTGCCAATGAGGATATGGTTGTATGAGATACAAGTTGTGGCACAGCCAAATGATTGTGCAGAAGAATCTGAAATACATGTGGGCCAAACATACAAAAAGGTGAGATATAGGTTGTGGCAAAACCAGGAGACTACCAAGCAGAATCTGAAATTAGTGTTGACCAATGACCGGTTCAGAGAGAGAAAACCTGTGCTGGCAAAAGGCCTGAAGAATACAAAAGCAGAGCAAAGTGCCACAGGTTATCAATTGCATGACCTGTAATGGGGGGACCGGGTGGCCCGAGAACTGCACCTAGAGCGAGTAACCCCCTGCTTGAAAAGAGCTAAGCAAAGTAAAGATACGGAGCTGTATTTTATAACAATTGCAAACATGAATAAGAAAGAGCAATCTATATGAACTATTGAAAAGCTTCGATGATTAAGACATTGAACTGGAACTTTTGTTGAAAGCCAGGAAATTTGAACTGATTTTGCAGCCGGAAGAGCGGACTTCTTGTGGAAGGGTACCCTGATGCTTTGTGAACTGTGGTTAACTCTTGGGGAAGGGAACCCCAAGGCCTTTTTGGAACTGTTTTGAACTTGGGCAGGGGGAAGATGAAACTAAGCCAAGAGCTGGAAGAAGCTCAGATCTTTATTTGGAACACTGTTTCTTTGGTTGCTGACATTCCTACACATTGTACATATTTAGTTGTAAAGTCAGTGTAGGTTTTGGACGCATACTTCAGTTGAGCTTACGGACACAGACTATCCTTAGTTATCTTTAGTTAAGGAAATCTGACCTTAGAATAGGGGGCAAGTTAGGCTTTACTCCATCCTGACATTTAAGAGGGATAAACCATTTATATAGAAAATGTAATTATTGTCTGTGTCTTACTTCATGATGCCTTCACAAACATTAGAATGCAGCTATATCCCACAATAAATCCGGCCTAGCTGCACATTGATATAACCTAACATAAGGAGGCATAAATTACTAACACCAAATGACAAACGTACAGACACATTATCTGTGCATTTGTAGTGTTCTTACTTTCAACAGTAAGAGAAAGGAGAATACGAAGAGAGATTCATTCTCCCAGTCAGAACCAGGAAGAAAAGGACTTTCAGAGACACTGAAGAGAGACTTTTGCCCAGTATTCCTAAAATACACAAGACTGAAAAGGAAAGACCAAACAGGAAAGCAAGCGGGGGAAAGACTGGGAAATGTTCCATAGGAGGAACTAAATCAGTTAAAGATATTGCTCAACAATATCTGAAAAGTACAAAGTAAAACCAAGGAACAAAATCTAGGAAAAGGGTGTCATTCTCCTAGACTTTTGTTGTTCAGAAGCTGAAGAAGCCTCTCCAGGAGAGTTATTCTCCTGGCTTTTTGCTGTTTTTGCCTAGTTTTAGGGACAAAATAGCTCCTGGCTTTTTTCTGTTTTTGCATAGTGATAGGGACAAAATAGCTTAGTTGGACAGAGGACAGACCATTTACTTTTGACATTCACTATAGACGATGAACACCTTAGTTTGGTTGGGCAGGCAACCCTGCAGGTTAGGGATAGTAAGGCATTTTTCTTATTATTTAAATAAATACATGCAAAATGACAAAAGTTGGTCTGCAAACATCCTAAATGTAAATTGTAAAATCGATAAAGCAAGACTGAACATTCGTACGTATCTCAGCCCAGATGCTACATTATGCGCTGTCAGTTATCAATGTGGGCAGTCAGGAATGAAACGCGAACACATGTTTTGGCTAAAGACTTATTTAAAAGAAAAGGGTGTGGGGAAATGCTTTGCTGTCCCTGCTCTACAGGCGTTTACCTACCTAAAATCAAAACTAAGGATCCAGCAGTGTCAAAATGTCCAAAATAAAACTGTCCCGTGGCCAAAGTACTATTCTGACCCTCACATTCTAAAAAAAATTATTCGATGGTGAAAAGGGTAAGGTCTTTCACCTGAAGTGCTTTAGAAATGCTCAAAAAGGAAAAATGTATAACTTCAACAAAAAGTCTTTCAGGGATAGGAATCCTTGTTACGGGGGCACAGGGGTGTTCCCTTCCCCTAAATGTCTTCACTTCTTTGAAGATGCCCAAATAACAGTTTCTAGAATTTTTCTTGTCCAACAACAAAACTACTTTCAACATAAAAGTTTCTCAAGGATGCGCATCCTTGCTCCAAAGTGTGGTTCTGTTCCCCTGGATTCCTTCCTTTTTCTTGGACACAAAGGTCATCAAGGATGGAGACCCTTGTTCAGGGGGGTGGTTCCTTACTCCTGGATTTCTCTTGACCTCCTTATCAGTATATCTGGTATACTTCCCTTCCAAGAGTTAGCTCCTTTTCTCTGTATCAATGCGGCTTTAGGACAGTCTTGGTATTTCCTTCTCAGGACCCTTTTTGTATACTTCTATAATTAACCAAAATAATAATCCACAAAACTGTTTGGTCTATTGTCTTAGTCTTGTCAGGATACCTGGTGTATTCTCCTAACAGGTTTTAACTTCTTAGTCTCTGGATTCACGCAGCCTTTTTGGCTTTTCCCAACATATCCTTCTCAGGAACTTTTTAACTTCTGTATCCTACTCTGCTTGCCCTTGCCTTGCATACTTCCCTACTAGGGCTTCCTTCACATTCTTGCGACTGCCTGGTGTATTCTCTTGTCATGGCTTTATTGTAATCACTCACTTGTAACTGCCTGGTATACTCTCCTGGCACAGCTTTCCACTGGTGAGCATTTGCTCACACTTCCAGACTTGATCGCCCTGTGTGTTTGCCTTATAGGACAATATATTCTGCTTGAGATGTGTTGTCTCATCTGTGTTTTCATATACATAAATTGCTTGCATTGGATCACTTTCCCTTTTTGAAAAATGTTCTTTTACCCTTTTTCTCTCTGGCTTTACAAAATACTCTTTCACTTCTGTTATTCCCCATTTGAATTTGGTGTGGCTGCCAATACACCCCGGTGTCCCCTGTGTGCCTGAATGGACTCTCAGGCTCTAGAAGGCGTTCCTTGCTTCTACCACTCCACGCTGCTTCAGCTGGGCTGATTTGCTTCTTACTGGACTCTGGTAAGTAAAACGCTGCCTCCCGACACCTGCGAATGACCAGACCACCTCCAATGGCGTCTGGTGTTCCTGCAGCGTGCGTGTCTTCTTCCTGGAATAGCCTTCCTTCCCTACGCTCTCGTGCTGGTTGGCTCCACCAAGCTTTCATCAGCCTGTCACTTTCCTGGTTTGTGTAGCAGACCTGCTCTTCCCACCAGCAGTGTCTCTTAGCTTCCTGCTTCTGTGGTTTAAATGTCTGTCACAGGTGAGCACTCCCAGCTACTAGAGCGCCGTTTGTGGCCTTATTTGCTCTGCATTTCGCCATTCCTCTTCCACGTCCCAGTATTTTGGTGGTTATGGGAATGGTAGACCATTCTTGATGAGTTGTATAAAAACCTGGGTTAATATTCTTAGTTTTAGAGAAGAAGTCAGTTTTGGAGAGTTGGTATGTGGAGTCTGGGAAGGTGTTTCCAGCAGTTTTACAAGACAGGTTATATTTTAAAGGTTAACCTATGGGTCTTAAATGTTTTGAATACTCTTCGTAGGTGGATGAGGGAAGGTTGGACAACATGCCAAAGGCATTGGGAATGGGAGGTTTATCCTCAGAGGGGAAAAAGGGATACCATGTCTCATTCAATGAAGTCATGATATGTCCCTGGAGGTTGTCTCCCCCCATGTGATCCTCCCTCATATAGCCGACCACCAGGGTTGGGATCAGGTAGCGGCTGCCGTCCTCTGGCCAGATGGTAAGGTCACCGCCATGAAAACAGTGAGGACTCCATCAGAATAATCCCATTAACCATTTTAATATCTGATCAAGCAATCCTGCAAATTATACAGCAAATGCAGTTCAGCTGGTGGACAGTGAAAAGAATAAAACAAAATACGATCATTGTTTTAAACGTCCTTTCTGAGGACCTGTAATGCCAGAGGTGTATTAAAATGTTTGCCATGAAGTTACATTTAAGTGTCTTCTTAATATTTTTTTTTATTGTGGCATAGGAGTATGCATGGTGCAAAAGATGGACAATGATAATTACTCAGAGTTGGAAAAATGTGCATGTGGTTCATTGAGCTAAGTGATGGTATATAGACATTCATTTTACATTCCTTGCACTTAAAGCATGTTTCTAATGCATATTTTGCAGGTGGGTCATTAACAGTGTTCATATTGGTCATGGGTGAATCAAGGATCAACTCACCACATCAGTATACTCTACAAAGATAATATGGTCTGAACTTGATGCTTAAGGGAATGAACGTCTTTTGGTTTAACGTTCCAAGAGCTCCTTAAGACAATATTTTATACATAAAATGTATGGTAGAAAACACTAGAGAAGTTATCAATATTCGACTACTTCATGTTGGTGGAGGGGTCCGCCAACACATTATTGGAGGAGAGCTGCTAAGGATGATCCAATCAAGTGTTATTCCATTTGATACAGCCATAATGCCATATAGCCTTTTCAAGCATTGCTGCTAAGAAAAGCTGGCTAAATACACCTTTTAACCGAATAGACAGATCTTGTGCTTACATCAATGTATACATTAAGTACATGATACAGCATCATGTCGAGCCCACCATTCAAAGCTTCAGCATTATGACAATTGATGCACATTACTTCCATGCTGATAGTGTAACTGTCTGATCCAGGAAGTGACTGTCTTAGGCAATATATTGTCTGAATTGCAAGTTATTTGAATAATATGAGCCCTAGTGTATTGCTTATTATATATGCGGTCACTTTTTCTATGGCATATAGTTTAAACCTGGTATTGAATATGGGCATAGTTTTCATGGTTTGGTGTGGTGTTCACCATCTCTGCAGTTGGCTATTTGTTTAATGCGTCCTTCCGTAAGCACATTAACACTGGTAAGATGAATGTTTATACACATTTCAGTATTGTTCGTACATATTTCCTTTTCCATCAATGCTTTTCTTTTGCAGGTAATAGGCAATTTTGCAAGTATTCGCTCTGTCGGGCACATGACTTATGATACACCGTAGGCTCAGTTTGTGATAACGCATAGTCTCCATAAGACTTTAATGGCACTTTCTGAAAATATGACGCTGTGTGCCAAAAATAGATACATTTGCATTTTTTTTACAGTTTAAAATCTTAACTTTGGCTGATGCGATATTCAAAATTTCTGAAGAATGCATAACTTCTAGGTAAAAACTAAAAGTCAGCCAAAAACACACATACATACACACACACACACACACAACTAGTGGCACTGAAGGTGCCATCGAGGCCAAATCAGAATCACAGTAGAGTTGTGCAATGCCCCTTAGTGGCTATAGAAAAGGTTTACAGACATTTCTTTGCCCAGAAGTTACATCAGAAGATTAGGAATACATGGGTAAAAGAAATCCATTAATGATGTTGGCTTCTTTAATACTAGAACAGACTTCTTTCAAGACTATAAAAGAAGGCAGGAGGCTGGTCTCAATATGAACCTTTTTTTATTTAAAGAAATGGAAAATATACATTGGACCTACCTCTTTTTCAGGTTTGTGAAAGTGCTTGACAATATTGTTGACAGCTTCTCCAATACCCTCTTGAATCTGACAGGCATTCGGCTCTGGAAAAAAAAATACAAAAGAATTAACATGATCTAATGGAGTTATGTAGGAAACAGAAGAATACTGAGGTCAAAGACAGGGAGGCAAAAGGAAGGAGCCATTCAGCTCAGTCAGCAGAATTAAAGAGGGCGGTTTTGATAGTCCTCTTAAAGACTGTTGGAATCGGTAAAGATCTGACAATAGGTGACAAAGCATTCCATTCCTGTGGGGCATGGGCATCAAAACTTGTACCGCCAAATTTCTTCACCAAAAACGAGGTTGGTTCAGAGGATGCTTTTCAGTGGACCAGAGCGTCCGACCAGGCTGTCTTAACTTAAGCCTTTTAATAAGGTATTGGGGAGCAGAAGCATTCTGAAATTCGTAGGTTAAAGATAGTATCTTATGCCTAATTCTTTGCTTTATAAGCAGCCAGTGTAGCCTTCGCCTGTCTGCCGAAATGTGATCATGCTTGTAGTCCAAAAACAGCCCTGACGGCTCCATTCTGAGTGATCTGAAGGCGATGGAGATGTGCCTCTGATGTAACCGTAAGGAGGTTATTGCAATAGTCCAGCTGTGACATTACCAATGCAGTGGCTAACAGTGATCTTTTCTTTAAGGAGAGATAAGGCCTGATCTGATGGAGTAATTGTGATGCCGGAAATGCATTGGAGGGACAGGGCCTCCATATCCTTGTCCTTTATTGCTTTATCATGCATGTTCCGTCTTGTTTTCTGCGCAGGAGTTCATGTGGGACACCTGGCGGTGCAGCTCTTCCTCTTTTTGGTCATGGTGAACAGACCTCTGGGATACCCTTATGGCACCCATGGGCAGGGGATACAACCCTGTACTGCTAGTGTATGTTTATGGGCACCTGTGTGTGGCCCACAGAGCAGGGTATGGTCTGGTGGCAGCTCCATGCTGAATTTGACAGGTGCTCCGAGTATCCTCCATTTTGGGGATACCCAGGCCCTGCCATTGGAATCAGTTGATACCTGGTAGGAAACAAGATGGCCCCAGTAGCATCTTGCTTTCTATCGCCTGTTACCTTATTTTTCCCGAAGTCCCAGGAAGCCCCGACTCTGTCCCTTCCCCCTGACTGGCTGCTGAGTGGAAGTTCCATATATGGTGTTGAGGGGAAGTCCAGGCCAGACTGGCTTGAGCCTTCCCAATGACTGTATGTTGACGGTACGCCCGTGGGGTTGGACCTGGGTGAATGGAGTGTGTGACGGATATGCATTTTATGTTATGGGTGTCTAGTATCTGGTGTTTGATACAATGACTGAGACTGCCCTGCCCAAAACTGTGATGAGTGGAGTGCTGAATGGCACAGTGCTTGTCCGAATCCACATTCCGTGTTGCGACTGTCTGGATGGAGAAGAATGGCCTGAATGCACTGTGAGCCTGATTGGCTGTCTGACTGCATGAATGCCCTTCTGAATGATTGGTTGCCCAAGTGTGACCCAGCAGAGTGAATGTGAGATCAACAGTATATCTGGGGGCCTCTCGCTAATGGAAATCGTTCAGAAGCTGAAGTTGATAATTGATGCTCAACCTTGAAACCTGCTGGAAGAAGGATTGCTGCTGCTGTCCTTTGCTTATCTGAAAGCTGCGTGACTGCCAAGGAACTGATCCAAGAGAGGACCTGGTTAGGAGACCTCTTCCTGAGCTACGAGGGACCATCGTGCACCAGCTGATATTTGCCAAAGCTCCCTGGATGCCAGACCCTCGAAAGGCTGCGGACCGGAGACAGGGATCTCCGTGGAATCATGAAGTGAAGCGTCCAGACATTGAAGTCCATCACCGTCGCCGACCGCCGTCTCCGACTGGAGCCGTAGTGCTCCTTTGCTTAAGAACATTGAAACAAGGATTCCCCCTCTCTCATCATCGTCGTCGACTGCTTTTGTCCTGCCGGAGAAAGTCAAGGCCGCCAACGACCGAGGAGAATCTGCTGGTGGGTTTCTCACCACCCGAAGACCGCAGAGACGCCAACGACTCGACGCCCTTGCTGGGCCAAAGTTCTTCATTGACTCTTTTGCGGCAACAAACTCTCGTCGTCGAGGTGCACGTTTTCAATCGATTGTCAATGAGCAGCGCAAGAACCGAAGCTGCTGCCGCAACAACAGTTCATCCTTTTCTTCACCGACTCCCGACGACCCGTGGCCCCTGCCTTAAAGGGAGCACATTCAAGAAAGGCCCGTCAACGACTCATCAAAGAACTCTACGAAACCAGGTACTTTGGGGTCGTGGAACCTTTTAGAAGGACTCAATACTATAAAGAGCATAATTGGACTGGGCTTGTCAAATAAGCTTTATTTACAGGTTGCCCAGGTGGGGGGATCCTCACACAGAACTGTCTCATGGTAGTCGGATAGACTGTTCTGCCATTGCTCGATTTAACTTGCTTGCTTTCTGTGGTCTAACGTCAATTCATCTTGTAACCTGATTTGTATGCCATTTGAACGGTTAGCAGCTGATGCATTTCAAAGGAATCAATAGTTAAGGGTGGTACCACGTAGACCTGTATATGTTTGCCATTATAGTATTGCCAGAGTACAAAGTGTTTTATTGCAATTGTGTATATAACCTTGAACCTTATTTATATAAAGACTGTGTTTTGGCTGTGTGTGGATATTCCTTTGTGGGCGCTTGGGGACCACACTGTACTTAAGAACCAGGCGGCATCACCTCCTGAGAGCTAAACCTTGGTTGCTCGACCACTATACCAATATAGAGAACCATGGCTGGGGTGCTCTGTGCCTCTACTCTGCCATATAGAGAGCAGGAGTACAGATACCCCCTCCCGTGCTTTACAGTAATTTAACACCATATCCACATGAAGAACAAACCTGTGAGACGTGTTGTTTCACGGAGAGTTAGGTGTAAAGAAATGACACTCAATGTTTTCACTGATTTGCTCACGGTGGTCAGGTTACCAGAGTTCAGAAGCTGGGAATACAGAGGCCACGATAAGCCCCTCCATCTTCTCATTATTAAGGGCCAACAAATTTAGTGCCATCCACATTTTAATTTTGTTGAAGACTTTGTTGACCACCAGAACATCATCCAAATATATACCAGTCAGCTTGAATAGGACCTGGGTGTCATCAGCATAATTTGCGTATTGGACACCCAGGCCCTCCAGGAGATCGAGCAAAGGTTTGGAATAAATATTGAAGCAGTGGGGACAGACATGAGCCATGTGGGACTCCACAGGTCAGGGAGATGGTTGAGGCTTGACCGTTCTCTGTGGCCACTTTGGAGGTCCTAGGGCCCAATAATGATGTGATCCGACCATAAAGAGGCCTTTTCGGAGCAGTTGGTGATGGATTATAGCCTCTTACAGAGCAGATTATGATCCACAAGATCAAACGCTGCGGAGAGGTCCAGCAGCATAAGTAACGCGGGGTGGCCTTTCTCGATTAACCCTGCGATGTTGTATTTAAGGTCCAGAAGGGCTGTGTCCATTCTGTGATTTGTTCTAAAGCCCAATTGACGGGGGTTGAGAATGTTATTTTCTTCCACAAGGTTTTGTAATTGCAAATATGCTACTCTATAATCTTCAGCAGGTAAGGCACATTGGCGATTGGTCTTGTTCTTTGCTACTGCTGGATCAAGGGTGATATTTTTTAAGAGCAGAGTTAAGTAAACATCCTTCAAGGAGGTGGGAACAATGCCTTCCTCAAAAGGAGTCATTGACCAAGTTACTTTATTTACTTAAGTTTCATAACAATCTCGAGAGCCTCTGTTTCAGAGTAGCTGTGAAAATCAAACTTAGGGGGGTGTTCCAAGATTATCCAGGATGATGGTGTTATGATTATCTTAACCTGTATTAGTAGCAAGGCAGGCTTGGTGGTTTGCAATGGTCATCTGGTGCCCAATGATTTTGTTCTGGAATTCTTCTTGTATAGACTGACAGCACACAGAGTCTTTAATAATAGATGCAAATGGCGATGTGTGGCCCTCAAGTCTGAGAATTTTAAACAGTTCATTGGAACTAGATTTGGTGTTCTCAATGCGTTATGTTTTTGCTTCAGTAATTGCATGTTTATAGGCCTGCAGATTTTTTATATTTCTCTGAAATGAGGGGACAAGGGTTCTTTCACCAATCTCGTTCCAAGGCTTTTTTTTTTTTACTTTCCCAGTTTCCAGGATATTATCATCAAACCATGATTTATTGATGGTTTCCAATTTAACTTTCTTTTGCTTCTCGGGGGCACGGTGTCGATAGTGGCCTTGATGGCTGACGAAAGAGTAGATGCTCAATCGGAGATCTTCATTATTTGAGAGTAGAGTGGAGAAGTATCAGTTGAGATATTCTTAGTGTTTATGCATATAATCTCAGTTCCTATATTGCTGTCCAGTCTAGGAGGGGAAAAAGGTAGCAGAACAACAAGTTTGACTAAGCAGTGATAGGACCAGGGACAGGCCTGAATATCTATTGCTTTGCAGATTATGGGATAGAATCCAGTCTAGAATGTGTCCACTTTGATCTGTTTGACCCTTTACTAACTCAGAGTAACCGACAGCTTCTAAGGAAGAGAGTAAGGATGCAGCCTGTAAGTCAGCAGAGTCGTCCCCCCGTAGGTTAAAGTCTCCCAGAACCAGTATGGGCGAATTGGGCTTAGTAATGCTATTTAGCAGCTCCACAAGTTGTTCTTCAAATGTGGGTTGGCTTTGAGGCGGTTTATATTGAGTAAGAATTGTGAGGGAAACATTAGGGTTACGTTTCATTTTTACAAGTAAGTTTTCACAGCCTTCTAGGTTTATGATAGCAAAGGAATGAATCATTTTTGCACTGTCAGGGCTACTCCCTCACCTCGTTGTTCCTTTCGGCTTGTTCTAAACATTTTGTACCCAACTAGCACAACCTCATCTGCGGCAAAGTGAGTGCCATCATGCAGCCATGTCTCGGTAATCCCCAATATATCTGAGCTATACATGGAGATGTAATCAGCAACTTCTGCCCCATGTTTAACCAGTGAGTGAGTGTTAAGCCAAGGATATGTTTAAAACACTATCAGGGGTGTTATCTTCTTATCTACTTTAGTGCCTATGATAACATTAGGTGGCTGGGTACAATCCCCAGGATGTTCCTCTTGACTGAGCGAGGTGGTCGGTTTTCTGGCGTATAGCGAGGTTTGTAGTGTCTCCTTTTTGTTAATATCAGATACCATAGCACTAGTCGGATTCCCATATAACGGGAGTGGGTCAGCTAAGGAGGCGGTATTAGCATTCACTATGTGTAGTGACACATATCATAGGGGAGGGAGGGCAGATAGATTTTGTCATCTCCGTTACAGTGTCCCCAATTGGCAGTAGTGCTAGCGTTAGAAATTGATCCCCCTGGATTTCGGCCCTCTGTTTGGAAACAAGTTGTCATGGAGGATGTCATGATGGATGCGAAAGTATCATGGCGAGATTATGCTGCAAGCAGGGCACCTTACCTAATATCTCTGGTTGCAAAAGATGAAGTAGGGAATAAGATTTGTCAGAGGGGAGACCGCCCTGAGTGCAACAGATCTCACACCAGCCCTTCCACCACCCTTACCCAAACCAGCACTAACTGGCTCCTTGCAGTCGTAGCAGCGCTATCACGCCTGCCGGCAAAGATAAGGACCGGCAAACTACAATACTGCTGGGAACTGCATTTCAGCAGGAATTCGGAGCATGCAGAGTACTAACAAAGAACTGCTGCTTTAAAGGGCTCGACAAAATACACAATTCTAGACAGAGGTTTAAACACGGCATGGTTACAAGAGAGCAATTTAATATAAGAATTCAAAAATTATATAAAAATGGTTCAAATAAAAGCATGCTCGTGCACCAAGTAGTTCAATGCAATGTAGCGCAGTTCAATCTGCAAAAAGGGAAATGTGTTGTTCTTTGAGTGTAATGTTTCACAAAGTAAAGTCAGGACTCCTTGTAGGCCTCTGGAAAAGACGGTTTCTCATGCGAGCTTTGGCTCCGAACAGGAGTGTGAAATCATTCCCCCAGCAACTACCAGGATAGAGTGGTGGCTTTCATAGGGATAGGTGGCAGGCCAGACCAGAATACTCCCTGAGCTGGGTGTTGTGGCTCAGCTATAGGAAAAATAAGGGAGGAAATTACCAGGTTTCACTGACCAGAGTGTTCCAGATCCAGATGACAACAATCCATAAATAAAGCCACTGATATTGGGCTTCCTGTTTAGGAGTACCGAAGGCTAGAACAGGGATGCAAGGTAACCATGGTTCTGAGTCTCTTGTGCAGCTTTTCAAGAGGGACACTCAAGAGTAGCTGTGGCAGAGCCTATAGTGGAACATTGGCTCCAGAGGGGATCAACGACTTGGGACCTGGTCTATGGTGAATGAAAAAATCCCCAGATAAGGAATGGAAGTTATACCCACCCTACCCCCCCACACAGCCTTTGCATTCTGACACGTGGCTGGCATTTGTGCAAGATAGATAATGTGTTTAATGCAGCGTTTCCCCAGTCCTTTTCCTTATATCCGATTTTCCATGACTTGCCCAATTAGTTGTCCCACAGGGGTCTATATGCAGCAGTGTCTGTTTCTTTGACTTTTAGCTATCAGCATAGCTAAATAGCCCAATATTATCGGCATGCGGCTGGCCACAAAACCCTATCTAAGCTTGCACGCTTATCCTCGCACAGAGGTCTGCTTGCAAAAGGTTTTCCTCATGTTTGTAATCTATCCCAGACATTCGAAGCTGCCTCAAGGCATAAACAACCCTCTATCTTGTCACTCTGTCTATCAACTAAATTCAGTCAGGTCTACAAACCGAGATCTGAAAGAAAGATTTGAAACCCACTGATGAGTGGTAAGTAAATGATACATTGAATTATGAAAGGCAATGCAGAACGAGGATATCAAGTAACAATGTGCATAAGTGAATCCCCATTATGTTATAAGAAAATGGTTTATTGTACATAAAATAGAAGCTTGTTATAATATAGTAGATCCTAATGAATACACCGACTTCTAGCTCATTGGGTGTAAACTAAGCAGACTCGGTAACAAAACAAAAATAATTAAGTTAAGGTTAGATAATGGCTGCACACTGCATGCCTTCTAATGGGTGGTTGTCAAACCTATGGGGCAAGTGGAGGCACTGTAGAACTTTGAAGATCAGGTGATATATGATGATATTCAGACTGAGCGGGCGCATACTGGGGGCATAGAGGGATGTCAAAGATCACTCGGGTGGGCTAAGGCTGTCATTCTTATCTTGTTCTTGTAAAATCAGGTAGGACCTAGATGTAAGTAAACCAGGGTTACAGATACTCATTTATCATCCATTGATGTACAATACAAACATTTTATGAATAGCAAAAGCTGGCAGCATGATTCTGTGTCAGGTTGTTGTAGGGCAGACTAGAGCTCCAATTAAAATCCTGTGGCAGGGTGGGGATTATAACAATATCGGGATTGCAATAAATAAGAAAATGTGCCTATGTGGACAGCAATGCATAAAGTAAAATGGATCATAATAAACTTAGCTACAGCATACATTACAACAGCAATTCTTTCAAAGGTGTTAAAGCATCCAAACAAAGGTGCATTTGTATTGTTGATCAAGCCTTTCGGGGTTTTCAACATGAGAACATTATAAAAAAAACACAGAGCTATGAGTGAACATATTTAACATTAAAGGTTAAAGATCTTACATAACAGAGGGCTTAGGACATGATTCAACAAAGCATGAGGTTGAGATAGGGGTGTAAAGTGGTTGACTATTTTGAAGTGATGAGGAGACAACAATTGATTTCAGGAGAAACCCATATTGTGCTTAGATGTTGTAGCAAAATACTAGGGAAAACCTGCAGGGTGAGATTTTGATGGACAAAATAAATGACAGATGTGGGAAGGAGTCACAGTAGCACAGTATTCAGTAAGGGCGAGATTCATTACAATGTGCTGTTTAGTGTCATCCGTGGAGAAAAGACTATGTGGAAGACCAAGTGCTTAGTCCTTTACTTTCCATGCTGGAGCATTCACAGCATCTTGGAAAAAAGCAATCACTAGAGGACATGATAGGTGTTTGGCTGGTGGAGCAGTGCCACTGAACCCATGGTAATGGCAGAAGAGCATGGACAACCAAATATGGGGCCGGCATCCAACACTGGAAGACTCATGAGACCAATGCTAGCCGGCAGATATCCAACAATGAGTATTGGTCCTTGAGTGAGGACGGGAGCACCTACACCAAGATTCAATGCCAATGGAAGGCTGACAGCGAGAGCCTTCCTGTGCCAGACCACATTGTACCTCTGACAAGGAGTAAGTGGTGCATACACAGCTGTACCAGATGCCAAAGACAACCCAACAGAGGTAGTGGTACTGTGTACGAGTGGTGGCCAGAAAGAATCTGAGGCTTGACAAAATCAGGAGATGAAGGCAGACACACAAGAGTCAGTGAAAGCACCACATACTAAGATGAGGGGCATTGTGGCAACCAGAGGAGGCCAAATGGAGAATTGCAAATCCAATGTACTTGGATAAAGACTGATATGGAAAGAAGAACCAAGAGAAGAAAGGGGTGAGTTACAAAGTCAAATGCAGTATCTGATGTGTGGTTTCGAACACTCGTCTGAATTCCACTATTCACTCAAGTGTTTAGGTAAAGGGTTAGCATTACCATTGTGTGAAGTCAAACAAAATGAGAGTCCGTTTCACGTTTTATTAAAAAAAATTCTCCATTGTGGCTTTCACTTGAGGGGCATAACAGACACTTTGATGAGGCAGTCAAAACAGCAGATGATGTGCGATTTAAGAACACTTTATATAAGATTACATACAGTAAACATCTACATAATTTTCAAGATGTCTTAAAGTTAAGAAAAATGTTTTAGAACATCTATTTTATGAAGGAGTGTCATAAGGAATCAAATTCATCACTACACAATGCTGACCTTTAAGTTAAACAACTTGGTAAAGAGTGTCTTCACATCCCATTTCACCCAATTTGTCTTATTCCCATTCCTTGGTACTGCCTTTGAAATGCTGATCACTATTTTTTTTCGTGATAGTCACATCGCCTTTCTACATGTTTTCGATACATATTCCTTGCCACGATCACTTGCAGTTGATGTCAATCATAAAGCTATAGCACAGGTGTTGATATTTTGTCATGTTCTTCCCTCAGAGACCTGCCTGTTGCTGAAACCCAACTATCTATATCTGCACGAATGTAGGTTGCAATTTCATTTGTGTCCTCAGAAGGACAACTTTGATAGGATGTTGCTTTTTTGGGAAAACAAAGATCACCCTAACAAAAGATAGAGAACCGACTGTTCAATATTGGAGTTGCACAATCTTGCATCATTCTTTCACAAAGTGATTAAATGTGCTCCTATAGAGAGCAACCATACCCAACAATTATTAGATTCACCCGAAAGTCTTGAAACATATTCGCTATGGGAGAGGCATTTGCTTTGCAACAGCACTTTTTGTAAGGGCTTCGCCTTCAAGAATTTTAAGGTACTGTTTAAATCCATGTATAATTGGGGTTTGTTGGGAAACCATCAAACAGGATAAACTGAGCTAAGATCTTGTTTAACAAAAGGAAACTGTGGATTCCATGTTTAATGGCCAGCTACCTCTACTCAACACGCCAATGAGATTGTTTTCTCTTGGTCTTTATGAGATGAAGGTGGTAGCAGCTTGCCTTACTTCACTTCAAGTTTGCATTGTGCAATAAAATTCCAACAGGTGAGTAGATGTTCAAAACAGTATATATAGACCACATTCCCAGTAGAATCATTGAATTTGGCAGCTGTGATGAATTTACTCAAAAAGCAACTTCACAGCAGGCGATGCCACCTAGAATGGCTCAAAAAAGTAAGGTGGTCACACATCTTTGCTGTATCAACTTCCAAAGTCTAGGGTTGCTTTCTCTGCAAGCCCTATTCAGGCATTTTGTGAAATGTGATAAATCAACACCAGATTTTGGGAAACAATCACCAGGTATTAACCCATTTCACATTTCTCCAGTGGTGCAGATCTACTTTGAATTATATTGTGGTAACTGCTGTTTAAATGGACAGATCATACTTTTTAGGGTCATATTACTTATACTTCAAGTTTGTGTACCAGTAGACTGATACGGCATCCAGTTCATTCTGAAGTCCATTACCTGTCGTGGCTACCATCACTAAACCATTGGTGTCCTCATCACCCAAGTTATTGATGGAATGCCAGTGATGCTTATGAAATGTTTTTTACATATCATTCAGGAAAAGATTAAACTTAAAGGTGACCCAAATGTATCCCTGATTTAGCCTAAGTTTTGACACAACTTTGACAAAACACCTCTTAAGTAAATGCCTACTTGTAACTTGGTAAAGTGGGGGGTTAACAATAGCGTGCAGCAGATTGGGATTGATGGGTGCACTTTCAATTTCTCCCAAAACTTTACTCTTCACTTGGACAAAGGTTAAAGGAAACTCCAAGGTCACGTTTTCCACAGATGTTCCTGTTGCCTTTGGAAGACATGGTCTATTGCGGAAAGGCATCCTTGAATTGGTAGGAGTTTGCATATTTTCCATCCAATTATGCATTTTAATTTGGTCAAAATGTATGTTGAGAATGTCCAGCAGACTTATAGCACAGTGCACACACTGGTACCTTTATAGTTACACTCCATGACTGGGGAACATGTCCCAATACTATAAAACTTTTAAAAGTTGGAATCATCACTTTGGCTTTCTACTCTTCTGTTAGCCATTGTAAAAAGGATTGGTTCTTTCGGAAGCCCAATCTCACTGATGTAATCCATTGTTCAATGTTCGACTAAGCTCACTCAATAGAAGGAAATCGTCAAATATTTTGCTATCCAGAGGTTTACTTCTATAATTGACAAGACATTCTTTTTGTTCACTTGGGGACTATTTGGCCCTACGCTTATGTTAAATTGACTTGTAACGAGCACTGTTACCGTTACCATGGTCTCCAGGCGCTCACGTGGCACTGTAAGAAAGAGGGTGGGGTGGGTTAGTGAGGGAAGAGGGATAGGATAGAGGATGTGCTGTTCTGTTGATGCTTGCAGAACCAGGAGAAACTGGCATCTGGGCATGTCAGCTTTCTACGCGATATGATTGGTTATTTAGAACGCGATTAATACCCAGAGGTTTCTAAGCGCGGACCCGGGGATCGAACCTGTGTTGCTCCGTGTCATCTTGCTTCCAAGGCGAGCATGTTGCCCCTGAGCTATCCTCCCGAGATGTGGGTTTTGATTCTGTGCACTGGCTTGTTGTATCCGCAGGGGGAAAGGCCCAGTTTCTGGGATTGTCAGTGGTTTGCGAGTGTTTGTTGTGTTGGATGTGTTTTGTGTGTAGTTTGGCTAGCCCTCTAGCGGGTGTGGTATTTGGGAGGTATGAGAGAGGTGCAGGAGCTGGGGTGGTTAGTGCATTAGCTACCCTCACAATTCATCAAAGTGCAATATGTTAGCTACCCTTGAAAGTTCTTCTAATGGCAAATACATAGGTACCCTCAAAAATATTCTAGGTGCAATACATTGAGTACCCTCGAGTTCCTCTAGGTACAACAGAATCCATAGATTGGCTACGCTCAATGCATCTTGGTGAAATGCATTACATCAATACATTCCTGTGTGTCTACTGTGGCAGAGACCTCCCAATCAATTCAGTATCGTGAATCATGTATGAAATATATCTGCAGAGCAAATAGTAGCAAAATAAATTGTTCCTTACCTGGGAGTCGCAAGTAGACAGAGGATAGGGCCTGGCAAGGCCGCGTCCTAGGCAGACAGGCACAAACGGACAGTGGGAGCTGCCCAAGAGCTGCCATTTGCCTTTGGTCCTTGGCCAGCTGTCTGGGCAAGACTGCCCTAGGGAGCAACGCTAATAGTACTTCCTCAGTAGGGCCAATCACGGAAGGGGTGGACGGGAGTGGGGCGCTGTTCCTTATAGCTTGGCTTCCTGGTCTCGTCACCTGCCCGGGGCCAATCCCTGCTCAGAAGGGCAGGCGGGCGGGAGGGAGGCATGGGAAAGCCTGATGGGAGGGGAGAGGAAAGGACGATACAAGCGTGTTGCTCATGCTAGGAGGCTGCAATAAAATTAATAAAATTAAAACTGATGTGCAAGCAGGGGAAAAGTAGCTGCAAGCATCTGGCTGAAAGCCTTATCTTCTCCTGGAAAGATAGTTCGGAAATGTTTGCTGAATTTTTTGTCAAGATTGGCAGCGGCATTATGCTTTCTCTTTCTTAAAAAGAAAGCCCAGGAGGCCACGATTTATAGCAAACCAATAACCATAACATCTCAACCAGCCACACTTCACACAAAATTCAGAAAATATGTTTGTTTAAAAACAAAGGATAGACTCTTCCCCTGGTGACCGTAGTCCACCAATCTACAGGGTCCCTGCTTCTATAAACTGTCTCTTCTCTTCTAACACACCCTCTTCCTTTGCTGCTCAAGCAGCAGATACGTACACACTTTATTTTGACATGATGTTAATTCAGGTATGAATGGGTTGACTGTTCCTGGCAGTGTGCACACATAGGTGCACTGGACGTTGAGGCTGCATGTCTGTGGTTCTCCTGAAGATCACCCTACTTTCTAGCATATAGCAGGCAGGCAGCGGAAGAAGCAAACTCTGGAGGAGAGGACCGTGGTAAGGCTAGCCAGCAGACTTCAGTTTCTACGTGGGAGCACCTCCGCGGGTAACAAAGCCTGCCTTTAAAATCACATCGTGAGTGCCAGCTACTGAGGGAGTACATAGCGCAGCTTTGCCAGCATTGGGATGGTGTGCTGAAGAGGGTATGCCCTAAGGAAGAGTGGCAAGCGCTTAGTAGTAAGGCACTGCTTGTGTGCTGTCAATAGGTGATTTGGCACTTAGGACAGCATAAGGGAAATAAGCTACAGTTGGAGAGAGTAGCGCACAATACAACACTTTTTTTCTAAAGAGTAAAATTCAGAGATTATGCCAATAGCGGTAATGACAACAGTCATGGCTATTATGCAACACTCCGAACCAACTTATTAAGAAGACGAGGGACACTTAGAGACGGACATATCTCAGGCACACAGTTTTAAAAGGGTAATTGGTTCGAGACAGTAGACGTGATCGTGAAAAATGCCATGTCAGATATCCTGTAGGCCATTCAGACAAGATTAGAGGATATGGAATCCAGCTTGATGGAAAAGCACCAGCTACAAAAACTAAAGTCAAAGGAAGCACACAAGGATCAGGGATTTGAAGGGTAAAGTACTCTGGGTTGCAAAAGGCTTAAAGTCTTACTCACTTCCTCACACTCTCCCCTCTCCCTGGGGCATAGTAAAAATTAGCTCATCATAAAAGATCACTGACACTTGACAGAGCAACTTATGAGAGAGAAGGGAGTAACACCATGTGTGATGCCATCAATCCTAGAGATAGAGTTGGAGGGCCAAAAAAGGGACAACAAAATAAAAATGACCGTTCAGCTGGGGTGAGCAAAGGGATCTTGGTTCCTTGACCTGACAAAATCAGGGTCCATCAGGCCACAAGAGTGTCCACTGGAAGAAATCATTCCGTGCACATCAGTCGAGCCAATCAACATATCAGATGTATTGTTTGATCCAGATAAGCTTGTCTGAAATCTTCGAGTGTGGATACCATCTTGAAGGGTATCAGAATATTTTAATACTAGGCGCCGGAAGCCACTATATAACGAGGTTCAGAGCCACCTAAAAGTGGAATGCCACTGACCAGATATCCAAAGGAAAATGAACATGATAACATTCTCGTCTAAGAGCAAAGCATATGAAGAAAGATTGACATGGTCGACATTCCTGATGCAGCACCGATTGCTTTCTCCACAAGGCCTATGGTTTTAGCAAGCAGCCCAAAGAAGTCCAGCAACTGATCCTGTCAGGAATAAAGACATAGTCCATTTTTGCATTATGCTAAAAAATTGACATTTCTGACGCAAGGTATATAAATGACAGACGTGGCACAAAGTTGTGGCTTTTAGCACAGCTTGCCAAAGACTACTTCCTCGACAGGAAGATTTCAATTACAGCAGAATATTTACTATGTCTATTAAACTCAGTAGCCAATTGGAACTTGAGATACCCTGAAGCAGTAAAACAAATTGGCAGCTCGACCGGTGGTGCGTGTTCACCTATCTTGAGCATCATTTGGGTACGTTTCACATGGATATATTCGCGTCACAGCTCACTACTCAGCTGCTGAAGTTTTTCCAGTTAGAAGCAGAAAAGGAACACATTTTTAATTTCCCCCATTTGTCTTAATAGCCAGGACTTTAGTGAACATCCAGCAAGAGCAGATGGAAGCAGTAGTGGTAACCCCATGGTGGACATTACCAGCTTGGTTTCCAGTGGTTCTGGAACTTTCCACAGATTGTCCAATTTGTCTTCTCCACAGTCCTCATCTTCCAGCAGATCTCAAAGGGATTCCACAAATCCCTGACCTTTTGGGAAATGCTTTCAGTTTCAGAGAGCTAGGCACCTTCCACTTCTAAAAGTTAAGAACCTTTTGGTCACTACAGAGTCACTGGTGTGTTGAACAGAATTTACATCCAGTTTCAGCCATTGAGTCAGCAGAGGAAGGCATAGAGGACCATAAAGGCATACCGTTCTGCCATTTACACAGGTCATTACACAGTGGAACGATTGATAGTGACCAATCATCCTTTAGTATTCCCAAAGCTGCTTGGCAACAGTCGTGGTGGTGTTTTTTGGGAGTTTCCCGTGCAAGCTGAGTGTTTAGTGTGGGACAGTGTCTTTCTTTTTCCCCTTGTGAGCACGCCAAGTCTGTTGCCTACACAGACTGAAAGAGGAGGAATCTTAACCCCCACACACAAGCGGAGTGCCAAGTTGAGTGTTTGCGGTTTGTCTTTGTGGCTTTGGAGAGAATCTATCAAGAGGCTACAGAATCTCCAACAACTCTGATAAGAAGGTGGGAACGCTCCTTTTCATGTGTTTTTACTTTTGCTAGGCATGAGTCTTGTGGCAAAGAAATTACAAAATAAGACTACCTATTGACCCAACACGCTGCTTTGACCAACGAACTAGATTACTAAAAAGCAGGTAATTCTGGTCCTATATGCGCGGTAAGAGTAAAACCAAAAAGGTACAATTTGAGAAGTGCTAAAATAGAAGTGGAACTAGCTCACTAAAAGGGAGAGGATACATCTGGTGAAGATGGTGAAATAATAATCACTGATGTTCAATCTAAACTAAAAGTATTTCCCTGCCCAAAGCTGCTAAATTATATAGCCAAGTGGCTGCCTCATATGAAATAATGGAGGCTATCAAGTGTACAAAAGAGACTGACATGATCATGTTATCTCAGGGACTATGCTAGCAGAACTAGAGGCGAGCGCCACCCTGATAGATGTGTGCATTAGCCTGGAAAATGAAATTAGAGCGGCCAAAGGCCAAAGGTATCAATGAGCGTTTAAGCCTAACACCTGCTATTTTCAGACTCAAGTTTTCTCCATCACAACATGGACAAAGTAGAAAGTGTGAATAGAACAATCGACTCAACACTGTTGACAGCCGAGGGTGCTTTGCTCCGGTTTCATGGCAATGAATCTTTTGGACAGTACAAATTGGATGATAGTATGACCTTGTTGGCAGCACTGAATATTGTACTTCAATCATTCATAAGAATCTACAACATCATCGCCATCGACGTAAAAAACAAACACGAATTTGCTTGTGGACATCAAAAATCATCTGAAAAACAGTGGGCAATGCGCACTGATACATGGAAACAAAGTGACCACAAAATGAAAAGGAGAAAAAGTTAGCAATAGAGGCTAGCGAAAGGTCCCCAAAGACAGTTGAAATTGATCTGCTGTTACCAAAGCTTCATGAGAGTTGAAGAGAACCGAGTCACATAAAGCTGGGCACAAATATATCAACGAAAAATAAATAAAATGCGAAAAAGGGGCCAAACACCCCAAATAGTGTATCACGCAAATTCTTAGAAAGTTGTGGAAAGCAGCAAACCTAAGAACGATGAGCGAACCAGAAGATGTAATAATTGTTGAAACGTCAGAGCCCAAGTTGCGTCAATGCACCAAAAAACATGAGTTGAGTGTACAGCATGCTGAGTTTCCAGTGGAGCGACCAAAGAAAAGCTCTGTCAAAGGAAAAACAACGAAGCGTTTAGACAACAAGGTACATAATGAACAAAATGAAGCTGACAGGATGCCACGGAAACAAACTAGGTGGGGACCCTGTTTGCACAGTAGGCAAGAATCAGACAGTCCGGCTAAGCATCCGGTGAAAGTATGGAGAGGAGCAGGTACGCACACGTGTGGCAGACTATCCGGGAAAGAAGAACAGAGGGGTGCTGTCTCAGCTGCCAAGTATGTGTCCTATCATTTTTAATCAGTATTTGAGGAGGATAGAAACATTCCACTTAACAGAGGCAGCAATTTGGCTCTGCTAGCCTCTTTGCCATCTCTAAAATGTGTACACATGTTTGATCATTCTTGCATAGAGAAATGTGTGGTTGACTTCTCAACCAAATTGGTAGAAACTATGGTAAGTGAATGCCAGAAGAACTATTACTGAATGGCTTTGTGACATAATATGCTAAAGGCAAAGAGTCAGAACGACAGGATATGGGACGAGTCATCCTCAAAGTTGTATGCACATTTGTCTCTGACCAACGCAGTTGGGGGGTGGCTCAGCCACACTCTGCTCACAAATTCAAAGAAACGACCCGGCTTCTAGAGAGAACGAATACATAATAGGAAGCTGAATACAAGGTGTCATAATTCTTTGTTAACATGCAGCCATTAATGAGATGGTTCTTTGATGCAGAAATAATTCTCCTGCAAGAAACATGGCTGAGGAATAAGCCAGTATTTGATGGGTATATGAATACCAAAAACGCAAAAAAAGGCCCTAAAGGGCATCCTGTAGGAGGACCGATTACGGCACTAGGAGCTCAAGAACTATTCAATTTGTAAAAACCCACCATGATGGTCTATTAATAACTAGCATGACTGATAAGATTGATGGCAAAGTATTTACCACCCTCATAATCAATATGTAATATAGTCCCTTGGGTGGAGACTTGGGTAAAATAACGAATGAGATAGAAAACATCTTAATAAAATTGGCAAAAGAAAGGGGTGATATAATCATGGGGGGCGATTTCAATTTTAAGTGTAAGGTGGCCCAATTTCCAAAGTTGAAGGGCATGCAGCTGGTAGCACAACAGATCACTTAGTACGCCACCTTATGGATTTCAGCATTGTTCAGAACCTCTTTCAATAATGAGTTGATAATGCAGAACATTCCTGCATAGCTATCGGTAAGCTTCCTACCCTGATTTCTTCGAATACCTGTAGACGAGTGTCTGATATTCGAGCTCTGGATTTGAAAGGCAGGGTACCCTCCAGATGGGATTACTTATTACATGGAACAAAGACATACTAAATGCAACTCTAAGGTGATCACATGCAACTAATTCCCACATCACCCGAAATTATGAGTGGTGCATTGTCGCAAGGGCTACGAGGAATGTACAGTACCTCTTTGAAAAGACCTTAAAGGGCAGTTAGCCATTGCAGGCAGGAAGTTTCCCATCTTGCTTATGTTGAAGCCACCGCCTTGTGTCTGTTGAAATAGATATTTCCAGGCTCGGCACGCCTTCAGCCGAAGGGGCGATGGCATCGAAAGGGTTTCAAGTTGGAGAGAGGCTGGAAGGTATTATAAAGATGGCCAGAGGTTACACAGGCCTGGGCCTAAAGCTGCCCTTTCTGTTTGCTTGTATAGAGGGGACCTGAGGCTGTGCCTTGGGCTACCTGGTAAGAGGTGCGGTGCCTTTTCTGTGTTTGGGGTTCACTGGCACATTCCAGGAACCAGTGGTGTTACATGGGTGGGTGCTCCCTTCAGTGATTGATTGCAATTTTCCTGCACCACACTGGGTGTTGACATATTGCGTCTCAGTGCATTGCTGTGTGGCTTACTGAGCCTCAACCACTCCTTGTCTGAGGTGGAAGGTGTGCTATGGATCTGACTGGTTTGGTGTGTCTGGGGTATTTTGCTGTCCCAGTGTCTCATTTTGCAGCCTGTTCCAGGGACCAAAGCTGGTCCTTCTGCTTTCACATCTGCTGTCCAAGCCTTGGTCCTCTCCCACCTGGATGCTGGCAATGCCCTTGTGGAAGATTTTCCAGCAACTACCCAGGAATCCCCGAGGGGTGTCCTGCATGCTGCAGCATGACTCATCTATGGACTCTGCAAATTCAACCACATTACTCCGACCCTCAATGAATGACACTGGTTCCTGCTGCAAGCCTGTATCATCTTCAAATGCTGCTCCATCATCTATAAGGCTGTCACACTCGGGTCCCAAAGCTACCTCACTGAGAAACTCAATCTCCGGACACCCGATATCCATAAGAAATAAGGACATGTGCAGACTTGAAACCCAACAGCGCAGGAAGGAAAAAGCCAGAAGACAGGCCTTCTCTTTAAACACATCAAGAATCTGGAGCCCCCTTGCCTGTCTACATCAAACTCGCCCAATCGCTTTTACAGTTCAGGAAGGAACAGAAGACTCTCCTCTTGAAGGAATTGCTCCTCCCTAACACTTAGTTATACACAAACCATCAACTCCCCACCCTACCTGTGACTAGGTGATCTGCTCCCCACTGTTTCCTCCACTGGTTACTTGTAAATCCCCTGCTGCCAAATTGCCTGCCCTTACCTTCCCTTGTTAGTTCCACGCTCCCTGTTTCTCCGCATCCCTCACTGTGTTCTTCCCCCTATGATTGTAAAGCACTCCGTTGCTTCCGAAAGCTACGATCATGGTCAATAAATAACCTATTAATAATGGCCAATTGGTCCAGTGAATACATTTTTTGAGATTTGTTTTTATCTCAAACCCATTGAATAGCCAGTTTCATTAATGATCAGTAAGCTACAAAGAAGTATAATGACCGAAGATGAGCTGTCTTGACATAGAAAAAGATTTTCCAGAATAACCTATAGGAAAGTCTGATTTCTACTAAAGACACAGAGGTGAGTGTTATCGCAAACAGAAGAAATTATGCCTTCTGTGTCTGGATGTTTCACTTGACTGAAAAAGTATTTTGTTGATAGTTATTAGAACCAAGTTATCTATGTGTTTTGGAAACAGAAGTCCTAGTATTGACGCTTCATATTTGGTTATTTAGGTGCAGATGTGAAGCCGGTGCCATTGGTGACCAGGGACAAATGTCAAAATCAGTGCCTGGACACACACAGCAGGAGTATGAGAATTTGGATAGCCCCATCAACAGATTTTAACTATGTTTTATGATTGTTATATCATTTCAAGGATATCTGTTGAATTGCAGTGAAAAAAGCAATGCCGGGAGAGGAGGGCAACTTTTTATAGGGGCTGGACTGTGGTCAGCTGAAGATAGTCTGTCCTGTATGTCTCTCAGCTAACATTTGTGGTTTCTCCTGGGAAAGTAATTTGCTTAGATGTAAAAGCAATTTCTTTGCTTTTAAATCCTTGTTGCGAAGGCCTTCATTAAAGAAGAAAGCATACTTCTTGCCTCAGTGTTTTAATAGTCTATACTACACTATACATTATTCTGGAAACCCAGCATTATTCTCTTTAGCTAACACATGAGATAGCTCCCATTTGAGAGTTCAGATTTCTTTTTTATTTCCTTTAAATAGGTTTTAGGGTGTTATAATGCAGTTTTACAGTTTTTATTTGAACATGCCTCGGCCATTGGCCTTTGGTGCATCCGAATAAAAACAGCAATACATAAAATCAAACAAAAAACAGGCGCTAGGGGGTTTGTCACGCTTTCAACACAATTGTGTGGGGCGCCCAATTAAACTTATTCTAGAAGTATATAGGGCTCAAACAAAAACTGCTACTAACTATGGGGCCGCATTGTGGGGCATGGAAAGGATCCAAAAAATTGAAAGTGTGGAGAAAGCCTTCCTTAAAAAAACTTCTTGGATTGCCGCAGTGTGCCTCAAACTATGGGACAAATTTGGAACTAGGTTGCCCCCATATTGCTGATGAGTGGCTATTGGCCCCGGTCTCGCATTCGTTGGCATTATGGGCAACTCAGAAAGCAATTCTCTCACATAAGATTATAAGAGCCCTGCTAAGCAGCTCAGCAGTAAAGAAAATCCCATGGCTCAGGTATATTCAGAAATGCATCAAACAGTTAAAGGGTGCCAACCTAGCTTGCCCACCAAACATTTTGGCCCCATGTATGGTCAGGGCACAAAAGCAATTGTTCAAAACCATTTTGGTGGCTAATAGGGAGTCCGCTGCCTTACGCATTGTTGCAAACAGAAGGCATATTGTGTATGCAACAACAGATGTTATCCAGCCGTATTTACTTCACAGTGATAACCCTGTAGACCGTTGGGCTTTGACTCGAGCACGGTTTGATTGCTTATGGTTAGGGGCACAAACTAAAAGCTGGACAGATAGTGTGCAACCTACAGCTTTCCCCTTTTGTCAGTGGCCGGCGGAGGACCTCCTACACTTTGTATTGTTCTGCGCACATTATATAGACTTAAGACAGAGAACACTCTTGCCACTACTCAGGTCGGCCGGCATGTTTCAGGCTAAGCCTGCCTTATGCTATTTGCTGTCGGCGGCTACGATTCCAGTGGCCTGGGGTATGGTGGATTATTTGAGACGGGCCTGGTATCGGAGATCTGATTGAGCTCTGAAATTTTAATCTTAAAGAATTGTTTGGCTGCTCTTTGTGGATATTATCTGATTTACACACATGCACATTTTAAATCTTTATGTATTGTTTGTAAATATATACTCTAGATATTTTTTAATATGTTGACTTGATCTTTGGAATGTATGCATTTTTACTCTGTTAATGGTTTATGGATAATTTGTTTCCGAATAAACTTTTGATGATGAAAAAAAACCAAGAACATATACAAGTTCGGCAGGTCTAAGGATATGATGGTGGCTGTGGTCTCTTGCATTATGTCCACTCTTATCAGAATTATAAACTGGTGCTGGGACTCTATTCTAATGGATCGGATGATGCTATGATCCTAGCCCATCTTCAGTGACTGATGTGGCTGATGCGGTTTTGTCGCTAAATTGGCTTTACTCTCACCACTCCAGAAAACCACCATTGGATTATGGTCACTTCAAATGAGCCATTCCTCAGAGCATTCACAAAGAAATTGACCTGGATTAATACAAAAGTATCAATTGTGGAGCATTTGTCTCCTGCAAAAGAAAGGAGTGTGTTTTGGGTAAGGTTTCATCATATTCAATGCTTAGATCAGACACGTAAGTAAAAATAAATGTATACTCACCTTTTGTGCACACTAGGTATGGTACAGTTTTGTTAAGTATTGGTGCTGTGAAAAACCAGAGGGCGTTTCACAATTTAGTCCCCGGGGATCCAGTACTCACGTGGCCAGGGAAAGGCCATCACTTTTGGATCATGACCCTGGGAGTGGACAAGTGAGGGAGGATCACCTGGGTAGGGGTTCCTTGGGGAGAAGCACCCGATGGTAAGACATGGTATCCCCCTTTTTCCACAACCATCTGACCCTATCTCTGCTTATTTTATGGGAAACTACAACTCCCATAATTCCTCCCCACTTCAAATTGACTACATTACTGAGCTCAGGAAGATGAGAAATGAGCCCAGGAAGATTACCTCTACTGACTTACATTGGCTCCGTCCCTTTAATGAGACCACACAGAGTCAGGCATGTAATCCTAATCATGCACACCTGCCACTTGTTAATACTCCCTGTCAGGATAAAATGTGGCACACACAGGCACACTGAGCGAGGCTCGGTACGAGAAGGAGCAGCTTTTTCGGGGCTGATGCAAACCAGGTTATGGAAGTTGGAAGGCCAAGGGGCTGATCGGAGAGTGCAAAGAATGAGAGACAGCCAGGTGAGAATTCCACACTTTCAGGAAGCCATAAGCGTTCCAAGGTTGAGACCAAGTGAGCGGAAGGGAGAAACCTTCAAGATGCTCCAAAGTGGCCTGCTAACTTCCCGGGTGAACGATGGAGTTGGGGAGGAGCAGAGGAGGCATTGGTAACGGCCTTGACTGCTGCATGAAGAGAGAAGCCAGATTAACACGACCAGTGAGTTATCGAAGGCAACAAAAGGCCAGTCTATGTTAAAAGCAAAAATAACTAACTAAAAGTTGAAGGTTGTGTGTGTGCCAATAAAACGCATAGTGAAAAGGACAATTGCTGAATTGAGAAAAAGATATACAAAGTAACAGAGTGGTCCTGCGAGGGGGAATCGCACACTTGAAAGTCTGTGCGAAATGTTCTGAGTTGAAGTAAATTAAAAGCGGGAGCCGAAGGCAAGAAACCGTGATCCCGAATGAAAGTTGAATAAGAGAAGAAAGCAATGTATGTGAAATCTGAATATGCCAAGAGGGCAAAGTAAAGAGAATAAGAAACTACAAGTACCAAGAGGCATTTGTGTTCCGAAATAAGGAAGATTGTTGATTGTTGAATTGTTTAAATAGAGGTCCAAGTGGTCATGTAGAGGTCTATGTAAAATCCTTGCAGTTTTGAATGTTTTCGACAATAAAAAGATTTACAAATAAAACGTGGGGATGGGAACCCTCACAAAGCGAAAGACCGGCTCAAGCCCGGCAGAGGGGAAACCTGTGCTAAATTGTGGCAAATTAAAAGTCAAGAGAAGAACTGTATATTTATGACAAGGCGGACAAAGCCTAAGGAACGGATTGAACTGCCAATAAGCTTGAAGCCCATGCCGAAACTGTTAAATTGTACGAGTAAGCCACAGTGAGCAAGACCGCTAGAAATGTGCCATCACCTATCCTTTTAAAGAAACTCTCGAGACCCTGTGCTGTTGACTGTGGGGAAGGGAATTGTTACCAAAGCCATTCTGACATTTCTTTTAAGACACTATTTTTAGCACACGCCTTTTTATTTTGACTAGACTGACTTGGACTAGTTTGTTTTAGGTAGAGACTACTCCCATTCTAGAGTTAGGGCCAGTTAGGAAATCTACCAACCCAACCAAGCCGTCAAACTAAAGATTTTCTAAACATGCATCTATTGTGTCTGTGTCTACTATTGATACCATGCCTATGTGCATCCCTCAGGTTAAGATAGTCTTCTGAGGCTTTGGTCCTATTCCTCAATCCTTGCATTCTATTGCTGCACAATATTGTCTCTGGTGGCCCAGATAGCTACTGCAAGGCTAGTTTACTTCCAATTGTAATTCCGACTCATTAGTTACTTTAGGTGGAGCATTACTGGGAAGCTTTAGATTACCTCCTTCATTCATGTTAATTTCCACAAATGTTGGCCCATGTTTCTTTTAGAGCTATGACTTAAAAACATAACGGAACAATAGACTTCAGCAGCTTCAAGTTTTCCAACTATCCTGTGAATATTTCAAAAGATCATGGATAGCTACCATTCACCGTGCTTTCTACTCCAAGTCAAGCAGATTGGAGCACTACTTCACTGGGCAATGAAATTTGTAGTTTCAATGCATTGTACATTGGCTCATCTACTGAAATGCAATTCTGAGCGGCCACCTCATTCAACTTACCTCTTGAAATGTACTGAATTCTCTCCCATACCCTTATCCTCTACTTGAACTACAAAAGACCAGTTATCAAAAACCTACCTATGTTCACAAGTGCACCAACTCGGATGTCACCTCTAGACCACTAACCAAGTTACCCCAAGTCCCGAAACCTCGACCTGCAACACATGCTTCACTATGCCAACAACACACATTTTATTGACCTGCATATACTTTTTCAAACATTACAAGGTTTCTTTCTGCCTTGCACCGACACCAAAGGAGAAAACAACCTTGCTCTCCTTAAGCAATCCCAAAACTTCCCTTACAGGGCCCAAGACTCTGAAAGGGAATAGAAAGGTCAAAGTCCTGTTAAGTAAAAATCAAAGACAGAAAAATGCAAATCATAACTTACTACTTAGCTATAAATCTTGACATTCAATTGGGAAGCACCATTTTGCCCACCATTTTGTTTGTATAAGATTGGGGGAAAGGGGCTCCTGCATGGCAGACCAATCCAAAATCTGGCAGCAGCAGACTGGAATCCAGTACACATCGCCTCCACAAGGTCAGAGTAGCAAAAGACCAGGGGGGGCGCATTAGGGCTCTGATTCACTGCTGAGGCAACACCCTCACAAACCCAGGTGGAAGAGGAACCCTTTGGTTTTTGCCCATACCCCCTACTACATTACAGACAGCTTGACTAGGACCCTGTCTTAAGTCCTACACTAATTTTCCAGTCACATATTAGGACAGTCAAGAATTGAGAAGCACCATAGGGTACCCCCTTTCCACCCAAGAAGACTGCCAGACTTGACCACTCTCCATCAAGGAAATTGGGCGTGGGATTTTAAAGGCATCCTAACCTGACACCATCAGCCAGGAATCACACAGGCACACATGCCTCATCCCAAGCCCTGACTGGTATGAGAACGGGAGGGATAATGGAGTTCCAATAACATGCAAGGATTGCCACTTTAGAGACATAGATAGGAATGTGTTGGGCAGGAACATCCCCTTACCTTCCCCAGAAACATAGACCATGACTTTCCACTGCTCTTCCGTGATCACACAGGAATGTAATCAGCGACACAGGATCATGTAAGTGGCTGAGGTTACAAATTCCATTTAACATTACATTTAAGATGTGAGAGTAGGTACCCACCAGACTCCCCAGACTACAATTACACTGCAAATTCAGGCTAATTGCACTTCTTATTTTTGAAGCAGGGTAACTAAGGCAAGGTTCGAAATTAATATTGGATAAGCAGGAGCTAAAAGCAGCTTGTGTTCATCGCACATTAACAAATGACCAGGAGCTACTAGTGGGAAACAAGGAGCTAGTACATAATGTTCCTCAAATCGAACATTCACATAAGATGTAAACTGTAATGTAAATCATTTTATCCATTATTTCATTATTTATTACCCTTTAAGCGTTAAATGCCATGTATATATGTCCTAATATTTATTTATAGATTGTCCCAAACACACAGTTAAATTTAATAGGTGTGTTTGTTTGAAATATGTTGGCCTGGGGAGGCAAAAGTAGCTCCACGTAGCTGTTGGTGTCAAATTAACCAGGCTCTGAATAGCTCCCAGATCCCTTCAATTTCGAAACCTGTAGGGAGTGGCTTTGATGTTATTATGAATGCGCCTTGACCAAGTGGGCAAGATCATACATTAGTACCCGGGACGCGCGGCTGAACAGGAATACTGTGTGGTGATTGGCTCATTTGCGAGCCATACCATATGGTATTCCCGTCCACGCTGTGCGTGCTGGCTCTCTGTTCCCGGCGAGGGGCGTGGCAGCCTCTCAGCCAATGAGGAGGCTCGAAACGGGGCAATCCCCGCTCCGAGCCTCCCCATGACTGGAGGCTTCCCTCGCCCCCCTTGGGGACTCAGGTAAGACTTTTTGTCCCCCTTTCCTCCTCCCTCCCCACCCCACTTAACTTCTATCTCACAGTCTCCGGCGGGGGCGATGGAAACCTCCAGCCGTGTGTAGACTCGGACCGGGGCCATCCCCGCTCCAAGCCTCCACACAGCTGGAGGCTTCCATCGTCCCCTGGTGGAGACCGCGGTACTTTTCTTTTTTTTTTTTTGCCCACCCCACTTACCTTCTTTTTTCTTCTTATCTCGGGAGCGGATGCGCTGGGAACAGAGTGTTCCCAGCGCGCCCGCTCCCAATGGCCGCCATGGAAAGGGAAAACGGACGTTTTCCCTTTCCCGGCGGCCATTTTATTTGCCTTTTTTTTCTGTTCCGAAACATGTTTCGGAACAGAAAAAAACGCTATTAGTACCCCGGTCTAACGGGCCGGGGTACTAATGGCAATAAGCCCCTCGACTGCGCTACGCTCAGGCCTGTAACTAAGGCCCCAGGAGCATTACCTGGGGCGGTATTGGCCCGCAGTCTCGTGGCTTATTGCCACAGTCAAACGTCTTAAAATTTGATGTCATGTGTTTGTTTTATTATTTTCTTAATCTGGGGTCCCTTTCTAGAGTCTGAGATAGCTAGCAATAGGTTTCATTTGTAAGGCTTACAGATTACGGTTACTTCTAGGGACATTTACGAACGTCCAATTCAGTTTATCAAAGATTGTTGTTCCAAGACCTTTTATTTTCATTTTGAAAACCTTTCCTTTCCCCGCATGTTTTTCCACGCCCAGAGGAAATTAAGTTTGCTTGGCTTGCCCGAGTGATCAGCATGTTACAAATACGAACAATTCAAGAACATTGGAGTTGAACTAGAATAATGTTTTTGCTTCAGTGACTAGATTTGCTCTTTCAATGTATGCCACATCCAAGCCACTATTTCCGACTATATACTAATGGCGACTAAGAGAACCCTTAAACCTTATGTATTTTTCTCGAACCTCCGATTTTATTAAGGGGGTCTTGTGGTAAGGTTAGTCTCTTCAGGTCACACTGATTTTCCTCCCTTCATTGTGTCTGCAATACCCTTTGGTTGATCACATATTTTCGTGCTTGATGTTTAGGTTTAGATTCTACACACATTTTTATTCTGGTGTATACTAGCTGTGACATTTTGTTGAGTATCTATTCTGTTCACCTTCCTTTGAGCTCGTGATCTGTGACGGTTAAGTACCCTTACACTTGGATTTTTTTTCCCCCCACAAAAAGTTTTTTTTTTTGTCGTCATTTTCCCCGTTTGCACTTTTTGTGCACTTTATCTTGTTGCCCTTTTCACCCATTTTATTTTTAATATATGTTATGTCGGTGGGGGTGTTGAGATGAAGGGGTGTGAGCTAGAGGGGAATTTGGGAGGAAAACTCCCATTTAATTAAACAATTTGGAGAAAAAAAGTGCCCAAAGGTAATTGACTGTTGGAAGATCAGAAAACCAGAAAAAGAAAATTAGAACAATAATAAGGCCAAGTAGGAGAGAGGGTATGAGTATACATTTCCAAGTCTGAATCTGCATGCTGGGAAATTTTCTCTCAGCACCAAAGTGTCAATAAAGAGTGTGAGACTGAACTTGGACAGTGAATTCTGAGCAATGCAGCCAAAGTAACGAAGGGCTCAACAAAGATTTTTAGAAAAGGAAAGGTTAGCCTCTGAATTTTGTTTTCAAATCAACATACACATCAGTCAAACCCACAATGCACCATTTCAGAACTTTTTGCCCATTCACAACAATAAAAGACATCCCTTGCCACATCATTAAAACCTCTGTACTCCAGAATCTTTCATACATAATATGCTAAAACAATGCCTTAAAGGGGACACCACACACTGCTAGCATTTTAATCCATGTTCTCTCTCAGTAATACATATAATTCGCATTGCACCTTTTCCAACATTGCATATAATACTTGAGCATTTATCAAAACCGAAGTAAACAATAAGCGTTGCAATGATAAAATCCAATTAAAGATGGTATACTCTAAGCATAAATGAACACGGATTGAAATATGGATTTGATGAGAAGGAGTTAAAAGCGGCATTCGCCATCTCTGGGAATTGGAAGCTAGTATATAGCATGCCTCAAATTTAGCTCCCACATATGAAGCAAATTACAACTGCGTGTCCATTATATATGACCAGTTTTGCTTTAAATGTCTTCTAGATATGTCCTAACACTCATTTATTGACATTCCCAAACACCTAGATGAAATGTCATAAGTATGTATTATATGGCACCGGTTGGTTGGGGGAGTCTCGAGGTAAATAGCTCCCACTAATTTCGAACCCTTCATTATTATATATATATTTTTTATCTTAAATATGCCACCAACACATTCATCCCATTCACTAATGAGGGTAATTTCCATGGTAGAAAGTGAAATAAATTGCACTTTGCACTGAAGATACCCATAAGCCACAAGGAAGGGAAATTCATACCCCGTGCAAAACGATAGACGATGCATAGCGGTCTCAATGATTTTTTCTTCAAATTTACAACACAGAATTTCAGGTGGGGAATTCGCCTCAACATTCCACAGACAAGACAGTCAATTGGCAAAGAATTGCCTTTATCATCCAAGGCTGTTATCCCTGTTCAATATGAACTTCATGTATGTCTGCATATTCGAAGTATACATCAATGTGAGTCTTGGCAGATACTTTTTTTATGAATGGGGCAAAGAAGACAATCAAAATAGTTCTTAAAATTAGCAGTAGATAAAAGGCATAGCTTTACCCTTGGGTTTTCATTTTCTCCTCAAAATAAATTGCTACATTCACTCCGAGTCAAATCTACAAATCTTGCACGAAGAATGATGTGATGGAGCGTCATCCTTGAAGGACCACTCTGACACACAAAGACCAATTCAAGGGCGCTTTGTCTCACGCTGGCTGATGGGATCTCTAGGTTTTAGGACCAACTATGCTCTTGGGGGCTTTGACGCTAGGTCCATCCCTCTCTCGACTTCCCTGTCCTTTCCATCTTCCCAAGTTCAGGTGTCCATAACAGCGTTGGTACTACCGATTAGTGACACTGGTCTGTTTTCTTAGACTACCAATGATTTCCCTGAGACAGTGGCTTACTAATACCCTGAGGATCTTCTAGCTTTCCCTCTCCTAGCCCCGCCTAGTGTTCTTGGGGAGTTAGGAATGGTGCCTCCTTACACATGGGTCCAACTGCTCGGCACACACGCAGTCTTCTTCCACCTTTTGATGTTGTACTTCTCTTCACTCTCTCCTGCTTCTAGGCTTCCTCTACTACTACTACCTGCAACTGCTGCCTTACTACTCCCTCCAATGTTACTGCTCTTCCCTCCTTCCTACTACTCCACCACCTTGCCACTACTATCACTACTTTTACTCTACCTTTCTTTTCTGTCTCCTCTTACTACCACGCACTACAACTACCACTTCACTGCTTTCACTCTGCACTCCCATGACTACTCCACTACAACCATCTCTGCTTATACCCAGTACACCTCCCTTATACTCCTGCTCTGCCACTAGTTCATTCACTCAGTACACTCATGCACAACCACTACACAGACCCCCTCTCAACAACAACCTCCAAACACTCAACCTCTGGTTCCTCGGATATCCTCCTTTCCTCGCCCAACCACAACCACAACTAAACAATTCCTAGTTTACAATTAAATATCCCAACCCCTCCCAGGGTTGGCCAAACTCCCCTGACCAATAACCCACCCGTCTCCAGGGGTGTGGCATGGGGAAAGTAGAGGGAGGCTTCTCCTGGCTGTGGGCTCCAGCAGACTCTCTGTTGCAGGTGTGTTTCACTCCAAGTGAACACGTTGGCTCTTCTCACGTTTGCCCCCACTGCCACTTCCCTTGCTGGTTTGCTTGTTGCAGTGCAATGCCAGGGCCTTCTGCCTGCAGTGCAGAGCCTGCTCCCATTGTCTCTTCTCATCAGCGGCTCTTTGATGCAACATCCTGCTGGTGCCCGCCCTTCCTTCCTTGGTAGCTTGGTGCAACTGTCCCAGCCAGACTTCTGTCCCAGCTCCCGTGCTTGCTAGTGGGCCCGCAGTCAGTATGAATCCTGCTCTGTAAGGAGGTCTTACGAGATGGCCCAGCAGCCCTCAGTCATCTAAAGATGGCAGGGGACGATTTCCCCCTTCTTCCCCTGACGGAGCTGTGTAAGCAGCCCTGTCACATAGATTAAGGGTATCCAAAATACATTTGCGAGTATAATGAGGTTGCCGATCTACCAGTTCAAAGAATACCTTAGGTTATTTTTAACTTGTTTACTGGACGAACCAGATTTGACTGCGCTTGCATGTTACGAAAGTCACAAGGCCTAATAGAACCGCTTTTAATTTGTATTATTTATTCACTGTCATTGTTACGTTTACTCTCTTGTTACCTTCCCTTTTGCCTTGTGGCACCTTGAAACACTGTTCTGTTGGATAGGTGATTTAGAAATATCCAGTAAATAAATAAAATATTTCAGAATATACAATTTCGGCAGTGTTTACAGATACTGATTTCTGGGATCTGAAGTGGTCATACAACTTCATTCAGAGAACACATTTCCATAAAAAATAAACAAAAAAAAAATCAAACAAATATCAAATTCCAAAATGTCTCAAATTTAAAATCTTAAAATTCAATACAGTAATACTTTTCTCTGTCTAACTGCTACAACTATACTAGGGAAATGTGTTTAAACCCAGGAACTGTCCATCTGAATCCCACATCAAACAGAGAGCAGGTCTGCATTGTCAAAACATTTGTTTTTGAACGATAGGCTTGTTGAGCTGTCTCAAACGCAGACAAAATGGTCAAAAGTATTAGGATACAGAATAACCCTCTATTGGCCCACTTCTGTTTAAATTTGCAAACCGTTAAATTCAGTCCAGTGATCTATACCGTTGGAGACAGTGTAACCCTTGCCTTTATTGAGCCTGATATTCCTGTGATTACCAAACCTTGTAATGTGAAGCAAATAGGTACACTTGCATGTCACGCCATCCAAGCAGTTTTCATTTTGGAGTACAAAGCAATAGGGACCTTATGTATGAGGATGTAATGTTGATTCAGTATTGTTCTGGTAAACGTACATAGAAGAAATGCAATGGGCTGTCATTTTGATGCATTAGTTATAATTTTCCTGATTTGTTTATTCAAACAATAGTTTACTTGGAATAGAGCTATTCCATAAAACAGTACATATATAAACACAAATTAAAAGGATGACATAGTAGATACATTGACAATGGACATATCGTATAATTTTTTTATATATTTTTTATTTATACTTGGTTCAACTATTTTACTAATTTTTACAAGTTATGCAGGCCTTAAACAGTGTTTTGATCGTTTCATCTAATAGTTTGTCTTGGATCTTCTTCAAACATTTACAAAGTCTTTCGTTTCACAATTAATTTTTGGTCTTCTTCAATGCTTTACAAAGTTTTTCATTTCACAATGCATAATCCTTAGTGTTTCATTGAATTCCTTGTTTCTTGACTGTTATATTGCCCGTCCACTATCTATTTACGGCCAGTTTGTTGTCCAGGTCAAGGCACTCTAAGAAGTTTACCACAGCAATCACAGGTTTGATATTTTCTCTGTTCATCAGGTACGTCCACCAATATTCCTCGACCAGGCTGCAAAAGTGTGTGCAGAGGTGGGCGAGGTGTGTTTCTCTGTTGGCCGACAGACCCTTGCAGCTAAGGATTAAGTGTTTTAGTGTTTCAACTGATTGGGGTTGCTCACAATATCGGCATTTGTTTGACTTAGTTTTGTCTCTGATTGCTTGAATTTCTTTAGTCTTCAAAACGTTCAAACAGGCGCTCATGAAGATTGAACGTATCCTCTTGTTAGGGAATTTTACTAGATAGTGGACAGGCTTGTTCAGTTTCTGTGCGGTTGTAGGAAGGTGTGTGGTTAACTTAACTTGTTTCTTCCAGCAAACTTTAATGTTTTGCACCAATCTGTGTGAGTTTCTTTGTTGTTTGAGGGGTTCCTCTCTAGAGCTTCCGGTTTCCTCAACGAGTAGGAGGTTTCTGCAGGCCCATGAAGCCAACATTTTGTTATCTCCTTTGCTAATTTCTTTTCAAATTATCTCGAAAATGTTCTGGATTGATTAACACATTTTCCTGAACAGCATTAGACCATTAAGGTCTACAGTGGCTTTTAATGATGTTCAACCTAGTTCTCTCCTAATAGATGCTATAGGAGTTGAGGTGGGCAAACTAAGTGTTTTCTGCCAGAACATTCCCTCTAGTTTATTCCCAAGTTCTGAGGGTATAGCCGGCATGGCTTCCGCTCCATAAACTATTGCTGGAACTACATTTGTTTTATAAAAAGTCAGGGAAGCTTTGAGGGAAAACCGGCCAAACATTTTGTCCATCTGCGTTTGGATGATTAGATTTTTGATTTTATGGCGAATGGTTTCCTGCATTGGTTTCTCTTGTGGGTTGTTACTGATAGTGACTCCTAGGTATCTGAAGGCTTGCACTGTTTCTAGTCGTTCTTTTACTAAGTGCCAAGTTGGAATTTTCTTTCTTTTAGGCGCTTTCTCAAGAATCATCACCTTGGTCTTACTTGAATTGATCTCGAGGTCATTCAATGAGAGGTAGACCAACAGGTTATCACGTTTTCTTTGAAGGCCCACTGCGGTCTGGTCGATTAAGATGATATCATACGTATAAACCAATCTTGATATCTTTTCATTACCCACACATGGCGGAAAGGTTCTGATGTTTCTATCAGCGGATTGAACGTCTCCTGTGTAGGCATTATAGAGCGCAGGTGCCAGGGGACAACCTTGTTTGACTCCTCTATGTGTGTGTATGTTTTGAGAGAGGTAACCCGCTTTGTTGAGCCTTACCCTCATAGAAGTATTTGTGTAGAGCTCTTTGATTGGAGCTAGTATTGATGTTGGACAGCCCCAGTTGGTGAGTTTAGCCCAAAGTTTTCCTCTATTCACCTTGTCAAAGGCTTGAGAGAGATCGATGAAGGCCAGTATTAAGCGTGGAGAGCCTTCTAGCACTTTAGATTTTGAAATGCTAAGGATCATTATGTTGGCTGATGTTCCAAGGTTTTTTGTGAAGCCTGTTTGGAAGTGATTGTATCCCCCTGTAGATGGTATCCATGTTTTAAATTTTCCAGAAGACGGGCTCCAAAAAGATTTTCAATGCAGCCCACAAAGGCGATATGATGATAGTTGTTTGGACTGCCTTTATCACCTTTTTTGTAGATCGGGACAATGTTGGCAGTTTTCCACGATCTAGCAATCGAGTTTGACTCGACACAGGTTTTAAAGATTGACAATCAAGGTTCTTCAGGTCCACGTTTGAGAGCCCGTCTGGACCGGGTGCTACACATGTTTTTAGCTTGTTAATTTTACCCATGATGGTTGTTTTTATCAAGCTCTATATCCCATTTTCCATGGTTGATATCTGGCTCAGACTGGTCTGATTGGGGTCTATCAAAGAGTTTTGTGAAATGTGAGATCCAGTCTTGCTTGCTAACACTATTTGACAGATTTTCTTGGGTCTTTCTTCTATCCATTTCAATTAAGACCAGAAGGCTTTGGCCTGTTTCCCGCTCAAAGTTCTGAGCATAGTTTCAGAGTCATGTTGGTATAGAGCACTTTTGTGTGCTTTAAGCCAATGTTTGTAGTTTTGTTGAGCTTTCTTGGCCTCTTCCTTTGCAGCTTTAGAAGGATAATTTTTGGCGTTTCGAATAATTCGCCTCAATGCTTGGTGTTTCCACTTCAGAGTTGGATTGCTCGTATGATGGTGGGTCGTAGTTTTGTTATTTGAAACCGGACACCGATATGGGATCAGCAAAGGACAATAGTCCGTTGGTGGCAATTTGCTGTTTAGTTTGTCTATTTCTTAAGCCACCAAATACCGCCTTGTGATGTTTACAACTGCAGAATCTTTTAGTCTGAGCCTGGTTCCACTTTTGTTCGTCTCCAGTTTGGATTCCATTGGTAAGTGTGGGATGGATGGTTCTACTTGTTCTGTTTCCCATGCGGCCTTCAGAAGGTTGTGATCACTGTTCAATGTACGCATAACTTCAAAAGAAGTTATTCTTGCCAGTAGGTTTCTAGAGGTGTAAATGTGACCAAGGGTCGCTTGTCTTCCAGCAAGTTCCCATGTTGGTATAGCTGACCTGTTCAGACTTTTTAACCAATGAAGGTTGTGGAGGTCCCAGGCATCTATGCTTAAAGTCCATTATTTCCCTCTAGCTACTGGTTCTGAGTCAAAATAGGTGCAAGTCCTCTTAGAGTTATCACTATGATCTGCTCTTTGGTCTGGGCCAAGTCCTGGAGGATCTATCATCGCATTTAGATCTCCACATATGATGATATGGTCTATTGAACAGTCATAGTTGGAGACATGAAGTAGGGTTTCCATCTTTTTAGTGAAGTGATCCACTGAAAAAGCTTTGGGATTGCAATAGATGTTAATCACCAAATAGGTTTTTCCATTGAGCTTGGTTTTGGGTGGTTCTTTCGGTTTCCAGGAGATGAGTGGCAAGAATGTGTGGGTCACTCACTGTTTTTCCTAAATTGAGAGTTCCCCCCCAATCCTGATAGCGGTGATATTGTATAATGATTATCGCTATACCCAGCTCCAGTAAGATGCACAGACAATATACAATTTAGTGTAGTAATAAAATTGCTGCCCGGTTTTCAGGGTTCGAAAATACTTTTGGCTGAACCTCGAATACGCCAAGCTTGACTTACATACATAATTATTTAATGCCCATGTTTTTAGCACTGTATCTGCCATGAAGAGGTAATCAAGTGCAGGAGGGTCCCGTGAAAAACCTTTGCCTCCTAGAACCGGTAATACAGTTGTAGATCTCAATTCTGAATAGGTCAGACAAAAGAGTATAAAATGTGCTAAATATTCATTATAAGCATTACACTATATGCATTTCTGTAATTGTAGATGACCCGATCTACTGGCCAACACTGATCCCAACTGAAAACAATTAAATCTAGCTCTCATGATCTAATTTCTTTCCACTGAGCGATTACTCCAGAACAAATATTCTTGCACTTTGTTGGTTAAGATAATGTGTTTCAGAATACTTAGTGCACACTATTAGATCATTGCAAACCTCAGGCGTTATCGGCATAAAACAGGTGTTAACATTCAACGGTATTGATCTTATGAAACAATGATTTTACATATTTACGCTAAGGTGGATCATTGGCACCTATCTTCTGCAACAAATTGCAAATTAGATATTGTGACAGTATAGCCCGAGGATTTGCCCATATGCGCAAAAGGGAAAACCAGGTTCCAGCAAGACTTCATCTTATATATAGGTCAAACCTATTTCCATGCATGCTGCAAAGTTTGGCGCTGAAGTTGGTAAACCCAAACTTTTCAAAAAGTAGGTTTCAGCTATTTGTATATCATGTACCTTTGAAAATATCTATAACGAAGCACAATACTTTACTGCAGCTTTAGATTTTAGTGTGTTGATCTTCTTAATATGCAAATAGGATGCACATTACATTTCTAGGTAAAAAGAAAAATTCCCCTTATTGCTGGTCTCATCCAGACTAGTTTTTTTTTCCATAGTGACTTGGGAGATCGAGAACTCAAGAATCGAACAGCCAGATAGTCAAAACTGGATATCCTTAGTTTAGTTTATTATTTGTAGAGCACACCTAATCCTGAGGTATCTGGGTGCTTGGCATGGGACAGCCATTGCTGGTCATAATAGGTACCGTTTTCTTCCTCCTTCCTCTTGAGCTGACTAATATTTCAGATTTGATCGTATTCACTTGCATATCCATTGCATTCATAAATGCAGTGTACCTGTTTATTAACACTTGAAGAGCTCTTGGAGTTTGCGCTATTAGGACATCATCATCTGCATAAAAAAGCAGGGGAATGACATGTCTCCTATCTTTGGCACATCTGTTTTACACTGTACAGGGGCTTCATTCAGGCCATTAATGAAAATTGAAAATAATAAGGGGGTCAAAACACACCCCTGCCTTACACCAGATTATATTAGGAACCGCGAGGCGCAGTGGCCATCACTGCCACTTCTCACACATGCTTTGCGGTTTGCATGTATAACCTTATATCTCATATTACAAATACCGTGGGAGGTGAATACATTTAGGTACCTTGAGATAGACATCTACCATACGGTAGAGGCAGAGCACCAGCATAACACAGAGAAGGCGGTCAAGGGCATCGAAAATAGCCTGAAGTTTTGGGTAAAGCTCCCTCTGGAGATGATGGGGATAAGGGCAATGCTGAAAATGGTGGTCCTACCCAGATCAATGCATTATTTTGGGAATATACCGTATCTGATACCAAGACGATTCTTTGACAAGGTGCACAGTATGTACAGGGGGTTTCTCTGGCATGGGACGAGGAGCATGGTCGCCCTCTAGAAATTGCAAAATGCGTATGATAAGGGGGGTATAAACTTGTTATCATAAGACCCAACCTCAGAATCTAGATTGTTCAGACAGGACTGTGCCCCGTACTTCTTAAAGGAAATCATATGGCTGTCCAAACCAGACATGAAAGAGTGCCCGAAGAGGACGACATTGGGGTGGAAAATATGGCGCAAGGCCTGTCAGATAATGGAAAATCCGACCCTGTGTTCCCCGCAGGTTCCACTGGTTGTACTGGCTGAGAAAGAGGTGCAGTTAATGAAGATAATCAGGAAACACTGGGAACTGGTGGGGATAGCAACAATAGGTGATATGTGGCAAGAGGGGGAGATAAAGGCATTTGGGACGCTGGAGGAGGAAACAGGGTTACATACAGGGCAATATATTACATACCACAGGGTGGTCCAGCGAATTAAAGGAAAATGGTCAGAAATAGTATTGGAAGAACAACCGGACACCACCATAGAAATGATATAGCAGAGGGAGGGCACGAGATATCCATGATATATGAGCTGGTGATGTCTAAAGTGGGAAAGGAAGTGGACCAACTACGACAGGACTGGGAAGAAGAGGTGGGTGCCCCGATGAGTGATGGAATGTGGGAGTGGGCCCAAGGGTACCACAAGAAAGTGTCAAGGAACACGAGGTTACAGCAAATACAACTGTACATAACCCACAGGGCTTATTTGACACCAGAAAGAATAGCTAAATTCAGCAATGCAGGAAGACAGGTATGCCCCAAATGTGGCGAAGAAAACGCTGGGTTGACGCATATGTTCTGGGGTTGCGCGGAAATAGAGAAATTTTGGGGAGAAATAGCTCACAGGTTGGAGGAAAAGTGGATTCAAGTAACTGTTGGGATAGCGTGGGCATGTCTGCTTGCGGCTTTCCCAAGATCATGTAAACTTAAAAATGTAAGCAAACTAAAGGATTTGGCATATATACTGGCAAAGCGTAGGATCGCCATGGGATGGAAGAAGTGTCACAGACCTGGGATTGAAATATGGTGGAAAGACCTCCAGAAATGGGTGGAAGCGGAAACTGTAGTATGGCAGAATGCTAGTAACATGGAGGGGGATGAAGAAGCAGAAACCCTGACAAGCTGGAGACACATTATTTGGGTCCACGCAAGATTGGTCAAGCGACCAGGACCCGGAGGAGAACACGGGTAAGGAAACCCCTTTGCAAACTGCAGAAGTAGATCGCAAAGAGATGTAGGCTTAGAGGGAGGGAAAGGGGAAAGCAGCCAACAAGTTGTATAAAATTTGATGTATTGTAATATGTATTGCAAGTTTGGTTGTTGTTCGATGGTTGTTTGGTTGATCCCAACTGGATTAAGGAGAGAATATGGTTTTCCACTACCCATTGTTCAAGATTATTTAAGAAACATCTGCTGAAGATTTTGAAGTTTGGCAGAACAATCATTTTTGTATGCCTTTGTGACAACTCCCATTAACTTTCTTTAAAATAGGCATAATTGTGTTTCTTCTCAATTAATCTGTTATTAATGTAGGTAAGATTCCATTAAACAAAGATGTGAATAACGGAGCCCATACATCTAATAAATCCTGGAGATCTGCCGGGATGTCACTGGGCCCAGGTGAGCGATTATGTGCCTGCAATTTGATGGCATGAAACACCCATTTTCTTGAGAAAGTGAGCTGAATGGGAGTGGCGTTCTTAGCAAATGTATCAGTATTCACATCTTTTTTTGGTAGAGACCACAAAAGGTTCTTCATCTGAGGAGGGTGCTTTATATAAAGTTAAGAAATGATCCTACCAAACCTGCTCTGGTATAACTTTTAGACCGGTGAGGACAATTATATAAAGGGCCCTTGGCCATTACCTCCCAAAAACCTTTTAGAGTCACCCTCGGCAGAGGCTGCATCCAATTCGAGCAATGTGTAGTTATTTAATTATGCTTTTCTTCTTTCAATTGCATACTTATATGCTATTCTATTACCTTAAACTTTACTTTTGAAGGATTATCAAGATTTTAGGGATTGCAACAGACTTTTCTTAGTCTTTCTGCAATTGCTAGGTTTGTATATCGTTCGTCCCACGTGGGGGCTTGCAGAATGTAGGCTTGCTAAAACAATAGACTGGTCACCCTCTGGTGGCCAGAACAAATGGCAGGGGACAGTCCAAGGATGGTTTGGAGAATAAAAGAAAGCTGCAGACCCAGAGGGCTGCCACAGGCGACCCCTCTGGGGTTTCCTGGGCATGGTCTAGGCAGTGAGATGCAGGCGTCATGCAGGGAATGTCGTGGCGTTAACATTCAATCTAATTCTAGGTGTGGTCACGTAGTGCTCTCCTCTGGAGGCGCAGTAGGTTATGTTGTCATTAGTACCTACATATCTCATATGCCATTAAATTAAAAGCAGGAAGCTCATTGGATTCATATTGTGCTTCAAATCTGTAATTGCTTGAAGGCAAAAAGTGCATCCAAAGAATCAGTGCCACTAATTGTGGTTGCCGATGCATTTCGGACCGAGTTCGTCTTCAGGGCTAGGGCACTGTGTACATTTATATTCATTCATGGTATTTTGTTCAACACATCAAAACATCCATCTAAATTCACATTCAAATATAGATACCAATACATCCCATTGTGAGAAAAACATACAGAAAATAGTCGGTTCACATAAAAATTACAATTTCAACGTACCGTGTTCCAATGTTGTAAAGTAGCATTAAAATCAGAAAGAAAATGGACTGGCCATCAGGGGGCGCACGGATGAGCTCGACATCCGTGTGAGCTCTTCCCTTTGGTCCCAAAAGTGGTCTGAGCCCCCACTAAAGGGAACCCCCACCTCGCCAAAAAGTTCCAAAAGGTGGTTAGAAGGTCACCACCCCCATCGGCGAGAAGAAACCTGGAGGAAATCGGCGCAGGATAACTGGAGATATGGGAGATTCCCTAGGCGCTTGCAAGGTTCGTGGTGGAACGCGGCCTCAGCCAGAAATTGAAAGTAATTTGGCGCCGAGTGCATAGTGTTTGCCAGCGAGGAGAAACCTGCGGAAGTCTGTACCCAGAAGCAAAGAACTGGAGCAGTTCTGTCTCCCTCACCCAGAGGTCACCCCAACCGCAGCTGGCAAGCGGGGCGACCCCTCCTCGGGGGACACGCAAGTGAAGGCAGCAGTGGCCAGCCCGGCCGTAGAACGGCGTGTCAATTCGGACTGAGGTGAGCCAGACGACGCCCCTCCTTCCTTGGGTCCCCGGGTGCCAAAGAACCCCATTCTCTCTACGGAGGCCAGAGACTTGAGCCCTAGGCACCTAGAAGACAGAGCAGAGGCAAGATTATTCCCGTCAAAAGATTTGAGTTAGGAAGCGGTTGACCGCGGGAGACGGCACTCCCGGAATCCCTATAAGGGGCATGTACAGTGCCTGAGCGAGGCGCCACCGCTCCAAACAAACCCACAGCACGGAAGGACAATGCTTCATGGGGCAACAGCCCTCGCATAGAATAAATCTGGTGGGTCACAGAATAATATCGACCCAGTGAAAAGCACAAGACGCACAATTCCACGGGTACTGCAGTACCTGGGCCCATTGCACCCCACTTGAAACTTTAGCACGCAAAGGGTACTCCACAGAGCAATGTGAAGCGCACCTCCCTGGTAATCATACGACCACGGATACCGACACCTGGATGTCACGGAGCCCAGCGGGTGACGGAAACTATTTTACAGGTGCTGGGAAGGGAACATGGGCGTAGGACATGGGTGGTATGGGGGGGACAAATCCCCCCACAATGTTAAGAGGGGGGATATAATAGCTTTTATCCCTCCCAGATTATTTGTGTCACTGCCGTAAAATACAACTGCAGCCTGCACTGCAGGCTGCAGTTGTCATGTAAGCACTGGCGTAATTTTTTACAAAAATATTTAAAAAACAGAAAAAATAAAGTTTCTTTTTGAAGTCACTGCCTTCATAAAGATTTACTCTGCCTTCATAAAGATTTTTTTTTTTTTACAGAAACATTTCTTTATGAAGTCCGAGGGCTCCCCACACCTCATGACGTGGAAGCCTAAAGGCTAGTGGCCTCCAAGGCATGGGGCGGTGAGCCCTATGACTTCAAAAAGAAATAGGTGTATGTTGAGCGGGGTAGGATTGCGCTTAACACCATTAAAGTACAGAAATCAACAATCTAGGTACAGTATTTTAATGAAAATATATTGAAGAATAGCCGACACGTGTTTCGACACTTGGGTCGTCTTCAAGGCTGAATCACAAACATCATTAGCAGATAATTAACATATTCAATAAATAACAAAGAAATTGTTGTTGAAATAAATGCGGAAAGGTGTTTTAAGGATATTACAGAATAAAAGACATAGCAAGAATCAGGTAAGGGGTGTGGTACAGCAGTTGCAGATCAATGTAGGCACACAATGAAAATAAAAGAAGAAATGGACAATAATCAAAAAAGATTCATCAATAAAAGTTAAGGTTAAAACCCTATTGCGATCTCTAGACTAGTTATGACTAGCACCCCGTGGCACAACCACATGCGAGTTTAGACACCAAAAAGTTCAAGTGATAACCAAAAATCTAGAAAACACCAAAACAATAATTGTGATATTTAAAGGAAGAATACGGGAATGAACACATTAACCACTAATTGGTGACAAAAGGCAACTCGAAACACCAATTATATAAAATCACTCGAGTCCAGCATGGGGGCTGTGGGGTGGCCATGGGGGCTAAATTTGCACCCTCCTTGGCTAATCTCTTCATGGCATATTTTGAAGAAACCCACATCTTGAATCAAAATCAGTATAACGCCAATATCGTTATATGGCGATGTTTTATTGACTATATTTTCCTGATTTGGAAGGGTACTGAAGACACCTTCAATGACTTTCTTACCTATGCCAATACCAATACATTTGGGATCAATTTCAGCAGTAAATGTGATTGTCAACAAATTGATTTTTTGGATTTACACATTTGTTGAGGATCAACAACTCTATATGCGTACTTATAGGAAACCCACCGAGGTGAATTCCATATTAGCAGCACAAAGTAATCATCGACGAACCACTATCAATATCCCTGCGGGAGAATTCCACAGGGCCAGGCGAAATTGTACACGCCCTATTGATTTTGATATGGAATGTAATATCATTAATCAACGCTTTCTAAACAGAGGATATCAAGCCTTCGCAATCAATGTAGCCCATGCTAAGTTTACCAATGTCACTCAACCGGACCTTTTGGACAAGGCGCCCAAATCCAAAGACTCTTCACCACATATCTCTTTGGTTACCCCATTTAAGGCTGATTCTTCTATGTTGTACAAAATGGTTGCCAAACATTGGCACATCCTGAGACTCGACAAGGATTTAGAGCCATATTTGACACTTAAACCGAAATTCACTTATCTGAGATCACCTACTATTAAGTCACAGGTGAGTCCCTCATTTTTTGATAACAAAATGGCTAATCCTTCATGGCTACAACAACTTATGGGTTTTCGCAAATGTGGGAACTGCAATCAGTGTCCTTGGGCTTTTCCCAAATGTGAAACCTTCACTGATAAGTTTGGATCTATAGTGACTATTAAGGATTTCATTAATTGTAGGACAACACATGTGGTGTATGCCTATTTTGTGTGTCTGTGGCAGACTCTACGTGGGCAGTACCATTTGCCAGCTTAGAATTCGTATTAGAGAACACTTGGCCAGTCTCCAGATGTGTGAACCAAAATATCCTCTAGCAATTCATTGGCAATTAGAACATCAACACGATTCAACCTCTGATTTGCGTTTTATTGGACTGATGAAAGCACAAAAGGGGAAAAGGGGCGGGACTCTCCAGCTTAAACTGCGGCAGATGGAAGCAAAACTAATATGTCTTCTGAGATGCACCACACGCAGATTAAATTCTGACCATGAGATGCACGTTTTTTTGTGAATCGTGTTTGCTTATTAATGTTAAATTCTGCGTGTTTAAAATGCGTTCTCAGGTGTGTGCATCATTGATTAAGACATCTGTCTGATTGTGGCCAGTGATCACCCTGACGCACCACTGATGCGCGTCCAATCGCCAGCACTTACTATATATATTTTTTTTTTTATCAGTGTCATTTGGATATTTTATGTTTACTGTGCAGATGGAGTTCATATTCTATATGACGATTCGTTCTCCACTCTAGTCCCGTTCAATAAATAATTTTCACATGCTTTTTATCCCGCTTCTGCGGTTGGAAAGGTTGATCTATTTGAGCCTCACCGTAATCTTTTATTGTGTTCCGGCACTCGCCGGTATTTGGATCCTTTTTTCGGTGCTCTGTTTACACTAAACGTCACTGCCTGCGACTGCGGTTACTTATCTTTCCGCTACCGTCACTTTGTTGACATAATACGTCACTACAGCGACGTAACGTGTTAACGTTTCCGTCGGCGTCACTCCTGTGACGTTTCTGGCATCATCTATTATTTTGGAGCATTCACGATTAGCGAAGGTTGGATTTGTCCTGTTATACTTGAATCTCACTCGATTTGTCGAGTAAGTAATTATTTCTTTGCAAGCATCTGCTTCTTGTTCACATTAACATCGCAGTTCCTCACTAATTTTGGTCATCTTTCAGGCTATATATTTTTGCCGGCCAATGTGGCATTTTGTCTTCTGTTTTCTTCCACTCGCAATATGTCCTGATTGACGGGAACCACTCAGCGTATACAATAGGTGAGTGGTTTTATTTAAATCTCTATTATCTGATCCATGACGCATTGAAGCTTCCGAACTGAGGCCTATTTAACTTTTTTCCTTAATAGGATATTGCCATTCAACTGATTTGTAACTTTGTGTGGCAAGTGATTTATTGTGTCCCATTACTCTGACGGACTCCTCACTATAGGATGCTGGACTCGAGTGATTTTATATAATTGGTGTTTCAAGTTGCCTTTTGTCACCAATTAGTGGTTAATGTGTTCATTCCCGTATTCTTCCTTTAAATATCACAATTATTGTTTTGGTGTTTTCTAGATTTTTGGTTATCACTTGAACTTTTTTGGTGTCTGGACTCGCATGTGGTTGTGCCACGGGGTGCTGGTCATAACTAGTCTAGAGATGGCAATAGGGTTTTAACCTTAACTTTTATTGATAAATCTTTTTTGATTATTGTCCATTTCTTCTTTTATTTTCATTGTGTGCCTACATTGATCCGCAACTGCTGTACCACACCCCTTACCTGATTCTTGATTTGTCTTTTATTCTGTAATATCCTTAAAACACCTTTCCGCATTTATTTCAACAGCAATTTCTTTATTGTTATTTATTGAATATGTTAATTATTATCTGCTAATGATGTTTGTGATTCAGCCTTGAAGACGACCCAAGTGTCGAAACACGTGTCGGCTATTCTTCAATATATTTTCATTAAAATACTGTACCTAGATTGTTGATTTCTGTACTTTAATGGTGTTAAGCGCAATCCTACCCCTCTCAACATACAACTGTTAATTTAGCGCCAACCTGTGTGGATTGGTTGGTGGGTACTGGACTGCTGCTAACACCCTTTTCACTGATATTGTGCTTCACAGATTTAGTAGTGATAAATAGCGCACAAGTACTTTGTGACTCCGCACCTCTGGTTACTCAAAAAGAAATAGGGCCTCACGAGGTCAGAGGTAAACCACCGTTGTGACCGGCGGGTTGCCGCCGACCTCGTAGTACCATTTCCGACACCTAGCTTCCCGGTGCTACCGGGACATTACAAGTCCTTGCGGACTGGGAAATTAGGTGCCGGAAAATGGTAGTCCTCATGGGTTCACGGAAGCACCGACACTGCCACTAATGGTACCTGTGCTTCTGTGATGAGTCTGCCTACTGGAGCCGCTGCACCTGCCAGGGTCGGACCGGTCAGGTACAGCAGTCCCAGCAGGCATACTCTGAGTGTGGCGGTCCGGAAACAAGTGTGCTGGAAAGCTTACCAGCACCCTTGTTTCCAGACCGCCACACTTATGGGGCCCATAGTTTATGTTTGCAGTAACTCTGCCTTCATAACAAAATTATTTCTGTTCCGGTTTGGTGCTTTAACGGAAATAATGTCTTTATGAAGTCAGAGTGACTTCAAAAAGAAACCATTTCTTTTTGAAGTAATGGGACTCCCTTCCACCCCACGAAACGGGGGCCTTCCGATCCTCTGCAGATGACAGGAACCACCATTCCTGGCTACTGCAGGGAGCTGAAGGCCTCGTTCCCTGGACCAACGGGTTAAAGGTAAGAAAATGTATTTTCTTTAAATGTGTGTGAATTCATGTAAGTGTGATTAAACGTATGTATATAATGTAATGTGCATTAATGAGTGAGTGCATGATGCGGCGTGGATATGCCTTTGTGAGTGTATGGTGAAAGTGTGCACACTCAAATGTATGGGTGGCTGGGTGTGCGTTTGAGTGTACGGTGAAAAGGCACACACTTAAATGTACGAGTGGCTGCCTGGGTGTGCCTGTATGGTGAAAGGGTACACACTTAAATGTATGGGTGGCTGGGTGTGCGTGTATGGTTAATGGTGTGTGTGCTCGTGTTCAGGGGCTCAACAAAACCTAAATTTCGGGAGACCACTAACCCTTCAAATGTTGGGAGAGGCGCTAACTTCATGAGCGGTGGGGGAGTGGCACATTTATTTGTGTGGGGGCATCTAACTTCTTCACGGATTCTAATGAGACTATTTTAGTGCAGCTTCAATATTACAAGCAGTTACCTCTCTCCTTTAAGTCTGAAAGCACACACTTCTGGACTGCTGTGAGAATGAGCGGTCTTCTGTCCCCTCTCTACCCTTCCAATCCCTCCCCTGGCATGCAAGTACTATACCCATATCATGATTTCAACTGCCTAAAAATGAACAGTCAAATGCTTTACGTTAGTATTTGCTGGGCCTTTAGGAACAAACACAGGTGCCATTTAACATCTGTGTCCTGTTCTGTCCGGCACCAGATTTGTAGGTCAGCCAGGTCGAGTCAACATGGCCCAAAATTTCTGGGGGTGGGGGAAGAGGACGCAAGCCCAGTCAGATCAATGGTGTTGTGCAACTGCTTGTGTTTAATGCCATGATTACCTATTGATAATCTTCATTACTCGTATCCCCATTCTTCCTCATACACAAGTACTGGGATGAGGTAGCGGGTCATGGAGGTAATGCCTGGCTTAGTTACCTGTAAACTTCATTACTTCTAGCCCCACTCTTCCTCGTCCTTGTACTTGTCTATGAGGGAAGGTGCCTCATACGTCGGCACTGGGACAAGGAAGAGGGACTTGAAGGTAATTCTGGGCCAATGTGCTGATTTTGGGGTTTGGAGCAGGTGGTTGGAGGGAGGGGGGTTGTGTGCGGGGCAGGGATTGTGGGATAAATCGTAATGGCAATCCATCTCCAGGCTAAGCAGGCATGATATGTGGTATAAGTGGCTAGAGAGGCATTTTGATGCAGCCAGTCTAGCCTTTTCTTAGTTTGGCTTGACTTTCTTTAACTAGGCATCGCTGATTAAGCAGTTCTGCTAAGTGTAATTAACTGGCTAGACTGGCTTTTGGTTGCTGCCAGTCTAGTCCTTTCTTACTGTGGCAGTGTATATTTTTCTGGGCATCTGTGATAAAATAACCATGATAAGTGATATTGCTTTGACTGCCATTTTGGTGCAACCAGTCTAGGTATGTCTAAATGTTGGCTGCCATGCTTTACTGTAATATGTTATTACGTGTCTAGACTGGTCTGCATTGTACAGCCAGTTGGACATGTTTATATTGTGGCATGTCATTTTTAATAGCAGAGCATTGCATTAATGAAAGCATTAATGTTCCTGTGCACAGTTGGTGACATGCATGTGTTGGATTTTTGGACTGGTGTTACCCTACAAAACAATTGCAAATACTCTGGCTTTTTAGCCAGTTTTTCTCAGAAAGTGTGCTCCGTTTAATGCATTAAAACACACAAGTATGTATTCTCTTCCAAGCACAGTGTGCAGCGTACCCTTGAAGGAGCACGCTTGTGCGTATTGCGCAAGCGTGGTAATGTGGCACGCCCCATGATTTGTTGCCGAACTGGAGTGGGCCCCTTCAGCATGGCTTGCAGGGGGGCCCCCAAAGGTAGTGTTACGCCACTGCTTGTAAGCTTGCAAAAGTTAAAGTAGAGTCTACTTTTACTTTTGCAAGCTCACAGTAGACTGTCTGCAACTTCTGCTGCTGCCCTGGGCCTGTGCATAATGAACGTGCCCAGGCCTGGGAACAAACAAACTGCACATGCCCTGCCTGCGCAGTGCACTGCTGCGCAGCCTCAGCCTTTGTTTTTCAGAACGAAGGAGAAGCCAAGCAGCAACGCGTGCTGCAGTGACTCTGTGCTTGTGACAGCGTGTCTGCTATCGGAGGAGAGAGTGAGAACAGGCTGAGCAGGCCCCCTAACTCCCCTCCGAGGTGCAGGGCAGCTTGGGGAGAATTTATTGGAGGGAATGTGCAGCTGTGCCAATGTCAGATATAGTTTCTAAACATGCGCAGCGCATTGCAAAACTGATCAGGGAATCCTGGCCTCTCAATTAAACATCACGAGCCCAGGATTCCCTGATCAGTTTGCAACGTTCTGCGCGTGTTTATAAACTGTATATCCGACGTTGGCAGTGGCACACTCTCATGAATTGAAAAACCTGAGGCCCTGCCAGTTCCGCCCTCATGTTTTTCAATTCATGAATGTGTGCCAAAGCCCCTGCCAAAGAGGAACATCACTCGGAAGAGCTCTTTGTTTGTTCCTTACTGATGGGCAGCCAGGGCTCACATTTAAGCTCCAAGCATTGGCCAACACAGGCTTGCAGGGCCGCACAAAAAAATACGAAGGCCATTCACCTATACAGCAGAGGATCAAGGGTGCACAATAGGATCCGAAACGTCATTTTCCAAGCAAGGGGGACTTATGTACCAACTTAATGTGGTCCAGTGAGTCAATAGTGCATATTGATTGTTACACTTTGTTGTAGAACCCCCACCAATATACCCCCTGCGACGTTGGCACATAACCAGTTGGAATCATCTGGTACATAACCAGTTGGGATCATTTTGTCCCAGGCACATAACCAGTTGGAATCATCTGGGACATAACCAGTTGGGATCATTTTGTCCCAATATAACTTTTCAGAACAGACATCTAAACATTAGGAATCAACCCACCCATATAGATAGTTCTAAGACCACTGGAAAGACCCAGGAATTAGTTTCCACGCAAATATTCATAAAGAGTACAAGTTGTAGATTAGCATAGATTTGTGCCAGATTACTTGCACATTCGAAACATTTTTTTGCTTTTTTCTTGTTATATGTTCAATTTTAGAATTTCTCTCTACAACACTATGTTTAAGTTGTATTATTGTCTTATCGAAAACATGATTTTTTTGTTCATAATCAATGATAAAATGGTTTGCACAAATTTGTAAGTGCGTGTGTTCAATACAAGTTATTTATTTTTTCACAGCCCCTCGTGTGTATGTGGGTTTTCCTTCTGGCCATTTTCTTTGGGTTAATCTTTCCAAGATAGATTCTATTAGTAAAACCAGCTAAGGTTCCTTGACTTTAGAAATTGGTCACGCTTTATTCAATGACAAATAATCAAGATGAACCTTTCTCAGTAGAAGTACTACTTTCTTTGTATCAGTTAATTTTGTGCCCGAGTCTGCTACTTCTCACCACGGGTACACCTAATATTTGGGTGACGTTCCTTGCTGATGGGCAGCCAGGGCTCACATTTAAGCTCCAAGCATTGGCCAACACAGGCTTGCAAGGCCGCACAAAAAAATACGAAGGCCATTTACATATACAGCAGAGGATCAAGGGTGCACAACAGGAGCCGGTATATATTGACATGTACATGCAGTTTCTATACAAATGCCACAACACTGTTTAATATATTATGTATTGCTTTTTTTAAGGAGAAGGGCGCAGCGATTATTTTTGCTACCTACACTATACTAGTGCCCCTAAACCGTCAGGTTACTTTGAGATTGTTTCTAGTTTATTTACTTACGACTGCACCCGATACATTTCTCTGCAAAAATACATTACAAATTCTATGTATCTATAACTACTTCCCAAAATGAGACCTGGTCCCCCCAGCTGGAGGGGACATCTATTGTTGTGTTGTGACACTTTGTCCTTCTTCACACTCACTCAACATGCTTAGCATACATGGAGCAACAAGAAACTCAGAACATTTACGATTGAGTTATTTCATTATAGTGTACACTGCCAACTGAGTCACTTCTAGGTGATCCCAAGTAAACATATATAGAACATAATGCACAGTGGGAGGGTACCCGGGGGGGGGGGTGAGTCATATGATTCGCCCAGGATCATACAATCTGGCGAAGACTGAATTTTCTCCCAGATGTTCCTGTACCCCAGGCCTGGCTTGCAAAGTGTAGACACTGCCTGATATATCAGCCTGACATTGTATATGAAACCATATAAAGTAAAATGAGGATGAGCCAATCTCAAGTAGGGCCGCTAAGTGGGATGTGTGCTCTTTTCCATAGTAATGTCTAAGGTAGGAAAGGGGAAAACACTTGATGTATACTCTAATATCAGTAGGCATCACTTAAGGCACACCCCTACACATCTTCCCACCAACTCACACCTGCTTGAAGTTTGGATGGTACCACACCTAAAGCTTGGTCTCTGACATGAGGGCTACCTGTATTTCGCTAGTTGAAACCCAGCAGCAGGGTCCAATTAACCTTTCATAAATTCAGTGTTGTTCAAATGAGGGTAATAATACCAGTAATTACATTGCCTAGAAGCTGAAAGCATCTAGCATGAAGCGCTATGACCAAAGTGTTATTATATTCCATAAAGCAAACTATTACCAGCAAAGACCTGAACTCTGTCTTTGCCCAAAATAAACCATTTGTTGGTGCCTATCCTGCGCATCTCTTTAAAAAAAATCAAGCGCTAATCTTCTGTAGGTCTTGGCTAAGCTTCACCCTGTTCTATTCAGCCTGGCTGTTTTGCCAGCGTACTTGAGTGGTCGCAGTGCGATCAGATTTTGGGGGTAGAGCCACGGCAGTATGTGGATTTGGATTTAGTGACTTCTGGTCTGTCCCCCATTCCAAATATCCATGCTCCAGACTATTTAAGAGTTAATGCTTGCAGGTATCAATGGGCCCTTTTAAGGTCATGGATCTGGCATGCCTGTTTCAGTTTATTCTGAGAAGCTATATGCAGTGGTTGGTCATGCAAGGCGTGCAAGAGAAAACCTGTGAAATGTAAGCCAGAATATCGAGGGCGCTCTGAAATCTGAGGAGAAAGTGCTGGGTAAATGTAGAGAGTTGTGGGGTGCTGGCCATGGGGGAATGGGAAGCGAGGGACTGGGGTGCAGTAGACTGTGGGACTGCAAAGTGAAAAAGGGTGGAAAGGGTGCAGAGGACAGACAAAGAGAGGAGTAAAAGGAGGGGAGTGATGGGAACAAGAACCGAGTGCAGATGAAAGATAGGGGTGGTTTGCAGCACAGGGTGACCAGTGTGTGCAGGGGAGAGAGGGGGGCAGGAAAGACCAGAACACGGGTAGAGTGGTGTAGGGCAGAAATGGCATAGGAGGTGCTTCGGGTTTTGCAAATGAGAGAGAAGTACAGACAAGTGAGAAAGTGCAGAGGGCAGTTTGTCAGAGGAGTGACTTGGTGTGGGGTGCAGGGAAGGGACTGGGGCGGAGGTGTACAGCAGATGAGATTGTGGAGCAGAGAAGGGTACAGAGGGGAGATTTTTGCAAGGAAGAATGGTGCCTCGCCTCATGTTCCCAGATAAAGGGTGTAGTCACAAATGCGCTTTCTTCTAACGCTTGATCCATGGTCATGAAATAATTGCAGATATATACACTACACCATATCTGTCTGCACATTGATTGGGCCTGATAATACACAAAGTGCCCCCCCCCCCTCTCCCAGGTGCAGGCCGGCATGGGGAGGATTTATTAGAGGGAACGTGGAGCTCAGGCTTGGCGGTCTCCCAATGCCCCAGTGTCATCTGCGCTGCTGTCTGGTTCCTCTCCAGGAAGAGACACTCACAGCAGGCTGTTCCTGCATCAACACCCTTTTCACTCAATCCTACCTGCAGCCTAGGTCTGAAGTCAAGACTAACCTTAAATGAGGTATAGATTGACATCTAACCTGTCCTGTAGTGGAAGCTGGTGCCAGGGTGCGTGGCATCTTGCCTTGCAACATAGCATCATGTTATTTGGGCTATCTTAGCAACTTTCATGGGTTTTTGGTGGATGGATGCCACGGGTGCCACAGACTCATTTTACGCCATAACCTATTCCTTGAAATAAACACTAGAAAGATCTATAAACGGCATGTAAATTGCCAGTTCTGGTTTAGATAAAGCCACTGATTTAGGGATGTTTACTACAAAGCCCTGTGTAGTTAATAACTTAATTGGAGCTGGGACCATACTACTGGTGTAATACAAATGTCTTATCCAGGGATGCCTTCATCCACTCCTTTTCTCCTTAATTGTTGATTGCACTTGCACTATGTGAAAGATCGTTGGGCTGATTATGATAGTTATTCTTCACATTCTTAATTGTTTCAAGGACCTGTAGGAATGTAACTATTTCTCCTATGCTCCCTCCCCCCCCTTGAAGCGCTTTGAAACACATTGTGCATAGGTGCTATACAAATAAACAATCAATCAAAAATCAATCACCATTAGCACTATGCATTACCTTCACTGCTAAAAACCAGCAATGGCAAGTGTTTGCTTGTTTATACGTATCGGGCATTTGCCAGGCACTGCTATTAAATGTTCAGGTACCTGCACCATTTTGCAGTGGGTACCTAATACCACTATGGTGGTGCTTGGTAAGGGCCTTTTCATGCCTACATTAAAGCTCAAACAGTTGGCGTTGCCAACGCTGGTTTTAAAATAGGGATGCAACTGCATTTTTGGTACCCACCACCAGCTGAATAATGAGTTGTAGACAAGTTTTAATAGAGGCCACCATAAGCCATCTGGGTGGCCCAGAAAAAAATAAAGCAGAGCCTTGAGATTCAAAAACAGCACTTGTCCGCTATCCATGTAAATCCAGTGAATACCCTGGTGCAGAGGTATGATTGCAGCCCATACACTGCTGTAAAGGGGCACACTCATGTCCCATCATTGAGGGTTTAAGTGGAATAGGATAGGGTGGGTTGGCGAAACTCCATAGAGCATCTGCACTTAAAGCGCAGGTGAGAGTATTATAAAAGATCTCTCTAAAGGTCCATCGGTGGGAAGATTTTATACTCTGAACTGCTTTTCTTTTTCTTAATATTCTTCGGTTTGCTTTCCTTCTTTTGTCTTGTTTTATACAGTGATGATATATGTAATTTAATACGTACTGCCGTTTTAATTTTGGGAAAAGTCAAGTTCTTTGACTAAAACACAACAAATACATAAAAAAACAAAGTCTGCGAGGTGTCCCCTGTCCCCCCCAGATTTTATGGGTCTCCTACACCCCTGGAAGGGAACCCCTTCCCTCGTGTCATCCACTGACCCAGCTGACGGTGAAGGAGGGTGTCAAACTCACCATGGACCCTGGCATTCTCAGATTGAGGCCACTCTGAACGACTGGAAGTGGATTCATGATACTAATAAGAGCCTGGGCAAGCAGCAAGTTGGGGAGAGGAAGATCTGAAGTCACTGGTATAGGGAAAGCATATGAAAAGAGGGTTTACACCTGGAATCACTGACAGTACCCAAATTGAATGTCAACACTGTCAAGTCATGTATAATACCCTGGAAGGTCTGGTGTGAAGAGGTATTGGCATAGATGTGTCCAAGGATCACCCTATGAGCAGGCGGGGGCACCACTGGCGAGTAACCTGGATCGGTGGAGAGACACCCTCCTCTCAGGCATGGAAGCTTATAGCACCGTTTAGGGTGAATCAAAGCAGGCAAAGACCCCAAGAACCATAAAAAAAGCAGAGCCTCACAAATCCAGCATAGGAATACGACCCCCTCGGGTTGCAGCACACCCAACCAGGGTGCACACAACATAAGCACCTACTAGAGGGTTGGGCCCCCGACTCCAGGGAGTGTGCCCTCCTCTAAGTGGCACTAACATTCCCCCTCCCCCTACAGTGCATCCCTAAAATACTTCAAACTTGGTGCGGCTGATCATAGTGGACAATTGTGAGGGTTGGGCCCCCTGGTTAGGGGCGTGTGCCCTCCTCTGAGGATAACCCACATTGTATCCAAGGCTTCCCCGTTTATCACAAAGAGAATAAGACAGAGAACCATACCAGCACAGGTACTACTCAAGAGGGAGTGAGCTCGAGGTGTGGACGATAGCAACTTGCATACAATATAACGCATCATTTTGAGGCAACCCCAGCTAAAAGGCACATGGACATACAACAGAAGCTCACTACATATCGATTCGTCCCACACCCCATCGACCTAGGCCACTCTCTGGACCCCAGGATGGTGACATCGGGAACGGAAGGGGCTGCAACCAACAGGGATGGGGCGGCCCTGCTTAACGAAATCAAAAGTATGAGGGAAGATATCGGCGGGAAAGTCGATAAAATAACACGAAGGATCGACAAGATGGAGGAAAGATTAAACGAAGTTGAACATAACCAAACCTCCCTAGGTACACACGTCCCAAATAGATCTATGGATCTCGGAAATGGAAGCGAGGGAAGAAGAGTTCCGTCTAAAAATTGACCATCTTGAAAAATCGGGAAAGACGAAACAACCTATGCATTTTAGGCATTCCGGACAAGGAGGAGGGGGGAAACGGAGCAGGACTTAAAGAAGACCCTCCACATGATTATGAAAGTATTGTTTGAAGAGGAGTACATTGACTAACCTAAACTTGACTGCATACATAGAGCAGGAGGAGCGGTAGGAGGGCCAAAGATGGCACTAGCTCGATTCCACCACTACGCCGATAAAGCTAGGGTCCTCGAGAAGGCCATCCACACCCCACAGAACCTCTTGGGTACAGCAAGAGTATCTTCCAGGACCTGCCCTCACTAACCCGGGAGATGGGAAGGATGTGTATGCCACTGACCAAATTGCTCAAGGAGAAAGGCGTCTGGTAACGCTGGGGCTACCCAATCTTGCTCATGTTTGAGTGGGAATGAACCACGATAAGACTTTGAAAGAAAGAAGGACGTCCAGACCTGTACACCTGATCTGTTGGGGAACCAAGACGACAGAGAAACGAGACACCGACAGGCAGTGGCGTAGCCAAGGTCCAAGGCGGGGACGTATACGTGGATCCAGAAAATTCAGGAGGATGAATGCCTCACCAGGAAAAGACCACTGAAGATATTACTGAGGCAACAGAAGTCCGCCTGGAGTGGTAGTGTGATACACCAGGCACACTACTGCAAGTGACCGAGATCTACAAGATGATATTTACGCGGTTGCATAGACAGATGGTGAAACGCGCCCCAAACACTGAACGCCCCATTATAGCTGCATCCGAATGACGGGGCCTTTGAGTGGGCCCAAAAAGCGAGAAGATTATCTCTTAGGGTGTAACAAACACCGGTGCGGGGAGGACTGTGGAAGTCCAGCTCTCGAGTTACAGTCAAAAGGTACTTGTGTGTGGGCCTGGGTAAAGTCGAACTAATACAGAAATGCATCGATTTAGGGGATCCGGGAGGGAAAAGAGGAGGGGGGAACGAATGGGGGCTCAATGGTTAGTTGAATGTTTCATGATGGGACCGGGGCAATTCTGGTTCTCATTGGTGGTCGAATTCCGGCTGGAAGAAGTTAGCCAAGCTGATTTGGATGCCGACAAAGGGTCGGGGGGGGGGGAATCTATTAGTAGTTTAGATGACCATTAAGATAAAGTAAACATCTGAGAAGCTTAAGACCACAATGATTTCAAAGCTGTACCAAGAGTCTGATGACCATTTAAAGAAACTAGTAAAGTAGTGCTAAGAGTGCCAGGAAAGTTCATGGGACCACAAAGTGGTACCAGCAATAAATACACAAGCTGTAAACATTTTTAAGTCAACTATTCAGGTAATCTCTGAAAACAGGTGGCCTACACTCTAACCTAAGGAGAACCGCGAAGTTTGACAGTTGTTCATGATTAAACAATCGTGTCTTTCTCCAGAAAACGTGATCACCTTCTACCATGGAGATGTCTTGCAAAGTATAACACTTCTGAAACTCTGAATGAAAATGGTTGTAATTCTGGTGGACTTAGCATGTTTTTAAGAGTAAATTTGTCTTTTGTTGCAAATCAAATCCCCATTGACTCATTCAGATATTAAAACTGACCTCATTGATGAATCCACCAATACATGCAATCAATGTTTATAACAGTGAGGTTTTCCACTTAACTATTTAAGGGTTACTCAAGAAAGATTTTAGATTTTAATCGCTCCCAACTATTATTCATACTGGGGAGATTTTAACATGAAATTCTGAAATGCATGAGCAAAAATGCGGGAGAATTAAGAGTAAGACCTAACGCTACAAAGAATGAAAACAATGCCCGATACTCGCATAGATACTGAAGGCCTCACATTTAATTATTTTCTCTTCGAGATCAGTTTACTTGTCGTGAATGGGATCTCTAAATCAGACAGACCAGGGGAAAGGGAAACGTATAGACTACAGAGAAACTATGATTAACTATTTTTTCATCCAACCTGTTTTTGGTCAGTTTTAGTTGATGTATAGGTGAAGAGTTGCAAAGGCAGTGATCACTGTCCCCTTGTTCTTAGTCTTTCAACTAAGCTTATGTCAAATAAACGTGTTGGTTCAGCAAGAATATTGGTAGGGGAAATAACTTCAAAAAGAAGAATCATCAGTAGGCAACATTTAAATCAGTAGGCTGAGACAGAAAAATAAAAACTGCCTTGCACAATACTGGCAGCCAATTACATTGGTTGAAAGCTTTGAATCTATCTAATATTATAGATGTGACTATTCTTTATTTCAGCCTTGACCACGAAAAAGATAAAACATAAGTAATGGTAAGCAAAACTACACTGCAAATGGGTCATTATGTGGCTTTGGGGACATTTATCAACAGCAGCTAAAGAGAGGAATACAAGGACGTTTGGCAGATTATAGTTATGAGTAATCACCAGGTTACTACCCCAAAGATTGAAAGTTATCAAAGGGGATGCCATAATACACTCCATCAATATGAAGAGTTGAGGAAGATGGATGCAACTTTGCATTTAAAACCTATTGAAATTATTAAGTGGTCTGCATGAGATGCTGGAAAGCACCACATCGGATTTACCTTACACATTGCAAAATATCTGCTACCACCGATTGCATGCGAACAATAGTTTACTAGCCATAATGCAGAGTGCCCTGAAGCACCTCATACATGATAATGATGTTTTATGATCTCGTAACTTGGTGATTAAATCAGCAACTATGGTGATGTGAAATGTGAAACTATCCATAGTTTTCTACTGTGGCGTAGTTCCAATTTTGTATGTGGACAGATCTGATTACTTAGGGCTCTACTGTTCAAAACATTTAAATGTTAGGGTACATCTCAAACAGGCAAATCAAAGGACTCAAGGAATAGGGAGGTGGTGGGGGGAGGAGGGCTTATCACACCAACCCACTACATTATATTGCAGGCATAAACAGCTAAAGTAAAATCACTTGTTCTATGGTACAGGCCTACAGGGTATGAAAATGTTAATGTACAAGTAGTTAAAAATACGTTCAGAGCTATTAATTTCCGCACCTAATTATACAACACAACGAACTGGGGGCAAAGTATTTGCAAGATTTCTTAAAAATTGGTCACAATAGCCTTCAGATTGATATTTTGGCTAACAAGCAGGCTGAGTTATTGCATGTTATACTGAACGATGTCTTGGCACGTGAATATGCCTTCACTATTCCATGGATGGCAAACATCAAGCAAAAACTGACATCGATAAGTGCTTGCCACTTGTTTAAAGACTACAAATCAAGACAAATAAACCGAAGACAGTAGTAAAACTATCAAAAATATGCTAAGCAATTTGAGCCAAACAACAATATTCAAGAATAACAATTGCAGGTTTACTATAGAATTATCCAGTCTTCTCTGGTTCTCTTGAAATAAAGAGATCTAATGTATGAAAGTTTCCCATATCAATGTATGGTTTGTAACAATACCCTCATTCATACCTCACAGATCAGATAATTTTCTTGTGTGCGATTCATATTTCCTACTGGTGAAATAGGGAAACAACTGATGTTTCAAGTATTATTGTGGTCTTGTTCTGCAAGGACTTCTTCAAACTTGATTTCCCAACTGAATTAGTGCCCAATGAAGACTGTATACCAACAGAATGTCTGCCAATAGATTCTCTATCTGAATCACACACTCAGCTTAACTGAACAATGATTTTATAAATTGAAAGTACTTGCTGAGCAACCGAGTCACAAACACCACAGTCTAGTTTGGCTGCGAGAATACTTCCAATACCCCACTATTACGCGGCTCGCACCTTTCATTCCCAGACGGCAGCATAATCCGGTCATGCCATTCTGAGGCTGTAATTATTCGGACCCATTGGAGAGTGATACACGAGTTGCCACATAATCTGCATTTCCTATATGGGCAGCACAACGTGTCTTTGACAACACCAATTTTTGAAGTGGAAATATACCAGAGTATATTTGGAAGCAATTAGTGTAAGAGAAGAACCGACAATTTGGAGCTTTGCCTTGAGAAAGACCTGTGGAGGTCGAAACACGTGTTGGCACAGAACTCTGACTCCTTGAATATGGACATTAAATATTGAATTTTACATCTGAGACCTTTATGAGCAGCTTTATTAAGGATCCTGTAACTTTGAATCTTATCATTTCAAGTCTTGAACTGTTTTGATTACTGGCTGCCCTTACATTTGGTGGAATTATCACTGTCTTTTCGCCACGTTAGTAGGTACTGAGGTGCTTACTATTTCACCACAGGGCCGCAGCTAGTCGTAGTATAATATCAGGAAGTTTGCTTATGATTCAACTGCTCAAGCGCTTCCATCTCCTGGCATACCTCAGTTACTCTGTTTGTATTACTTCCAATGCCGGTGTATCGTTTGTGGATTCAGTCTGGACATGGCAGGGAGTGTCTAGGCTGGATAGAAATGGACAACTGAAATTTCAAAAAAAGATTCTCATCTTCTTAAATTTTTTATTTGGATTGTGGTTTTAGTTACAACATAAAGGATCACTTGTCTGTGGTATAGCATCACAATTATTACTAGGAATTGATGCATTACTGATTGAAACCTAATTGTGGCATGAATCCATTGTGCTCAATTGTTCTTACTAAGTTTGTGTGATAAAACCTTTCATTATGGACCGTATTAAGTGCAAGGCTACACCGAACCCTCATGTCTCTGAAAATAATCTATTTGTTTACTCTATACTTTGAAGCGAGTAATGGTGCAGCAAAAGCCATTGTACCATAGTGATACATTGTGTTTGTTAGTGTCCTGTTCAAAAGAATTATACTGATAAGAAGTTCTCTTGAGCCACCCTGGCACTGGGAAAGGCTATCACTTGTTAAGATTTCAATAGCTAAATTGTTTTATTGTGAATAAAAGCTGTATCTAAAGATGAAAAATATGCAATAAGGAGATACAATGGCATATTGTCATGAGCCCAACAGCCATGTCCCTTTTTGTCCAAAGATACTACCAAATGGATAACGAAAAGATAAGAAAAGGCCCGCCTGGGAAGAGGCTGATCAGTTGAAAGGCACACAGTTGGTTGTATGTGCAGCAGCAAGGTTCCCATGAAGCATGTCAAAATAACAGCCAAATGGTTCCAGACGAGACTACATGTAATGCAATTCGACAACATTTCAAGGAGATTCATCGTCGACTATAAAGTGTCAAGAAACATTTCTCGGAATGTGGCCAGTAAATCAGCATGCCCATACATGAACATTATGTTCTAGGTAAAAACAGTGGTTCATTGCCAAGCACGAGCACATAGTGTGATTAATATATATCACAAGTTGGAAGTGGCATAAAGAAATTAAGAAGATGCTCTTTAAAATCAGTCATACCCTAGTGTATAATAGTTGGTTCCTGGTGGTCATAACCTAGTGCATGTCTAATCCTAATATCACAGGAAAGAATTAAAAATGTTTGCATTGTAATGACCTAGCAACGTTAAGTGCCCATATTATAGGGGACAATGGTGACGCACGACTAAGAAAGGTGCTAGTAACAGGGAAATATATTAAAAGACTCTGGAAACAGCATAACAGATGGCTGGTTGTGGAAGTGGCTGGTGAGGGCATCAAAACTATTTATACAACCCAGTACATTAATTCTAATTAAAAGAGAAACAATTTTGTGTGAATACGACATTCAGGAAGAGGTGAAAAAGGAGGATGTGTAGAGCTATTGCATCTCTGCTAGGAAGGAGATTTTGTAGTCATGGTAATTATTGATGAAATTCCATTTCCAAAAGTTAAAGAAATCCATAGTCCTCACATTAAGGCCATGTTCGGTCTCTTTTTTTTTTGTTAAATAAACTTTGTTCCCTTTTGTCTCAGTAACAATGTGCAATTTCCTCCAGGTGGTGGCAAAATTAATTAATTCCCCTGATTTTAATGTATTAAGGGTTTGGCCAGAATGTGTTTACTACCAATATGTGGCCTATGGGTAACATGGATCTTTATGTTTGATGGTACTGAAGTGTAGAGACAGACAGACAGACAGACAGACAGACAGACAGACACACACACACAATTTTTACCAGTTGATAAAATGTTGAATAAGCTGTGGTTAGAGTGTTCTTTATTCACCTTATTTTTGGCTAAGGGAACTCTTTACAAATGCCACGTCTGAAAAGATTGATCAGTGAAGATGGCAGCAATATATCCTGTGTTACAATGGGTTTTAGGAAGATGGGACATAATTTAGACCATGAGTTGGGAGTTTAAGCATGGGCTTAGTTCCAATTAGATTGGCCAGCTATTTGTCCAACAAAAAGATATTCCAATTATGGTGCAAGATTGTATACATCTTTGGACTCATGTGGTGAATAATCTCAGGTTTACTTGTTCTAGGTTAATGGTATTGGGTTTAAATAGACTGGAGATAGGTATGTTAAATACTCTGTCATGATCTGTGTCTCAATCACAATTATTTCACTATTACCTTCTTTGAAGGGGAAGATGGTCGCTTCTCCGTGTTGTATAAAAGTAGTTTTGTTGCACGTCTGCAAAAACATTTTGGTCTGTCTGAATTGTGTTATCTATATTGATAAAAGTGAATATTTGTGGGTTTGTGGTGAAGCACAGTTCCTTAAACAATTCCACGTTTTACCAATCTGCACCAAAGTTTGCATAGTTAACTGTTAGAACCCTCCAGGCAATACTATCTACATTACTTGCGGAACCCCCCCCCCACACCCCTTTCACCGGATCTCAGCACAAGTCAAAATTTGTTTGTGGGTTTGTGGCTTGGCAAAGCGTTGTTGCTTGCACAATTTGACACTGTTTCACCAATCTGCACAACATTTTGCATAGTTACCTGTTAGGAGCCTCCAAACATGGCTGGCTACATAGCATTTGGACACCCCACCTCTTTCCCCTGATTTCAGCACCTTCACACATGAGACGTTTGCCTGAAATCGCCAAAACATCAATGTGGTCATAGAAGGACCAGTTCTCAACCCTAAAATGCATGGTTTCTGGTACATTTGCACTGCAATGCATCGCAACTTGCGGCACCACGCCAGGGTGAGGCAACAGATGGGGAGAGATCACAGTAGGTCCACTATGCAGCAGCACACCAACTTTCGCCCCCCCCAAACTTCTGCTGCGGGGCATGTCAGCCAGTCACACTTGCCCATTCTCAGAGCAGTTTACTTCAGAGTGCAAGGTACATCAAGCGATATGCAAATTGCAACACCGACCTACAGCATCATTGATTTTCAACAATTGAGGAGTGTCATGTCTGTCCACAGAAACCGTTCGGAGAACAGGTCCTTTTTGCTAGTTACATATATAAATTTACAGTTCTAAGAAGTAGATTCGCTTGACTATTCTTGCAAGTAAAGTGAAAGTTGTACTCATTGTTGACAACATTCCAAACCTATCCATTTCTTTTCAGGAACTTGCCCAGATGGCCAGAAATTCTAAAGCATTCCCAATATCTCACCAGGGGGTGACTGCTGGGTTGAAAATTGAACACTAAATTGTGTTCCAAGTGACCCACTACTAATATGCCATAGTGGGGGCAAATTTAGATCCCACTGCTCCAATAACAGTTCCTTGGCTTTTTTGGTACAGACAATTGTCAAATACAAAGACGTCATTTTCCAGTGTAAATTTCAGCAGTTTCAAAATCATTTCACTGTGTTCCGAGAGAGTGACTAATCTATTGTCTAGATTGTATTCCAAGGGATTAATTCCCAATTCTTAAACACTTATGTAGTAGATTGCTAAATTGCTTGAACGTTGGGCAATGAGTAGGGCTTATTAAAGCCTAGATGTTTAGAAATGATCATATGAATTTTAAAATTAGGGAAATATAAAAGAAATTTGAAAATTAACCTTCCTACCCCATCCCTTCCACTCCCAACCAACACCAGACCCGATTAACTGTCAATATAAACAACCTCAATTGGATGGCACAAATGATTTGCACTTATTTGCTAGGTGTGATGCTGGAAATACCCTTTGGAGGCACTGGGCTTCCTAGTCCTTTTCCTACTACTTCCATGTGTGTGTTTTCAGTACTTTTTTGCCACCGATGTACAGCCTAGACCTGGAGCAGTGCAGCTCTTCATTTGTCCTTTTGGTGGACAACATCCATGGGATACCCTTATAACACCCATGGGTGGGGGTACACCCTTGTACCCCCATGTGTGTTTTGGGCACCTGTGTGTTGCATGGTATGGGCTGGTGGCAGTTACATGCTGACTTGTTAGTGGCTCAGAGTGTCCTCCATTTCTAGGACACCCAGACCCCGCATAGGAATCAGTGGATTCCTGGACAAAGGAAAGATGGCCACTGCAGCCTCTTGGTTTCTATTGCCTTTACACCTTGTTTCTCAAAGTCCTGGGAAGCCCTGACTGTCCCATTCTCCCTGACTGGCTGTTGGGTGTAAAGACCATATATTATTCTGTGGCTGCCTCCTGTCAGACTGACTGGAGCATTCCCGGGGACTGTGTGTTGTGTGTACACCATTGGGGTGGGACCTGTATAAATGGAGTCTGTAGTCAACTCCCATTGTGTGTTGTGGGTGTCTGGTTTTGGTTGTGTGACAATGCCCGAGACATCCCTGACTGAAACTGGGGTGAATGCAGTGTAGTGTTCTAAAAGGCTGGGTGCTTACTCCAATCCACATTGTGTGTTATGGGTGTCTGGTTTGGGTGAATGGCCTGAATGCCTGTGAGCCTGATTGGCTGCCTGCTTGCATGAATGCACTTGTGTACGATTGGCTGACTGAGTCTGGCACAGCCTGAGTCAACGGGGAACAAATGTGTATAACTAGGGACTTCTCACTTACCAATTTGTTCTGAAGCTGAATCTTGAAACTGGAATCGTTCTGAAGCAGACACCTGAAGCTTGAATCCTGGGTCCAGTCAAGGAAGTAGTCTGCAGCTGCATTTCCTCAAGGACTTTGAAGACTGTTCAGCTGACTCAACAATTGAACCAAGAGAGGACTTGGCCAGGCAACCTCAACCCGAGCTATGAGGGACTATTGTGCACCTGCTAAAGCAGAAGTACCCTGGAAGCCAGTATTGTGTGCCTGCCGTCCAGAGAAGGGGTCTTTGTGAGTCCAGAAGAGGAGTGCTTGGACATCTCGATCCAAAGAAGTCCAGTTGTGTCGCCCAGAGTCCAAAGGAGTGTTCCTGACTGCTGAAGGAATGATTGCTGCATAACGCCCAGAAGAGGGGCTACCCTGACACCCAGAACTGCGAACGTTCCACCTGATCAACAAATCTTTCAAGGGATGTCCCAGAAACGAAACCTGACCACTTTTTGCAAACAAAGATCATCCCAGGTCACTGTGGGCAGAGGAAGGGAATGTCCGCTGCCAGGTTTCCCACCACCAAAACCAAAGACGTCCTGTGGGTCCAGCCTTGGTGGGGGCTGTAGTTCAGTCCAGTGGTAGAGTCCAAGTCGCCAGAAGCCAGAGGTCAGTGCTGCGGCTGCAGCACCAAAGAACCACAAGTCGGAAAACCCCAAAACTCTGAAACCTAGCCTCTTGTGTTCATGTAATGAAGGAACGCATAGATCACAATGTACAGGAATACAAATTGTAAACATCAACGTATATCCAACTAGACAATGTTTTTGTTTATTAATTGAGATGGTCACCATGAAATACACTAGATTTCACTTATTGTGTAATCTAGCAACGCAGATCTGACATTCAACTGCTACTACGCGAATTGATGCTCATGATGTGTCATGATTACGTTATGAAGGAATGTATAGAATACAATGTACAGGAACACAAATAGTGAACACCAATATATATCTATCAATTAGACTTTGGGGGTCATTACAAGTTTGCCGATCCGGAAACACCAGTACCGGTAAACGTGCCGGTACCGTTATTTCTGGATCAGCAAACTAAGTTCTGCGGGCGGGTGCCTTTCCCCCCCGCCAGGTCTGACCTGGCGGGCTGAAAGGCACCCGATCGCAGACCTTGACAGATGCACCGCCACCATTCATTAATGGTGCCGGTGCATCCGTCCTCCCCATTGCGTTCAATGGGACTCAAATGGGAATGGGGAGTCCTTTTTTCCGGCGCCCGGCAATGGACAATTATCGGGTCCGCTGGGGCTGTAATGCCCCGGTAATTGCCCATTGCTGGAAAAAAAAAAAAACGACTCCGGCAGCAGCCGTGCCGTTTTTACCGGCACGGCTACCGCCAGGGTCGTAGTGACCCCCTATGTCTTTGTTTATGAATTGAGATGATCATCATGAAATATATTGGATTTCACTAGTGTCTCTAAATCTCCTGCCGAATACGAAGATCAATGTATTAAACTGTACTTAATGAAATGATGATTTTAATAGAATAGAACTTTTATTATTTGGATTGCAACCTAGTTTTTTACCAGCGATTTATTTCTGATTACTATTCAATGGACAATATTTTAGTATGACCTTTTTTTACCTGTTCTTTTTTGTGGATCAATGAACATGAATTGTAAATCTAAATGTTTTATGTAAATTGTTATGTAAATTGTTATTGCAAAATTGAATTGTTCAGCTCTATCAATAAAAAAATAAACCCGACACCGACTTCATCCAATGCACCCGTCGCCACCGAAAGGCATCCAAGTTTCCACCCAAGGGTCGTATCCTCTTCGGCCAGGACTTCCAGGAGTCCACAGCAAGTTTCACCTTTGTGGGACATCCCCAGCCGGAGTAATGAACCATCAATGGCGTCCACTGAAGACCGAATGTGCTGCCTTTCTGACGCGGTATGGTTCCTCTTTCTCTCTTGGCCTCAAAATACTGGCGAGTACTCCTTGCAAAGGGGGTCCATCCTCAAGGGGTCCCATTGAGTGAAGCCAAGAACCTCCACCTCTTTACCTGCCAAGGCACTAATAGTACTATGACGAGGAAGAGCATCTTCCAGTCTCAGGAATCATCCAGGGGTGCCAGATTAATCATGGACCCTGTTCTGCCATGGCAGCTCAAATACTCTAGGGTAGTGGAGCATGTAGAAGTAAAGCAGAACATTATTGAACATTTATGGACTGGGCAGTAATAGAAAAAATAAGGTACCCCCCCTAACAGTACCCTTCAAGATTGATCAGGTGGGGGAGGAGGGCCCTCACACAGTACCACTTTTTAAATCTAAAGAAAAATATACTGCCTATTTTCTTTAACCCACTCTCTTCCTTGATCTATTCAGTTACACCTTGCTTAGCAATTCACATGCTTTTTAAAGATTGTCAGCAGTTGGTGCTTTTGATATTGTGTGATACCACATAGAATACATATGAAAAATGACCTTCATAGTTATTTGGTTGTCTAAGTCCAGGCTCTCCCTCCTTCACAGCTGGTTGGGAAACAACCTGCATCCGCATGTGGGCCGTAAAAGCTGGCTGTAAAAGATAACTGTCACTTTAAGAGTTTTGAAGGGGTAGGGCCTACGTCACGTGTGCGTCCCACTGCGTGCCGGACCCACAACTTACCCCTACGTCACTAACGTTCGACACCCAGTTCCTGCAGTTCCGCTAATGGCAGAAGAATTTAAGTATGTGCGTACTGTAGGGGATGCTGGGTGGGTGTTGCAAAGGAGGGAGAGCCTGGACTAAGAGAACCTGAATCTCCATGAAGATAATTTTTCATGTCTCTGTTGCTCTCCTTACCAACTGGTTGGGACCACACTAAAACGCCTCTGAATAAGTAAGGGTGGAGGAGACAGCATGTACAGGATTCAGGCAAACAAGAAGCACTTGGCTGAAATTTGCACATTTCTAGAAAATGTATCCATAGCATAGTGCTTGCAAAAGGCAAGAGGGGTAGCCCAGTAGCCGCTTTACAGATGTCTACAATGGGAACATGCCTGGTAAAGGCTACAGATTGCTGCCTTGGCTCTAGTAGAATGAGCCCAATGTCTCTGCAGAGTCGCAAACCCTTTCATGTCGTAAGCCTTGAAGATACAGGAGACAACCCATCAAGCAATGGAAGCTTTAGCTGCCTTATTACCAGTCGAAGGAACACTGAGTCACAAAGAGCTGGTCTGTCTTTCTGAATGGTTTGGTCCTTTCTAGAAAGAATTTTAAAATTCGTACAACATCTAGGTTATGTAATGTTTCTTCGGCCGCAGAAGAGTGTAGTATAGGAAGAAAAACTAAAAGACATATTTCCTGGTTTAAATAAAAGTCAGAGACCACCTTAGGTAGAAAGTAGGGGACCATATGTAGGACAATTTTGTCCTTATGGAACACTATATATGGTTCCTTTGAGGAGAGAGCGTGGAGATCTCCAATCCTTCTAGCCGAAGTAATGGCTACCAAGAATGCCATTTTCAAAGTTAGGAATTCTAAGTACACAGGCTCAAATGGTTTTTGCATTAGGGGTGATAAGACCACATTGAGATCCCACCGAGGTGGAGGTTCACGAATGGGGGAATGTAAATGTAAAAGGCCATCAAAGTGCCTTTTAATGGCTTTGTTGGAAAGAGAGAAGGACTGCAGTTCTTTATTCAGGTAAGCACCAATAGCCTACGCCATCGCTTGCTGCCCACACCCCCCACCAATAGCTGATTAGTGTCTGCACGGGTCTACTTGGACACCAGTGGAAACTAGATAAGACATGAAGGATATGACATCAATATAGGCCTTTAGAGGGTTAAGGTCTTGGTCCAAGGCCCAGTGACAGAAACGTAACCAGTTGCTACAATATTGCTTCTTACTAAAGGCTTTTCTGGAAGCTGATATAATGGCTATGTTTTGTTCTGACAAATATGTGGGAAAAGGCTAGTCTTTCAGGAACCAAGCCTTCAAGTTGAGTAATTGAGGGTAGGGGTGAAGGACCTGCCCTTTCCGTTGAGTCAAAAGATCTCTCAATGGTGGAAGATCTAATAGTGAAGTCCCTGCTAACTCCAGAAGGTCTGGAAAGCAGATCTGGCGAGGCCAGAACGGGGCTATTAGAATCATTGTCAAACTCTGTGACATTTTGAATTTGAGCAATACTTTGTGAATCAATGGGAGAGGTGGGACATGTTAGATTTGACAAATCCAGATGTAGAGCATCTCCCAGGGATTGAAGACCCTGACCTTGCCTTGATGAAAACCGAGGACAGAGAGTTGTGCAGGTTGGCAAAGAGTCTACTGACAGATGGCCCCACTTCTGAAATATCATGTGTGCGAATGACTGTTTCAGCTCCTGTTCATGCGGAGCAGACCGTAACCTGCTTAGTTTGTCTGCAAAGACGTTCTTCTTTCCCTCCACATGGGAATGGCCCAAAACCAAATCTTTTCTGCTAGGAGACACAGGGGAAGGGTGCGAGTACCCCTGGCTTGTGGCTATAAAACATTGCAGTGGTATTGTCCGTTAGAATTTTCACCAACTTTCCTTGAAGTGAGAGAAGAAATTATTTCAGAGCGAACAAAATGGCTTTTAGTTATAGGACATTTATGTGCTCCTTTTCCTGAGAAGACCAAAGACCGTGATCTATTAGACTTAGACAATGGGCTCCACAACCATACTCCAAAGAGTTTGTTATGCCTATGTGGCGAGGAGGAGGTTGAAAAGGAAAACCCAGGTTCTGTGGGGAGTTCCACCAGAGTAGGGAGTCCTGAACTTGTTTTGGAATTTGGATTTTCATTTCCTGGGAATCCGAGAGCTGGTTCCAGTTGCGAGCAAGTTGCCACTGGACCGTTCTCATATGGAGACTTGCAAAGGGAACTAGGTTTATGCAAGAGGCCATAAGGCCAAAGAGCCTTTGAAACCACCAAGCTGTTAGGGTCTGGTGGGTATTGAATTTTACGATTGTATGTTGAATAGCTTCCACCCTTTGTATAAAAGCTCTGTGTATCGTAGTATATATAACTGCTCCTAGGAATTTGATCCTTCGCAAGGGATTGAGCTGGGATTTTGTCACATTTATGGAAAACCCCAGATTGAAAAGAGTATGGCATGTTACTTGCAACTTCAGAAGCAATTCCTCTGGACACTGGGCCTTGAGAAGCCAGTCGTCTAGGTAGGGGTATAGATTGACTGTCCTTAACCGAAGGTAGGCTGCCAGTGATCCCAACACTTTTGTGAAAACCCTGGGGCAGAATGTAGCCCAAAGGGAAGACTTGTGAACTGGCAAGGAGACCTTAGTATTGTGAATCTCAGAAACTGAAGGTGGTGTTTGTAGTTGGGGATGTGAAAATAGGCATTCTGTAGATCCACAGATGCCATCCCATCGTTTGGATGAAGAGAAGCCAGAATCTGAGGAATGGTTATCATGTGAAAGGTATCGATTGACAGAAATTGGTCAAGGTCTGAAAGGTCCAGAATTGGACGGATTCTGCCCGATTTCTTTGGGATCAGGAAGTAACTACAGTAAAATCCCTGACCTACTTCCTCTTGAAGAACCAACTCTATCAGTCCTAGGACAAGGAGTTTTTGGATCTCTTCCAGGAGCTCCGGGATGATTTTGGGAGCTTTGGAGAGGCAGGTGGAATAGCTGAAAGGTCAATGTGGTAACTATGCTGAAAAATATTCAGAACCAGTTCCTCTTGAGTAATGGTTTTCCAAAAAAGGAAGAGTTTGGAAAGCCTTCCTGCTACCGGGGATGTATGCTCCTGGATGATAGTTGGAGCTGAAGTTATGTACATGCCCGGAAGGAAGTCAAATAGACTTCTTTTGCACTTGAGCAGAATTCATGGAAGAGGGGAGGTCCCGGCATGCTTGGATCTTCTCTTTTTAGAAGAGTAGTAAGATTTAGCAGAAGTGGCAGAACCACTGTTTCCTTGTGGACGTGGTTCAAATGATTTAAAATTTTGGTGATATGGCTGTTTCACTGAAACTGAGCTATGGGTTTTAGCTGCTGTCACACTTGCCTTAAATTTCTGTAGGACCTCATTTGTTGATGGATCAAACAGTGTTTTGCCATCGAATGAAAGGTCAAACAGTTTCTACTGGATATCTTAGTGAAGGGAAGTGGCACACAAATATGCATGCCTACGCATGCAGACAGCAGTAGTGACTGCCCTTGCTGTTGTGTCTGTGAGATCTTTGACCACTTGAAGCTGTTGCATAGCAGCTTCTCTATCTTCAAATCCAGAAGGAAAATTTGTTTTACAGCTTCCTGAGGGAGCATGTCAGTGAAGCGTTCAAGATTCTCCCAATTAAGGATATTAAATCTCACCAAAACTGTAGCAGTGTTAACCTGCCTAAATTGTAAGGTATAGTTGGTGTAAGACTTCTTACCTTGGGCCTCCCATGCTTTTGCGTTTTTGTCTAGCAATGATGCTGGAGATGGAGAAGGGCCTTTACCCTTTGTGCAAAGGGCAGCTGAGACTACTGCTGATTGAGCTGGAAGATTGCCCAGGAGTATTTGTTATCTAGGGCCATGAAGATGTGTGGATCGGAATGAGGCTTTCCCCAACGAGCTAAAGCTTGGTCTAGAATGGACAATTCCATGGGAAGTGGAACTTTTGACCGCTGAGAAGGCAGTTTCCCAAAAACACCAGCCGTTTCAGGCTTATCCCTTGGAAGGCTTTCTAGTGCCTGCATGGATTTAGTCACAATGTTATGGAACACCTTCGATGATGACTGAATGGCATCATCCTCTGAGTCAGAGTCCTTTGCTCCTCCTCCCAGAAAACAAAAAATGTCATAGTCCTCGTTGTCCACTGGTACTGTGGCCGATTCGGGAATAGGCTTGATGGGTACAAATCCATGAGGTAACATAGGTGACATTTTGTCCTTGATTCGTTGAGCTAGAACTTCTAGTAAGGGCTTAGAAAGCATTGTTTCCAGCACAGTATTGGTGATGTTGTTCGCCATTTGGGAAGGGCTAGGTTGAGGGTTTTCTAGTCTGATAGGAGAAGCTGAAGAGTCAGCCCTATTAGGCGGTTGGCTAGGATTATAGATGTTCAAAACCACAGGTCTAGGCACCTGGACGTTGGTTAGAACCAGCTGCGGTCCAGGTTGTGTTGGTACCCGAGTAGGTAGACCCAAATTCTCCTCAGACTGAGGAGAGAATTGAGGCAAAATGTGAGGAGACTAGCTCTCACAGGAGTGCTGAACCATCATTCTTGTGTAACCGTAAAAAATGTGAAGCATTAAAGTCTTCAGAGTCAGAAATTAGAGTAGAATTACCCAAGGAGGTACTAGTGCTTTCCCATCCAGAGGTACTTTCAAAACAATAGGCTGGGGGTTTCTCCCTGAATGGTCCTGTGAAGACTGCGGAACTGAGGAGGCAGTCTTCCCCTGGGCACCGACGGCCAGTGCCGAAACTAGTACTTCAACTGAAGGTACAGTCCCCCCTCTTACCGGTGTCGGCCTCCCTCCTGTTCCGAACGAAGTCTTCGGTACCGGTCCCAGCTGCGACATGGAGAGAAGACTAGTCCGCAGATACCTCGGGTGAATTCTAAGGCAAAAGATGCAGGTACTCACCGGGTGATGTATACCCAAACAGCAGACGCAGGCATGATGGGGATTGGCCACAGAAAAATGCTTCCGCCAACAGATGCTCTGCTTGAAACCTGCCGCATACGGCATGTTAGAGGGATGCACCACGAGTTGCAAAATCACTAAGCAAAAAGGGATGGACAGCAAAAAGGAACGCCCCGAAAAGGGAGTCGCAGCACAGCAAAATATTCTGACCCACCCAGTAGGTGGAAAAACAGGAACTGGGTGTGGAACGTTGGTGACGTAAGGGTAAATTGTGGGACTGGCGCGTGGAGGCAAGCACACGTGATATAGGCCATACCCCTTCAAAAACTCAGTGATAGCTATCTTTTACAGCCAGCTTTTCCAGCCTGTCTGCGGATGCAGGCGTTCCCAACCATTTGGAAAGGAGGGAGAGCCAGGACGACAGAAATATTGTTCCCATTATTAGAATAGTATTGCCAAAGTATGTGTTATTATTTATATGTTACTGGAACCTTATTTATCAAATTTATGATGGTACTAAAATACTTCTCACATAAGAATGTGTGGACATTCCCTTGTGGGGGCTTTGGGATTCACTGTACTTAATAAACAGCCTGTCTCATCTCCAGAGAGCTTAAGCCTGGCTGCTCGTCCAACGTTACCAATTGAGAGCCTTGGCTGGGGTGCTCTGTGCCTCTATCCCAACAATACACAAGGTTCCAAACGAGATTCACAAGGTGGAAACCATGACCCAACTTAATCTGGCCCGACCACCAATGTCCACACACTCTAATCCGCAGAGGAAACTTGGGTAGGTAAGGGGCCCACACGGGATGGGCAGGGAGGGACCAGAATCCTCCAACCTAAACATCCCCAACCCCAGGGCAGGGGAACACACTGTCAAAAGCCAGGTATACATACCACTAGAGTAACTCAGAGGAAAACTGCCACTCCTCAACAGGCCCGCCAACTAGGCAGACAATTTACAACACCAAACACGCAGTGTCATCATAGATATTGAGCACAGACAAAGAGGTAAGGAAAAAACCTACTAACCCAATTCGAAAACCTCAACTTCCTGCATACACTTCTCATACAGAAACTCACAAAACCACCTCTCGGCACAGCAAACCGCACGCACTTCACATTGTAACAACGGACTAACATATATCCTGGCATAACAGCACACAGGAATTCATACCGACCAGAAAATTGCACTTAAGCTCAGCGAACGGTGCAAACCGAACTGAAGCTGCCAACAGGACATCACAACTCTCCCTTCCCCCTTCTGACCTCTCCCAAACACTTCCTATTCATCTCTGTAGAAAAGCGGCTTTTATAGCCCAGCCTATTCTAATCTGCCCTTCCCCCAGCTCCCTTTGGGTTCTCCAATCACCTATATTTTTGGGACAATCTTGCCCTGTTTTTTCCCCAGGAGGTTGGGATTTTGTTACAGAACGTTCAAAACAGCTGGTAAGACCATGCACCTTTTAGTTCTCCGGCATTTGCTCCATTGTTGTAGCCAGAAATTCTTCGGTCCCTGCAGGTCTGTTTTCCGCCCCAGGTGAGGAGATTCCTCTTTTCCTTGCTGGCGTTCTGGTAGACTCTTCAGACCAGGGACTTGAAGATGCCATATTTGACTGATTTTCCAAACAGGATTCTATAGCAGTTTTTCTCTGATGCTTTAACTCTACAACGGGTCATTCTTGCTGGCTGGGAGGTTCCGGGAACTATAGTCCAGCAAAAGAGGTCAATTCAATATACCCAGAAAAGAGGCAAGCCAGCATTGTGGAAAAGAGTGGTTCCAATGCTCTTACATCTGAAACCTCTGGGGAGAGTCAGGAACTGGGGTCCCTCTTAATTCTCTCACCACATCTCTTGGGTAGATCAGGCTCTGGCAACACCCTAGTAAGCAGAGTACCTCAGGTTGAGATGGGTCCCACTCTCCTTTAATAGGGTCATGACTCTGACCCCATCACAATGGACGTTCACGCAGTACGTGTTATGGTCATGCTATATGGTGGTTGGGGAAGCCAAGGGAACTTATTTTGGACTATGTATTCCATTGGCTCCTTGTGATGGCAATTACTGCAGGCAACTACAAATATCTGTGTGCGTCTATACATATTCCAACAAATATAAAATAGTAAAAACAACCAGGAAGGCAGAAAAAAGACCCCCAACTTCTACCATCCTTTCCTGTAGTTAACTGCTGAATTCACATATCAAAGTACCAGAGTGTTTGGCAGAGGTGGAGAAGGGATGCTCATGCACTGCATTCAAGTGTCCGATAAACATTTTAAGAAAAGATGAGTTTGGGCACTGCATTATGGGACCCATAGTCCTTACACCAAAGTGACCGAAAGAAATCAAAGACTGCATTCTGGGAGATGAAGTCCCAAAGTGATTACAGCAGACTGTACAATTCAGAGCGCCATCCTGACAAAACTAATAAAATGCACTCCTGAGAAACAAATAAAATGCTTGTAACTAGAAATTACAATGGTTTTGGTGAGCTTCTTTTGTCGGTTAGCCACATATGGTGCATGGTGTGTTATCAGCAACGTTTTCTATGTCTTTCCTACAGAGGTGATACAAAGATGAAATAAGCATATATCGACGTGCATCTTAAGAAAACTTACATTTCATTTTACATCAAAAGAAGAATGACTTTACATCAGAGCCCGTGATCAAGATCCTGGAGATAAGCAATAGCAGCCCCAACAAAAACTTGGAGGCAACATATGCAAGCCTTAAAAGAAGAAATACAGTCATATGCAGAACATCAAGTTGCTTTACTGCATTTTAGAAATAGTATAGTCTTAGCTAGAGTTCATACAAATGTTCCTGCTTCACTGCTGCAGAGGTATCGACAGGGAGATGAGGCACATTTGTTGTCAAGCTTTTGAGGGGCACCTGCACAGCGAAGTGGTGGCAGAAATTATTGGAGCAGTACATCGCACCATTATTAATGCAAGACATGCAGCTATGATAATAAGCAGTTAAGAATTACAGGTCTACCACGGATACAAAAATTAATTTCATGCTGGAGATGTTAAGATTCAAGCAAAGGGCTGACAGGCACATGTTGTACTATAGAGTCAACGACTTCAAAGTGAAGTGGCTCTAGCAACCCACTAATGCCAACCAAGATGTAATGGGAAAGATAGCTATAGAGCTATTCCTAAACTAACTGCTACCAGCTATACAGAAGGGAATAGTTTCTTACCTGTAACTGCATTTCTCCAGCATTGGTATCTTTCATGGATTCACATGCTTAGAATATTCCCCGTCAGGCTGGGAATCCTCGGTAAGTTATATAGACATTTTCCATAGGAACAATTCCGACACTTGTGTCCTATCTACGTCCTTTTGGGCCGCGCACGCCGGCGCCACTAGGACGTAGGGGTATATATAGCTCCGCCCCCGCGGCTCCCTCAGATTTCAGCCCCCAAAGTATTATGGGGGGATCTCTGGTTTGCATGCTCAGGGGAGGCCGGCGGGCGCATGTGAATCCATGAAAGATACCAATGCTGGAGAAATGCAGTTACAGGTAAGAAACTATTCCCTTCTCCAGCATTGGATCTTTCATGGATTCACATGCTTAGAATAGATTGTATAGCAGTATCCCCCAACATTGGAGGCGTGTATGCAAACCAACATCACAACAATCACAGTGCCCACTTACTATGGCAACACATTACATTATAGCATGTTAACCGTAAAAGACGCAACACTTTAAAAGCATAGTTGCCGAAGGATGCCACCCCACTTGGGGTTTACCTTATTGGAATAGGTGACGTAGTACTGCCCGCCCCATCTGTGTATCCTCAGCATGTTGCTGTGCGAGACAGTAATGTCGGGTAAAAGTGTGTGGTACCGACCAGGAAGCCGCCTGGCAGATATCCCCCAGCGGAATTCCGGACCACAAAGCCGTCGACGACGATGTAGATCTCGTCGAATGGGCCCTTCGACGCTTTTCTAGCGGCTTTCCGGCCTTGGAATGACAATGAGAAATGGCCGAAGACACCCATCTGGATAGTCCTTGTTTTGAAATTGCTTTTCCCCTAGCCGCAGGACCATAAGCTACGAAGAGTTGTCTCGTGTCTCTGAAGCTTTGAGTGCGATGGAGATAAAATTTTAAAGCTCTTTTCACGTCCAATGTATGGAGAGTCTTCTCTGCCACTGAAGACGGTGTTGGAAAGAATGTAGGCAACACTATAGTAGCGTGTTTATGGAACATGGAAGGTACTTTAGGTATGAAATGCGGGTTAGTGGCCAGCACAACTTTATTACTGAAAAATAATGGCCACCAGGAAAGTCAATTTCCAAGACAAAAATGTTAATGATGTCGATGACATTGGTTCAAAAGGGGGTTTCATCAGGGCTGCCAGGACCAGGTTCAGACTCCAGATCGGAGGAAACTACTTCTTGGGAGGAAAGGTTCGAAACAACACTTTAAGGAAGTGTTTAACTAGGCGGTCACTGAACAGTGGGGTGGAATGTCTCTTCCGAGTAAATCTCGAGATGGCAGCTAGATGCACCTTTATGGATGAAACGGATAAAGCGTTATTTGCCAGGAGCAACAAGTATGGTAGGAGTTGTTCCGGTGTGATCGCCCGCGGGACCAGACCTGGTTGACCTGCGCACCATATGCAGAACCTTTTCCATTTGTATGTGTATGAAGTGTTCGTGGAAGGTGCCCTTGCAGCTTGCAAAATACAACGACAATCCGCTGGAATCGCTAACGTGACAAACTCGGCGAAATCAGGAGCCAGGCCGTCAGACTGAGGTTGTCCGGGTCGTGATGCCAAACGGTCCCTTTCTCCTGAGACAGAAGGTTGGGGATCTTCTGGAACCTCATTGGTTCTGCCGCTGAGAGGTGAAGTAGATCGGAGAACCACACTTGTCTGGCCCAATACGGGGCCACCAGGATCACCCGACAAGGATATCTGTGGCTCCATTGCAGAGTCTGACGGATGAGAGGGAATGGGGGGAAGGCATACAGAAACTTGCCCGTCCACGGGAAGGAGAGCGCATCCCCTAGCGAGTCTTGTTGTGGCCACCTGCTCGCGTATTGGGAGCATTTCTTTTCGTCTCTCTTTACAAAGAGATCGAGGGCCGGATGACCCCATTCCGCGAAGACACGGTGCAGCTGTTGATCGTTCAGTTACCATTCGTGTAGACAATTCATCTCCCTGCTGAGAGCGTCTGCTTGCACATTTTTTACTCCTGGTAAGTGGAACGCCAACAGATGTATGTCGAGTTGTAGGGCCCAATGCCAGATCTCCTGGGCTTCCGTCGACAGGCTCCTGGAGAGAGTTCCTCCCTGCTTTCGTAGATAAAACATTGTTGTCTTGTTGTCTGTCATGATCCTCACCACTGAGCCCAGTATCTGTGGCAGAAAGGATTTTAGGGCCCAACACACCGCCCTCAACTCTAGCAGGTTGATGTGGAGGGAGGACTCTTCCGATGACCAACGACCCTGAGCCTGTCCAGATGAGCTCCCCACCCAGTTAGAGAAGCATCCGTAACCACCGTCTTCTGGAACGCAGGTTCCAGTAAGGGCATTCCCTTCGTTAGGTGTATGGAGATTCTCTACCATTGAAGCGCCTGCACGAGCTGGCCGTTGATGGTCAACTTGTCCGACCAGCATCCTCGACTTTGTGCCCATCGATCCGCCAAGAATCCCTGAAGAGGCCTCATGAAGAGGCGACAATTGTCTATCAAGGGTGTGCAGGACGACATGGTCCCCAGCAGGGACATGTACCTTCGTACCGACACTCTGGTGTCGACCTCCCATTCCGATGCCTTTTGTTGCAGTCTGTGAATCCTTTCGAGGGATGGCTTCACCAGCCCCGACTATGTGTGGAACTCTGCCCCCAAAAAGACCAATGTCCTTGAAGGCTTTAACAAGGACTTGCCGAAGTTCACTGCAAAGCCCAAATGTTGCAGGAGGGACAGGGTGGCATCTAGGCTTTCTTGTGCCCTTTCCGGAGACAGTCCCCTCACTAGCCAATCGTCCAAATAAGGGTACACATGGTGACCCTTCCTTTCTTAACCAGGCTGCTATTGGAGCCAGACATTTGGTGAACGTCCTAGGGGATGATTTTAGACCGAACGGGAGGACCTTGAACGGATAGTGAGTTCGTCCGACGACGAACCGCAGAAATCTTTTGTGCCGTCGATGCATCGGGATATGGAAGTATGCGTCCTGAAGGTCTAGCGACGACAAATAATCTCCGGGTTGTATCGATCGGATCACCTCCTGAAGCGTCAGCATTTTGAATTTTAAATTCTTGAGCAGTTTGTTGAGCGCTCGTAGATCCAGAATGGGACGCCATTTTCCATTTGGTTTCTTGACGACAAAGTACCGGGAGTACACTCCCTGTCCTTTTTTTGCCACCGGGACCAGTTCTATAGCCCCTTTCTGCAGCATAAGCGTCACCTCCTGTAGTAGTATTTGAAGGTGGGGCTGGGCCGAGAACACCGGTGGAATGTGTGGTGGCTTGCCCTTTAACTGTAGAGAGTGGCCCAGATGAATTGTGCCCAAAACCCATCGGTCTGTTATGCGCTTCCACTCGTCGATGCAACGAGACACTCGGCTCCCCAGGACGTCCTGAAACATGTAATTGTTGGTTCTTGGTTTGTTTATCTTTCGTCGACGAAGGGTAGACACCCCACCGCCTGGAGGTTTGGTAATCTCTGCCTCTACGATAAGATTGGGCCGCACGCCTGTAGCCTTGGGACGAGTAGGAGGGTCTGCTGAAACCTCGGTCTCTAGATGACCCAAACCGGGAGTTACCAGAGGCCCCTCTGAAAGGAACGAAAATTCCTACCACTCTGGAAGGCTCCGAGTGACTGCGCCGTGTCAGTATCCTCTTTCATGCCCTTCAAGGTCTCATCAACTTTTTCACCAAACAGTTGCTCCCCTTCACACGGCATATCCAAGACTTTTATATTGCACCTCCGGTCTGAACGTAGTGCACTTGAGCCAGGCTCGTCTACGTAGAACTACGCCATTATTGATTTGCTTAAAACCAGACTCGGCTAGGTCGACGGCAATGTTTATAGCATGGTTGGAGGCCTCCTCACCTTCCCGCACTAGCAACATGGCGGACTTTCTATGTTCCTCGGGCAAATGCTCCAAGATAGGAGCCAGTCGGTGCCACATTTCCCTGTCATACCTAGACATAATCGCCAAGGAGTTGGCTGCTTTAACTGTAGTCGCGCCGACGGACAGCACCTTCTTGCCGAAAACGTCCTGTCTCCTGGCCTCGTTGTCTGGAGGGGTCGTGCATTTATGTTGAGGCCTGGCCTTTCTAGCCGCCGCCGCAGATACCACTGACTCCGGCGAAGATTAAGACGTCAGGCACTTGGGAGTCGATTCTGGAGCCTTGAACTTCTTCTCCAAACAACCTTTCACTGCCGGTTCAGAGAACGGGTGCCGCATGGTCTTCAGGCCCACTTGCCAGACATGATCCAAAATCGGGATGGCGAATATGGATTTCCTTCTCTTGCCCATATGATTAAAAAGAAAATACAATTTTTCCTCTTCAGGGACTAGGCCAAACTCCGAACACGCCTTACTCATCATGGCATGGAATGCACCCACGTCGTCAGGTGGCGAAGGCTGTGCCGGGCTTCTCGGAGCTTCCATCGCTGCTTCAGAGTCCCAAGTTGGGTCCCTTGAGGGGGATAGTCAGATGTCTGAACCTGATCCTTCACGGTCAGAGTCCTGTAGTTCTCCTTCTTGCAGGATAGGGCAATCTTCCGGCGCGTAGGAAGCGGCCGTAATCCTGGTCCCCGAGCGAAGAGCCGGGCCCAGCTCGTCGACGAATGGCGTAGACTGTATCCGTGTCGGGTCACTAGGCTGGGGTATTTGTGTGTCCAAACGCTGTAATAGCTTCTGTAACGTATTTAGCACCTCCAAGGACAGAACCGCCTGGGGGTTCAGTAATGACGAGGTTGTAGGGATGGAACCTACACCCAAGAGCGACATCGCGCTGGTCGGCTGCAGCCCCAGATCGGTTGGGCCTGTGACCGTGTTGTGTTCCTCGTCAGCCGACGAGATGGCGAAAGTCGCCTCTGGTTGAAGCAGGGCCTCCGGCGGGACGGGATCGAAAACCTCCGGTTGCCATCCCATCGACGGGACCACCGTCGACGATATGTTTCCTACCGCAACAGTCTGACATGTGGGAGGAGCCGCCGATGACGCAGGCGTCGAAGAGCGGGTAGTCGGCAAAGCCAGTGGCGCAGGGCCTTGAGGTGTTCCCGCGCTTTTGGGCCGACTTGCTGGCCGCGGCCTCTCGACTCGAGGTAGACTTATGACGGTCTCCTGAGGATGATTTAGATGGTTCTTTTCTCTCCTTTTTAGATGAGGAGGAAGAAGACAGCGTCTTGTGTGAAGAGGAGGAGGCCTTTGAATGTTTCTGCGAATGTTTCTCCGAGGGTCGTTTTTCGGCCGACTCCGAGGTTCGTTTTTCGGCAGCACGTGCCTTCTTCGTCGGGGGTTCCGACTTACTTTTTGAGGGCGTGGAGCCCACCTCCAATGCCGGGTACGCACCCGCTCCGTCATTAAGCCAATCGACCAAGCGTCTTTTGATCTTTGAGGGTTTTCTGGGAGAAACCCTGACAGATTTCACAAGTGTCCGCCGTGTGGTGTGGATGAAGGCAGTAAATGCAGTCCATATGACCATCCCCTTCGTACACCTTCTTAAGACCGCACGTAGCACACGGACGAAACAACGCCTTTCCAGACATTCTCTTGAGAAGAGCAAACAGTCGCAGAAGTAGAAAGTACAACCTAACCAAATAGATACGCGAGGTAATCCCACCATTTTGGAAGACGGTTGAAATCTGAGGGAGCCGCGGGGGCGGAGCTATATATACCCCTACGTCCTAGTGGCGCCGGCGTGCGCAGCCCAAAAGGACGTAGATAGGACACAAAAGCTTCAGAATTTTTCCTATGGAAAATGTCTATATAACTTACCGAGGATTCCCAGCCTGACGACGGGGAATATTCTAAGCATGTGAATCCATGAACGATCCAATGCTGGCGAAATTGGATAAGCAACATCAGCTAAGCCCAGAAACAGCATTAGTGTTATCATTGGTATACCAGAAAGCTGAGACAGAAAGACTAACCCCAATTATTGGATCCCGCATACCAGGTATAAACATCAAGGGTGTCCATCAGGAAAATCTGGAGTTCATTTACAATTATGGGGTCCGAAACCCATGACTGAGGAGGACTACAACAATTCCTGTTTTTCCACCATTAGTCGACTTACATCTCCATCTTGATGAGACTCATTTTCTAACATGAATGTGTTTTCTGGTCACACATTGGCTCTCTTATCTACTTAACACTTAGTTTTCACTGTAGCACTGCAGTGCATGCGATTTTGATTCCCAACATGCATCCGTCCATAGAACAATATCTTATATTTGATTAATGATCAGCTTTGCTCTCAAAACCAATCCTCCTTGGTTGCACTTAAGAATGTTCTGTTTGCTGAAATAGTACCAACCTTGGTTATCACATTCAGCAAAATGACTGACATATCTGCTAAAACTTGGTTTATCAGAATATATCAATCTGGAGTATTAACAAACTTGGGTTTGATGAGAGTTTCAAGTCCTGCTGTACATTCTTTCCCTTCTTACCTTGGTCTGGAGAATCATTCTCTACTGCCCAACGTTAAGTCATAGTTCATGCCCTGCAGTGTGCTCTGTTAATGAGTGATTACTATGGGATTAGAAGTCCCAACATTCATATGTTTCCTCACTATACCTTTTGCTGGACTTGGCATGGGAAAGAAGATTTCCTTGACCAGCTTAAACATATGTTTTCAAGACTTAAAATACTCTGATGTCCACTGGTTTTTGACTACGTGTCTTAGCATTCACTTTCCTTTTTCAGTTCTGGTAGTACCAAGTAATTTGTTTTTTCAGAGACTTGAAACTTCACTGCGCTGATCACCATCAATGGTGGCTGCTACTGTTTCCTCCACATGTCCTTTTCTTATTTATTCTCACATTGCCTGGATCACCTCAGAACCTTACAGGTCTTATGCCCCCACCACCAGTCTTTGCACTTGCCTCCAGGCCACTGCAGTATGTTCAGCCTTACTGCACTTTCAGCTTACGCTCCATGGCTGAGGCAACTTCTCTGCACTTAACCCAGGGCCTTCTTGGACTGGATGCGTTTGGTCCACCCACACCCCTCTTTTTTGCTCCCCCCCCCGTCTGTACGTATGCATGACCTAAATGTACTAGGACTAGTAATGTTAGTCTATCCCGCCCCCCCTTCTTTTTTCTTCTGTCCCCCAACCCCAGCTTAGTTGCAACTGTAACATTTCATGCACTTACACTAGGATAAATGCTGTCAGCCTAGTATGCTAGTTTTTCTGTTAAGATTCATTCAGAAACTTCAAGGTCTAAGAATGATTACTGTATTCCCTTGTTCCCCTCCCGCCTTTAAGCACTCCACCTGTGTATAAGCGCTGTATAAATAAACAAATACAATGACCATCAATCTGGATTCCGAACATCCAGAGGCACAGAAACTGCTCTCCTAAACACCAGTGAAGAACTGCTCGTAAATCTTGACTCCAACTTTCCTACTATTCTCATCCTCCTTGACCTCTCCCGCCTTTGATATGATCAACCATTCTAGACCTCATAAAACGACACCAAGATATTCTTGGTCTCTCAGACCGTGCACTGGATTGGTTGACCTTCCTCACTGACCCCCCTTTTCAGTTGGTCCTGGGCTCCTTCTCCTCCTCCACCACCACCACCACCACTCTCTCTACATGTGGTGTTCCCCAGGGCTCTATCCTCTCGCCTTTTCAACATCTACCTTGCACCTCTTGCTCATCAGATATCTGCCTACTCCCCTCATTTCCAGCGTTAAGCAGATGACACACAAGTCTTCTTCAAGCTCCCTTCTTCCTCCACCTCGTCCTCGGTCATCCCCGACTGCTATTCATTCTTGGTGCGCCTCCAATGATCTCTTTTTTAATGCCAGTAAGACCAAGATGCTTTCTATCGGGACACCTGCTCCCCGTTTCCCTCCTGCACGCTGGCCACCCTCTATGGGCTCACCTCCCTCTCCTTCCACTGAGGCCAGAAACCTTTGGGTCATCTTCAACTTCTCTCTCGCCTTTACTACTTACATGAAGGACCTTCCCAAGAAGGCCCACTTTCAACTTCACCTCCTCAATGGCATTCCCCCTTTCCTCACCTTCCCCCAGAAGCTCAATGTCTCAAGAGCTCTGGTCCTCTCCAGGTCACATTACTGCAACAGCCTTTTCCACAGCCTGCCTCTTACTTCGCTCCATCCTCTTGAACTAATCCAGAATAGGGCTTGAAGACTTACCCTTGGCTGCAAGCCTTGGGACTGTATCCCTGCAGCTCTACAATCTCTCCACTGGCTCACAATCAAATTCAAGACCCTTTGCATCATCCACAAGGCTGTCTGGGGCCTAGACCATGCTCACAGTATGTAACTATGTTTCCTAATTTTACTGCATTACTCTGTAACTAAGTTCAAGTATCCTTATTATGTCTGCGCCCAGCTACCTTCGGGTTTGCTTTTGCAATATACTAAATAAACAAACCTGCAACTCTCTCTTACTAAATACTCTCCTTCCAGATCTGGTCAATCTTCTGGCTCCAACTCTCTGCTGAACAAACGCTTTTTCAAGCAGAGCTGGGGGTTCTCTCTCCTCAGCTGGCTCCTTCCTTTGAAAGTCTCCCTCTCTCTCTATCCATATTGAACCGGACCACTTCAAGTTCCGCAAACAACTCAAGACCTTTCTCTTCTCTTCCTCATTCCCTCCCGTGCTAGCCATCCCCTCTGTCACAGAGATTGGCAGCCTGGTCCCTCAAGAATCCGATTGGACCCTGGCCTTCTGCCCAATCGCCCCCAAAGCCCCCTCCATGCACTACCCTCTGGGCCCACAACTGCCTCTCGGGTGTTTTTTCCTCCGCCCTGCACTTACCTGTTGGGCAGGAGACCTCCCTCTTCGCCTGGGATGTCTCGGCCCATGCACCTACCCGATGCTCCCCAATGGGCACCTCCTCCTCTAGGGGACCCTAATTGCACTTAACTTCACCCTCTTCTTTTCACTGCAGTTGCACGCGCCAAATGTCACAAGGCCTAGTAGGACTGCTGTTCCTTTCTATTTATTTATTGTCATCTCCATTGTTTATTCGCTCCCTTGTTCCCTTCCCTTGTGCCGCTTTGAAACACTGTCTTGCTGTATAAGCGCCTTAACAATATCCAATAAATGAATAAAAAAAACAAGAGTCCTGGTCCAGAAAATATAAAATCGGACTTATACAAAGGCCAAATTAATCTGTGGGGATATCAATAAGCAGGTTTTCCAGCTTCTTGCAGGAAGGCTGTGTGATTAAATGACTACTGCACTGCATGAGTACAGGGATGAGTAGTTGCTAAACCGCCTACTCAGCCCCACATTTCTATTAAACCAGCAGTGATCGCAATCATAAAGGTGAAACTGGCACAAGGGAGGGACAACTTTCAAAAAGGTTTCCGAAAAAACCTGAACACCATGGCAAACATATTCACCATCAACATCTTGAAGGCCAGAGTCCAGGAAGGGGTGCCTCCCCTATGCATGGCCTTCATTGATTTATCCAAAGCATTCGATAAAGTAAACCGAGAGAAACTTTGGATAAAACTTGCAAACTGGAACTGTCCCCCGTCTCTGCTGGATCCAATACAAGAACTTTACTCCGAAACATCGATGAGAGTGAGACTTAACGGCACAGGGTTACTTTCCTCTGCAATTGGAACACCTAGAGGAGTAAAGCAGGGATGCCCTCTGGCACCGGCACTTTACAGCGCCTACATTGGCGATTACCAACAGGCCGAAAGGAACGTAAAAGCCTTCCCGCCCTCCTTAGGATCTGAAAAAGTCAGTAGATTGCTCTATGCTGACGATATCATCCTAATCGACCAAACAAAGATAGGGCTACAGCGAAAACTAGACAACCTGACCGAATATCTCCATACCAATGATCTGGAAAACAATGCAATGAAAACCAAAGTGATGCGACTGGCAAAATCGGCCAAACGGAAATCCTCAGAGGCTTGGTTTTTCAACACCCGCCTCGAAGAGGTGAATGCCTTTAAATACCTGGGCACCATGTTCAGTAACAAACGGAACGAGCAATCCATGCTAGATCTCCTGACCAACAAAAACAAAACCCTGTCAAACCAATTGATGATCACATCATGGACAAAAAAAGTGGCCGCTTTTCAGTAAAAGCGGCAACAAACTTTTACAGGATGAAAGTAGTCCCAGCGCTCACTTATGGCATAGCGGCCATGTTCGGCATCCCAGACTCAACTTGGCCTAAATTGGAGGGCTCACTCCGGAAAAAAGTGCTTTGACTGCCCACTTCGACCCCAATAGCCTTGATAAGAAGAGAACTCGGTCTCACCTCTCTCCAAGGAACCGTATCCATCAACAGTTTGATGTTCTACAGAGAAGTTAGATCATCTGGGGAGAAAATGTATACATTGATCCAAGAAGAAATTGAGAAAGGATCAAACAAAACGCTCAAAATCTGGTTAGAAAAAAATCAAACTCTCCTGAAATCAATTGGTAGCTCAGAGGAGGAGCTCTTGACTAACCCGAAAAGAACGGCAAAATAACTGAAAGATTCAGATTGGTGCGAGACTCAACAGATAGCAGCAAACGACAAATCTGTGGCCCACCTCCTGGCATTCGCCCAAAAACTAAACGAGCCCATTAGCTACCTACTGCAATTTCTGAACAAGACACACCGCTCGACCTTTCTGAGAGCAAGATTGAACATTTTAAAGACCAACGAGGTCCTGAAAATCCAAGGAAAATCTGCATCGGACGCCTGTCGATTCTGTCTAAACCCAGACTCAAAGTAAAGCCTGAAACACTTGATTATTCATTGCCCAGGAACCACTGGCAACAGAGAAATCCACTTGGGCCACCTTTATTCAAACTTTTCAAGAATGGACGAGGACTACTGGTGGTCATACCTAATGAACGGGCTAAGTCGAAGACTGGTAGACGCAGTGGTAAACTTTCTACGTAGTTTGAAGCTGGATGCCATCTGCAAGGGATCAGAAAGCCCCTAAAAGGAGTTAGCCCCATTGACAAGCACCTGGGAAAAACGCATGCGGAAAAGATCTCTTTTCTTCTTTTGTAAAAACTGTTAACAGTTAAACACAATTAAAAAATTAAAATTTTTTAAAAAAAACGAATGTGACATTTAAACTTCCACTGTTCCACTGCAGGTCTGGTGATGAGGGTGTCTAGACTATCTGAGCAAAGGCACATGTTTGGAATATCATTTTGGCATGTAGCATTGATGAAAGGGGGTCTGATTAGCATACCTTTCTTTCAGCAACATTACCTGCATCGTTTGATTTACTAAAAATAAAAAAAAAGCTAGAACATTTGCCTCATTTTTAAAAAGGGTGATGTATGCAATCCCTCAATTCGTCAGACAGCCATCCATGAGATACAAATGCCTGTAAAGTGAAAGCGGTCTTCAGAATTGTTCAGCACTTTATGATTCTGTATGCCAACAAAAAAAAAACTTTATTAAGATTTCACTTTATGTATTATTTAATTTGCGTTATAAATATTGCAATAAATACATTGTGTAATGTTGTACATTTGTTTTCAATGCATGTTTTTCTATGTCTCATTGTATAATAGGATTAATTATATTGTTAAAGCATGTTTTAATTGAATGCATCATTAAGTCATCCCATGACGGGAGCATTGTTTTTGAGCACAAGCAACTGTCAGGAATGCACATGTGACCTTTGAGCCTGCCCTGTTTCACTACAGGCCACGTGCTCAACAAGTCTGTAGGGTATCTCAGCAAAGGCACATGTTTTGGCATGGAGCATTTATGAAAGGGGGATCCAATTAGCAGACTTACCTTTCAGCAACAGACTTACCTGCAGCATTTTCGTTATCCAGAATTTAAAAAGCTATGCCTTTTTACACCCTTGCAGATTGCAATCAGACTGACTGTTATTTTCCCCAATTTTTAAAAAGGGCGATCGATCTATTCCCTAGAGTGATCATCTGAATTCCCTTTTAGATTACTTTTTGAAACGATTTGGGAAGCTTCAATGAAAAATATTATGGCTTGGGTTTAAGCAAATAGAATTGTGGCCCTATCCAACTGTGTTTTATGTAAGGGTTTAAGACGCACAAGGGATTGAACCTTTACTTACTTGCCGCAAAGCCCCTGAATATTAGGCAAAGACCACTAAATGGGGCATACATGGATTTGGCAACAGCGTTTGACTTTATGAATAGAGGTAGACTATGAGAGATTTTATATAAATTGGCCATACCACTTAAAATTCTTCATGTCTTGGCTGCCTTACAACAGATACATTCTGCAGTCTTTATTACAGACAAGGCAGTAGTGTTACCAATTCCCTCAATAGTCCCAGGGTTAGCCAAGGTTGTGTGCTGACAAGGTTGTGTGCTGACACCATTTTGTTTAATTCATAAATCACTTGTGTACCGTTTGAGACGGTGGGGTGGAGTACCCCAAGATCAGAGGTTTTAACATCTCAATTTTGCCATATAGAGAGGATAGTATGCTTCTTGCTAGGGCTCCCAACAGAAATTGTCTAATGTCTATATGTGCTATATAGAGCAGATAGGTCTAAAGGTAAATGTGAAAAAGTCTGCTATTCTGTTTTTTTTTTTTAGCATAAACCTTTAAAGCTCTTTAGAACTTTGAAAACAGGTAGTTGCACTAAACATTATGACATTATGTGGATTGTGTATCTTGGTATGAAATGTACTCAAGCTTTGTCTGCATCCACGCACATTGCTAAACAGACAAGTAAAATGAAACAGGCAATTGGGGCGGGCATTTTGAAGTTTGGAAATGACTACTAGGGCCCACTCGATTGAGTATATACTTCAGGTGTGAGAAACTGACGCCTGTTCTGTTGCCTTATATGGCGCTGGCATCTGGGGCAGGCAAATCTATACAAAAACATAGCGAATTGTTTTTTTAAATGGCTTTTGGGACTTCCCCAATTTGACCCAAATTACTCCTGCGATACTGAGCTGGGAATGGCCTAGTGAATAAATTGCTCCCATGAGGGCATGCTCATAAGAAACCATACAGGACTCTATAACAAGCAGTGCCATGCAAGAGACAACCATACAGCAACGACAAAAGAAAAACTGATGCTCCTCCTCCTCCTCCTCCTTCTCCTCCTCCCCCCCCCCCCCCAACTAGAGCCACCTAAACGGGCCATTCTACGCTTCACAGATGAAAACATTTATAACTGAAAACAATCAGAACAAGTCCCCAGCCAGCATTTGTAGTCAAAGTAGCAAAAACACCCATAAAATCAACACATGGGGCACATAAGTGAAACCAAAGCTAGCACCCCTACAAAATAAATAACGTCTCCAAACCAGGTCCTTGTCCCAAGGGAGCTCAGAGACCCAACCGCCAGCCATGACAGCAATCAACAATATTCCTCAAGGCGTATTCAACTTTCAAAATTAGCTGGTACCCTTTCTCCTTTCTCTCTGTGGCTGAGGGTGCGAGGAGCCAGATAGTGCAGCGGGGCCCTTCAGAGCCCTAGCCTGGCCCACCATCTGCGTGCCATTTCGCAAATGGGCCAAGGTGCCTCCTGCCTCTGTCAACGTAGTGATACGGTAATGTTCCTTATTGTGTTCAAAATTAAGAGAAAGGGGAAAACACCCATCTATAGCACACACCATTTTCTGTAAGCCACTGCGCAAGGGGACCGCACTCTTCGTTTAATCAGTGTTAGTGTACGTAAGTCCTGATAAATTCTAACCACCGAGCCCTCATATGTTACCAGCTCTTTTTCCTCCTCGCTCTTTGAAGTATCATCTGCTCCTGGGTGTAATAGTGGAAGTTAACTACCACAGAGTGGGGTCTCCTGGAGGACACCGTTTTTTATGAACTCTGTCAAACACCAAACCGGGAAGATCTACTCCATCAAAAAAGGAAGCGGCAGAGCGAGCATTCCAACGAGGATGACGTTTCACTAGGGGTTTTTTTTTTAAACCCCAAATCCTCAGGTAACATCTTTCTCTATTCTCAAATTCATCCAGCTTCGCTGCCAAGTCCGTCTAGCGAAACTCCAGGTCGTGTAGCCAAGCATCAATTTTCATATCCACCAGATCAATACAAAGCTGACTATTCGAGGACCTCCATTTTACCAACTCTCCCTTTCAGTTGTGCCACTGAAGCCTGAATCGCGCTTCTCACCGACTTAATCTTATCCAGCAGCAGCTGGTTATCAGCCTTCGTAGAGCCCCTCCCTGCCACCTCAGCCAGTACCTGCAATGCCTCCATTTGTGTTCCAAGCCTAGCAATGCAGCCAAAGTCAATGGATGAGGGGTGCGTACCGCCAGTATTAATTTAAGGTATGACACTGCGCCAATGAGCAACCCGCTCTCAGTAACTTCGACTTGCTCATTCAAATATACCCTACTTCAAAATAGCAGAGCTCTAATTATGCCAGAACCATAGACCGATCACCTAAAAAGGGCAATGCAATCCATAATAGTGACAGGAATTCTGAGGGGTCTCTTCGCACGTTGTAACTTTTGACAGTAACAAACTACTAATGTTCAACACTTGCCACCCCTACAGCACCTGACTTAATTAGGGCCAATTCACCTCCAGAACTCCAGGCATAGTCTCTTGCATGATCCACGCAGCCATCCCACTACTTCCAATGGCAGCAGAGTTTGTATAATCCACTGCGTCCTTCCTCAAAGTTCTGCCCTTTTATACTATGTTTTGTGCTGCAATTGAAATAGCCTGTATCACATTTGGTCTTAAAAAAGGGAAAAATAAAAGAAAAACAAACTTTTCACTTTTGGCTGCCCTCTCGGTAGTCCAAATAACAGTACTTTTAGGCCCCACCTTTACCATTTACCATCCAGCCCAGTCACTGCATCTCATCACATGGTTTGTATAGGTTTACTTTGGGATACAAAGCAGTTTTGGGTGCTCCAGATGAAGACAAGGATGACCTGAACATAATGGGAATTCCAAACAAGCCTCCCAGATTAATTCCCCTCTTTCAATAGGCTTGTTTCCTCAAGTCACAAAGTTACTGGACCAGATGAACAAGTGGCCTCTGAGTAAAAAACAAACTTCCTGTGCACACTTCCCATATAGAATGTATAGAAAGATGGTCACTCACTCCCCAGCCTCAGCCGAAGACATCAAGCTGCAACACACCGATGCAGATGCCCATCAGAACATTGCCTGAATCACCAGACCTCACTGGCTCCACGTAGTTCTCAGCATTTACCCTGAGGCCACACCTGGGTGAAAGTGCTGAAAGACCTGCCGCCACAGCCAGTGTCCAAATCTGCATGTAGACTCTGATTCCACTCTACTCCACTAGGACGGAGACACTGCTTCGCTACACCAGCCGTGCCACGTCTAACAGGGCATTGCCTCCAACGACAGCCAATCTCAGGATCTACTGCATCAATGAAGACCAAAAAGGTCTCAAACTGCTCACAAGTTACAACAATATGCAGGTCAACATAAAAACCAGGGGCGCAGCTCGGGACTTTTCCCCTCTTTTTGGTAGGGTGCGTGAAGGAGATGGTAGGTCAGCCTGCCATACCATGAGCGCCCCCTGGTGGCCCTGCACGCCACATTTTCAATCATTTGTGTGGTGGAGAGGAGGGGCAGAACGCAACTTGAGTTTCTGCCATCTCCTTCCTCTCTGCCATAAAAATGCTCCTGTCTGCTTTATGCACCACCAATCTTGCATGTCGGGTCGGGTTTAATTGTAAACACAGCTTACCATGCGACAACGGTAAGCAGTGCTCAGAATTAAAAGTAAAGGTAGCATGCCAAGGAGCGTTTACTCACTTTGCACAGCGAAGTGAAAAAATGCAGGGCAAATGGTGGCATACATACGTGTACGGCCTGCACATTTCCACTCTGGCATGCAAATGACGAAAATATTTGGCATTGAGGACCTGTGCACGCCAAAGTGCGTGCATGCTAGTCCCTGCCAACAAATTTACAGGGAAATCGAAAATGAGCCCAGTGAAGGAAAAGGTACTTCCAGGTGCATCAGAGAGCATGGCGGCAATGAGACAGCAAGTGAAGAGGGTAATGAGGAAAGAGCGGCAGCTGGCAGCCGGAGAAGGGCAATAGGAGGAACAGGTGATGGGACGGGCTTGAGACGGGGAGCCTAATAAAAGGACTTTTTTATGGGGGAGGAGGGGTCGAGAGGGACGACGGCTAGGAAGCTGGAGGAGGAGAACCGCGAGAGGGACCCGGAGATGGATGCCGGTGAAGGGGCATTCACCTGGGCATTTTAAAGAAACCAAGGTAGTAGTCTGGCAGACTGCTCCGGACCCGAACGACCAGAGCAGGAGCACCCTGGCCGACGAGCAGAAGCTTACGTGGAACACCGCCACCGCGGGACGACGCAGTTTTCTTTATAGTGCTTCTTTTATTTTTCAGGTCATCATCTTCTGTGCCAGGCAGGAAGGAATGGAGTGTGCTCGATGGCCTACCAGAGACACGGGAGAACGTGGGAGGAGCGGAGCACGCAGAACGCAGCCACCGAGGGCGGTCTACCCAGACCTGAAGAGTTCAGGGCTGACCGATCGAGCTGTCCCGCTAAACAGAAATGGCCAAGGAGCCGTATGGTGTCCCGGTGAGTTAACCATCACCCCAGCATGAACCGATATTGAAGTAACTGTTGGATTTTGAGTTGTGCAACCTAAATAAACTTGGGTACTGAGGTTCTCTATGTCCGTGTTTCTCTTGACCAATCCCAGCCGGTAACAAGGGGTGGCAGCGGTGGGATTCAGAAGAGAACGCCATTGAGGCCTTATTAAAAGCCATGGGCAAGGGACAACACCAGCTACAGCAGGCACTACAAGTACAGAGTCAAATGCCCAGGCTGATCAACAGACTTTTCAGTAGGCATTGCAGATGCAGCAGACACTTTTGCTGGAGGCAGCCAACGTAAGGAGGCAAGCCCAGGTGCCGAACATCGTCCTGCAGAAATACATATCGGGGGAAGACCCGGCTAATTGTTTTGTTAACTTTGAGAGAGTAGCCAAGAATGCACAGTGGCTGATGGCGAGATGGAGTCATTATATTGCACCCTTGATGACTGGGGAAATGCAGAGTGCATATCAGGCCGATAACCATACAGGGGATACAGCGTATGTGGACATGAAAAAGGTTGTCTTGGAAAGATTGGGGCATGATGAGGAAACGTATCGGGTGAAGTTCAGTGAGCCGAAACTCCTGCCAAATGAGACACGCCGGCAACTATATTACAGAGTAAAAGAATTGGCAGACAAGTGGCTAGCGACAGCCAACACCGAAGTAACAGCTGAGAGATTAGTCCTGGAGCAGTTTGTGGAAGCCCTGCAGGGGCTGGTTCAGAGGTGGGTGAAGCAACATCATAGGCCGAGATTGGCAGAGGCCGTCAACATCGTTTTGGCTTATCAAAGGGCAGGTCAAGGACGAATTATGGGCAACGGGCCCAACCAGGTTCGGTCAGGGATAGGACCAGGAAGGTCTGGCCTACCTATGACACGAAAAGCAGAAACTGATGGAGGGATGTATGGGCGATCCCAGATGGTACAACTCAGAAGCCTGCAGTGCTATGAGTGTGGTGAATGGGGCAATATAGCAAGAATGTGTCCCAAGAAGAGTAAGGCAGAACCAATGAAAATTGGTCTCTGATGCGCGGGGGGGGGCATATTCAGAGAGACTACGCACCTTGCTGTGGTCACCGTATCCGTATACCTGTGAGGCCGAAGTGGACAGGATTCCAACGAGAGCCATGGTGGACTCCGGAAGCTTGCAGATGGTGGTGAGCGCCCAGCTGGTAGGTGGTGAGACAGCAATGGGACAGAAAATACCCATTAGGTGTGTGCACAGTGATGTAAAAACCTATTTTACTAAGGAGATCAGGGTTAAACTAGTTGGGGAGCAGTTGAAGATCAATGCTGCTGTGCTACCAGTGCTCCCTGAACCCCTGGACGTAGGGTTGGATGTGGCCGTAATGCCTATAATCGTTCAGATCGAAGAGAATTGGTTGGACAGTGCCCCCTTTCATGACACAACCCTAGAAGAATGGCTGGTGCGATCGAGGAAAAGTCAAGCCGAGAAGTGGAAATTGCAAGCCAGGTGGCATGAGAAGGTCATGCTACCAGTGGCAGTGGATTGGAAACTCGACGAGCAAAGGGACAGCTACCGATTAGCTCAGGAATTGGATCCCACCTTAAGGAATGCTAGGGTGGCCGTACAAGAGGGAAAGAAAGGGCAAAGGCCTATACTACAGAGTCGTACCACAGCCGGCAGGGGAACCTTGAGACAGTTAATGGTTCCCTTAAATTTTCGAACCACCGTGTTAGAAGTGGCTCATGTGCAGATAGGAGAGGGCCACTTAGGAATGGAAAAAACCATACAGAAGATATTGGCACATTTCTTTTGGCCCGGGATACATGGACAGACTGCTCGGTTCTGCCAGCAGTGCACGGGTTGCCAGAAGAAGAATAAACACCATGTGCTGAGGGCGCCATTACAGACGATGGCATTGATACTGGAACCGTTCAAACAGATAGGAATGGACCCCCCCTAAAGAACTCCAGCTGAGGTCATCGATATTTACTGGTCATCGTCGATTATGCAACACTGTACCCCGAAGCCTTCCCGTGGAGGTCTATCTCAGCCCAACAAATTTGTGATGTGTTAATATTATTCATTGAACGAGTGGGGATTCCGAGGGAGATCCCAACAGATCAAGGCACAAACTTTATGTCGGCCGTCCTAAAGGAAGTGTGTCAAACGTTGCACATTGAACAGCTAAAGACCTATGTATATCGGACCCAGACTGATGGGCTGGGGAGAGGTACAACCAAACGATAAAGCAGATGCTAAGGAAACCTCTGCAGCCCATAGAAAAGAATTGTGACCAGTTGATACCATGGATCCTCATGACCCTGAGAAACACACCACAGTGTTCTACCGGGTTTGCTCCTTTTGAACTATTATTCGGATGACCTGTCCAGACACTGCTTAACAGACTGAGGGAGGAATGGGAAGAACAACCACAGAAGGAGATTACAGTCACAGAGTACGCCCATCAGTTGACTGAACCGGTGGAAAATCTGCAAGAGGTGGCACAAAAGCATTTGCAGCAGTTCCAGCGGACACAGGAAGCACAGTACAACAAAAGGACAAGGACGCAGAGCTTCCAGGTGGGAGACAAGGTGTTTGTGCCACTGTCCACCTAGGAGAACAGGATGCTGGCCTCGAGGACCATATAACATAGAACAAGTGATAGGAGTAGTCACATATAAAGTGACACAGGAAGACCGGAAATTTCCAGTCCAAAACGTACCACGTTAACAACCTAATAAAATGGGTGGAGCCCGCTCCTACAATAGTCTTTATCAGAATGGAGTTACGTAGGCCTACAGAGATGCATTTTAGATGGAATGACAGTGAGACAGAGACCCTGTAAATCAACCTGGGACTACAGAAGCATGAACACGAGGATGTGGCGCACTGATACAAGAATTTAAGGAGATGTTCTCATGCTTTCACAGATGCACCTCACAAAACCATCATGAAGTAAACACGGCACCAAGAACCCTATTCAGACTACAGTGTACCGAATCCCAGAGACTCTAATACAAGCCGTCAACCAGGAAATCCAGGCAATGCTGAAGATGGGGTAATTGAACCCTCCCACAGCCAATGGTGCTCTCTCATTGTACTGGTGCCAAAACCGGATGGCAGCCTCAGATTATGCATGGACTTTCGGAAACTGATGAGGTTTACAAATTTGATGCCTATCCAATACCACATATTGAAGATCTCTTGGACAGACTGGATCAGGCAAAACCCCTCACGACTATCGACCTCTCAAAGTGGTATTGGCAGATTCCGCTACCACCTAGAGACAAGGATAAGATGACCTTCGCCACACCCACAGGTCAATACCAGCTCACAGTTATTCCCTTCGGCTTGCATGGAGCACCCATGTCCTTCCAACGGGTGATGAACTCAATTCTCCAGGAGCATCTGTAGTACTTTGAGGGAGGCCCACTTGAAACATCTGAGGGCCGTGTTTGGAGCACTACCTCAGGCCAGGCGAAACATCAATCGCAAGCAGACCTCCGTTGTCTTCCTGCATACTAAATATCTGGGATATTATGTGGGTCAGGGAACTATTCAACCTCAACAGGATAAACTTGAGGCCATCAACAGACTGACTTTTCCTGCCAATGCCAGGCAAAATCGGGCCTTCCTGAGATTTGTGAGCTATCACAGATGATTTATTCCACACTTTGACCCTGGCCCCGCCCCACTGATGGATAGGCTGCAATCAACCAGGGCGGGAAAAGGACCATCGAACCTGAAGGATGCTGAACAGGCCTTCGAAGCCCTGAAGAAATCCCTGGCCGACCATGCCATGCTACATTGCCCAGATTTCTCTGCACCATTTCTCCCTACATACGGATGCCTTGGGAGTGGGTGTGGGAGCGGTGTTGTTCCAGAACAAGGAGACCGTGGAAAGACCTATCCTCTTCATCAGTCGTAAATTATTGCTGCATGAACAGACGTATGCAACGACTCAGAAGGAGTTCCTGGAGGTTAAATGGGCAATTGAGTTACTGAGATATTATCTGTTGGGTCGACATTTCACATTGGCCCCCGACCATGCCCCACTGGTTGGATGTCGAGGACCAAAGACTCTAATGCTAGGATTCTGCTGTGGTTTCTTTTGTTACAACCTTTTTCATTCATAACAGTGCATCGGCCAGGGAAGCTATTAGCTCAGGCACACTTCCTTTCACAAGCCCATTCCCTGCCCGAACGCCAGGGCTTGATGGGGAGGTTATGTGAAGGAAAAGGTGCTTGGAAGGAACTTCCAGGGGCGTCAGAGCACGGCAGCAATGAGACAGCAGGTGAAGACGATAACTAGGAATGAGGGGTAGCCAGAGAAGGGCGATAGGAGGACCAGGTGGCGGGACGGGCGTGAGGCAGGGAGCATAATACAAGGACTTTTTGTATGCAGGAAAAAGAGGGGTCGAGAGGGACGACGGTGAGGAAGCTCGAAAGGGGAGGACAGTGAGAGGGAACAGGAGACTGACGCCGGCGAAGGGGCGTCGCTAGGGTGGATTAAAGAAACCAAGGCCTGAGTCGGGGAGACAACACCGGACCAACCAGAGCAGGAGTGCCCTGGCCTAAGAGCATAAGCTTCCGTGCCACGCCGCCACTGAGGCATTTTTCTTTATATTGCTTATTTTATTTCTTTGCCGTCATCTGTACCGGACAAGGAGGAGTGGAGCTGGGTGTGCTTGACTGCCTACCAGAGATACGGGAGAACGCATAGGAGCTGAGCCCGCGGAACGCCACCGTCTCTCTTAATTAAAAATCTGGATGGCAGTGAAATGAAACACCCACAACAGGTTTGCTTATTACTTCATAATTATGTTACAAACATGTAAGGCTTTATATAAACAGTCTATAAAAAAACAACAACTGAAACACTCAACTGTTTAAATTTCAAGACCAAAGGATACCAACGTATCAAAGGCAAGAATCAGATAGCTGTTCTTGTACTAAATTTGGTACAACTACAAAAATAAAATTAAAATAGGTAATCCATTCCCAGGGGTCCTATTATACTGTGCCGTCTAAATCATAAAACAAATCTGGTACTATGTCAGACAGAAGCATGGGTGTGGTTGGCAAGAAGAGGAAAAAATCATTGGCAATGCTAACAGTTTGGCTTTTGTGTAGACATGGAAAAGGCACTTGCTAGGCACAGCAGTAGTGGTATTAACTGGCTATTGATGGTAGCAGATGCAGAATCGTGCGAGTGCTTGGAAAGTGCCTAAATCTTATACACAAAGCAAAACTGTTGGCTTTGCCAATGCGTTTAACAGGACTTCAGTGAAGGACACACATAGTGTTTATAAATTGATTGGATGGAGGTAGGCCGGTTAAGATATTTTTATTTCACCAATTATTTACAATTCCAATTAAGTCATTAACTCTCAGAAGACTGCTTTGAAAGTTTAATGGTAAGGCTTGATTAAAGCAAGCTCAAACAGTTCCCAACAGGAGCTGTTTTTGGCGAGGAGGGGCAGCAACTCCGGTGGGAATGGCCATGTGGATTAGGATGGCTATGGGCAGTCAATGGGTGGGCAACTAACCAAACAACACCTACAAGCTGTGTGTCGCTCCTCATATGCCATCTCTACCCATCTGTACTCTGACGCAATAGTTTCAGCTATAGATGGTGCTGCCACCTACGAGCTAAAAAAAAAATGGAGGAGATATGGGGGTTGAGGATCCATTCAAACAGTCTGCAGGAAAGAGTGGACGGGTAACAAAAGGGTAGCCCATCCACCCTCACCATGCCCCGCAGGCAGCCCACACCACAGGGGACAAACCTACACCCCTGACCATGCCCCGCAGGCAGCCCACACCACAGGGGACCACCCTACGCCTCTGACCATGCCCTGCAGCCAGCCCATCCACCCTGACCATGACCCGCAGGTAGCCCATCACCCCTGACCATAACCCGCAAGCAGGCCACATGGCACCATGCACTTGTGAGCCCCAACTCATGTACCCCCCCCCCCTAGCAGTGACGGGCACCTGCCAGCAGGCCCCAACTCATGTACCCCACACACCCCCACCAGTGACAGGCACCTGCCAGCAGGCCCCAACTCATGTACCCCACACACCCCCACCAGTGACAGGCACCTGCCAGCAGGCCCCAACTCATTTAACCCCCTCCACCAGTAACAGTCACCTGCCAGCAGACCCCAACTCATGTACCCCCCCCCCACCAGTGGCAGGCACCTGCCAGCAGGCCAAGACTCATGTGCCCCCAACAAACACGTTGGTATAACACAGGTCTATGTTACAAATGCCAACCCAAATCCCACCCCACGCTGCACCACCCCAGTTCAAACACACAACCACACATGACATTCACAAAAGCACATGCATGCACCCAAAGACATGTCCAACAGAGCCACACAGCAGTGACACATGACTGAGCCAATGCTGACTGACATATGCACAAAACAAATGAGTATCCCACACCAATATTGAAAATTATGCAAATGTATGGAAATAAATGCAAAATGACCAAATGAAAATGAGAAAGTAATGAAAGTTCAAAGAAAAAGTAATGCAAACGCCAAGAAAAATGTAAATCCAAAGAAATGAAAACTGGTCCAAGTCCAAAGTCCAATAAACGAAATCCAAAATTAAAACCATAAAAAACCATGCCTTTATGGGATTTAAAAAAAAAAAAAAAGTATGTACATGTCCAGAACTATTTACACTGAAAGTCTGAAGGGTCCATGATCCCAAAACAAAATGAAACCTACAAAAAACCCTATGTAAAACAACTATAATACAAAAAGTGGAGCAAAGTCTGGACTCCAAATCATTAAAAAAAAATTTAAAAAAATGAAACCTAACTCTAAATAATTATATACAAAGGCGGCGGGCTAGTGCAACGTCTCACTTCTTGATGTTCCGGGCCAGGGCATCATCGAACTCCACTTCGATGTCCCGGAGGCGGCCCTGTTCCGTGGCCTCGAGGGCTCGCAGGGATCTTGCCATGGACTCCTCCAACTCCCTGCAAGTTTCCACGAGGCACTCAGAACGCCTCAACGCCCGGTGCAAGGAGTTCTCTGCCCTGACCATCGTGAGCCGTGCCCTCTCTGCCCGCCGCCGCGCTGCATCGATTTGCTGGCCCAACCGATGCCACACAGAAGACACTCCCAGCCCTGGGTCCTCCTGCCCGTCGCCCGATGCCTGCCCCCGGGATGTGGTTGGCCCAGAGTGATGACGCCTCCCACGCCGAGCCTGCTGCTGCCTCAAAGCCAAATTCCTCTGCCACCACGATGATGGTATCTCCCAGAGCCGTCGTGCACATACCCTGCTCGATGATGCCTGCACATCCACCATTTGCTGGGGTCCAGTTGGTGGTGTGACCACCCTTGCTGGACCTCCGACTCCCGACTGTGGCAGGGATGTGTTCGCCACCAGTCTGGCCGCGGGCTCATGGGCAGCTCCACAGGGGGCCCAGGTTATATATGGATGGGAAGATGGCACAGAGGACGACTGGCCCATAGGGGGTGCAGTTGAGGAGGGGGGTCGCAAGAGCCTCCAGCACACGGAGGAACCCTGTGCCGGTGACCTGTCCTAGCAAGTCAAGGCGGCCACACAGGTATGCAAAATGACGTGCATTGTCCTGCCTAGAACCCTGCATGCCATCCCGAATACCACATGTGCGCAACGCCACAACGGCTAGGACAGGCTCAACACGGTCACGGATTGCCACGTCCGCAGGGAGAGGAAGGCCTGTTGTAGACTCATCCCCTACCTGGCAACGGGTCTGGACGTAGGCATCCCTGCTGGTGATGGATGATGCAGTCACAGGATTAGGCACAGGATTACACACAGGCACCTCCACAGCGACCTGTGCTGCCTCCTGCCCTTGGACTGCACCACTTGCACCAGTGGAACCACCCCTTGCAGGCCCTGTGCGTGGGGCTGATACAGCCTCCTCCTCAACCACCCCCCCACCAACCTGGATGACCATATGGTCTTCCTTAGTACGCTGTGGGGGCTCAGCTGCCCCTTCTGCTGCCGAGGAGTCCACCTCTAACCTTGGCCTCTTGGACGTCCCCTTGGCAGCTGCGACCATGGACGCAGCACCAGACTCCTCACTCCCGGAAGATGATATAACCTGGGAGGGGAGCTGGGCTCTGCATCTACGGCTGGCGGTGGCATCCCTGCCGCTGGGCTCCACAGGACCGTCTGCGCCCTCTTCATCAGTTGACACTGCAGACATGGAGAAACACAACACAGGCATCAGGACACCGTACAATGGTCTCTGCTACACACAACACTTGCACATGAGTGTCAGACATCACAAATGCCGTCACACTCCACAACACTCATATCATTTGAACCCACACACATGCACAAATAAACTGGGATTGTGCTACAGGCATCTTCATCCATCCACATGAATGTGCATGTACATCCCAAGGGTGGCAGGAAGTTGCAAGCATCATGGGGCAGGACAATCACATGCGCACATGCCACCACACAGACATGCCTATGGCCATCTCAGCCTCCTGTCACAGTGAAATTGTCACCAACTGTCTCACATCAGCCAATCAGGCACCCTGATGCGTGTGTCACATGCATCCAGGGCGTCTCACAGTCAGTCACGTACTAAACAGACACGCACATGCACATCATGCAAGTAGATGAAGGGGGGAAGGGCTTCCATGTGTCACACAACAAACATGGCATAGTACACACCCAGACATGCAAACATACGTGCATCAACACATGCAGTTGTGCATCATGCATCGGAATACATACACCACTGATGTGCACCACACATGACTTGGCACACATGCAACACGGTCATGTCCCTGCACACAAACATCCATGAATGGGCCATGTCACACAAGTTCAAGCTGCACACCTCTGCCACGCCTCAACATGCACTGCTTGGAATGAGAATGCACGGACACTTACCGCTCGACTCCAGAAGGGTCTGCCTCTCGAGGACCTGGTGGTGAAGCACTGGGCAAATACGTTCCAGGACCCTCATCTGCTGGATGGTAAACTGGACCCAGCGCCCCACTGCATCCACTGTGTCCAAGAGGTGCCGGGCCTTCCAGAGGGTCCTGGACTTTAAGTCCTCCCAGCGGTTCTGGACGTGTTTCAAGTGTCGGGTTGCCACCCCCTTCACGTTGATGACAACCACAATGTCCGACCAGATCCTCCTCCGTCCTTCCTTGTCGGCGGACAGTCGTCTGAAGAGGGCATCATAATGCCCCAGGACTTGCTCCACCAGGATGCCAACTTATCTGGTTGAGAAGCTGACAGCTCTCTGCCTCTCTGGCTGGGGGTTGCCAGAGGTCCCAGATGGACTTTGCCCAGCCATGGCAACCCCCGAGGCAGGTGTGGGTGGGCAATTGGGTCCTGGGGCTGGGCTGTGGAGCGATGGAACACCAGTCGGGAGTCTTCTGTTCCAGCAGGGGTGGTCACAGCAACTGGACCCCTGCAGATGACTGATGTGCAGGCACCAAATAGCAGGGCACATGGGTAGCAGACAGGCAGACAGCAGCAGATGGCTCGTGGGAGGCTGCTCAGGGCTCTGGGGGGCAGGAAAATGGCCTCTGGGCAGGAGCGTGGTCTTCTGTGTGTTGTCGCGTGGCCAGCTTGATGCAGAGTGACTCGGCACGTGAAAAATCAGCATGTGTGTGTAATTTGAGGAAAGGCCCTTAGTGCATAAGTGACGTGGCATGTGTAGGCGTTGCTATGTGCATGGGTTAAAGGTCCGCGTAGGACGCCATTTTCCTATACGTGCTTTTTGTGGAGAGCGAGCATGTGATTCTTGCAGGTTGACACATGATTACTTCACAACGGTCGCAGTGCGTACCCCTGGTTTACTGCGGCAGAGCTCACTTCTTTTGGCGGGGGTGTTGCCAACGCGCACACGCGCCTCTTTTTTCCATTCATTTGCCAGGCAGACAGTGAGTCACACACATATTTTTCCACCCATTTTTCCCCCCATGTGTCGCGTACCCATTCATAGGTCATTGTAGCCTGCGTGTACCACACGCACACATTTTTTGTGTTTCAGGGTGCCACAGCGTACTGCGGGTCCAGTATTCCACGCACGTGGGCTACCCAGAGGTTGCATGCACGTTTGATTTTGTGGTGCCTGAGCTTTGTGTTCCCCAGGGGTCACAGACAGCCTTGCAGGAGCACAGGGTTATCTATTCCATCTAGTAACCTGCCCCCTTCATCCCAATTGCCCAGGACAATTATGTACTGCACCTCCCATTCGCACAAGTACATCAGTGCCATGGTTGGGAGGCGAACAAGTGGTAAGGGAGGCAAAGGTGGCCGACCTCCAAGAGGTGTCCGCGGTAGGGGACGGGGACAGGATGAGCAGCGTGGCCAAGGTGGCAGCGGTGGGCAGGGTGGCCCAAGAGGGAAGTGTGTCCAGGACCATTCAGGGACATCTATGCCCCCCCCCCCCACCAGTGGGTCAGGGAGATGCAGCTGACATAATCCCAGCTCTGGCTCTGCTAGCCCGGCCCGGATTGGTCACTGAACAGGCACGGGATGACCCACAGGCCGACTTCTGTGTCACGAAGTCCAAGCCACGTGTGGCAGTAATAATTGTTGTCACCAGGCCACATGGATCTGGGGCAGCAATGTCATCTGCTGCCCCGAGTAGCTAGGGTGAGGAAGCGGCAGCAGCAGCTCTCTCTACACCGGCTCAGAGTCAGCCAGCCAGGACAGTGTTGGTCCCGGACCCTCACACCAAGGCAGTTGTGTCGCTTGTTCCTGGTAACATCACCCAGCAGCCAATGTCTGCAGTGAGACCTTTGGTCATCGTGCCATTGCCTGCTTCCAGTGGCCAGTCCAGCTGTGCTTCAGCCCCTACAGACCAGAGCAACGTAAGCCACTGAGGGTCCACACCACCTCTCAAGAGGAAGAAGCGTGCTCTTGCGGAACAGGCTGGGACCCCAGACACAGCTCGCCCCTCCGGCACGTCAATGAAGCAGAGTTTCAATTATGTGGAACTAGGCGCACTCGTGGGCTATGTGTCGGAACATGGCCAGAACATGTTGTTGACGGCAGGGTGCAAGACTACGCCTGCTCAGCGTAGGGCCCACTGGCAGAGCATCGCGGACCACATTAGTTCCTTGGGATTTGTGAAGCGCACAGCTGATGATTGTTCAAAGCGTTGGAATGACATAAAACGCAGAGCAAAAAACAAGCTGGCTTCTAATTACGCCTCTACTCTGGTGACTGGCAGTGGGTCACCACCAGGAGGAGGATGAACTCTTAGAACATGAGGCAATTGCAGGAGGGTTCATCGCAGAGGATCAGATCCAAGGCGTGGGAGACCTACCAGATCTTGAGACAATGTCCGGTGAGTGCCCATGCGTGTGTGTCCAGACCATGTGAATGTTGCTTGGGTGAAGTGTTCTGATCGAGTGCCAGGTCAGGCTGTGTAGTCATAACTGCCATATGTGACCCATGTAATGCCTCCATGCCATCCCCGGCCCTTGGGTTTGGGGTTCACTGTATCCCTAACTGACCACTGCAAACACTTAGCACAGGATTACTGCACTTGGCCTTAAACTGCCATCATGCCACAACATTGCCATTACAGTTTTTTTCTCGTTATTCTGGTTGACTGATGGAATCATTTGCCTGAAAAACAGATTTGTGTGCCTTTCTGCCTGAAAATTGCCATAATTCAGAGTGTGATATTCGGCCAGAAAGACACACAAATGTGTGATTTTCACGCAAATGATTCCATCAATCAGGCTGATTGATTGCTGCGCACCTACACATGTACTGCACCTGCTCACTTCTGAGCCCTGTTTGAACCTTCAACATGACAATTCACTTGTGTCATGTCCAAGTGACCTACCATTGATGTATCCATGTGCCTTCCATCATTGTATTTGAACACACTGGCGTTGTTGCAGCGTGTGACCACTCTTTTGCATGTTCTGTTTGAGGATATGCGTTTTACATGGATGGGGGACAGTAGTGATTAACTCCCATCTGGGTGTCCTTGTCAGTTCTGCCATGGCTATGCTACATGCCATTTGTGTGCTGGCATGTGTCATGTTTGTGGATGGTCCATGCCACTCACAAGCTTATGTGTGATGCAGGTGCTATGCACCATGCAGCACATGGGTTGCTTTTCCATTTTGGAGTCATCAGTGTCTGCTTTCAGGGTCCCTTTCCACTTCATTGCCACTGCATGCATGGCTGAGTTTGTGTCATGTGTGACATGTCTGATTAAGGTACTGGATGTGTACATTGTGATGCCTATGAATGTCAGCTATGCTGTTCATGCGTGTCTTCATGACATTGCCTTTCATTTTGTGCAGGTGATGAAGCACTAGATGCTGTGGAGGAGGAGATGGCGCAGGAGTACTCGGAGCCCCAACCTAGCACCAGTGGAGGACGTGGGATGGTGCTGCATGAGAATCCATTGCTCCTACAGACCATTCTGTCCACGGGTGCCTCTGGGTACACCTCTGAGGATCTCTATGGCTCAGGTGCTGAATCAGACATTGACACAAGTGTCCTGTCGCAGGTGAGCGTTTCTGGCAAGGATGCTGTTCTGTCCAACGCACCTGCACTGGGGGTAGACCCCTCAATGGCCCATTCAGTGTTGGAATGTTCACCTGTGGCGGTTACGGATGCAGGGTCACACTCCGCAATATTTGCTCCTGTTCCGGAGGCAGCAGATCAAAGGAGGAATGCAGTCCTGCAGCCTCAGGCAGCGCCAGCACAGCAAGTTGCACATCACCTGGGGGCCGACAGGTGTCGCGTCCGGCAACACGGTGGCCGTGCGCCACCGGGCAATACTGTGTGGGAGAACTCCATTTATGCAATTGCACAACAACAGGGAGCATCATGTGAGATGATGGTTCAGGCCGGGGATACGGTGGCCACTTCCATTCTCCCCCCCCGAAAGGCAGATGGAGCTCCAGCAGCAGGCAACGTGGTCCAAGTGCCGCTCACACAGGCAGGACATGTTGGCCGCCAACAGGAACCGACAGGCTGAACTGGGGGCTCTGCGCACAGCCATATCTGCAGAGGCACGGGCCCACAGGGATGCCCTGAGGGAAAATAACACCTCCCTCAGAACTACTCTGGGTGCTCTTGAGGTGTCCCAGATTAGACGGTCAGAACAGCAGCTGGAGCAGCTAACACGCACAATCTCAGCTGAGCTCCAGGCAACCCGTGAGGAGATCCATGCATCACGTGAGGCCTTGCAGGCAGAACTACATGCTACCTGTGACGTGCTGCATGGGGACCTCCGGACCATCATCCTGCAGAACCAAACCTTTCAAACCAGCATGCTTGCTGCCATGGAGGAGCATGCCAGGGCTTTGCGTTGTCTGCCTCCCATACCACGCACACCTTCTCATGTAGCACCAGAGGATGAAGACAGCGACAGCAGTTCTCCCACTATTGGGTAGCCGTGCAGCCCATGAGCCCATGGAGGGAATTTTCACAACATCCACACATGTGGGTTTTGTGGTGCGCCCTGCACCTCCTCCCTCCTCAGTGGTCCCCCCCGGTGACCCATGGCCATTTTTGATTTTTGTTTTTTTCTTTTTTAATTTTTCTTCTTTTTTTGTCTATTGTGCATTCATGTTACAGTGTGTTGCTTTGTGTGGCACCTGTAGGCATCCACTGTGTTCCAGCTGGGCCTATACAGGCTTGTCTTGTGTTTGAGGCTTGGGGTCCAGACACATATGCCACTCCTGATTCCCCTTTCCATGGGCTCGCAAGGGTGGCACAGTGTGAAAGTAACTTACACAGAGGCATTGGGCTTCCATCAGTTGTGTGGCCAGTCTGTAGTCCAAAATGTGTATACACCCCTAGTGGGGATTAGTGATGGTTTCGCCACTGCATGGTTGATTTCTATATTGTATTCAATATTGCTCATTATGCAGATTTACATGTAGCTTCTTCATGTGTTACCTTGCCTGTCTCCATTGCAGATGCAGTTCATGCTGTATGCAGTACCCTGCCACATTTACCTACCAGCAACACACTGAAGCTGGGAGGGGTCGATGTGCTGCCTTTGTCAGATTGTCACACTTGGACTATTGTGATTGGTCACTGTCAGACGTTGCCACTGTTGTGTCCTGTATTCATGTTTTGTCATGCTGGCAAGTATGTGTTCATGTGTGAAGTTTCTTTTTCATATGCGAGAGGGAATAGTCTGTGGCCTGTTTCCATTTGTGACTGTGCACTTTGTGACAGTTGTGTCATGTGTTGTGCATTTATTTGGTTGCTTTCATATTGCATGCCATGGTGTCTCGGGCGGGTGACATGGGGTTTGGGAGGGGTTGGGTGACATACCAGTATTTGGGTGTGCTGTTTTGCAAGGGGGTAGTCCTTTATGCAGCATGTATGTGAGCCTTTTACTGACACAGTATTGGCTCTCTTTAAGTAGCTAGGGATGCACACAATGTAGCACTTCCAGGGAAACAATCTCAGGGTGGTAGGGTTGTGACAGTTGACTCTCCCTTTGTCATCATCGATGGTCACCTGGTATGTGCCAGGCCTGTGTGCACTCAGCAGGGGTGGGATTTAAGGTAAATGTTGCCACTAGCTGGGTATGGGCTGCCTCGCCACGTGCCCTTTCCCCTCCCCATGTTCAGTGCTCGTGCATGGGGTTGGGGATGTAGGGGTACCACCATGTCCACCGGCACGCCGCGCCGAGTTGCAACGTTGTGCAGGACACATGCTGCCACAATGATCCTGCACACTACTGGGGGTGCATATAGCAGCTGGCCACCAGAGCAGTCAAGGGAGCGAAAACGTGACTTGAGCACTCCGAATGTGTGCTCCACTATGCCCTGGGTTGCAATATGGGCTGTGTTGTATCCTACATCGGGTGGTGTGGTGAGGTTCCGTATTGGCGTCATCATGTAGGTACTCAGAGTAGGCACTGTCCCCTGGGGAGGTGATAATGGTTGTGATTAGTTGCGTTTTGCCATTTCTGTGTGTGATCTGTATGCATGTGCACAGGCATTTGTACACACCAATGAGCCATGCGTCGCCATGCCTCCCAGTTTCCAGGTCCCAGTTTAAGGGTGACATTCTGAATGTGAAACTATCATGGGTGGCCCCTGGATAGTTTGTGTAGACAGAAGTGATTAATCCCTTGGCATCGCATACCACCTGCACATTGATGGAATGTCCGTGCTTGCAGTTGCAATATATGTGCTCACTGGCCCTATGAGGATGTAGAGCCACATGGGTGCAATCAATGGCACCGAGCACTTTGGGGAAGTGTGCCACCCCGTAAAAGTCCTGGACCATCGCCCGCCTTTTTGTGGGTGTTTTGGGCATGTATATGTGACTGCGGACTGAGGGGCGTGCAGTCATGATCGCCAACACCTGGTGTAGGCAGCATGACTGCATGGGCAGAGAGACGCCCCCAACTATGGCACTTGTCCGCTGAAATGACCAAGTGGCCAAGAAACGCAGTACATTGAACACCTTTTCCAAGGGGCTCAGTGCTTGGGAGCACAGGGTGGGTGATGTGAGGTCATCCTCCCACTCTGCGACCAGGTCTAGGATGATATGGGGTGGAAACCTGTACCTGCCATAGACCTGGGTCATCAGGCATCACAAAAAGGCTGGTCCTGGGTAAGAAAATGCGGGGCCTGGCTATCCTCCTACTCCTGCGTTGTCCCACAACCACTGCTGCGAGGAACGGTACATTCATCATAGCGGTATGAGCTTGTTTGTTGTTTGCGTGCACTTTTATGCTGCACCGGGGCGCTTACGCCAGCTTTCGCCTGGCAAATGTGTTTCTGGTTTAGCGCGTCTTTTGTGGCGCACGGGTTTCCCCTGTTCGATTACATGAATACGTGCTGTTAGCACGCGTGTGGGCGTTGCAAGGATTTGGCAGCGGTACTTCCCCCTTAACACCCACATTTTCACGTGTTTGCCATTCCGCGTGTTCCGCCCCCTTTTTAGGTGTATGCACTGGGCTGTGTGCGCCTTCATTGGCCGTCTCGCGCACAGCCTTCGGGATGTTGCAATGATGTGTGCGCCACACGCGGATTCAGCGCACATCATGGGTAAGCCACGCGCAGTGCCTTCCATGAATCGTCAAACGGGCGCTTGCGCGGCTTTCGCACGCGTGCGCTGCGATTTTCACACTTCTGCCCCTGTTTTCAGTGCACATTAATTCCATGAATTACCCAGTTAATCACAACCCAATCCTGGATAGAAAGAATACTTACATGTTCCCCTTGACCTTATAACAATTTCATTTAGGTTCTTCTCAGTTGCCACATAGTATGGCGTCACGTATGACGAATTTGTAGTATAAAGGTGTGATTTTTCATGAAATGTACGAGAAAGCTTGTGCGACGTACGTTGATGTCCGTTGTAACTCCCTGTTTTAGATAATTGATTGGTCCATGTACTGGACCTAAAGGGCGGTCTAGCACCGAAATCTTCCCTGGACTACGATAGTCCCACAATAGGATTCGGGTATTTTCATTATTCTGTGATTTAATAAAAAGCCAAAATTTGGTCAAATATCTTTGTTTTGTGTCATAAAAGACTGTCCTCTAAGTGAAGCACTTTGTAAATTTATTCGGTTTCTATAGAGGCCAGATTTTCTTTTAAAAGCTCACAGTTTCCTGGTTTGTGTTGTAGCATTTTTGCCAATGTGACTGTGGTAATTTAAGTGGGTATAGATAAAAGATGATGGACCAGAAGTCCTCGTACCAATTTCTTTTTTCTTATTTTATTTTTAGCCTCATGTAAATCTCAATTGATTTTGAGTCCCTGTGTATTAAGTACATAGCAGAAGTCCTTGATCAGTCCTATTTCTTATTTTATAGAGAGATCAAACTGTAGTCTGGCGTTTTTTCTTCAATTTGACTGCACAGGTACAGTATAAAGATGAGCTGACCGGTTTCAGTGGTAAGAACCACTTTCATCAGGGCTTGGACAGCTGATGGTAGATGACACGCTGTTACTGATGTATTGCAGCTGAAACTAGCTTTTTTTATTTAAAGGACCTGCCCTAGACACTGGTGTCCTCTCACATCGTGGTGGTCCTAAATGTGTGACTGCATAACTTCAGTCCCAATGAAGGTGCTGACAAGGCCATGTGGAAAAGTTTGCAGATCGGGACGCATTCTAGACGGCAGTGCTGCAGGACGAGATGAGATGCCCCTGTAAACGTGTTCATTTAGCACGCCATTCAACCGCGACAATAAGTTTCATATTCCGCACGACCTGTCTAAAAAGAAAAAGAAGTGCAACAGGCTACCTTGCATGCGGGTGAGCATTGTCAGCACCTGCAATGGGACTGAAGTTATGCAGTCACACATTAGGACCACCACGATGTGAGAGGACACCAGTGTCTAGGGCAGGTCCTTTGAATAAAAAAGCTAGTTTCAGCTGCAATACATCAGTAACAGCGTGTCATCTACCATCAGCTGTCCAAGCCCTGATGAAAGTGGTTCTTACCACTGAAACCGGTCAGCTCATCTTTATACTGTACCTGTGCAGTCAAATTGAACAAAAAACGCCAGACTACAGTTTGATCTCTCTATAAAATAAGAAATAGGACTGATCAAGGACTTCTGCTATGTACTTAATACACAGGGACTCAAAATCAATTGAGATTTACATGAGGATAAAAATAAAATAAGAAAAAAGAAATTGTTACGAGGACTTCTGGTCCATAATCTATACCCACTTATAAATACTACGGTCGCATTGGCAAAAATGCTACAGCACAAACCAGGAAACTGTGAGCTTTTAAAAGAAAATCTGGCCTCTATAGAAACTGAATACATTTACAAAGTGCTTCACTTGGAGCACAGTCTTTTATGAAACAAAACAAAGATATTTGACCAAATTTTGGCTTTTTATTAAATCACTGAATAATAAAAAAACCCGAATCCTATTGTGGGACTAACTTAGATAATTGATATTAAAACAGATATACTTTGCCATCTTCCTGAGTTGGTTCGATTATTTGGTGTCAGAGTAATTCTGCCTCCCATCCACTGGATGTGCACTATCCAAAGGGCTCTAAAGTCCACGTGTTAGCACTGCAGGTGGTTAAAAGAACCAAACTAGTTCAGCTCCAGACCTTTGGTCGATCGGACATCCTCCGCCATCTAGCTGGAAGATCGCTGGGTTTCCTGTGGAGAGCGGCCAAATGGAAAACTTGCAAGTAGAGTCAAGACAGTGGGCAGGTGCACCTTTGACGAAATCCCTGCCCAGTTTCCATGTATGCTTTGCAGATGGAAGGCAGAATGGTCAGTTGAAGGAGGAGATGATACTGAAGGCCCTAAATCAATTGACGAACGAATGGCGAGTACACCTAGGGGAATGGCAAACTAAGGGGAATGCGAGTGTGATCATTTTTGAGTAACAGGAAATATTGTGTGAAGACAGAGCTAAGCGCCGAGAGTCCTAACGCAAGATATATTAATCCAATATACGAACCGCCCGCTTATAGCAGTGATGATTGTCCAGAGGAGAATAGGAGAAAAGAGGAGATCTTAAGATCACACAAGACAGAAGAAAAGTGAGCGGTCAAATGTGTCGACAGAGCTAGAAAGAGTGATCAAGAGATGGAAAGGAGAGAAGGATAAGGCTGACAAGGCAGTGCTTGTGCAGAACGAATGGATGGGAGTACAGATATTACTTAAGCTAGATGGGAAAACCATGGAGGAAGTTAGGCAAAGGGAAGATAAGGATGAAGGTGGAAGGGATAAAGAACGGGAGAAGAGATTGAAAGAAGGGGAGTATAAAAGAAAGTAAGGAACAACGAGAGCAGATGTATGAAGAGGAGCAAGACAAAAAGGAAGAAAGGACAAAAGAGCAAGGAAAGTAAGACAATAGGCAGAGAGCGATAGAAGAGAAAGGAAGAGGAGGAAGCGCAGAAATTAAGGGAGAAAAAAATATAGAGGTAGAGAGAGGAAGAGGAAAGAAGGGCAGGAGTAAGGAGAGAAGAACGAAAGCAAGAGGAAGACAGAACTAGAAGACAGGCGAGAAAACAAAGGAAGTTAGATGAAGAGCTAGAACGAAGAAGGGGCAGCAGGATCATGAATCTAGCTTTTTTCAAAAGGAGTCAGTAAGGCCAAGACCAGCAATACGGTGGGATAGAGCAGAAGAGTTACTTCCGATAAAAGAAGCACCACCAGGGGCATCTAGAATAGTATCGGAAGAAGAACATTTTGAAATAGGAAGCATCAGAGATAAAATCGATAAAGCCTATCAAGAATTATAGGAGGGTAGCAGCTATGGCAGTCGAGGGAGGAGGGAGCAATCCCTAACATTTCAGCTACGAAGTGAAGAAAATCTGCTCCGTCTGAAAGATAGTGAGCTAAAGACTCTGGGTAAGGATCTAGTAACCAGGACCAATGTCAGGCAGAGACACTCCCAGGACCCCCCTTGTTATTTGCTGTCTTGAGCATAGGGCATTATCCTTAAGCAGACTGAACTTAGAACAGGGTGAAGGGGAGGATAGCCATAATTCTTGGGGACAAGAAATGTCAGATAAGGACAGAGACCATTCTCGAGGCAGGAGACGGGAGTGCATGCGCTCCCGAAGAAAGCCTGCGGTTAGATGAAGTGAGGTGGGCGGATCTGGAACACACCAAGGAAAGAATGCCAGATCCCATAGCATACCCAGAGCGTCCCCTAGGACGAATGTATAGTGAGAAGGGAGAATCGCCACATTTTTTAAAAAAAATGTTTTAATTAATTTTATTCAAACCAAACAACAATACAAACAAACCCAACACGCAGTGCAGTTTACAACAATTCCATTAAACACCATTTGTATTTCCATTTTTGCCACTGCTCCCATAGTCCAACCCTCCATTATGAGCCTATTTGTACCTCGCATTCAGTATCTGCTGCATGTGGCCGGGTCTCACTATCCTCGGATTCCGTTGGGTCCGATATAGATCCGAACAGTTCCGCTATTAATAACTTCCATGCCATCAGGGTACCCACTTCTTCCCCCCCACTCATGTTGCTTGCCTCCTGCCATACTGTCGTTTCAGTCTCCGCCCATTTCTGTAACTCCTTCCACCAAACCTCCACCCGTGGCTTGTGGCACTTCTTCCATCCCATGGCAATCCTCCGTTTTGCTAGCACGTATGCCAAGTCTTTCAGTTTCTCAACATGTTTAAGTTTCCGTGGTCTGGGGAACCCTCCCAGCAAGCAAGCCCAGACCATATCTATGAGCGTGACCCCCTTTGTCGCTAATTTTTGTGCCACTTCACCCCAGAAACATTCGATTACTGGGCATGACCAAAACATGTGTGTCATGTCAGCGTTTCCATGTCGCACTTCGGACACGCCTGTCGCCCAGCGTTTCCGAACTTGGATATCCTCAGAGGGGTCATGTATGCTCTATGAGTTATATACAGCTGTATTTGTTTAAGTCTGGCGTTTCTTGACACTTTCTTGTGATATCCCAGGGCGCGTTCCCACATCCCATCTCCCATTGGGTACCCCACCTCCTCTTCCCAATCCAGTCTCAAATGTGTCAATTCCTTCGCAATCTTGGTCATCACCATCTCATACAATCTAGAAATTTCATGCCCCCCTTCCGATATGTCATATATGGCCCCCACAGTAGCATCTGGTTCCTTTGTCAATACTGTTTCAGGCCACGTTTTCCGAATTTTCTGAACCATCCTATGGTATGTAACATATTGGCCAGTATGTAATCCCACCTCCTCCCCAAGTTCTTCAAAATCTTTAATGGTCCCCTCTTGCCATATGTCCCCTAACGTTACCAGCCCCACCGATTCCCAGAAGGTTCTGATAATCACCCTCGGCTGCCTACACCCTCCTGCTAAAGCAACCAGCGGTACTTGCGGGGAGCATGGGAATGGGTCCCCCATCATCCGACACACTCGACGCCACATTTTCCCCCCAGCATCATCATCCTAGGGCGCTCCTTCATATCTGACTCAGACAACCATATCATTTCCCTTAAGTAAAATGGGGTACAATCCTGCCCAAACAACCTAAGTTCAGGGGGTCACTTCGTTGGAGAGCCAGGTGGCCACATATTGTAGTTGACTCGCTACATAGTAGACCTCAAAGTTGGGCAGTTTAATACCACCCCTTTCGTAGAAGTTCTGCAACTTCCACAGCGCTACTCCATTCCGGGTACCATGCCATAGGAAGTCCCTACACACACTATTCAGTTTAGCAAAAAACATCCTGGGTATCATATATGGAATGTTACTAAAATAATGTAAAAGCCTAGGTAGGATCACCATCTTAAGCATTGCCCCCGTCCCATCATTGCTAGGGGCAACATCTCCCAAAACTTCATACATTTCCGGATTTTCTCAATAGCTACTTTGGTGTTGTGCTTGTGTTCCTCTTCTGCCGTGTGATACACATCTATACCAAGGTAACTGAAAGAACTAATCACCCATTGTATGTGTAACACCGGTAACCTTTCCACAGGGGTCCCCCCTTATAGCTACCTAGCAGGAATATACTAGATTTCTGAGGATTCACCGCTATGCCGGACAACCCCGCATACTTCTCCATCACTTCAAGGATATATTGAAGATTTTCTTCCGGGTATTGCAAGCATAGTAACAAATCATCCGCATATAAGGATATCAGGTGCCGCTCTCCCCCAACCTCAATACCCATCGTATCATATTGTTGCCTGAGATATCGCTAGGGGCTCCAAGGCTAGAATGTAAAGCATTGTGGACCAGGGGCATCCCTGCCTGGTGCCTCTACTAAGCTGCCATCTCTCGGATATCACTGATCCCGTTCAAACTCTGGCTAGCGGCTCGCTGTATAGCATTTTCGCCCACCTGATATAACCCGGCCCTACTCCGTATCCTTCCAGGGCCGCCAGCAGCCATGTCCACTTAACCGAGTCAAAAGCTTTTACTGCGTCCAGGGATACAATCGCCATTTCACCTTCATTCCTATCCGCCCATTCGATCACTCGGTGGAGTTGCCTATGGTTGTGGGTAATATTTCTGTTCGGGACATAGCCCGTTTGATCAGGGTGGATTAATTCGCTAATTACTCTTTGCAATCTGTTTGCCAGGACAGCCGTCAATATCTTGCTGTCCTGGTTCAGCATCGACAAAGGCCTGTAGGAGCTACAGCTATGCCCCGGTTTGTTGGGTTTAGGGAGCGGTACTATGATCGCTTCTCTGAGTGACTCCGGCAACCTTCCCATCTCAAATGCTTTGTTAAGCATTTCTAGCATTGGGGGGGAGCACTTCTTCTCTATATACTTTATAAAATTCGGTAGGGAACACATCTGCTCCTGGGGTCTTAGTGGTGGGCAACTGCCTCACAACCTCCTCCAACTCCTCGAAGGTAATTGGTGCGTCAAGCTCGTCTCTTTCCTCATCACTTATCTTGGGCAGTCCTAGATCTTCTAGTGTTTCAGTTATCTCCTCTCGACTGCCACCCTCCTTGTCTATAATAATCAGCAAATTCCTTGTTGACTCCTTCCTGGGTGTCTACTACCTCGCCATCTTCTCTAGTTATTGTCCTAATCGGGGGTCTAGGGGTTTCGCTCTTGTACAGCCACGCTAAAAGCCTACCTGTTTTATCCCCTCCCGCGTGCTGTCTTTCTATATACTTTTTATAATTGAGGTTGCAGAGCCTTTCCCAGTGTTCCGCACACTGCTGCTGTAGTTTAAGTACTAGCTCTGTGTCCACACTGCCATTTTGTAATGTTCTTTCTAGTTCATCTTCTACTCTTTGTAGGTCAGCCAGAACCCCACCTTGCAGCAGGCCCTTTGACTTAGCTATGGCTACTCCCCGCATCACCACCTTAAAAGCTTCCTATAGTGTACCCGCCGAGTCAACACTACCAGTATTCGTTTCAAAGTAGTTAATGATTTCATCTCTCATGTCCTCTCGAAAGACCGGATCTTTGAGTGCCTCCGCTCGTAGGCGCCATGTCGGGATCCGCGCCCTCGGGGGGCAGTATTGCCACCCAAGGACCAGGGGCGAGTGATCCGAGAGGACCCTCGCCTTACATTCTATTTGAGTGCTCTCTGTCATTATATCCGGCGTGGCAAAGACATAATCCAATCTCGTGTGCAGCTGCTGCGGGGCCGAGTAGTGCGAATATTGCCTACCATTAGGATGTTTTGTTCTCCACACATCCACCAAGCCAAAATCTAGTAACACCTGCAATGCTTTGGCCGCTGGGGTGGGCCTGTCAATCCTGCTATCAGATCTGTCCACCTTGGGGTTCATTACACAATTGAAGTCCCCGCCCCAAATAACCGCGTTTCCCACACACATACTAAGGTTGGTGCACAGAGTTCTGAAGTATGCTGCCGTGTTTTGGTTGGGGGCGTACGTATTTACGATGCATAACTATTTGTTCTCCACCAGCCCTCTCAATATAACCGTCCTCCCATCAGTTTCTGCCACTTCCTGTAGTAGCAGGAACGGGACGTGCGGCGCCACCCAGACAAGCACTCCCCTAGCATAAGCAGAGTACGATGAACCCACCACAATACCTTTCTATTTTTTCCCCACTAGCTCCAGTTTCTCCCGCGTCAGATGAGTCTCCTGTAACAGAGCAATGTCTATCTTTTGCCTTTTCAAATACAGCATGACCTTATTCCTCTTCATATAGCTGTTAAGTCCCCTGACATTCCACGTTAATATCTTGAGACCTCCCATAGCGCGTTGGTGTCTTCCTCCCACATTTCCAACCGAACCTTCCCAGTTATGCTATGCAGATACAACCCTTCAGCTCTTCCATGTAGGCTCATGTTTGAACTTAAACTCCCCATAACTATGTACACCCCAAACTTCCCACCTCCCTTCCCTCCCCCACCCATCCCTTCCCCAACAACGCCCTCTCCAACTGTTGCCCAGCTCCATCCCTGGATCTCAGGCACCCCCACATCTAGCCCTGTCCAGCACAAGCTTATGCTCAGGGCTCAGTAGGGTGAAGTCGCCCTAATGGCCACTTGACTATTAGTATTTCGGGGGTGGGTTGCTTCCATCCTGTTGCTCCTATTTCCAAATTTATTACGCATTGTGTTAACCCTTTGCAGCTTCCAATTACATTTTGCCCACTCTATTCCAGTCCATGCCGAGCACAGGGCCCGAATGCTACCCAATGTTTAACCGGTCCAGTTTCTCGGTATAATGCGGTATCCCCTCCCACTTACCCCCTCAAAGTCCGTGGCACCAATTCTTCATTCGTCCTGTTCCTGCGGGTCACGGTCCTCTTCTTGTTCCGGCAGCCTTGCAGATCCAGCCACGTTACCACCTCCTCAGGAGTGTCAAAAAAAGCGCTCTGCTCTTATGTAGCACCTTCAGCTTTGCCGGGTACAGAAGCATGTACTTGATGCCTGCTGCTCGCAGCCGCCTCTTGACGGCCACGTAGCTGTATCTCTGTCTCTGCACCAGCATTGTGTAATCCGGGTATGCTGCAATGTTGGCGGATGCTTTCTGTATTGTTCCGCCTTTATGAAAATATTCCAGGATCTTCTCCCTGTCTCTATAGTTCAAGATCCTCGCAGTGATGGGTCTCGGTGGAGCCCCAGGTGGTGGTTTCCTCATTAAGGCGCGATGCGCCCGCTCCACCATGAATCCCTGCGAAAGCTTGTCTGCTCCTATTTCCTGTAGGATCATGTTTTCCACGTAGTTTGTGGGGTCTTGGCGCTCCTCCCCCTCCGGCAGGCCGACCACCCGTATATTATTTCTTCTCGCTCTTCCTTCCGCTTCTTCCACCCGATTTTTCGAGGTTGGCAACCTGCTGTTTGAGCACGTGAACTTCCTTAGCATTATTTGTGCTGGCATCAGTATTGGTCTTTACAGCACTTTCCAGACCACTTGTTCTCTCCGGCAGCCCCCTGACATCTTGCCGTAACAGGGCAAGTTCAGTTCCTACCGCATCAATTTTGTTCTCCAGGGCTGTCTGTAAGTCCGCCAATGCCACGCCCCATTTAGTGCTCAGCTCCGTTATAGCCTCCAGGATCTGGTGCTTATCTCCTTCTGGGGCTTCTTCCGCAGTAGTTGCAGCCGTGCTCTGCCCCGATGTTGTAGGGGTCCTCTGCGTTTTCGCGAAGACCTCCATCGTGGGTTGTTTGGTCTTGGTTCTCAGACTTTTTACCGACATGATACAACCTTGTCCACGTGTTTGGCTCCGGCTCGGTGCTGTTTAGTAGTTGTTGGAGTCGTTGGGGTCTCTGTATACCAACCTACACCTATTGTGGCACATGAAATTGTTATTCGGGTGGATTGTAACTTCCCACATCACAATTTCCTCTCAGTGTCCGTGCCTATTGTCAGCAGGGTGCTGACTTCTGCATCCCTGATGCTTCTTTCTGGTCTCTGTGCCCATCAAAGGTGCGTATGCCCGCTTACTGCGTCTGCAGGCCGCAATGGTTGATCTAAGCAGCATGTGCGTCCCAATCCTTACGAGGCCGCTTCACGGTCCACCAGTGTAATCCTTTGTTCAGGATCAGTCGCCATTTTGTTTCGGACGGTGTGGGTCTCAGCGTCGCTTGTTTTGTCTGTAGTTGCTCTTCCACTCCTTGGTGCGGCTTCGGGATGTAATCCCTGCATGCCCATTGCTTCCAACCTATTGCGGGTACGTTGTCATTCCTCTTGTCCGTTCAGTGTGTACATCGTCCCGGTTCAATGGGAGCACCGAGGACGTGCCGCCGATCTCATGGCCAGTTAGCCCGACACTGCATACGTCCTCTCGTCAGCCCGGGCTATTCGTGAGCTTCTCTCGGGTAGTCGGCCGCTCACCTTTCCATCAGCTGCTGCACGCCTGTAGCCCGTGCACTACCCGCCTGCCACCCGATTTCAAGTGCCGCCGAGGGTCTCTTTGTGTTGGCGCGCCGCCATCTTGGTATCAATTACGCCGCTCCCGGATCAGGACACAAAGTAGCTTAACTCCCGCTACTGCGTCCACCTTCTCCCACCGATACGCTCATCTGCTGCCTGAGTTATTCACGCAGATACCATATCTTTTTCCGCTGGAATCAGCCGTCAACACATGCGCTTTGCTTCGGATCAATAAGTCGGATCACAGAGCTCCAAGGAATCGCAGCCTTCTCCATGGCTGCTTGGCCACGCCCCCCGAACAAGCGAGAATCGCCACATATGTGAGCAGATTAAGATCGTTACCATCAAGGAGATTGTCAGGGATGAACGTCCCTGCCATGGATAGGCTGATGATGGGAGCAGACTGCGGGTTAGGGTTTACACACAGTTTTCCCTATTAGAAAAAGTGGGGGCAAGACCCCAGTATATTCCATGGCCGCAGATTTATAATTTAAGGATAATTTAAGGTGCAAGCTCCTGAGCTTGACTTCGGGCGCTCGGAAATGTATATACGAGTTAGAAAAAATGACAGGAGGAAATACATTGGCCATAAGGGACATTAAGGGTCTCCTAGCAGCTATTCTTGGGGAGAGAGCCGTTGATATATGGAGGAGACCAGGGTATTCCAGTGTGACAGCAGAGAACACAGCGAACGACAGAGTGCTGTTTAATAATTGCAGATATCGAGAGGGCTCCCACGGTACAATATCCTGACAAATCCGATACGGGTGCAATTTTGACACGCAAGATGAAGGAAGATGAAGACCCTATTGCTTACATTCAGCATATTCAAGAACGATGGCAGTTGGACTGTGGGAAAAAACAGTGGCATTATTTTACCACATTTTATGTCACGGGTTGCCTGAGCCAGTACAGAGACAAATGAAGAAACAGGTGGAAATGGAAGCAAAACCATGGCCTCAGCTACAGTTGACGATAGTGCATCACTGTCGGTTATTACAGGAGAAAAATAAGGACGAGGCTTGGAAAATCGAGGACACTAGTTAGTTCAGAAAAAATGGTTGAAATATGCCATAGAAGGGGCGGTATTGACGAGCGGAGAAGGGTTGGAAATGCAGCAAACAGGAGCTGCATCGCAGGCGAGTAATCAGGGCCCGATGGATCAAGGCGGATATGGGTTTGTGCCATGGGGCAGAGGTATGGGTTATAAAGGAGGATGAGGTGGATCCCAAAAATAATCAAGGTGGGTTTCAGAATGTACAGAATGAGAATCAGAGCACCCAGGAAGGATATAACCAAGGGGGGCTTGTTATGTGAGTGCCCCCAGTATGCTGAGCTTGTGGGATGACAGGGCACATTACACATGTGTGGGAGTCAAGGGAATGTACAGAATGGGCAATTTTCCAAGAAGGGGGGGCGGCAGGAGACAGTTTATCCTCCACCATTTTGCACACAAACTAGGGAAGGGTATGCCCAAGATCAGACATTGTATCAGACACAAGCGCAGAGAGTGCAGCAAGTACAACAATCACAGCGAGTGCAAATGAATCTACTGCAAGGGCAGTCGCAACAAGCCCCCATGCAGACACAGCAATACGCAAACACAGGGCAGGCACTGACAACCAGGATAGGAGGTGCCACTGTGGTAGGAGGAAATTGTTTAACAGGAACAGGAATATGCCTATACCCACAATAGGACAGCTTACAGGGTGACTAGATGTGTTCAGTACGATCTGTGACACCGGACCCCCAAGAGCGACCAAGGGTCTATGTGACGATAGGAGGCATAAATGTTCTTTTTTAGTAGACACTGAGGCTACTCGTCGGCGGATACGGGAGGGAAAATATCCAATGTCGGTAATTGCCATGAATGCTCAAGGGTTCTCTGGAGCTACAAGTCGAGTTCCTTTTAGTGATGAATTAACAGTCTCTATAGGAGTGTGTGATATGTCTGATCCTTTGGTATACTTGAGACAGGCACCAGTTAATATTCTGGGAAGAAATTTGACAAAACTTAACATTAATGACCAAGGGATAATATGTCCCACTCCAGGGATACACTATCTAAACGTGGGCGAATGTATACTGGCGTTCACAGGGCAGGTGGCACTGCAGTGCGTTGCAGTAGAGCCAGAACCTTTCTTGTATGGGGTGAGCATTCTACTGACATGGCTACCTGGATTAGTGGGAAAAATTGAAGATACCTGATGAGTTTTTGTTTAGACCACAGATACCTATGGACGAAGAGGGGGATTGACTATCCCTATAGAATTTGGAAGTCGCCATAGTACGACAGGAAATAGCGATGCTTGAAGGAATCGACAATGAGGGCAGACCATAGAGAATAGTAATAGCTCTCGCCATCACTGATGACATCTTTAAACAACATCAAACAGATGACAAAGTGGTGTTCTTTATGAGCATCACATACTGGATAAGAATAGAGAAGGGGGAAATCCCACAGCGAATGGTAATAGCATGGCAGCAGCCAGCATATTTTCAGGAAGACTCGGGAAAGGTGCTAAGTGTCCTTTGGACCACAGGCCCTTATGACGTGGGTCTATTGAAGGGGGATAGGGGAGGTTAAAATAAAACTTGCCTGGGACAGTTTTACCTCGAGCAAGACAGTGCCCCATGTCTCGAGGGGCCGATGAGGGTATATTTAAGACCATTTCAGCACTGATGAAACAGGGCATTCTGGTCCCGTCAGAATCATCATGCAACACTGCGGTGTATCCTTTCAAAAAATCCAAAGAAGGGTCGTGGAGATGTATACAAGATATAAGACCGATTAACCAGATTGTAGACGCAGAGTTCCTAAGCCCGGTGACGATAATATACAGTATCCCAGTAGAAGCTCGATATTTCATGGTGATAGATTTGAAAAATGCGTTTTTCTCGATCCCATTGTATAAGGACTCAAAAGACTTGACTTCCTTTATGTTCCGCCAAACCCGAATGAAACATACTCGTTTGCCCCAGGGGTACCATGAGTCACCATTGATTTTCAACAGAGTCCTACAGATGGACTTAGGTAATATTGATCTTAAGAGTGCAGTGATACAGTACGTAGATAACATTTTAATATGAAGCACCACAGAAGATGAGTGCAGGCAAGATTCAATTCAGTTGATGACTATGCGAGCAGACACAGGATAAAAAATAGACAAAGAAAATGTACAATACTTTCAAGAAGAGGTGTTATATATAGGGCAGTTAATCTCACATGAGGGAAAGAAGGTGACACCTGAAAGGGCTGAGGCGATCAAGAAAACTGCAAAGTCAAATACAGTGAAACAGATGCAACAGTTTCTGGTATTATGCAACTATGTTAGAGCCTGGGTGTTTGATTACAGTTCGTACACAAGGCCTCTTTTCCAAATCTTAAAGAAAGCACAAGTGGATAAGGTAAAGATAGAATGGACGGAGGAAATGGAGGAAGGGTTTGAGGAATTGAAAAAGGCGATTTGTAAGGCTCCTGTTTTGGGAATTCCCAATAATACCGAGGAATTTTATTTATTTTCACACACAAATGGGACAATCATGACAGCAGTACTCGCACAGAGGAATACACTGGGGTACAAACCTCGAGTGTATTACAGTGGGATTTTAGACCCGGTTACGAGAGGACACTTTCCTCGCGAACAATCCTTGGCAGCCGCCACATTTGCAATTGAGAAGTCTACAAGTATTGTCATGGGCTGCTCTATGACACTTTTCGTGGAGCATGCTCTGTATGCCATTTTAGAGAAACCCAAAGGTACATAGTGTTACAGAGAATTCTCAGAAATGTGCTAATTCCCTCCACCTTAGAGACCCCCAGCAACTTTGCTGGATTTTGAGGACTTATTTTTTTTCCCCTGGAGAAAGTGTGAGCCCTTTTTTTCCCCCACGCTCTCATGTATTTTGATGTGTGTTTTACTCTTGTGTTCTTTATCTAAGGAGTTTTAGATCACTCCATAGGCATCATCTTTTTATTTGTTAGGTCACACAGCACCTTTAGTGCAGTGGCACAGGGGTGTACTTTGGATTTCCCATGGTTTAAATACCTTCTCTGGGATGAACTACTGTTCCCCAGAGAATGTAAAGTTAAATTGACTTTACTAGTCTTTTTAAATTCATAGACCCAGCACACACTATCTTCCTACGGAGTGCTGGAGGGGCTACTTAGTATCCCCCATGTCTAAACACTCTTGTAGCTGTCAAAAGCTACCATTTCCTATTGAAATGGCTGGTGGCAGTGGTTTTATAATGAACTATCATGATTTTTCCCGACTGCAAACACCGGTAGCTAAAAATCGGGGCCGCCATGTTTAATCAATATGGCGCCCAAGACTCCTCAGTAAAAATAGACTCCGGTCATCTTTTTCCATCGTTTTTGTGGAAAGATCCTTCTGGTGTTTGACTCTGTGCGTCAGACCAGGTTTGGTCCCTTTGTTCGTGAGCCTTTGGTGGGCTTCAGGACTGAAGTCCGCCCATGGCATCTGAGTGTCTGGGGGTGGGCAGGAAGTGAGGGAGGTGCCCGAAACTCCCTGTGCTTGGTCTCCTTGGAGACCCAAATGCACTCTGGCGTGATTGGCTGGCTGACACTCCGGCAAGGACAGCCACTGTGCTGGGTGAGTGACCGCTAAGCTGGAATGAATGGGAGAAAACTGTTTAAAAGGCGAGTCTCCAGGACTGGACGGCAGAGTCGACCACTGGACCGAAAGAACCAGAGACTAACTGGAAGAGGATGGCTGCTGCAACCACTGGACTGTTGGTTTGCCTGGTGAAGCCCTGCTGCACCTCCGAATCGCCAGATCTCCATTTGACAGAGAAGCTCCTTCAAGGACAGCTTCTCCCTTTGAGTTGTTGGGACCAATCAACTCAGCAAACGCCAGGATACCATTCTCGGAGCTGGTTAAGGTTAACCAGGGAGAAGGACACCAGTTTGTGTTTGGAAGCCACAGCTACTTGAGCTGAAGGGACACCATTTTGTTTGCTCCGACGACGATACCGTACAGTGCGGGAGTTGCCCAACGTCCTCCCTCTTATCCCCATGACTGAGGCTCAGGAACAGAGGTCTGCAGGAACTGCCAGGACCCAACGACTGCAGCTACATCTTTTTGCTTCACTTTAAGGTCCTGTGCCATCCGGTTGAGAGATCCCAACTCTCGAGGTGAAAGTTTGTGGAACTTTCCTAACTTGCAGGCCTAATCAGCTTGTGACCCAGCATATCATTCATTCGCTTTGATCTAAACTACTTCTAAAAATGTTTACAAAAACATATCCATCTGTACCAGAACTGTGCTGTCCTATCCAAGAACACTAGACTATGGACTTTGGCCTGGCCTATTGAATTGAACTGACCCTCCTGGTACATTGAACCTTTGCATTATCTGACAGAAGTGTTTTCCAACCCCTTGTACACACCTCTGCCTTTTTATTCCTATTTAAAAGTATTGAAGTGCCATTTGGCTCCTTTTTCAGGGGAGCTCCAACTGTCCCTCAGAGTTTTGTGCTGTAGTATATTGGTATTTAATATTGAGTTGATTTCTACTAGTGAATGTTTTCCAAATGATTGTATAAATAAATGTTTAAGTATTTTTTTACCAAGAAACCAAGTGGAAAAGTCTACTTGAACCACTGTGATTGTGATACTTCTGTGTAACATGTTCTACTGCTCACATTCACTCTTGAGATAAGCCTGACTGCTCAGCTCACAACCAAAAGTGTGTGTACAGACTTATACCAAAGGTTGGTTTTTTGGTTACACCTGTAGTCCTAAGTGTGTGTGTGTGTGTGTGTGTGGTATTCCCAGAGGGTACTGCCTGCAATTCTGCCTAACACATTGGCATCCCAAAGAGCTTCAGCTTATGAGATAATGATTTCAAACCCAACAATTAAAATTGTAAGATGTAAAATAGTGAATCCTGCCACGTTTGTAGCTGAACCAATAGCTGATGGTGATCATGTACATGACTGTGCTAGTTATGTTGAGTTTTATGATGAAATACCATGTGTGGAAAAAAAATGTCAGGAGGGGAAATTCCAATTGATGGTTCTTCGAAAAATTGATCAGAAAAGTGGGGAGATGCATTCTGGCGTACCGTTCGTAAGGCACAAGTTAAATGGCAAATTTTAAGTTGTAGCAAGTGCAAGACTTCCGTCTCACTTTTCAGCACAAGCAGCAGAATTGTTAGTGCTTATTGTCGCACTTGAAAAACATAAAAGGGCAGGAAGTGATGGTGTACAGTGACTCTGCCTACATGACACCAAACGTGAACGCAGGGTTAGCACGTTGGAAAAGGAAGGGCTACCTCCATGCAGACGGCACTCCGGTGAAGCACGCATACTTATTGGACAGGCTCATTAAGGGACTACAACTCCCAGTGGCCATAGCTGTCGTTAAGTGCACAGCTCACAATAAGCAAACAGATTTAATTTCTTGCGGAAATGAAGACGCAGACGTAGAAGCCAAAAGGGTTGCATATTCTTCAGATATTTCAAGTTTTGATACTCCAAATGTCAAGGAACAGGTAATCATGGCCATGATAGGCCAAGAAGGTTTAAATAAGTTACCAACAACTCAATTAATTGAGATTCAAGGAAGTGCACCGCAGGAAGAGCAGGAATATGGAAACGAAGGGAGTGTTCTTCATCACCCACAGAAGCGTTATGGCGACAAGATAGCACTGGAAAGCCGGTGATGCCAGTATCTATATTGAAGGTTGCGCTTGAACAGCTGCATTACCCCGCACATGTAACTAGGGAAAGTCTTCCTGAAACGATTGCGGAAGACTGGTTAATTCAGAATCTATTAGAGTACATTGCATTCTTCATAGTGAATTGCATTGTGTGTCAAAAATATACAGCTGGGCATACACTGAGAACGATTAGAGGGTTAATACCATGACCGAATGGTCAGTTTCAGCATTTACATATTGATTATCTTGATATGCTGCTAATATGTAACGGATATAGGTATCTGATCGTGGTGTGTCCCTTCTCTAGGTGGATCGAGGCAGGTCTGTGTCCACACCCTGATGCCACTTGTGCAGCAAATTTTTTAGTACGAGAAGTCTTCTCATGATGGGGGTGTGTGTGTGTGAAGTGCTGAGATCCGATAATGGGCCACATTTTGTTAATGAGGTGTTTGAACAGAAAAGGCTCCTATTAAATATTAAACACAAGTTTTCTTCTGCTTATCACCCGCCGCAAGCAAACAAAACATGTGAGAGACTAAACGGCCTCCTTAAAGAAAGGATTGCCAAGATAAAGTTGACACTGAAGAAGAGATGGCTATGTTGCCTACCCTTAGCTTTATATGCCCTACCGAATCAGCCTGCATCGGACTACCACCTCACCCCACACAAGGTAGTGACCGGGCGGCGAATGAGAACGCCTCTTACACCTCCGTCTAGAAGTAGAAGTGATGCCCAGAGTACAGCTAAAATGTTAGGTAATGAATGAAATGACTATTAGACATGCATGACGTCTACCATTTCTCATTTCAGATCAACTCCAGCGTCAGGGTGCTTCGGTCTCAGAACACAGATGGACAATTCAGCAACCGGATCACTCAAACCTTTATCAGCACCCAAGTTATTTGTTGGTGATTCAATCCTTAAGAAATGTTACTAGAAAGTGGCACAAGCCACGTTTCCATTTAGTTTATTTGTAATGTGCATCCATAAACCCATGGGCGAGGGCACAGACAAGAAACCAATACACAAATAACACAGAAAGGACCAGACTGCACAGGTGATCCGTAGAGCTGCAGAGAAAACAATAAGAAAACAACCTCTTCAATAGAAGAGCATGGTCTTAAGCTCAAAGAGTGGCAGAGAGGAATGTCCTCTCAGTATCGGTGGGAGCGAGTTCCATGGCCCCTTTTGCATTGAAAACATAACCCACTCAGCTGTCAAGGTCCAAGGCAGATGAGCTTGGTTACACTTAGGTGATGTGAAGTTCTATAAAGCCGAGACATACCCTCCAACCGTTACCGAACCAGAAGCAAGACAAGAAGAATTTCAGCATGTGCAGACTCGATCGATGACAAAGAAGGATAAGGCGATCAACTGATAAATGCAGAGTTTGCATTTGGACTAAGGCTCACATGAACACTCCTTATAGATATTTTAGCAGGAGTGCAAACCCTTGCTGAGTCTCTAAGGAATCGTGAAAAAATGTACTTTAGAATTACATAAACATATCAAAGTTATGCCTAAACGACAGTTTCTGATTAAGAATTGGAAACAAGCTCAATATCCAGATTCATTTCTTGGTGCCTACTTGTTCTAAGTAGTTAACCCGCTATGGTTCTCACAGACAGCGATGTGCATAGGCTTGTGCTTGCTGTTTTTGTGTTTATACTTCAAGCTTATCCTGCTCTTGTCCGAAGAGACATTGATGTTTGCACTGTTTTGCAGGATCCTAAAAATGGCCCTGTAATTAGGAGGCTGTTAATTGCAATCATTGAACAAATACTTAAATTTGGTAAAGTGTATCAAAATGAGAAATTTGGAAGCCGACGCAGTTCTAGAGAATGAAAATGTGCCAAAATGTCACAAAAGGTGGTTACTTATGTTTTGGTGTATAATGTATTCCTGCACGATCACACTTCGTCTTTCTATTTCTTATTGTTGACAGTCTCTATTACAGCACGACTTCTGTACAGACAGGAGCTATTACAGTTCTCACCGTGGGAACTATTGTTCATTTGTCCATTATCACTGAGATAGAAGCTTTCATGATTTCTCCCCCAAAGGAGATCTGCTTAAGAACTGTTTCCCTATGTCGCAACCCTTATATTTGGGAGGCTTAATAGAAGTGCAGAAGAAGATAACGAGGGGATAAATGCTTATCTAGACGATGCAGCACATGTGGGTACTAAAATGTGGGATCAGCACATGAAGTGTGGGCAAAGAACATCTAAGGAAAGTTGCTCTGTCGGCGCTCCCATACCCTATGCCGTGAATACCGCACGCACTTTCATTTCCAGAGAAGTACCAGAACATGACGCTAGATGCCTCCTTCATCTTGCAACAATTCAGGGAAGTTGGGGTACTTTACGATGGAGATCGAAATGGTTGTTTCTGTTTCAAGATGCTTATATTAAGACTTCACAGATGGAGAAACAACCTGGATGGGAGATCAAGCGCTAAGGTATCCTGCAGGAGGACAGGAATAAATAGTTATAACAGACCTGAGCAGAATGGAATGCCCATAAGTAATAGAGATAGCTGGATCACCTAGATGTTGGGAACAAACTCAATTCTTAGTTTATGGACAAGTGGAATCTAAGAAAGGATGGAAATCAGGAATGATGCCCTGTGCAGCTCATCTACTGAAGTCAGAATATGTGCAAGAAGTACAAAGAGTAAACAGGTGTTTGAAGTCATGGGCAAAGCATGGCAATTTGCTGACTAGTGTAGAAAATGAATCCAGTCCAATGATGGTGATTCCCTTGGCGAATAGAGCGTTGTGCTTCCTAAGAGAAGGAAGAATTTGTGTAGGAGATAATAAAGGTTGCAAAACTACAGTTGACGTGACCAGAATGGGAGCAGGGACAGTTGTCCTGATGGATCGATAGCCTACATGAAGTTACCCAAGGATTGGGGAGGGACGTGTTCTTTGGTACTTGTCCATGTTCCAGCATTAGTGTTTCCTTAAAGTGACCTGAACATTGGAGAAGTTCCAAAGGTAGATGTCCATTTGAGAAAGAGGAGAGCGCGTGACTTTCTCAATTGAACCAGAAGAGCGCACTACTTTTCAGTAAAGTCAATAGAAGCCTTTGAAGCTATTCCATACGAGCACAGATTATTTAGCCAAACTGCTGCGGTATGTAAAACTATCTTCATGTTTGTGATCCAGACGATGGCCAATGCTAAATGATTACAGATTACCAGATGAGAGCTTCTGCAAACGATTAATACAACCATAAAGGGATTCAATGCCATCAAATAAGAGCTGAGGGACATATGATTAATGACCCTCCAGAACAGATATGTCCTTGACATGATCACAGTAATGGAAGGAGGAGTTTGCGCCAAAATCGGGCCATCATGTTTCACGTTCATACCTTCTCATGATGGCGAAAATGGACCTTGACAGAGGCCATAACGTTGCCGACGAACCTACATAACAAAACAGAAGACGAAACAGAAGACATTACAGATGATAGTTGGTTTACGTCTATATTCTCATGGATTCCGCAATGGATGGCAAACACCTTCAAGTTCCTTGGAACATTATTGCTCATGGTGATGTTCGGATTTTGTATAATCAAGATAATAATCGCCCAGTGTAAGAAGACAGCAACAAAGCTAGTAGGAATGAAGATTATGATAGATGTTGAATCAGGGTTTGGACCCAAGGAGTTGACAGATGAAATCAGAAAAGCTATAAAGGCGAGCATTGTAGCACCTGAGGGAACGAAGTTCCAGTATCCAAAGAATCGCAAGAAGTATGTGCGACGATGGGTATATTCTAATCCAAATGGACAATGCAGTTACATGACCTGGAGTGTAGATGAGCATATCAAATCAGTCAGCTCCCTGAAGGGAGTGATGAAGATCATGACTCCGAAGAAGCACTTTTTCAAAAGAAGAACAAGTTACTTACCCCTGTTTACGTTCTTTCGACTGGATGGTCCTGCCACGTATTCCTTATTTTTGATATTTCCAATATCCAGCTTTGCTGCTTTGGAAAAAAGAAATGTCAGCAGGGGGCGCTGTGTGTTGATGCCGGTCGACTATGTGCCTCGGAGGACTCTGTCGATGTTGACGTCACAGCTGGTATATGTAGCACACACAGCGCCCATTCGCGTCAGTTCTGTTTTTAGGAGTGAAGCATTTATCTTGTATCTGACAGTTGCTCCCACTGAGAGAGCGTTGTCTTCAACCGCAAGGGAAATTCTACTGTGGGGTAGTGTCATGACCACTGCTTTCAAGGAGTCAGGACCTACCCAACATCCTTGGAAGCAGGCTCATAACATGCCTTATCGGCACCAGCAAGTCCCAATAGGGACCTTTTGGACCTTGTCCTGGCACCGGTGGTGCCAGGCTCATAGTAAGGATCCGTCCCGGCACAGGAAGCGCCGGGCTCATATCAAGTGTAAAGGTGCTTGGGTGAACCTACCTGGAGCAGACCATGCTGCTTACTTACCAGCAAGATGATGCTTTACTCTCTTCTGGCAGGGACTACTTTTCCTTCTGGGTGGGGCAGGCACCACTCCCTGGATCATTGCTGCTGGAACCCTTCTGGAAGCAGGAACTTTTTTACCTGGGCAAGGCTGCTGTGGAAGAAGGGACCTAAGTACTCCTATGGGCTATTTAAACCACACCCGATTGGTACCACATGCTTCGCGTTATTCTGCATCTGCAGCAGGACGCTCACTGTGTCAGCTCCAGCGAATCTTCAGCTCCGGATCCTGTAATTACGAAAATTACCTGCTGGGAACCAATCTTCAATCTTCAGCGGCTCCTGCAAAACAAAAGGCACAGGTTAGACAAAGGCAAAGTTAGCGCTTCAACTCACCCGATCCATCGGCAGCATCCAAGACGTTTTTTCTGCATTTCTCGTCCGGCATAGGGCCTGCAAAGACAAAGAACATTGGTTAGTAACGCTTGGTTACAATACTGCTTACCTGTGTTGCGCTTGCTCCAACCTTGCTCGCACTGCATTCCGGCACCTGTAGAGACAAAAGGGGACATTAAGGTGCATTCTACGGCCCCAAAGCAGCCTTCCTACTTACGTGCCTTCGAATTCATCATCTTCTTGTTACGCTCTCTGCCACGAATCGGGGAGAGCATCTTCTTTGGCATCGACAGCATCTGAAAAGTAAAAGACATAGACATTAGGGAAAAAGACATTTGAAGAGAGAAATCTAAAGAGAACTTTAATACTTACAAGTCACGCTCGTGCAGCAAACGGCGGCTTCGCTCTCAACTACCCTCTGCAATCAAGAGGCGGAACTCACATCCAGTGAAGTAACTGGATCCAGCGCCCCTGCACAAGACGCAGGATGGAGAGCTCAGCATTCACTTACTTAAGGTGAGCACAACAATCACCCGAGTACCACGGGAAGAGAGGGAGAGAGGGGCTAAGAACTTCTCCCAACCTTCCAGCCACTAATACCTTGATTTTCCACTTGCAGACACCTCACTCTGCAGGTCAAGCTTTCGGTGAAGAAGGGGTCAAATCCGGGAGCCAAACGAATCCTACGCCTAACGTTGAAGACGTTTTCACCGCCCAGTCAAGACCAGCGCCTCCGAGGGAACCAGGTGAGCGTTACAGGTAGGTTGGGAGGGGCGATAAGGAATACGTGGAAGGAACAGCCAGTCGAAATAACGTTACCAGGGGTAAGTAACTTGTTCTTCGAATGGATTGTGTCCTCCCACGTATTCCTCATCTTTCATACACTCCCAAAGCAGTTTAAGTAATTTGGAGGGAGTAGAATTTAGTATGACACGTGTTTATGGTTATGTATGCACTGAATGCAATCCTGCTTTGCCAAATGCAGATTCTTGACCCTAAGAAGAGTCTAAACTATAATGTTTAGTGAAGGTGTGTACCGACGATCAAGTGGCAACTGCACATATATCCCTTATTGGAACTCCCTTCTGTAAAGCAGAAGTTGTTGCCATGGTTGAATGAGCTCTTAGGTATTCTGGAGGATATTTCCCCGCCAGTTTGTAGCATTCTGATATTGCTAGTAAAATCCATGTGGATAGAGTTTGTTTGGTAATAGCCAACCCCAATTTGGGACCTGAATAGCTCACAAATAACTTGTCATCCTGTCTTAACCATGTCATTCTGGAGATGTAAAGCTCAGTGCACGTCTAGGGTCAAGCCTGTGAAGCCTTTCCTCTTCATTCGCAGGATGTGGAGGAAGATAAAAGGATGGTAAAATTATCTTCTGAGTGAGATGGAACTCAGACGATTTTGCGAAGAAAAGTGGCCTTCACTTTCAGTACCACTGTCTTTCTAAAGGATAGTGTAAGAAGGCTTGCAAGATAAAGCCTGTAGCTCACTCACCCTTCGGGCAGATGTAATTGCTACTATAAAGATGTTTTTTTTAGAGTTTGCAGCCTCAAAATGACAGGAGTGTAAAGGCTCTAAGGGCGCTCCCATCAAAAACACTAAGTTAAGATCCCAAAGTGGGACTTGAAATGGGATTGGAGGGAAACATTTGTCAGTCCCGTTAAGAATTGTACTATCGAATGTATCTTAAAGTAAGAGACTTCCACTGAAGTGTACTTAAAAATAGAAAACGCTGCCAAATATCCCTTGATGGTACCAATCTGGAGCCCCAGATTTGCCAGGTGTAATAAAAAGGCTAACACCATCGGTCTATTACATGTAAAAGGGTCAACGTTCTTATCTCTACACCAGCTGCAGAACTTATTCCAGTGGCACAAAGATTTAGTTGCTGGCCTTCTGGCCGAAAGCAAAATCTCCATTACGTCATACGGGAGGTCCCAATCCTTATAGCTCAGCCTTTCAGAAACCATGCGTGAAGGCTGAGATCCTGATATCCGGATGGAGAACCTGACCCTCTTCTAGCGAGAGAAGGTCCACTCTATGTTGAGGACGTATAGGAGGGTAGATGGACATGTCCAGAAGGTCTGGGTACCATGTCCTCCTTGCCCAATCTGGGGCAACTAGGATCAAGGATTTCCTGAACTTTCTCAACCTCATGATTTCCGTGATGAATCAAGGGACTTGAGGAAACGCATACAGGAGTGAAAATTCCCAGTCCACTATGAACTCATCTCGTAGATCTCCTCTAGGGGGAAATTTCCTTGAGCAGTACAATTCGCACTTTCAGTTGGCACTGGTCACGAACAGATCCACTTGAGGGGTTCCCTAAAGGGTGACGAACTCTTGAAAGACTTCCTGAGCTAATTCTGCCTACTCAGAGCGTCTGCCGCAATGTTCTTTTCTCCAGCTAGATGAAATGCTGGCAGAGAGATTCCTTCTTGTATTGCCCAGTACCAGAGCTGAATTGCTTCTCTGCACAGTGATGGTAATGCTACACCACCTCTCGAGGGAGTACATGGCCACTGTTTTGTCAGTCATTATCAGGACATGCTTTCCCCCTACAGGTGGCAGAAAGGCCTTCAGCGCTAGTGTGATCGCCCTCAGCTCTAAAACGTTGATATGTAGTTTGTACTCCGATGGAGACCAATGACTGCTGATCGTCAGATCGTTGGTATGTGCTCCCCAACCCATGAGTTAGGCGTCCCTCACTACTGTTATCTCCGGCCATGGTTTCCAAAAAGGTTCTCCTTTCAAGATGTTCTCCCGACACGCCCACCACTGAAGATCCAGTGGGTCTCTGCTTGGGATTTGTAGGAGGTCTGACATCCTTCCTGAGAATTGTGACCACTGAGTCCTGAGAGCCCATTGGAGAGATCTCATTCTCAGGCGAGCCTCTCGCACCAGAAAAATGCAGGATGATGTGAAGCTGAGCAACCTTAGAAAATCAAAGGCCGGTAGACGCTGTGGATTCTGGAATTTGGTCACCATCTGGCAGCGAGGCTTTTCCTAGGGATGCATCCAGGTCTGATCCGATGAACTAGAGTCTTTGTGATGGTATCATGTGGGACTTTTTGAAGTTGAGGGAGAAGCTCAGTCTGTGAAGGGAGTGGCAGGTGTAGCTGAGATGATCCAAGGCCTGTTCTGGGGAAATGGCTCTGATCAGCCAATCGTCTAGGAGGGGTAAACATGCATTCCACCCTTTCTGAGACTGCCACAACCACCATCAGTTTGGTGAAAAACCTCAGGCGGAGGTCAGCCCAAATGGCAGAACTCGAAACTGATAATGAGAACCGCCAATGGCGAACGTCAGGTACTGTTTGTGCTCGAGATGGATCGGCACACGAGAGTAAGCATCCTTAAGGTCCAATGATACCATCCAATCCTGAAGGTGGAGGGCCTGAAGGATCTGGGAAAGGGTTACCTTCTTGAACTTGTCCACCCTGAGGAACTTGTTCAAGTCTCTTAAGTCCAAGATGGGTCTCAATCCTCCTTCCTCCTTTGGGATTCGAAAATACGTTGAGTACCAACCCTTGTTCCTCTCTGCTACAGGTACTGGTTCTATAGCACTTTTCTCTAGCAGGGTTAAAATCTCCTGCATAAGGAGTGGATCTGGAACTTTCAAAGAGTTGTTCCCAGGTGGATGACTGAGGGTTTTGCAGAAAAGGGAGGCAGTAACCTTGGGCAACTATTACCAATGTCCATGCATCTGAAGTAATAGCCTGCCATTCTGTCAGATGCTGTGACAATTTGCCTCCTACTACAGTCTTGTGAATGAAGACCTTAGAGGGGTTTTGGAGTGGCTAATGCAGTGGCTGAAGGTAAGGCAGCCGCTGATGTTGCAATTTTAGTATTTCTTACCCATCCACCACGGGGGAATCTTCTTTGTCCTCTTTGAGCTGGCTGTCCTCTGCCCCTTCCAAATGTGGAGTAGTGCCCAAAGGACCTACACCCCCCAGGGTCTGATTGTAGTACCAAGGGATTTGGCTGCCGCCTTGGAGGTTTGCAGCTTCTCCAAACTCATCAGCTTTGTTCCCAAATAAATGAATGCCGTCAAAGGGCATGTTGAGAAGCCTGGATTGTACGTCTGTGGCAAATCCTGACTTTCTCAACCAGGCAAATCTGCGCATAACTGTACTTGCCGCAGTAGCTCTGCTGATACTGTCAACAGAGTCGAGACCAGTTTGGAGGGATTCGCACATTGCATCTTTCCCATCCTTGACTAGGTTTAGGAATCCGTCTCGCTCTTCACCTTCAGGGAAAGGGTCAGCCGCCATAGAAATGCACTCCCGTAGGATGTGTGTAAACCTTGCTAATGCGCATGTAGCATTGGACGATTTCAAGGCCATACTCGCGGCTGAAAACACTTTGGTCCATGGCATCTTAACGATTGTCGTCCCTATCCGGAGGTATTGTAAGATAGGCATTTTGCTTACTCGTGGAGGTGGCAGCCAGAACCGCCAGACGTTCCGGTGTTGGGTACTTGGACAGGTAAAACGGGTCAGAGCTTGAAACTCTGTACTTTGCCGTCAACTTCTTATTGACAGCCGGAATTACCTCTGGTGCTTCCCAGTTAGTAGTCACACGCCTTTGTAAGGCTAGATGAAAAGGTACAACTGCGTCCTCTTGTGGCCCTTTGTCCAAGATATCGATAATATCGTCTTGTTCAAATACTGGTCTAGGTCTTGACCACCTCATGTACTCCATAACCCTTGACATCAGTTGCCTGTATGTCTCTTGTGTGGGCACCTGGGTCAGCCCTGCCAAATTCAACCTCTGGTGAGGGGTCTATTCCACTAGCCTCATGAAGACATTCCTGTAAGTTTTTCATACGTGAATCTTCTGAAATCAATGCCTCAGGCACCGATGGTGTTCCATATTGTAACCCAAAAGGTCTGGCTTCATCAGAATATTCTTCTGCATCTTCATAAATAGAAGCAAGGAATTTGAAAAAATTAGATTGTGGCAAAGGTGTGTATATCTTTTCCAGTGTAGCGGTCATGATATTTGTTGTCAGGGCAGCCGAAATCGTCGAGAGTGTCGACAGCTTCGTCGACGGTTGCGTCTATGTCGGCATGTTTGCCATCGAGGAGGTCAACGATCGAAGCGTAGATGGCTTCTGCAAAGTTATTGGCGCCAATGGCGTTGATGACACACTTTGAGGGGACTTTCTCGACTCGAGGGATTTTTTGATCAATCTCGAGGAGTCTTATGCGGCAGGTCCGAAGACGCACAGCTCTTTTGCTTACGAGGTCTTTAAACCGGATCATGTGTTTTGGGTTTAGCATAGGGGGGCAAGGCCACATTCTCTAACACTTTTAACATCTATAATCAAAACTCTTCCCACTGGGCGGTGAACTAGATTAAGTGGGGCAAACTACCCATTCTGGTGAGGAACTTGTAGACGAGGAAGGTGGCGATCTATGGCGCTGTTTCTTTCCGTATCTAGAGGTTGACAAGTAGTGTGAACCACTTTGTGTCCGGGAACGTTTGTTCTTTCTTCGACGAGGAGAAACTCTTCAACTCATCCGAAGTCTTTTGCTTTTTGACAAAGTGGAAGGTAGTTTTTCAGTTCTACCTGCTGCCAGCTTCCCTCTACGCTCGCTCAGGGTCTTGGCTGTCATAGAAAGGCAGTCTTCACACTGCGATGACGGGCGAGTTGACCCCATGCACCACAGAAAGATCCTGTGAGGGTCCGTCACGGACATCTTCGTACCGCAATCACGGCATTTTTTTAAGCCGAATCTCGGGGTGGACGACACCGAGAACGAAGCCATCGTTATTCTACTCGAAGAATGGATGAAATTTCTCAAAGAAGTATCGAAGATATTCCTGTGAAGGAACGAGGGAAAAACGGAATTGAGGCCAACGGGCGCTGCGCGTGCTACATACGGTGACATCGACAAGGAGGCCTCCGAGGGACATCGAGTCGACCGGCATCAACGCACAGCGGCTCTGCTGATTTTTTTTTCCGAAGCATAAAAGCTGGATATTGGAACTATCAAAGATAAGGAATATGTGGGAGGATGAAATCCATTCAAAAGTATCAAGACGTGGAAACTGGTGAAGGTGTGGTCGATAGATCGATCAGAGGGGAGTGTAGAGGAGCAGCTGAATACCTCTGCAGGAAGTCCCCACCCCCCCTGCTTCTGTTATGTTGGGAGCCTGAAATTGTGTCATGCTCGACACCAGCAATTGTGACCATAGCCCAGCGAATGTTTGAGAAAAGGTATCCACTGAGAAAACCGTACCAGATGTATGCTCGGAGAGATGACCATCTGAGGGAGGACTCCCTGAAGGAATACGAGAAAGAGCGAAAAAGGAGCTAGTGATGTCACAAGAAACGGGAAGTGACACCCTGAGAAGGCTGGCTGAAGAAAACATATGGACCATAAGAAACTGATGACAAAGTTAAGAAGCGAGTAAACTTTCATATGCGAACAGAAGTTTGTGCATGTGTGACGCACTGCAGAAAATGCAAGCCGTTTAAAAACTGTACAGATGCAGGAACCCAAGTAGACAAAATGATCTTAGAAGCTTGCTACACATAGTAAACATATTGCAGGCGTAGCCACCATTGTATAAAAGCTGGACATCAGTGTCAAATTAGTACGCTCAAACCCACGGAGAAAGAAGGAGCTAGAGCTGTGTCACAGCAAAGAAATTAGATGAGATTGCGGACTTGAATGTTGTCTGGCCTGGTATCAAAGTTGAAGCAAGCCTAGGTTGATTATCTATTCTCAAGACAGTAAAATGTGAGAAGCTGAATCATCCCTTGTTAAGGTGCAAAGAAAGAATACCATGTGTGCCAAGTCTTAATCATCTAAAACATTTCATTACTGCAGAATGGACCAAATTAAGGTCCCTCGTCACGTGAGCCAAGGATGAAAATAGAGTTGGGTGATGACTTTTAGAACAAGCGATAGTGCGTGCTCGCACTCCCTTATATTCCCAGAGATGAGAATACATTGCAAGGCCAAGTTCAAAGACAATCTTCATGGCAGAAGGCATGGGTGATGAGATTCGTTGGGCTAATTGGGAAGAGAAGCAAAAGTCATGCTCATCTCCTAGCACCTGGGTATGAGCTTACGTGTTACTAACTGAACCAAATGTTCCAGACATGGCACGATCGTACCAACCAATTGTAGAGGGGCATATAACGAAGGACCTTAGAGTTTAAAAGCCAATGATAAGTTGTGTACTTAATAGTGTTGAAGATGACTTGCACTAAAGGAAAGCACAAATTGTCCACCTGACAGTAGAGACCCAATCACAACCCAATCTCGTATAGAAAGTATACTAAGATGTTCCCCTTGACCCTATCACAATTCCATTTAGGTTTTTCTTAGTTACCTCTTAATATGACATCATGTATGACATATGGTGTGATTTTTTTAATGAAATGTATGAGAAAGCTTGTGCGATGTCTGTTGTAACTCCCCGTTTTAAATAATTGATATTAAAACAGATATACTTTGCAATCACCCTGAGTTGGTTCAATTATTTGGTGTCATATCCTGCCTCCCATCCACTGCATGCGTGCTATCCGAAGGGCTCTAAAGTCCACTTATTTAACAAATAACATCTTCATGTACTCCTAAGTCATTGCATCTGGCCTTTTTTTTAAATAGGGAAATGGGAAAAGGCAAGGCATAATCATGGTTACCAAATCAGTGAGAAGATAAAACAAATCTGTATTAAAAGTGCTGAAAGGTGTTACTGCTTATATTAGGTCAAACACATTCTTAACAATCCCACTAGACCTGCAGGGAGAGTACCTTATTTTATATGCTCTACTCTACCTTAGAGAAATGCACTTACTGCATGGTGACATAACAAAATACTGGCCACTTCTTTCTTTAAAATGGTGTATTTCACTATTCAAAAACTTCCTATTTGGAATCAATCCTATCAATAAAATACAAATTCAAATTTCGTGCAATACTGCCATCCAAATTCTAGCCACACACAGTGAAACCCATTTGCCATTACTGCAAAGTTTGTTTACAGTAAATGCCACATAAAAGTTTCAAACATCCCCACACTCGCAAGCAAAGTTAGAGTACCATGCGAATGGTACTCACTCATAAATTCTCCTTGCACCTGCAAGTGTGCTAGTAGATTTTGAGAGCCCTACCATACTTGCAGTAAAAGCTTTTTTATCTGGCACCTTATTAACAAAGATGCTCTATTAACCACCAGCTCCATTGCTGGTAATAGGAACTATTACGGTTACAAAAAAATGCTGCAGAACTGAGTTTCGAAGCCAGATAACCGAACTCTGTTGCCTGTTTTCTCTGTTATCAGGCCGGCTTGCTTTATTATGTGTCTCAGACAGCCAGCATTTTTGATTATCATGACAACTATGTTCCAAATGGTGCTAGAAGCAGAACTTCGCTTTGTTAGAAAACTGAAAGGACTAGCTAGATTAGTGTCTACTTGTACAGTTATCTTTTGGGTTTTTTTTTTGTTTTTTTTACAAGAAGGTAAAAAAACATGCATCAACCTACTGGGGCTTTTTCCTGTGAGGGAGGTGATACTCAACCGTCGAGTCATGGTAGGCGATTTCTGCTGGGGTGGAGTGCGACACTGCTTTCCCACATCTTCATCAGAAGATACCCTTATTAATTCTCCGATCAGAATTCTCTCAAGGCTTCCATCATCAACTCCTTTCCCCAGCCATCGACCACATGGGAACCTGCCGGATGCCGAAAATAATTGGTCAACAAACACCTTTGTTTGGTACTAGCAACTAGCTTTAGAGAACACAGTAAGCAATTTATATACAGGGAAACATGTTCTAATGCTTTGTACAAACTTGAAATAGTTTCTGCTTTGTTGGACAACTAACTGCTTGATCAGAGAAGACACTTGCATAATATACATGAGTCACGATAGCCACCCTTTGAGACTCCAAGAAACTTTTGCAGGCTCTGAATACGGTGGTTATGACTCATGCAATTGAGGGAGTAATGTTTGTTCTAGGTCACCTGCTGTTTACCTGTGGAGGAAGGTGAATTCACTCTGGAGGAGAGGGAGAGCCACCAGCTCATTGATGTGACCCCTGGAGGGGGTAGAACGGGCCAAGAGAATCACCACCCCTAAGCTCCCCCATTCCTTTCTTAGCAAACCTTGGAGAACAGCCATTGTAAAAACAAAAAGGGCAATACAACACCACTTTAGTAGGGCAGAATATGCTTCATACCAAAGGCAAGGAGTGTTACCTCGTTGAGTTTAGAGTCCTGCCCAACACACCAAGCACAAAAAACACACATAAAAAAAAACAGAAGCACCACTTGTCATTCACAGAGAAAGCAGGTGGTGCTTTAAATTATCACCCGACAGCCGGCTGCTAGTCCGCGCACAGAGTGGGATTAAATGAAGCACAAGCCGCCTTGGAACATGACCCGGTGCCAAACAGAAAAAACACACAGGCAGCAGGAACACCTGCAGCAACCATTTGGGCGGACTGTGTGGCTTCTGGAAACTGAAAAATAAATTCACTAAGAAACATTGAAGCTAAAGGCCAGGTCCAAAAACCACCATATTGGAACATGGCAGACAAAGTTATCGATCTCAGGAGGTGGCATGGGCATTGGTCTATCACTATAAAGACAATAAGCAAATTAACTACAGGAAAACAAGATCACCCAGCCACAGAAGTGAGGAAGAGGTGGAACCATTAGTGAGAGACTGGCCATTAAGCACATTTGCAATGGGAACATTAACCCATAAACTCAGATTACGCATTCACAATCGCCATTACCATCTGTTTAAAAAACATGCACTAGACTCCTGACTCAGTGGGGTGCGTGCTACTAGGGCGGTGTTCCAGAAAGGGAGAGGAGTGGTATAATGGGGAAAGAGGGGCAGCGAAAGAGAATATGAGAATGAGAGAGAATATCAGAGGGAGAAGGGGAAGGGGAGGGAGAGGGAGAATCATCAAGTGAGTGGACCCTTTGATGGCCAGGCAATGACGGCCAAATAGTAACATAGAGAAGGAGAATCAGAAGATCAGACCTATTGTTGGCCAAGTCAAGAAGGCCAACCAGTAATGGGGAGAAAGAATGCAGTGGCTGAGCCAGTCAAGATGAAGCTTGCGAGAAGCCAAGACTAAGGTACAGACTAGATAGGCTGCACAACGTGCTAAGAACCAGGGCCACAGCCAAACCTTGATAAAAGCAATTAGAGTTAAGGCTAATTGAGGGCACTAACCCAGACTGATGGCTGTTGCTAGACCACTTGTTCAAATAAAACTAATTTAGCGGAGAGAATTACTACAGATAGTAAAGAAACTCATAGGGCAAGATGGATTAGAAAAAAGGCTTGCCCTTGTAAAGGATTTGAGACAGTGGCCTCGTCCTGATAGACCTTTGGCTTCTCAGGGTTATGTTGTCATACAACACTATGTTCCATGACGGAAGTAACCATTCCGTTAGCTGGCACACCATTGGCCGCTGGTAGAATTACCATAGGTTTATTCAGCTTGCTGTATTGCAAGGTATACCATAGAGGATAACCTTCTGTTCGAAAGCCAGTGTAAGCTCCATGACTACATTGTATTCCCTATGTGTGATGAAGCCAATTGTGATTGAGGCTTCTGCCTCTCTCTGAAGAATGAGGGCATGGGAGCCAAGACCACATTCGGCCAGATACCTCAATGATGATTGGGATTCATGAGCAGAATGCACATCTTGAGTAAAAGCCCAGGAAGTAGCACAGGCATGTTTTACTGTTAAGTACGAATGACTGGGTGGCTGCCAAATATTTGACAAGCTGCACCCTTTTCATAGAAAGAGGAGTCTGTACAGTGGTACACTAATATACTGTGATGACAAAGAACTAAGCTAGACTTATAGAAAGGACTGTACAAAAGGTTTGTTTCAAGATGTTGCTGGTTTCTTGTGGTGTTGTTCCATTGCCAAATTTTCCAGTGGGGAACTCTCACAGTTAGTTGTGGGCTTTTAAACTCGGAACATGCAAGATTATGTGGCACTGTGCAATAATGAAATCATTACTTGTACTGTGAACAGTGGGGAGTCTCTCCTTTATTGCAACAAAATTACCATAGACCACCCCCCCGTAACAAAAGGGAAATCAGTACATCAACACTTAGATGAAGGATAATGATATTTATTTATTTTATTGATGTATTTGTTTATAATGTGCCAGAAGCCCACAGGCATAAGGGCGCACAGATACATCTGACAAACAACAGGGACAGACATGATGCATGAGATACAGTTCTACCCTATTTATTCAAATATGTGTGTGTTTTCAGGTGTTTTCTAAAAATCAGTAGCCATTTTTCCTGGCGTTGGTCTACAGGCAGGGCATTCCAAGCCTGAGCTGCCTGAAATGGAAAAGACCGGCCATTGCCTCTTGCTCTTTTAACTCAAGAGGTGATCAAGCGATGCGTGGTACTGGAATGTAGAGACCTACTTGGTTCATACAGTTTCATGTTCTGTTTCAAATGCAACTGTGCTTTCCCATAGAGGCACTCATGGGTCAGCGAATTTACTTAAAAACGCACCCTTGTCGCAACTGGTAACCAATGTAGGTCTTACCTCGTGCTGGTTATGTGCTCTCTCCTTGAGGTGTTCTTGACAATCCGAATTGCCTCATTCTGTACTACCTAGAGCTTTTGTATATATTCCTTACTTGCAACGCAGAGCAAAGCATTGCAGTAGTCCAGTCTTGGCATAATGATAGCTCTAACAAGTGATTCACCGTTTTTACATGTTACAAGGAGTTTAATTTGTCTCGGAACTCTAAGATGGTAATGAGATTATTTTTACCACTCCATCCACATGAGCCTCAGCATCAAGAGAAGCCTCCAAAAAGACACCCAACATTTCTACTTTGTGCGACACAGGAATGTAACAAACTTCCACCTAAATATCAGTGTACTCAGTTCCCATCTTAGGCCTAGCTTGACTTGATTCATAGACCAAAAGTTCTGTTTTGGCACTATTTAGGCATAGCCAGTTTGCAGTCATTCAGCACTTTATAACTCTGTAAATCTTGGTTAGCTTTCCTGAGTCTTTCACGTAATCCCCACTAAGCTCCAGCAGCAGCTGAATATCATCTGCGTAATTGGTAAATTGTATCCCCATGTATTCAGTTGGACAGACGGGTCTAATGTAAACGTTGATAAACATGTGCCCTGCGGAACCCCACAATATATATCTGCAGATTCTGAAGACGCGTTCCCCCAACACACCCTTGACCTTCTGTTGCTTAAAAAAGAATTGATCCATTCAATGGTCTCCCCTGAACAGTTATCTGTATGGGCCAGTGTTTTCAATAAGTGACCATGATCTAATATATCAAAAGCAGCAGACAGGTTCAGCAATATCGAAAAGCCCATCTGCTTTTGGCAAGGGTATTTAGCAGCAATTTTGTCAACAATTTTTAACGAGGATTATTAGCAATAGGCATCGGGATAGATGCCTCTTTGCGGTTAAGGTCAGGTTTCTTTTTCTAATTGTGTCACCACAACTTTAATTTCGGGGACAGATTTGTGGGTGAAAGATACATTTGGGAATATTACCAGGAAGGGAGAACAATACTTAATATTTCCTAGGATGAGGGAAGATCATCACCCGGACAAGTAGTGGGATGCATTTTTTGAAGAATTGTTTCCATTTCAACAGTAACAATAGGTTTGAATTGAAATGTTATCATTTACTTTCGTCTAGCCTCAGCTGTTCAAAAACTCCTCCTATGCTTGAACTATTATTGATCTTGGTGCAATAAAAATTAACCTCATCTAAGAAGGCCTGCTCTACTCTAACACAGTCCTCTCTTCCTGGAACAAATGGATGGAATTTCTCCAAATTTCTGAAGATTTCAAAAAAGTGTATTTGTATCATTCTTTGTCTTTTCAATCGTTCTTTTTTGTACATTTAGATTTGTATATTTTTTCCTGTAATGTCCATGATCTCTTATTTCACCCAAGCCTGTCCAGCCTGTCTTGATTTTAAAATGTTTATTTTATTTTTTATTTTAACATCAGTCAGGGCTGGAGTGAACCAGTTCTGATGACATGGCTCATCTCTTATAGTCTTGCATTTTTACAAGAGCCACTCTATCTGGGAGTGTATTTAAGCGCAACCCATAGACATCTGCTAGGGTAATCCTGATCAGTGGTTGTCTCCATAATTTTTTTAAGGTAACTGTCTAGGTCCTCAATATTAATCTTATTCAAATTTCGACTAGAGATGCAATTTATCCGGTAGTATTAGGAAGCATTCTATAAAACGGTGATCAGACAAGATGCATGGCTTTGTCTCCACCATCTCTATGATGATACGTGAGGCCACCCAATCTAACATGTTTCCCGTGTAATTGTGGGTTCTTTATTTTGAATTTTAATTTCCGGATACAGCAGATTCATAGCAGTTACATGTCTAAGGCAAGTAATTACGATACAATAACCAGTTTAGAGTAACGCCCTCTACCCCTGATCCCTCCCCCGGCCATCCAGTCTTTGGGCCTTCCAATGTTGGCTATGGTCTGAGGAAGCGTTTCACCAGCTGTGGTTGGAAGGTCAATGACGGGAACTGGCTGTGGTAGGCCAAGACCGGAGCCCAACAGTCTGTACCATGGTGTAATGTTCCTTCCTATGCCGCAGTGACTTTTTTCGGCCACCAGGATCTCCCAGACTTTGATCCACCATAGGGATATCAGGGGGCCCTCCTGTGTCTTCTATTTCTGGGCCTGGGTTATCTTGGCTGCCAGAAGCAGCTGAGTGAGTAGTTTGGTGGATCAACCAGCCTTTGGGTAGTGCTCGGGATTTGACACTCCTAGCAGGATCGCCTCTGGGTCCATAGGCAATTTGTGCTGTATTATAGCTTCAATGAGTTGCAGGAACTCCTCCCAGAAGGTCTGCGCTTTTGGGCATTCCCACCACATATGGAAAAAGGTTACAAGAGTGCCACATTGCCTCCAGCAGTTCAGGACTATGGATTTCTGAAAGTGGTGTAGGTGCTCCGGCGGAAAATACCATTGGTGAAGGAGTTTTAGAGCACATTCTTTGTTGGTTATGCATCTAGAAGCGGAGTTGATCCTCGTCCAAATGTCTACCCATGTTTGGTCCTCTATGGGGTGCCCCAGGTCTACTTCCCATCTGGCCATGTATGCTGGTTTGGTCACCAACATGTGGACCTGCAGTAGTTTGGATAGTTTGGTAATCAGCCCTCGGCGCGGGCCCTTCCCTATTGCATGTTCAAGGGAGTGAAGGTCCCTCATGGCCCCCCCTGGCGAACCGCAGGCTGCTAAATCCAGTGCCTGATCTGGGCATAGGTGAACCTCTCCGTTTCAGCCAAATGCAAGCGGCTCTTGCATTCTTCTAAAGGAAAGAGGGGCCAGTCTTTGAACAGCTGGGATAGGTTTTGAAGTCCCTTTCAGGACCATCTGCTGAAATGTGATGTGTCCATTTCCGGGGAGAAATCTGGGTTCCTGAGGATTGGCGAGAGAGGGACCAGGCCCTTGAGGAGTTCCTTCCTGCGCAGGGCCCATGCCCATGTGTCCAGGGTAGTTCTGATGGATGATAGGGTGGTCTGCCAACAGTTACGTGCTGTGCCCAATATGTGCAGCAGAGAGCTCAGCCGGAGGGGGCATTTAGCCTGTTCAATTCGGGTCCATTTTGGGGGGTTTGTCTGGTCCACCAAGGCTGTGGCGTGTGCTAGCTGAGCCGCTATAAAATAATTTGAGAGATTGGGAAGCCCAATATCTCCCCACTAGGCCGCTCCAGTCAAGACTTTCAATGGGATTCTCGCCCTACCCCCTTTCCAGACAAATTTAGTTATCTGCTTCAAGTTTTGGTAAATGACCCATTATATGTCCAAATACTATAAATAATTGGTTTGATGGACTGTTTAGTAACAGCTCGCAAAATTTCACAAGTAAAATGGGTATTAGGTGATTGTGACCTATATGTAGAATACTGATGTTTTTGTTGTTTTTTCCCTGTTGGGTGTATTTTATTGTATTTTATTCTTTTGTCAATGTATGTCACAATTGTATTTTTTATGTTGTTTTTAATTTATTTTAACATGATTGTTTGTGTTTTGTAAAGGTTTACTACGTATAAACCATAAACAAATAAAAAATGAAAAAAATATATATATACACACATCTGCTTCTGTAGCTGCATCAGGGGTTGTTTTGGGAGGTGAGCATAGGTACAGGAAGCTAGGCAACCGATTCATTTTACATGCTGTGATTCTGTCTAACCGAGATATTTCTTGTTCTCCCCATCTCTTCAGATCGGCTTCTAGTTCCTTGAACAGGGGGGGTGGGTCCAGTCCTCCGTGTCAAAGGCTTTTGTGGCATCCAAGGTTAAGACTGCCAACTCCTGCTGATCTTGTGCGGCTACTTCAATGAGGTTGAGGCCTCGCCTGATATCGTCTGTGCTCCTTTCTCTGATAAAGCCTGTTTGATCAGGGTCTATGATGGATGGCAAGATCAATGCCAGTCTATTTGCCAGCACCTTGGAGTAGGTGTTTGCATCCACGTTAAGCAGGGATATGGGCCTGTAAGACGTTCACTCCCTCAGATCTTTCCCAGGTTTCAAGAGCATGATTGTGACAGATTCTTGCATAGAGGGAGTTATAGTGACTGTTGCGAAAAGAGTTGAGTTTAGTCATTGGGCAGAGAAGTAGAGGTTGGAAAAGTTTTAAAAATTTCAGTGGATAGCCATCAGGGCCTGGGGACCTAATGTCAGGGTTTTTCGTACTTCCTCAACCTCGTCGGCTGTGATCGGACGTTCCAGAGAGGATCTGTCTACTTCTGATATGCATAGGAGTTTGGCATGCGCTATGAACCGCTCCTTCTGCGATTGCCGTCGTGGCGAGGCTGTCAATGTGCTAGCAAGGTGAGATGTTGCCATTTTCAGCTTCTCCGTATAGGGTTGTGCCTTTGAGGTCTTTCAGGGCTGTGATAAGGTTTTGCCATCAGGTTTTTGCTAATTTGTTGACCAAGTACCTGTTGGCTTTATTGCCGTTGGCATAGTAGCTTTGTTTCGTTCTGATCATAGTCTGGGCCGTGTCTTCTGCATAGTGTGCCTCCAGTTTAGTGCGGGCGAGCCTCAGGAGCTTGGCCGCTTTGGGTGACCATTTCGTCTTGTGGAGTGTTTCCGCCGCTGTTGCAACTTCCCTTTCTAGCTGCTCCCTCCCCTAGTTGCACCTTTTCCTGTATGCCGCTGCTTGGGCGATTAGTCCCCCCCCCATATCACTGCTTTTATTGCTTTAGGTATGCCGCTCCGGGCTATGTCTTATAGCGTGGGAGGGCGTCCGCTCCTACAAATGGACCCCCTCCCTGTTGCCAGTGCCGCCTTCGTTCTTCCCAGCGGGACCAGAGCTGGCCGGGGCACACCCCTTCCTCCTCCGGGGTTATGGCAGCAGGGCTCCGCTCACTGGGTCCTGTCGTCCAGTGCTGGATGGACGACCAGGGCAGTCGATGGTGCAGAGTAGAGGCTACAGTGGGAGAGCGGGCAGCTCCTTCCCCCCTCACTCCGGGTGTGCTTGGGTCGCCACCATCTTGTATTCGGCAGGGTACGCCAGTGCCTCTCTCATTGAAAGATCTGTGGCTATTCTCCTCCGATTCACCCTGTAGATCTGATCAGCTGGACCAGGGGAGGTTCATCAAGCTGCGGGCTGTCTCTGTCCTGGTTCTGAGTTGTTAAACATGGGCATAGTGGCCTGTTCTCGGGTGTTCCACGGAGCTCTTAAAGAGGCGACTGCATTGCCGGCACCTCAAGCCATGCCCCTCATTTAATGTCTATGTTATTTAGGTGTTGTTCTAAACTTAGGGATTCCTTGTCTGAGGAATGTCCACACCACCGATTAAAGTCTCCCAACACTACAGTAACGTAGTTGGGTTTATTTAAGGGGTCAGGAGGGAGGTTGCTCGTTAAAGGCTGGCATATCAGCTGAAGGATGACAGATTACAACAAAATTCACACAATTATTTTCATTAGGAGTGAGTTTTTATATGAATACTCTGTTTTTGCAAACTATGTTAGTTTCAAACATTTGGAGTTCTTTTTTGCTAAAAAAGCAACCCCCATTTGTTGGCGGTTCTTACAGAAAAAGTCATACTGTAAATGAGTAACCATGTCTATCTTGGGACCATGAGAGTCCTTTAGCCATGTTTGTGTTATACACATCACATCAATCCCTTTGTCCATTATATTATCATGTATATCAATGGCATGTGTGGGCAGCAATCTTGTTTATTTAAAAGGACCAATTTTATAGTACCAGTTTCTATTGAAATTTCCTTTGTAGAGAGGTAATTCTTACTCAATTTAATAGTTTTATATTTTCCTAAATCATATGATTTCCAAGTGGCTCATGACGCTGAAGCTCAACTACACTTTCCATATCCTTGCTTGCAGGTGCGACCAATCTTGCTCTTTCACAGATCTTTGATTCGTCGTCATGGACTATGCCCCGGGCAATAGGGGGAGATTTCCAGTTCTTTATAGCACTATTAATACAATTATTTAACATATAATTTTTTTAGAATGAGCATTAATGGGCGTCAATGTCGGCGAGGTAATTTCCCCAAGTTCTGACTTCTTTGCCATTGTTAGTAGGAATATTCATTCCCACCTCAGGTATCCTCACTGGGCTCCTGCTCTCTAAGCAGGTATCCTCCATAAAACTACGAAATATCGCCTCCAGTCTTAATTTGTGAGCCGCCAGTAGCACAGCTATCTCCAGGCGTAGGAACATTTTTTAGGAAAAAAAAAAACCTACAATGTTCTTAGTGGCCGATACTTCTTCGGCTTGTCTGCACACGTGTACTAACGCGGAATAAACGCAGACCAGCTGGACCCTGACCCGCTGCGCTGATGCGCCTGGCAAATAAGATATACTGTGCAAGGACTATGAAACATGGAAGTAGTAGTCCAAGCGTAGAGAGCAGTACAAATGGGCAACAAACCGTTAAAATAAAAGAACGCTATTAGTTTAAAATTGAACAATGTAGTGCTTTCTGATGAGGTACAAACAAATCACTTGAAATTCTAAAAAGCCAAAAAACAGTTTCTAAAATATCAGGCAACACAGGAGATCGAAGTAAAATCTAATAAAGTGCAATGTAATGAATCAGGCAGATTCATACAAGAAAAGCACAAAGCACAACCAGGAGCTGTCTCCATCTACTTGCGTAATTCAAAAGAACCCAAAGTGGGAAGAGAGTTACTTGTGGTTTAAGTGCAAGATATGCAGGAGGACATTCAGGCTGTAGCTCAGCAGACAGGATGCAAGGGTATAGAAAACTGGAATGGCAGCCTGGGATCGTAATGCTGTGTTTCACAAGTCAGCAAGCGGAAGCCTCCCCCATTACCCAATCAGATGTGAAATGTGTACTTTTAAACTAAGTCAACCAATCCCGAATGCTCCCAGTAAAACTTGTACGGTGGAACCTATATGGACATTGCAGCCCCAAACACCGGCTCAGCCAGGAGATGAAAGTTGAATGGCTTAGACTTTTAGTTTGAATGTTTATATTAGCAGCGAGATTTGGTGTTTTGGAGTCTGCTGCAGTGAGGAGGGAGGAAGGAAGGAGGAGGCTTGGAAGTTAAGATTGGAGAAAGGCTTATGAGGAAGGAGAGAATGAACATCAGCAGGCAGATGGAGAAGACAGTGAACATTAAGCTTAAGCTCAGGGCCAACGTGCTGGTCTTGGAAGGAAAACACTGAGCACCATAGGTTCCACACTTAGATGCCGGACTGCGGCATGAAGTGCAATAGAAAAGCACAATTTATTTTTTATGCTGTGTTATTTAATTTGATTCACCTCCCTACATAAGGCCATACAGACATTATTTCAACCATGGGGAAAATGAATGCATGCTTTTTAGTATATAATATTAGCACATGGCGGTGTAGTCACAAGGTCTCCTAGACAATAAGGTAGCTTGGAAGACAGGCTACACCTCTTAGCATGGCCGCATTCTGAGTCTCCTCAGAAGGTGGAAGCTGCCATCTTCCCTGCTGGATAGGTAAGTCCTCTGTGCTACTGCCCCCATCTTCTCAACCATTTTCACCCACCCCAAAGAGGTATTTAGTGTGATACGTGAGCAAACCCATGGGGTTCGTGAGTTTCAATGAACAGCAGGTTTTGTGGCTGCTTCAGTTGCCCCAATCTGCTGGTCCTGTGCTTGAAGCACAAACCTTTATGGAAACTGGCCACCATCTTGCACGCCCCTCCACCACCACCAAGGATGCATAGAGGTGGGATGTTTGCTGCTGTGCCCCAAGCTTTCGACTCTTTCTCCCTGCTCAGTAGTAATACTCATTATGTACAAAGGATTCAACCTGAGTAAGACCATGCAGACTTCAATCCAGTCTCTCTCATTGCTTTGCCCATTCTCTGCACTACTGAGTTGCAGATGCAAGTCCCACTACATTCTGAATTTCCAATGTGGCTTCCCAGGGGATTTGGCCTGATCTTAGAGCCCTGCAACAGAGTGCTGGGGCATTTTGTAGCAGCTGACTTCATGGAAGGAGGCTTTCTTAAAGGGCCCGTCGGTCCAGGAAAAATAGACACCCCTCAATCATAAGGCCATGTACTATATTGGCCGAAGACCAACCGCCTCATGTGTTTAGTATTAGAAATATATAGCCATAAGCTTGACTAAAGTGCGGCCATTTTAAGGTGACTGAAATCGCCATTTTGTTTTCTATCTAACGTTTGCTTTTTGCTTTCTGTTAAAACTGCTTTCTGAAATATTATTCTGCTCTATTAGTGCATAACGCAAGGACGCGAGATACATGTTGAAACATAACTTAGTAACCCAGACAGAAATGCCCGGTCTCCTCCCTCGCATATCCTTTGAAGTAAGCAGCGAGGCATCCTAATCAGTCCACAGGTGCCAGCTAGTCTCGAAAACACAGTAGAAATGCTAGAAACTAATATTAAATGACTTGAATTATGCTCCATTTGCGGCTCCCCTTTCCTGAGCCCTGTAGAGCCCTGGAGAGTAAGTTGACCCCCAGTACACGAATAGAAACTAGGAGATAGCAAGGCCTGGAATGTGTTTCTACCCTGCACGCAGCTTGCTTGCAAGAACAGAAGCATTGTGTTCTTTTAAACAAAGACTTGTGTCTGTAGGCTCGCGAAAATTTCAAACTGTTAAATGAATGTTCGAAGGTGTCATACTTGTCACCATTGTCAATCATCGTGCCCAATTCAAAGGAAATGTATAAGGGGCGGTATTGGATGTGTCACTACTGATTACAAGATGCTTGATTTGTATATATGTAACTGTGGTTTGATTCTCGCTCTCTTGCGTCCACCGAGGTTTGGAAACATGTCGAGGGACGTGGGACCCAGTTGGCCAACTGAGACTATTTGCTTTGCAATAAACCATAGATTTTGGGAACACAACCTCGTGTCTGGCGTATCAGTTCGTGTGTGGCGATTGTGCCTTGTTTCCACACCGAGGGTACCTCAGGGGCCCCTTCAAGATGGCGTCCGAATAGGTACCCTCCCCCACCTGTTCCAATGTGTGCGTTGTAAAATATAGAAGGTGGAGAGAACGGCGAGGACGGGACGATCGAGCCGGGATCAAGAGGTGTTCGGGGCACCCCTGCAGAAGCGATGAGACTCCTTTGCAGATCTGCACACAACTGATCCCTGATCGACGTGCCCAGCCAAAGAACAAGGAGGCGAGGGTCCCGAAACAAGGCAGAGTGAGCCAAGATACGCAGACACAACGTCATTGGTTGCGTCAGTATACGGACGCATTGTGTCTTGAACAGACAACTTGGTTGATCAGGTGAGTCGTGCCCTGATTCAAAGTAATCCTGATATTGGTTGAGAGTTGATTTTGCAAAATCAAACACCCAGTGTAAGTTTGATTAGCCAAGGTTAAAACATGCCTGGGGTATTGTCCACCTTAGCAGGATTTTTCTGCTGCGGTAGACAATCTTTGGAAACTGGCCAGGTCGTACCGCCTGTGGGGACGCCGGCGTATGAGATGTATGTGAAATATGGTGTGGGAGCGATAATGTTTTGTGAGACTTGGCATAGGCAAACCAGAAAACAGGAAGATTTTCAGTGGCCGAACCATGGGAGTTTTGAGATGACGAGAATAGAAGGTGTTGATGAAAAAGAAAACACGTCCTGCAGCATTTGATGTCCTTAGGGACTGGAGAAGGGAAGCTATGCTTCGTTGGAGAAGTACAGAGAAACATGCGCGCAGGCATACGTCGAAAGCAGAGAGAGCGAAAGAAAATGAGGAGGAGTGGAATGATAGTTTGAGAAAATCAAATAGACCCGATCAGTCGAGTATAGAAAAAATATACCCACAACGAGAATTGCATTCATCAGATGAATTGACAAATAAAATACTGACTTATACAAAGCGAGGCCCAAGGGAAGAAACTAAAAAGACCGTGTCAGTAACCATTGCTCAGCCCCCACCTATTGTTCAGCCCCTCCCTACTGATCAAATTCCAGCACACCCACAGACCACACAATCAGCCCCTCCCATTAGCCAGTCAGCGCTGCAACAGACACTTCCCGTGTCCCATCTGCCCCGTCCTGTAATTGAACTTCAACTTGTTGAAACAAGAGAAGGGACCGGACAAAGTGGATGCGTGAGAGTGACTCGTAGTGCGATCAGCAAGGAGAGAAGACGGTAGCTGCAAGAACAGGCAGAAATGTATATAAACGGGAATGATGGAACGTCAGCGGTAGCTTCGATGTATGACTTCAGGAGGAGCAATGAAAGACAGGTAGTGTTGGAATGCATGGAGGAATATTTAGTGGCGAGATGGAAACAGTTAATGGGGAGGCTACTGCCACAACGGTTGTTGGATTTGAATGCGTTAGCACGATGTAGAGGGAGAGATGAAGAAATAAGGGAACATGTAGACCGACTTTTTGAATTAAAGAATGAACTTGATGAATATGCTGAAATGTTTGCCACGCCTGGGTATAGGAGTAAAGATATTATGAGACATAGGAAGGAAGCCGTAGAGCCCTATATACAGCAGCGATTTTTGCCGTCGTCAAGACAGCCAGGCGATAAACTAAGTATGTATACGAGAGGCGTTAAAATGGATTTCAGATCCTAGTATCCCCAAAATGGAGATACATGAGATATTTGATGAATACCCCGTGCCCATGAAAAGAAAAGCACTGCAGACAATGGATGAACATTTGATAGACAAAGATATAAATGATTCGGTAGCCCCACTGAAATAATGTCAGTATGCAAGAGAGCACTAGAACGTGGAACAGGAGAAACAGCCTCATCACCTGACTTGGGTATACTATTGCATATGAGAGAAGGGGGAGGAACAGTGAGTGCGGTATTTCCCATGAGAGAAGTCCCACCTACTTTTGTGCCTAAAGTAGAGATTCCTGCAGTAGGCAACCAACCAGCAAGAGTAACGGAAGCACATTACACAGCACAATATGTGCATGTCCCCTTCTCCAGACAGGAAGTGAATAACATAAAACAGATGATTCCTGATGTAAGAAAGAATCCCGCTAGATTTTATTAAGAAGTAGAGGCCTGCCTGCAATCATCTGTGCTCACCATGGGTGACATAGATCTAATATTCCCAGTAATCCTGCCAACAGATATATGGAAGCAAATAAGAAAAGTGGATGATGACACGGCCTATGGCGCCACATGGGCGAATTTAATACTGGAGGATAGGGATAAAGAGCTGGGGGGAATAGCCAGGGCCAATCATGGTAGCATTACCAGCACGAATAACACAGAAATTGAAAGAAATTGTTCCGGAGAAAACAATTCAATGGGACAAATTGACTGCATGTGTTCAGGGCAAGGGTGAGTTAGCTACAGATTATTTTAATAGATTTGAGGAAGTATTCACAGACTTTAGTGTAGTGGACAGGATGTGAGCACAGAAGCAGGGAAAAGACTATTTGTCGATAAGTATGTGAGAGGGTTAATACTTCCAATTCAAAACTTAATGACATCAGAAAGTGCATGGCAAGCAAAAATGTTGAGCGAAGTATTACACATGGCCCAATATTATGAGGACAGAGTGAATACGGAGAAAGAGAAAGAGGTGAAGGATAGGGCGAATTTGAAAACAAGGGTGCTACTCCAGCAAGTGGCGGGACACAATAGAGGAAGAGGTAATGCACAAGGCAGAGGTAATTCGAACATGCATGGAGGGCCTCTGGGATTGAATCAGTGTGCATATTGCAGAGAGAAAGGTCACTGGCGAGCGCAATGTCCACATCTGCAAAATAGAAATGGGTATAGCCAGAGAAGACAGCATAGGGGGCATCCAGGAACAAATGGGCAGAATAGAATAGCATGCAGCAGGACCAAAATAGCCAAGGGAATAGTGCTCAAAGTCAGAACCAAGCTCAGAATCAAACTGCCTCTACTCAGAATCAGAACCATCAAAACATGCATAATGGGAATAGAGGGGAGAGGAACATTTTTGACATCCAATCAAATGCAAACTATAATTACAGCAGCGATTACACATCGGATGATGTGTTGTTTCCCCAATAGGACAGCCCAAGACAGGGGTCGGAACCAGTGCCTATTCCCGTGAATCAGAAAGGACCCTACCTAGAAATGAAAGTCAGGAATAGAGAGCATAGCTTTCTTGTAGACACAGGGACACAAAAATGCTCGATAGATCATCACTTGGTTCTAGAAATACCACTGTCAGGGCAAAGAAATATTTCAGTAGAGTTCGCAGGTACCCCAGTAATAAATCCAGTGTCCAAACCAGTACCAGTAACATTAGGTCCATTCACTTAATATTGTCCATTTCTCTTAACAGAAAACTGCGGGGAAAATTTGTTAGGATTAAATCTATTGAAAAAAACTGAGTGCAGTTATCCACTGTACGCCAGATGGAGTATTTTTGACCATTTCACCACAGAATGTACCAGTATCTGAATTTTTGTCCAAACCTTTGCCAGGAGAATTGAGTCAGGTGCCAACTTGTATATGGGCAGTGAATGACAATGATGTGGGATGCTTGAAGATAGGGCCAGTGAAAATGTCTCTGAAAGAAGGAGTAACGTTACAGCGTATTCCACAATACAAAATCTCAGCAGAAGGAGAGAAAGGATTGAAAAGTATTGTGTCTGATTTGGTAAAATTGGGAGTGATTGAAGAGATTACAGGCAGGACATGTAACAGTCCCATTCTTCCGGTGTATAAGAAAGGAGGTAATGAGGTACTGTATCGTTTTATAATTGATCTGCGTGCACTAAACAAGGTAGTAGATCCTCAATTCCCATTGGTTCCAGACGTTACCACAATTTTAACAATGATTCCTGCCTCGGCAGAATACTTTAGTGTTATTGATTTGAAAAATGCTTTTTTCAGTATTCGAGTACAAAAAGAAAGTAGATCTGTTGGCCTTGACGTTAGGAGGACGATCATTCACATTCATACACATTCCACAGGGCTACACTGAGTCCGAGTATTTATAGCACAGCATTGAAAGAACTAGATATGCTAGAATTACCGGCAGGTTGTGTATTGTTACAATATATAGATGATTTATTGATCGCTGCAGATACAGAAGGGATTTGTAAAAAGAGTACTGTTTTACTATTAATACTCTTAGCAGCGCATGGCCATAAAGCGAGCTTAAAGAAGTTCCAATATTGTCGAAAGGAGGTGGTTTATTTGGGTTACCTACTTTCGAGAGAAGGGAGAAGACTGACGCCAGAGAGGATAGAAAGCCTTTCTGGTATGCCTATTCCAAAAACACAAAAAGGAGTCAGAGCTATAATAGGCATGGCTTCTTATTGTCGGCAGTGGATTGTGAATTTTGCTTTGATTGTGAAGCCAATGGTGGAATTGACAAAAAAGGATGTGGTGATGCCTTTGCAGTGGAATGAAGAATGTCAGAGCATTTGATCTGCTCAAAACTGCATTGTGTTCTGCTCCAGTTTTGGGCACACCAAATTATGAGAAAATGTTTAGACTGTTTGTACATGAGAATGAAGGCTGCGCGTTGGCTGTTTTGTCACATGAACAAGGTGGAAGAAATAGGCCGTGCGGCTATTTTTTTTCTGCGCTGGACCCTGTAGAGCGCGCATTACCACAATGTTTGCGAGCTGTTGCGGCGGCTGCTGCGACAGTGAAACAAACGGAAGGGATGGTATTGGGGCACACCTTCATTTTGATGGTGCCACATGCCATAGACGTTCTGTTAAATAGAATGCAGACGCAACACCTCACCTCAGCTAGATTGACTAGATATGAAATTGTCCTTTTTGCGCCACACATCCAAATTATGAGGTGTAGCGCTTTGAATCCTGCAGAATTAATGCCACTGCCCACGGAAGAACTTGGTGAGAATGAATCACCTCCCCATGATTGTTTAATGGTTACTGAGGAAGAAACGAAAGGAAGAATTGATTTAATAGACACCTCACAAAAAGAGCCAGATGGAGAGTTGTTTTGTGACGGCTCTCGTTTTAAACTACCTGATGGCACATCAACGGCTGCTTATGCTATCACCACGTTAAAGAGTATTGTGAAAAGTAAAAGAATCCCCTACAACTCTGCGCAAGCAGCGGAAATAATAGCCTTAACCAGAGCCTGTGAGATCTCTGAAAATCTGTGTGTAAACATTTATACTGACAGCCAATACGCTTTTGGCGTGGTTCATAACTTTGGCCGACTCTGGGCTGAGAGGGGTTTCCAGACATCATATGGGGCCAGAATCCAACATGGCCCTTTGATTGTACGATTGCTGTCTGCACTTACGTGTCCGAAGCACTTAGCAATAGTGAAATGCGAGGCGCATAAAAAAGTAACATGTAAAGTGGGAGAGGGAAAAGCATTTGCAGACAGAATTGTGAAGCAAACTGCCACTGATTTGAATACCAAAATGTTGACAGTACAGTCCGAGGAGGTGCCCTGCATGATAGAAAATGGAATTGCTACTTTCAAAGAGATGCAGGCAGAAGCCACTGCTGATGAAATACAAGGGTGGGCTGAGGGCTCTTCAGAATTAGATCTAGAAGGTTGCTGGGTAGACAAGAAGAGTAGAAATTGGATGCTGCCCAACTCCTATGTAACTGCAATGGGCACGATGGCCCACAGCCCTACTCATATTTGTGCTAAAAAGATAGTTCCGCATCTAGCCACACATATGGGAGAATGCACACAAAGAAAAATGCTGAGAGGCTGGCTCAGAGCTGTGTCACGTGTCTGCAACACAATGTGGGAAAGGGAACAGTGACTCCAACAGGCAGTTTTGGTCCTCCCTCTATGCCTTTTGAGGTAATCCATTTTGATTTCATAGAGATGGAGGGATGCCAAAACTTGAAGTATGTCCTAGTGGTCATATGTGCATTCAGTAAGTGGGTGGAAGCATATCCATTGAAAGTCTGTACCGCCATGCGCACTGCAAAAGTAATGTTGAAGGAATACTTCTCCCGTTTTGGTCCGACCCGTGTCATATGGTCAGACAATGGTCCGCATTTTGTGGGCGCAATGATATTACAGATTTGCGCAGGTCTCCAGATTGATAAGCGATTCCATTGTTCTAGACACCCCATGAGTGCTGGTCTTATTGAACACCACAACGGCATCTTGAAGTCCAAAATAAGCAAAATATACGCAGGAAACAAGTTAAGCTGGGTAGACTCACTACCACTAGCGTTACTGTGCATGCGTACATCTGTGCAGGCAAGAACTGGGCTCTCCCCTTACGAAATCGTGATGGGGACACCGGGGAATGTTTGGTGTGCACCTCAGCCTGAAACGGCTGTGGGAACTCTAATATCCTGCGCTCAGCATTTTCTGTAATCTTTTAATACAGAAATTGCGTTTGATTCATCAGCAGGTGCAGGAGGCATTACCGATAAGATACACTGGTTCGGGACACGCACTGGAACCCAGAGAGTGGGTCCTTATCAAGAACTTTGAACGGAAGACATCACTTGCACCCAGGTGGCGTGGACCCCATTTAATATTCCTAACAACGCAAACGGCCATTCGTGTAGACAGAAGGAAAGCGTGGATTCACGCAACCCACGCTAAAAAGGTCCCGACACCATCTGAAAAACTGCCTGATCGAGACGACCAGAAAGAGACAGCGGTCCCAGAAACAAAAGAGACAGTTGCCAGTTCTTTGCCACAAAATCTGCCTGATCCTGAAACAAAGCCTGAAAAGATTGCTGTAAAAGAGGAAGGGCAAAGAATGCCCCAACGTTGTCCAGCAGAATCTGCATCACTGCTGGCTGACACAAAACGTGTACCGCTTTGGCACCCACCCTCTCATTACGCCGCAGCCTGAATCGAAACCTGCATCACCACTGTGGCGCCCACCATCTTCTGCTATTGCGCCACAGGCTGACCCCGAGCTTGAGTCTGGAAGTGCGTCCGCACTATTCATTGATCACAAGATACCAGGAGCGAGGCGGTACAATCTACGGAACCGGAAGAAGGAGTGATCAAAGAACAAGTTACTTTCTTACCTGGTAACGTTCTTTCGATGGGATGGTCCGACGACGTATTCCATATCTATGACATGTAATCACCACAGCTGTGCTGCTTCAGAAACTTTTGTCTGCGTCCTGCGTCGATTACGTCGATGCGCCGTCGTCGAGGGCCTCCTCCGACGTCCGACATCATCCGATGTGATAAGTAGGACGCACGACGCCCGTACCCTCAGTTGTAGTTTTTTCCCCCAGAACGTGTGACACTAGTCAACTGCCAGTCAGACACAAAGCCTTGCGGAACGTAAGCTGCAATCGCAAAAGAAATTCTGCAGCGGGGAAGGCAGGGCGGGAGCGATATGGAATAAGTCGTCGGACCATCCCATCGAAAGAACGTTACCAGGTAAGAAAGTAACTTGTTCTTCGAGGGGATTGGGTCCTCCGACGTGTTCCATATCTATGACAGACTCCCAAAGAGGTACCAGAGCAAGGAGGAGGGAAAGAATTTAGAATCAAAATTTAGAAGAGCCAATCAAATAGCAGAGCAAAGGACCGCCTTGCCAAAGGCCAGATCCTGTGCTCGGATGGAATCGAGGGAATAGTGACGTACAAATGTATGTACTGAAGCCCAGGTGGCTGCATCACAGATGTTGCGAATAGGAACACCCCTCTGCAGGGGAGTAGACGCAGCCATACCCCTGGTAGAATGGGCCCGCAAGCCAGCCGGTGGGTCCTTGCCCGCCAAGCGGTAGCACTCCGAGATGGCCAAAATAATCCAGCGAGACAAAGTCTGTTTCGTCACAGCTTGCCCCAAACGCTTTCCAGCGTAACCAATAAAGAGTTGATTGTCCACTCTGACCCGGGACATGCGTGAAACATAAAAGCTTAAAGCTCTCTTAGGATCAAGCCTATGGAGCCTCTCCTCTTCCTTACCAGGATGCGGAGGAGGATAGAATGCCGGAAGAACAACCTTCTGGGCCAAATGAAATTCCGTCACTACCTTCGGAAGAAAAGAAGGACGAACTCTAAGGACAACCCTGTCCTTGTGAAATACAGTGAAGGGTGGCTTAACTGAAAGTGCCTGTAACTCACTCACTCTGCGAGCGGAAGTAACCACAACTAAAAACACAGTTTTCAGAGTTAACAGCCTCAAAGGGCAAGAATGTAAAGGCTCAAACAGAGCACCCATAAGAAACTTAAGAACAAGGTTTAAATCCCAACCGGGCACCAGGAAAGGTGACGGAGGGAACACATTAGTGAGCCCTTTCAGAAACTGTGAAATTAAAGGGATTTTAAAGTAAGAACACTCTTCAGACGAGCGCTTAAAGATGGACAGCGCCGCCAGGTAACCTTTAATGGTACCCACTTGCAAGCCCCTGTGGGCCAAAGAAAGTAAAAAGGACAGAACCATGGGGATGTCACATGCAAAAGGATCCACATTCTGAACTCTGCACCAGTCGCAGAACTTACGCCAACGGCACAGAGACTTTGTTGCTGGCCTTCGGGCCGAAAGCAACACCTCCATCACGTCTTCAGGGAGGTCCCAATCCCTATACCTCAACCTTTCAGAAGCCAAGCGTGAAGGTTGAGGGATTTGACCTCTGGATGGAGAACCTGACCCCCCTCCCGTGAGAGCAGATCGTCTCGGTAGGGAAGACGACGCGGAGGGCAGATGGACAAGTCGAGAAGGTCCGGGTACAACGTCCTCCGAGCCCACGCCGGAGCAATGAGGATCATCCGGGAACCGAACTTCCGTAGCCTCCGCAGCACTTGCGGGATGACGGGGACTGGAGGAAACGCGTACAGCAGCGGGAATGACCACTCCACCACGAACGCGTCTCCTAAGGCTCCTTTTGGAGGAAATTCCCGCGAGCAAAACCTTTCGCACTTCCGGTTGACACTGGAGGCGAAGAGATCCACTTGAGGGGTCCCCCAAAGGGTGAAGATCTCCAGGAGAATCTCCCGAGCGAACTCCCACTCGTGAGAGATCGTGCTCTGCCTGCTCAGAGTGTCCGCCGTCACGTTTTTGTCTCCGGCCAGATGAACTGCCGAGATCGAAACTTCCTGCTGGATGGCCCAGAACTCGAGCTGCATCGCCTCCCTGCACAGAGGAAGTGACCCTGCCCCCCCTTTTTGTTGAGGTAGTGCATGGCCACTGTGTTGTCCGTCAGGATCCGGACACTCTTTCCTCGCACAGTCGGCAGAAAAGCCTTCAGGGCAAGCCTGACGGCCCTCAGCTCCAACAGATTGATATGGAGTCTGGACTCCGACTGAGACCAACGACCGCTGACTGTCAGCCCGTTGGCATGAGCTCCCCAACCCGTGAGGGATGCATCTGTCACGATCGTCACCTCCGGCCAGGGAAGCCAAAATGGAGCCCCCTTCATCAAGTTGCCTTCGACGGCCCACCACAGAAGGTCCCGGGCGACCGAGGGCGGCACCTGAAACGGGTCCGACATCCTGCCGGAGGACTGCGACCATTGCGTCTTGAGCGCCCACTGCAAAGATCTCATCCGCAGGCGAGCCTCTGGCACCAGAAGAATGAGGATGCCATGAGGCCGAGCAACCTCAAGAACTCGAACGCTGGGAGCGTCTGGGCATGCTGAAACTTGTGCACCATCTGCTGAATGTGAAGAGCCCTCACCTGGGGAGGAAAACACTGCCCCAGGGAAGTGTCGAGCACTGCTCCGATGTACTGGAGCCGCTGTGTTGGCGTCAAATGGGACTTCTTTAAATTGAGGGAGAAGCCCAGCCTGTGAAGGGAGTGGCAGGCGACGGACAGATGATCCAGGACTTGCTCGGGAGAGCTCCCCCTGATCAACCAATCGTCCAGGTAGGGGTAGACGTGAATCCCCCCTTGCCTGAGATGCGCTGCCACCACCACCATGAGCTTGGTGAAAACCCTCGGGCGGAGGTCAATCCGAACGGCAGGACCCGAAACTGAAAGTGCGAGTCCCCAACCGCGAACCTCAGGTACTTCTTGTGCTTGGGATGGATCGGCACATGGAAGTAAGCATCCTTGAGGTCGAGTGACACCAACCAGTCCTGAAGCTGAAGGGCCTGGAGGACTTGAGAGAGAGTAACCATCTTGAACTTGTCCTTCCCTGAGGAGTTTGTTCAAACCGCGCAAGTCCATGATGGGTCTCAATCCCCCGTCTTTCTTCGAAATCAAAAAATAAGGGGAATACCATCCCTTGTTCCTCTCCGCTACAGGCACCAGTTCTATGGCGCCTTTCTCCAGCAGGGCTTGAATTTCCTGCGCAAGGAGCGGATCCGGACTCTGCAAAGAGAGGTTCCCCGGTGGATTGTCGCGAGGCCTGTGCCGAAAGGGAAGACAGTAGCCGTGGGTTATGATCTCCAGAACCCACACATCTGAAGTAATGGCTTGCCACTCTACAAGATGCTGCGCCAGCCTTCCCCCAAACGGCGAACCATGGGACATGGCCTCATGACTGAGTGGGAGCGGCCGCGGCGTTACCCGAGGGCAAAGAGGCAACTGCCCGAGCGGCCTTGGCACCACGGGTACCCTGTCGTCCACCTCTGGTACCCCTGCGTTGGCCTCTTTGACTGCCAGCTCCTCTCGCCTTACTGAAGGACGAGTAATAGCGAAAGGAACCACCCCTCCACTGTTGTCCCCTAGGACGAAAAGGCGGAGGTTGGCGAACTGTAGCGCCCAACGACTTCGCTGCAGCTTTCGAGGTCTGCAACCTCTCAAGGCTCTCGTCAGCCTTGCTGCCAAAAAGGTGTTCACCGTCAAAGGGCATGTTGAGGAGCCGAGACTGCACATCAGGAGCAAACCCCGACTTCCGCAACCACGCAAACCTGCGTATCACGGTGCTCGCCGCCATGGACCTACTGATGCATTCAGCTAAATCCAAACCCGACTGAACGGACTCACACATGGCATCCTTACCATCCTGGACCATAGCAAGGAAACCATCCCGTTCGTCCCCTTCGGGAATATGATCAGCCGCTAACGCAACACAGTTCCACAGATTGTGTGTGAAACGAGACAAGGTACAAATGGAGTTGGCCGTCTGAAGCGCCATACCACCAGAAGAAAACACTTTCTTCGCCCAGCCATCAAAACGTTTGTCGTTCCTATCAGGAGGGATGGTAGGATAAGACGCCTGCTTTGCCGGGGCCGTGGCCGCCTGCACCACCAAACTCTCCGGAGTGGGGTGCCTGGTCAAGTAGCAGGGGTCGCTACTGGCTGGACGGTATTTTCGCGACAAGGATCTGCCCACCGCCGGGAGGCTCTCCGGAGCAGTCCAAGCCGCCGCCGCCACCCTTCTCTGCAAAGCCATATGGAACGGCAGTACCGGATCAGTTGGGGGACTAACCTCAAGGATGTCCGTCAGATCATCCTGCACAAACTCCCCTGGGGGAGCAGACCATCCCAAGTACTCAGAAACCCTAGCCATAAGGCGCCGGTACGAGGAATCGGCATGAGAGCCAGGCTCAGGCCTACAAAACTCCACCTCCGGAGAGGTGTCCAGTCCACTGGCATCATGCAGTGACTGTCTCAAATCGTCAAACTGACTATGGCCCGAGACAATTTCATCTGGAACCTGACTAGGAACCAGGCCATCAGAATCCTCATCCGCCTCTGAAATATAGTCCAGGTGGCGAAAAGAAGGCACCCGAGAGTGCTTGCTCTTAACCAGAGCCTTCCTAGGGGGTTCTCCCGTGCCACGGGGTACCTCCGACACGAAAGGCGTCGATGGCGTCAAGAGAACCGGCATCGGCGCCTTAGAGGATCGGCGTCGAGGAAATCAGCGTCGACGAAATCGGCGTCGACGTCAGATGCAGCGCCTCCAGCATCGGCGGCGTCGACACAGTCCTCGAGGCCAGAGCCCCGAGCGTGTCCCTCGACGACCTGAGCGTCGACGGCTTCCTCGGAGCCGGAGCCTCGAGAAAGCCTGTCGACGCCCTCGACGCCTCAGACGTCGATGTCTTCCTCGAAGACCTCACAGGTGCACACGGTCTCGAACGCGTCGAGGACCGGGACCTGGAACGGGTAACGTCGAGAACGAGTCTCCTTGTCCGAACGGGACCTCTCCTGTGACTCGTGCCGACCACTCTTGCGAGCGGTGTCTCTCGACCTCTCACGACCGACCCCACTCGGGGCGCGGACGGCTTAGTACCCTGCGACTCAAGAATCGCCAGCATTTTCTTCCCGAAGGAAGCCCATTCCTCCGGCGTCGCACGGCTGGTGGGGTAAGCGACGTGCCGGACAGAGTCCTCCGAAGAGGACCTGGAAGACGACCGGTGTCGGCGCTTCCGAGAATGCCTCGAAGAGGCTGAGGAGTGGCGAGACCGACTCCTAGAAGGAGACCCATGAGACTTCCGACGATGACGCGGAGAGTCACCCCTCGAATCATCCGTCGAAAGCCCCGCAGACTTCGACTTCCTGGGCTTGGACACCCGACCTACCGACAACTTCTTCTTACGTTCATGTAAGGCTTTGGACGTGAGCGACTGGCAGTCGATAGTCATCCGTGTCGTGGGCCTCCCCGAGGCACCAGAGGCAGGCGTCGTGCGAGTCCGTCACCGACATCTTGGACCCACACTCCCCGCACTTCTTGGAACCCGGACGCGGGGTCAAAGACGAAGTAGAAGACATCTTCACACAAAGGATTTTCACAAAACGAACAGGTTCGAAGGACCGAGAAGAACAGAACTCTTTAAAGAGTCGAGGCGTGAACCGAGAATCACGAAGCAACACGTTCGCGGAAAAAACGGAACTGAGGCTACGGGCGTCGTGCGTCCTACTTATCACATCGGATGACGTCGGAGGAGGCCCTCGACGACGGCGCATCGACGTCATCGACGCAGGACGCAAAAAAAAGTTTCCGAAGCAGCACAGCTGTGGTGATTACATGTCATAGATATGGAATACGTCGGAGGATCCAATCCCCTCGAATCTATATTTCTTTTGATCTTTGTTGCCTCTGTTTCCTATTCCCGGATGAAGTAGGAACCGGAGGCCTAGAGGAGAGCAGCGTGAGGGTTGTGCAAACCGGACAGCCCAAAAAGCGAGGCTCCTCGGTGCAAAAAAAAAAAAATCCATGTGCAGATCACCCCTCCCGGACAAGAGGGCCTCACATGGTACGAAGGCAATTGATAACTGCTCTGGAGTTCTTTGAGCAATGTGCAAAAGCACAGAGATCATGCCCAACACAAAGCAATCCAGGCTGCTAAGAACTGGCAGAACAGACTGTTGACATTTACGGAACTCATTGACATTCCACCGAATTCAACGAAGAGAGATATTCACAATCAACATTGCTGAAGAAGAAGAACCTTGAGAGAAAAATGCTGAAATCAGCTTTTGCCCCCTCCTGCACCACTGCTGATAATCAATTGGACATAGAAACCGGAAAGTTACACAAAAAAGATTACTGAAAAAATTGTATGCTGATTTTAACAATATTAATCTGTGTGATGAGTATAATAGCCCCGATAATGACAGCACTGGTATTATGGTACTTAGAAGAAATGCACCCATTAGAAATTCTCTTGCCTGTAAGAAACATTGCCACTACTGAAAGCCTGGTACATGTAATTACTTACACTCTGTCCCCAATGGAAGAAAGACATAGGGAAGGATATGGTAACAATGCATTACTGCAAATAATGAATATGACACATTCAATCCTGAGAAAGAATAATTGTTGGGTGTGTGCCCACTTGCCACAGCATAGTGGTAAGGGGATTAGTTGGTATGTGCAGCCACTGACATTGAGTACTGCATGCAGTGCATCTCTGAGTACATTATACTATGGGAAATGGAATAAGATTGAAACGGATAAATTAGATAGCACAAACATGAATGAATTTGAAGAGATAATCATGAAACCTGTAGGTTGCTCCAGATTTCATAGAGCATGAATAATGATACCAAAAGTTACACCTTCCAAACTTATGCCACAAGCTAGATGGTCTGCACCATATAAATCATCTGTAATCACGTTTCATATGAGACTAGAAGGAAATAAAGATGCAGTGCCCCCTTCCTATACAGTAAATTACAGCCCACGTTCCGTGCCTTTTTGCTTAGAAAAGAAAGGCTCCTATTCATTAGGGACAGTCACTAGATGCATGAATATAGCGATTCTTGATAGGGAAGTAGAACCTGTATATTTAGGTGTGTAGTGATACACAAAATTGCAACCTTGACAATCAGGGCTTTAGATGACAGCATTAGCCGCTGAAAGCCAATAGTGTATTCAAAGTATGTGCTAAAAATGCTGACATTAGTCTGTTGTAGCACTTCCATTATGCAGTAGTGAGCTACAAGGAATATGCAGGCCTAGTATGAGTGATAGGTCACATTATGCATTGTTGATAGACAGGCAGGGAGGGGGCCCTAGCTCTGTAGGTAATGGACATTTTTGGAGTGTTTGGAACATTATGGCACCTATATAGCGCTTAGATAGCCAGTCTTAAGCGCTATAAACACTAAGCTATGAGTGCATGCCTTTTAGAGCTTGCAGATGGGGTTAATACATCCCTGCTTCCCTTAGAATATTCTGCCTCACTAACGGTAGCCCTGCATGGCCCCAAGCTAATCTCCTTTTCTCTGGGAAGGTACTGATAAGACATTCCTGAGCTCTCGCGCAGATGAGCCAGGGAGGGGCTCAGAAGAAGGAGCAGTGGAAATTAACAGAGTTGGGTTTTTTTCCATGAGCCAGCCTATATTTTGCACAGGGAAAGTTCTGGAACTGTGCGTCACGGACGGGCAGCACGAGATTATAAAATACACATGCTCACATGACTCGGGTGGGAGATCGTCCTGTGGACTTGGTTCGAGCAGATCAAGTGCCCGGAATTGGAGCTCTTGACGGCATCCTGCAGCGCTGTTCTCTGACTGAGCGGGGCTTGTTACAGCTATCTTATGAGGGCCAGGGTCTCCCAGTGCTGATTGAAGGGGCGTAAGACTGTGTTTCTCTATGTTTCTCTATGTTTATCTAAGTTCTATGTTTCTCTATATTTTGCATTTCTCTAAGTTTTGTGCTTTGTAATCTTCTCTAACTTGAATACCAAATGTATATGAAATTCACTGTTTAGAATAAATACTAAAACTTATTGAAGGTGTCATTGTCACTAGCATGAGATCACTGCTCTGCACAATAGAACCTGTATTTTGGGCTGAATTGGCTAATTATTGCTCCCGAGGGCTGGCCCCGAGGGAGATTTTGCTCATATCAAGACATTTGGTGGCAGCTTTGTGGGATTTGTGAAGAGCAGTGCCTTGCTGTGAAGTGACAAATTGTGTGAGAGAACACAGTGCAGAGTGAAGAGCAGGCTGTCGCATTTCCTTGGGGGTCTCACTGCAGCTCTGAGACTTCAAAAGACAGCAGCGTTGTGTCGGCTTGCCGTGGCCGATAGCTTGTGTGGTTAAGACTCCCTTCAGTAAATCAGTCGTGACTGACTTATTGCTTGGGAATGGAGCCAGGGAGTACAAGGCGATAAACAAGCGGGAAATGGCTTTGTTTAAAGCGCTCCGATGAATGGTCAAGAAAGATGTATGTTCAATTAGGAAAGAATCTTATCATGCGGTTTCCCTAGTTTAAAGTTGTAATTTGAAATGCAAAGTGAGACGGAGTTCTCATCTCTATTCTGTCATGAGGGCAGGGAAAAATAATTGCAAGGATTTGACATGCAAATTGTGAATAGTAATTTAACCATTGACTCAGCCCCAGTGTGCTAGCGAGTGGGGGGCTGTAATGTTCGGAGGCGAAGGTTCGCTTTTTTGATGTATGCTTTTGAAGTGTTGACATTCCTGAAAAATAACGTGGGGAATGAGCCGTGCTTAGGAGAAAGAGTAACATCTGTGCTGAGAGCCTAAAGGGTTTGTTTTTCTTTTGGCAACTGTACGTTCCATGTGCTGGTGGCGAATTCTGTTTAAAGGAAACACACTAAAATGGTTATATTGTATTTTAAGCTGTGCCATGCTTATAATGGGTGAGAGACTCACTTAAAAAAAAGAAAGTGAGTGATGTTATTTGGATTTTCGATTTTTGTGTATTGATTTGAAATTGCAGAATCAGTTTGCAATGGTTTGGGGGGAAAAAACAATTTATATTTTTCTAAATTGCCTCTAAATTGCCCCTGGAGTATTTTTGACTGTTCCCACGCTATACCATGGATTTGTACTGTTGCCTTATAACTGATGCATGTTTGGAAATAGTGACCGGTTGACTGTGATACATGGTGAAAAAATGTTGTTGACACATTTAACAGCCCACAAGCAATATAGAGTGTGGGTTGTTATTGCAGGAAAACCGTGCAGGGGGCTGCACTAAACATGGCATTTTTTAAATGCACTGAAATAAGTGGTTATATTCTGGCAATGGTACAACAGAATGAAAAATCTGTGTGTGATAAGATAGCACAAAGATTTAGTGGGTTGTGGGTTCTTTTGAAAGATCGCACATTGCATTGGAGTGAGCTCGTGAAGCCAAACTACAAGGTTACGAGGAAGAAGAGAAAAAAAAAATGTATGCTTTTAAATGAGACATTAATCAGTTTAAAACAGGCTAAAAGACGCTTTGACATTTTGCTAAATTACATGGAGTAGAATCTGATGAGAAGAAAAAGTGCCTCTTTTGAAAATAAGAGTCTTGCTGTGTGTGCAGAGCTTGTGCCTTGAAGCTGTCTTGGGCGAGGTGCAGGAAGGCAAACAAAAGCAGAATACTGCACTCCTGTTTAATGCAAGAAAGAGTTAATCTGGATGAACTGTCTGAAACGAGTGCCTTTCCATTGAAGCCGCCACAGTAAGAGTTATAGGCAAAGAGATAAGCTTGCTGCGCGAAAGATAAACAATGACATTCCTGCATTCCATCCCCTGTGAGAGACACCCAGTGTGAGCAAAAAACTGAGGAGAGGGGGTGCAAAGACAGAAATGTTGATCAGAAGTAAATAATTTGCCCAGTAACACTGGAAGGAAAACAAAGGCTGCATGCAGGATGGCAGATGGGCACATCACATCTGAACATTTGGGGAACCTGTGCATCTGTGAATGGGCTAAGAAAAGACAGCTGTCCATTCCAACAGACATTGCCTTGCAAACCGCATTCCCATGCACCATGTGATGTGATGTGAAGTGAAACGCTATTGCTGTGCAAGCTGCATCCCAGTGCTCCATGTGATGTGAACTGAAGTAAAGCGCTGTGCACTGGAGAAGAAACCTCTAGGCGCTTTGAGAAGAGAGAATACACAGCTGGCAAAATGCAAGCTACATTGCCAGGGCTGGAGTAACTGACAAAGACATTATGGCATTCCAGATGGAAGCAAAACTGACAAAAGCGCTTAGCCGTTTTGCAAGAGACAACATGCAGAGCGGGTCTTTGGAGTACAACATGAACACTGCACATTAGCCATGATCCAGAAGCCTCACGGCTTAGTGCAAGAATGAATGATTTGTTGAAGCAACAAAAGAAACTGACTTAGACTATCGCTCTCAATCAGCAAACATCCTTTGAGAAAATGACAAGTAAAAAACCAGAGGCTTGAAAGACACTAGCTGTATGGAGAAAAATAAACAAAGCTGCTTGTGCAGCCGCAGGCGATATTGGACTGAAGGACTTTACCTTTGAAAAATGGAGTGATGCCAGCAGGGCAAACTAAATCAAGATCATGAGACACTGGAAGCAAGTTGGCGCCTGGCATTCGTGATCGCTTTGGTGAAAAAGAAAAGCATTGTGCGACCTGGGTACTTATTATATGGCTTTTGTAAAAGCACAGATCAGTCTGAGGTACCATTGACCAACTATGATCGCATTGCACAAATGAGTTTGTGATTAGGCAGTTACACCCCGTATGGTTGAGTGTAAATAAGCCCCCAGAAACATGCAGAAGGGTGATAAATAATTGCAGTAGCAATGATAAAGTGTGTAGTTACCTGGTGAGACTTCTGAAGATGGGGGTGGTGTTCAGGGAAGGGGTGGATAACGCTGATATTGATGAATAATGACATTGTACTTTTAATGGCATCCTAACATTTCTGTTTGTATTTTGCCTAGGCAAAAAAGCAAGACAATAGCGCGCCATTGACAGATGTAGATGTATTCAATTTGTGGGTGACACTGATCAGCCAAGCAAACTGTGCTCAGAGAAAGCGAGTCAACTTTAAACGTGTCCTGCACCGCACTCAATGCTGCTAGCATGCATGACGTATGAGGACATTTGTTCTGCAACCTGCGAAAGGTGTCCAACAGAGTAATAACTTTTGCTGAACTGGCATGGTGCAGACTTGGCTAGTTATCAAATATTTGATGCTACACATTCAAATGATTCAGTTGCTGGAAATAACTTAATTGACATGTCTTGCCTTTCTTGTTTAAAGGACTATGGACAATGAGTTGTGGACTGTAAGATCATACACCACAAACAGCTGTGTGACACAGCACTTGAATGCTAACACATTGAAAAATGGTTTTTAAATGCACTTTTTGAGATGAATCTGAAAAAACGAAATGGTTTTGCTCTTCCAACTGAATTGCTTTAACCAGAGATGCTTTGCTTTTTTGAAAAAAAAAAAACTTCTACGTTGCACGTAGGCAGGAAAATGATTTATGAATTGTTGGGGCAGCAGAAATATGCAAGCAGGAGTGTAATTTATTTTGAGATAAGATGAGTGCGCACATCAAAGTCATCTGTGCGTAGGTTAAGATCCTTAATTGAAGTAATGCTGCCAAGTGTGTGAGCTCTAATTTGAGATGGTAATCTTTGAAACACTGGATACTTTTACAGCCAGCTTAAGGCAGGTAAATGAAACCATGACTGACTTGATGTTTGATTTTATGACACAGTGTGTGACACGGTTTTTGTTAAACCAACCAGTTTCATGTTTTAGTGGGGACAGCTGTCTCCAGCACACTAATGCAAAGAGTCACCTTTTGATTGTAGACGTTTGGAATAATTCTTTGGAAAAGCGCTACAAATGAGTATCCACATGGAATTGCTAGCGTACTGGCCTGGCACATTGTCAGACATCTTTTGTCACTGACTCATATGACTGGTGTCTATGAAGTCATAGGCCCAAATGTTTCAGTGAATGGATACAACGATTTGTTTAAATTTGTTTAATGTGATGTTTTTCTGACCAAGAACTGCAGCGAGTGCTCTCGCCAAGATTTTATGGACTATAACTTGACTAAATGCATTTTACACAATGGTGTGATGAAACAGCCACTGCCGGAGGGTAGTATGGTGTTTGTGGCTAAAACTAATATTGTATATGGTAGATATCACACTTGAAGAAGGGTATTCTCCAAGTCACAATAGGTAGACACTGTGAACATGTTAGATTTTCCAGTAGTAAGGCAACATGTAAATTGTAGGCGGGTAATGCACCCCTCTATTATTACAGTGATACACTTAGACATAGATTTATCAAGAGGCAATGTTTCCTTAGTACTACCAAGCTGCTACAAATGGAGTCCATTTCTATGGCCCATCACTAGAGTGCGCGTAGCTAGGGAGCTAGATTCATTAATTGAAGGAGCTTTATATGTTTGTGACATAGAAACTGTGCACAATAAGCTAGCCACTATGGGTTCTGATGCCAGCTCTGCTATAGAACTTCTGGCCTAGTGGGGCCCATTGATGCGCCCAACACTGCTACAAGTATTGCCAACCACTGAAGATGGCAGAATTTTAGGTATGAAGACATGTTTTCTGCCATAGGGCAGATCAACAAGACTGCTAAATACACATGATGCATTGTATGGCAAACATTGTTAAATCAGCAGGCGTTGGCTTTTTACTGGGTGGGGGCGACCATCCTCCACACACTGGCACGCAGAGCTACAGTTACCAGCATACATATGGATCAAATTGCTTGCTTTTGATTGCATGAATAACACATGCCATGCTTTGATGTAAATTAGTAGAATTGTTTTTATTTAGATAACCTGGTGCCCATGGGTTCATCTTGTTCACGAAATTAGATGGTTTCTGGTTGGGTTCCACATACATGGGGGAAGTGTTGAATCACACAGCCCATAGTCACGTTTGAATGCCCTGGGATCAGGGGGGAGGGTAGGCCCTTAGAGTTAAAGGCTGCCAGGTTTTAGAATTGGTAACCATACATAAATGCAATAGTGCATTGTAGATTAGACTACACTGGATTGCCTTGACATTCTAACTGCATGCTGCTTTTTAACTGACAATCAGTTATACAATAATTATTTAGGTATTGTTGTGTAGGCCAGGTTTTGGCTAGAGTAAATGCCCATGTTCACTTTGTGTAGGTATTTTTGTGTAGGCCAGGTTTTGGCAAGGGTATATGTCACTGTTCACTTTGTGTACATTTTTGTTTAGGTAGTGTTTTTTACTAACCTTGCATGCCACGCTAACTGACCGCTAGAAGGTAGTTTGCTTAAATCTCTTGCAAAGCCCCAAGGTCTTTATCACTGCACTAAATACTATATTGATGTGTATTAGTCAGCATTTGTCGCACACACGTTGAATAGGGGTGGAATGTAGTGATACACAAAATTGCAACCTTGCCAATCAGGGCTTTAGATGACAGCATTAGCCGCTGAAAGCCAATAGTGTATTCAAAGTATGTGCTAAAAATGCTGACATTAGTCTGTTGTAGCACTTCCATTATGCAGTAGTGAGCTACAAGGAATATGCAGGCCTAGTATGAGTGATAGGTCACATTATGCATTGCTGATAGACAGGCAGGGAGGGGGCCCTAGCTCTGTAGGTAATGGACGTTTTTGGAGTGTTTGGAACATTATGGCACCTATATAGCGCTTAGATAGCCAGTCTTAAGCGCTATAAACACTAAGCTATGAGTGCATGCCTTTTAGAGCTTGCAGATGGGGTTAATACATCCCTGCTTCCCTTAGAATATTCTGCCTCACTAACGGTAGCCCTGCATGGCCCCAAGCTAATCTCCTTTTCTCTGGGAAGGCACTGATAAGACATTCCTGAGCTCTCGCGCAGATGAGCCAGGGAGGGGCTCAGAAGAAGGAGCAGTGGAAATTAACAGAGTTGGGTTTTTTTCCATGAGCCAGCCTATATTTTGCACAGGGAAAGTTCTGGAACTGTGCGTCACGGACAGGCAGCACGAGATTATAAAATACACATGCTCACATGACTCGGGTGGGAGATCGTCCTGTGGACTTGGTTCGAGCAGATCAAGTGCCCGGAATTGGAGCTCTTGACGGCATCCTGCAGCGCTGTTCTCTGACTGAGCGGGGCTTGTTACAGCTAGCTTATGAGGGCCAGGGTCTCCCAGTGCTGATTGAAGGGGCGTAAGACTGTGTTTCTCTATGTTTCTCTATGTTTATCTAAGTTCTATGTTTATCTAAGTTCTATGTTTCTCTATATTTTGCATTTCTCTAAGTTTTGTGCTTTGTAATCTTCTCTAACTTGAATACCAAATGTATATGAAATTCACTGTTTAGAATAAATACTAAAACTTATTGAAGGTGTCATTGTCACTAGCATGAGATCACTGCTCAGCACAATAGAACCTGTATTTTGGGCTGAATTGGGTAATTATTGCTCCCGAGGGCTGGCCCCGAGGAAGATTTTGCCCATATCAAGACAAGGTGATCTTGTGTATTTTATCTGTGGAGAAAAAGCGTATCCCTGGTTGCCTAGAAACTGGGGAGGTACTTGCTATTTAGGACTTTTGTTTTTAAAAGAAACACTCCTGAGAACAAAAGACATAGCCAAACTATCTAGATCTAGGCCACAGAGAATTAATGAAGGAGGATTGATTGCGGAAGACGTAGCAAAATCATTTGTACCATTTATGGCCCAAGCAATAAACTCCTATAATATACGACAACTATCCAGAATCTTAGAGAAAACAATAAATGGAACAACAGATATATTATACAACATGACATTAGAGGAGAAAGGGATTAGATTAATGACACTTCAAAATAAAATGGCTCTTGATGTAATCCTGGTTGATCATGGCGGTGTTTGCAAAATCGTGCGATCAGCGTACTGTGGATTTGTAAATGACTCCTCCCCTGCGATTTTTGAGGCGATAAGAAAATTGCACGTCTTGAGCTCTGAACTCCATACCCAAGAAGGGGGTTGAAATATAGGTTCCTGGTTCTGGGAGATATATTCATGGGGCTGGAAATTATTTGCCATCCTAGCAGCAGTGCTAGGAATATTCATGACATGTTGTTGCATACACTGCTTACCCATAATATGCACTGAAATGAGTGAAGAGTGTGTACAGATGATAGAAAAAAAGAGCACTATTAAATCAAGTACCCATGGTAATGAGGAATTAAAAACAGTTAAAGAATTCATGTCAATCAATATTGACGACAATGAAGGGGAAACTAATAATGCACAAAATTCAGAATCAGAATCAGATATTTGGTCAGAAGAGGATGCAATGTATGGATGAGGCGTTTGGCATACAGCCAAAAGGAGGGTTTGTCGGTCCAGGAAAAATGGACACCCCTCAATCATAAGGCCATGTACTATATTGGTCGAAGACCAACTGCCTCATGTGTTTAGTATTAGAAATATATAAGCTTGACTAAAGTGCGGCCATTTTAAGGTGTCTGAAATCGCCATTTTGTTTTCTCTGTAACGTTTGCTTTTTGCTTTCTGTTAAAACTGCTTTGCTGAAATATTATTCTGCTCTACTTGTGCATAACGTAAGGACACGAGAGACATGTTTAAACATAACGCAGTAACCCAGACAGAAATGCCCGGTCTCCTCCCTTGCATAACCTTGGAAGTAAGCAGCGAGGCATCCTAATCAGTCCACAGGTGCCAGCTAGTTTCGAAAACACAGTAGAAATGCTAGAAACTAACATTAAATGACTTGAATTATGCTCTTCTTTGCGGCCCCCCTTTCCTGAGCCCTGTAGAGCCCTGGAGAGAAGTTGACCCCCAGTACACGAATAGAAACTAGGAGATAGCAAGGCCTGGAATGTGTTTCTTCCCTGCACGCAGCTTGCTTGCAAGAACAGAAGCATTGTGTTCTTTTAAACAAAGACTTGTGTCTGTAGGCTCGCAAAAATTGCAAACTTGTGCTAAATCAATGTTCGAAGGTGTCATACTCGTCACCATTGTCAATCATTGTGCCCAATTCAAAGGAAATGTATTAGGGGTGGTATTGGATGTGTCACTACTGATTACAAGATGCTTGATTTGTATATATGTAACTGTTGGATGATTCTCGCTCTCTTGCGTCCCCCGAGGTTTGGAAACGCACATCGTGGGACGTGGACCCAGTTGGCTAACAGACTATTTGCTTTGCAATAAAACCTAGATTTTGGGAACACAACCTCGTGTCTGGCGTATCAGTTTGTGTGTGGTGATTGTGCCTTGTTTTCACACCCGAGGGTCCCTCAGGGGCCCCTTCAGGCAAGTGAGTTTGGAATGCACAAGTCCATCTCAAGTGCTGGGGGGCAGGGGCTCAGAGGCGAGAATGGAAGAGGATCCTCAAGACCTGCAGCTCATCATTGATTATGGCTGTGTCTGATGGAAATTGTAGTCAAAAACGTCTGCAGACCAAAGGTTGCCGCCAAGAACTTCTCATGTGTTTTGCAACACAATATCTGAAATATTGTTACCATAAAGCATGTGCTATATTTTCGGTGACTGGTCCTGCCTTGACCAGTTCCCTAGATATAGATCAAGCATTAAATGCCATCATGTGAGGCAGAAGCTGTTCAAAATTGGTTGAAAACCCTGCCAATCCCCCCTAAGGAGTCAGAGACCCATTAATTGCAGAAGGGTCCTCAATACGATGACATATAAAGCTATGTTTAAATGAGCACCGCCCTCCAAGGTACATCCTTTCCAGAAGCAGCTAATTGCCTTTGAGTTAATTTGCATACTCACAATCCATTGCTCATTGGTTCTGAACTGGAGGTTAAACTCCAAGGATGGATACTAGGTGGTGCTGTGGCCTGGGTGGCTTGCTAGCTGAAAAGGCCTTTTGTAACAAATATTTGACATACATTACTCACTGTACTCGTATTTCTGATGATTGTATCTGGTTAGATTGACATGCTGAGCATATAGTCCGACATCTAGTGGTAATCGTGGAGTAGTGCATCTTTTTTTTTTCGAAGAACGAAAGAGGCGTCGACATGGGCGTGACTAACACTTTCCCTAACGTGACGTGTAGTGTACACAAAATCCATCACGTGTCGAGGTCCCACCCATTGCTTTTTTCTGTGAGGCGCATGTGAATCTAAGCAAATACAATCATCAGAAATACTATTACAATGAGTAATGTATGTCTTCTGATGCTTGTGGATCTGCTTAGAGTCGCATGCTGTGCATGGACTAGCGCACAGTACCTAGAGATGGTGGTGTGATTTGTGAAGAACAGTAGCAAAGAGATGTCTTAGTACCGCTTATCCCACATGAGAATCAGACCCAGAGTGTGCATCTAGGCAGTGGTGTTGTGTAAAGGTACGAACAGAACTCCAGGTTGCTGCTTTGTAAAAGAAATCTAGAGGAACATTTGCAATGAATGCTATGGTAGCCCCTGTGACCCGAGTCGAGTGAGCTCTAGGCGTGAAGGGTAGCTCTCTCTTGGCAAGAGTGTAACAGCGTGTGATGCAGTTTACAAGAGACAGGATCCCCTTCTCTACTAGCTGCCACAGCAATGAAAAACTGGTTTGTTTTCCTTAGTGACTGTTTTTTCCAGATAGTGAATCACCGCTCTCATCACATCTGGAGTGTGGAGGCTCCTTTCTGGCACGTTAGTGGGGTTTCGGAAGGTGGACGGTTCGATGGTTTGGTTCACATGGAACTTTGAGATAAATTTGGGCACAAAGCATGGGTGCGTGCGCAAAACCACCTTGTCCTTGTGAATCGTAATGAAGGGGTCCTGAACTGAAAGGGCCTGTAGTTCACCAACTCTTCTTATAGAGGTGATGGCAACTAGGAAGGCAGTCTTGTAGGTGAGTGCCTTAAGGCTAGCTTTGTGTAATGGTTCAAAGGGAGGTCCCATTAGTCTGGTAAGGACAACATTCAGGTCCCATCCGGGAGCTGGGTTGGAGATAAGAGGATGAAGTCTCTTTACCCCCTCCATAAAGGCCTTAATTGCTGGAATTTTCCAGCACGAAATCTTGCTCTGGGACGTGGTGTAAGCCAAGAGAGCGGCTACGTAGACCTTTAGAGAAGTGAAAACCAGTCCTGAATCTAACAGGTGAGTTAGGTAGAGGACGTGGTCTTGAGGGGAGTATTCAATAGGGCTGATGCTGCTGGTATTACACTAGGTAGCAAAACACTTCCATTTACTGGAGTAGTAATGACTGGTGCTAGATTTCCGTGACTGAGTATGTCCACGCATCTTGATGTCATCTTCGACTCCACACTCTCCTCACATCTACGACGTCTCTAAGAAGTGAAACTATTAGCTGCACCCCCTCAGAGGTATTCTTCCTTTTCTCACTTTCCCCCAGAAGCTCACTCTCTCCAGAGCTCTGGTCCTCTCTGGGCTGGACTATTACAACAGCCTCTTTCTAAATCTTCCTGCCTCTACTCTTCAACCTTTACAACTTATCCAGAACAGGACTGCAAGACTTGTCCTTGGCCTCAAGCCCAGGGATCGATCTCTCCAGCTCTGAAACCTCTTCACTGGCTCCAAGTGGCTGCAAGTATCAACTCCAAAACCCTTTGCATTGTCCACAACACTTTGTGGGGCCTGGGACTGCTCTACCTCCAATTTTCTCTTCCAAAACATCTTCCTTCTCGAGTTCTCTGCTCATCCACCTCCAACTCTCAGGGTCAGAAGCTTCTCCAAGAAGAGTGTTGTGGGCAGATCCATCTCCTCGTCTCGGGCCTCCCTCTGGAACAGCCTCCCTGCCTCTCTCAAACTTGAGCAGAACCACCTTCGGTTCTGGAAGCAACTCAAGACCTTCCTTTTCGCTTCCGCTTTTTCTCTTCCTCTCCCCTGCTGATGCACCAGACTGCTCTGTGCACTGGTCACCCTCTGAACTCTGGCCCAGGCTCCTATATGTCCAGTTGCCCTTGCACTGCCTCCAGGATCCCCAGCACTTAAGGGTCTGTATCTGCAACCCCTGCAGTCTCTTCTCTCTGCACTTAAGAGCCACCCGCTGGCTGCACTTGTGAGATAACTGCACATATCTGTTCCCATCCCCCCTGGCACTTATCCCCTTCCATCTTTCCCGCACTTGCGCGATCTGAACTTCACAAGGCCTAGTAAGATAGTTATTTTGTCCTCCCTTGTTTCCCCCTCTTTGTCTTGTCGCGCCTAGAAACACTTGTGTACAGGCGCATTATAAATGCCACACCATATCTCTGAGTGAGTTGAAGGTGCCCAAACTATGACTTCACAAGCAAGGCTGTGAAATTGAGTGTTTGGGGGCATGGATGTAGTGCCACTCCCTGATCTTGGGACAGCATGTTGTAAGCACATGGAAGTTTCCTGGGGGGTGAGACGGACATTGTCATGAGATGGGAGAACCAAGGCTGGCAACCAGGGTCATCGTGACTAGTTTCTGGTGCATTTTGTGCACTATTCTGTTCAGGAGGGGAATCATGGGAAAAGCATAGGCAAATCTCTTAGACCATGTTATCCAGAGACCGTTCCCCTCGGAGCGGTTCTGGGGGTATTTGGAGGCGTAGCTTGGGCATTCAGAGTTCTCCAGAGTGGCGAACAAGTCGATTTCTGGGAAGCCACATTCTGCAAAGACATTAAGTAAAATGTCCTCTAATAGCTGCCACTTGTACTCTACGGGTAGGGTGCAATCTCTGCAGAGTCCTTCTGCCAGAAGATTGAGTTCCCCTGGAACATGTTGTGAGAGGAGGAACATATTGTGTTTCACTTCCAGATGTTCTGGGACAGTCTAGATAGCCATAGAGAGTGAGTGCCCCCTTGTTTGTTCAGGTAGTATATGGCCATGATACTGACCGTGAGGACTAGAACTGTCTTCCCCTGGAGGTGTGTCTGGAAAGTATTCAGGGCCTTGAACACTGCTAGCAGTTCCAACAGGTTGATGTGATTGGACGCTACTGCTGGAGAGCACACGCTCTGCGGTGACTTTTGAAGGAGGAGAGCACCCCACCCTGACAGAGATGAGCCTGTGGTGAGTGGCTTCTACAGTGGGGTGGTGAAGGTTTTTCCCCGTAGGAGGTTTTCCCTTCACCACCACTGCAGAGACTGAACGAGGGCTGTCGGGACAACCACTAGATAGAGCCCACTGTCTGCTGGCCTGACACCATTGGCTTGAGAGCCACTCTCGCGTGGGGCACATTGGCTGGGGGTCAAGCTGGCTTTGTTCTTGTTGAGAGAATCTTAGGTTGAAGAGGAGATCTACTGTCCTCTGGGTATTTGTTTGGCATGTTCCGTACAAATCCCCTGTTCTGAGCCAGTTGTCGAGGTAGGGACAGACTGGGATAGACTGCCTGGCAGGTGAGACGCCACTACCGCCAGTACCTGTGTGAACACCCTTGGGGCTGAGGCAATGCTGAAGGGGAGAACTTTGAACTGATACTGTGTGTGTGTCTCCCCTATCATGAATCTGAGGTACTTTGTGTGCTGGCAACATTGAAATATATAAGTATGCATCTTTCATGTCCAATGGGGCCATGAAATCCCCCCCTGCAGTAGCAGTGGGATTACTTCCAGAAGAGTTATCATGAATTTTTGAAGTTTGACATACTAGTTCGTAGGGCCCAGTTCTAGAACAGGGCGCATGGTGAGATCCTTTTTGGGTACAAGGAAGTACACTGAATAAATACCCTTGTTTACCTGGAGAAGGGGAACGACTTTGATGGCGCCCTTTTCCAGCAGAACCTGCACTACTTCCAGCAGGATGTGCAGGTGCTCTGGCGACAGGCATTTGCTTCTTGGTGGGTGGTGGCGAGGTGGTCGGAGAAACTCGATGCAGTACCCTTGGGCAACAGTGTTTCATACCAACTGATCTGATGTGATCCCCTCTCAAGCGTGGATAAATGGTGACAGGCGACCCCCTGCTGGGGAAGCGTGGGAGGAGACCCGTACCAGCAAGTCACTTGGAGAAGGCCGAGTAGCCTCTGGAAGCAGAGTTTCTACCTCTGCCTTTACCCCGACGAGAGCCTCTTTGCTGATATTGGTAACTGCCAGAGGAGCAATGTCCGGAGGACCAGGGGGGCACCCCCCTGAGCCATACTGGCCCTAAGGCGAGCAGGAGGAGGCCTGGCCATGAAAGTAACAGCAAGTGTTGGTGCTGCCGCACTGGTGAAACAGTTTAGCCGAGATCTGGCTGCACGATTTTAGTGTCTTGTGCTCCTTTGACATTTCCAGGGTGTTGTCGACCACCTTCCCTAATATATTGGATTCCTTCACAGGCCTATTAATTAAGGAGGCTTGTGTTTTGGGTTTGAAAACAGAGTTCTTCAGCCAGGCATGCTGCTTGAGCAGGGTACCCTGTGCAAGAGTGCGCCCTGCAGTTTTGGCCAAGTCCGGAGTGTTCTTCAGGATATTCTGGGTAACTTGTCTGCCTTCAGCCACGACTGCCAGCAGGTGTGATCGTGTAGGCTCTGGAACTTCCTGAAGGTCATCTTGTACTAAGCCCCACTGAACATCTCTATAGCTCGCAAGGAGCATGGTGTTGGCAATCCCTGTGGATTAAGCTGCATAGGTGGTGACACGTTTACCAAGGGCGTAAAGATTTTTTACATTGCTTGTCTGAATCTGTCGAGGACAGTTGTAACTCTGCTCGCTTGTGAGTGGTGGTTACAACCAAGGAGTCTGGTGTGGCGTGTCCCCTAATGTAGAGGGGATCAGAGGGGGCTGGGCGAAACAATTTTTCCACACAGGGATTAACTGCCCGTGTAAGGGAAGGGGCGAGTAGGGAAGGAGCCAGGCGTCTTAATGGAATGGCTTGACTAACCAGAGCTTTCTCCTTAAGGATGTCTTCCACGAACTCCGAGCCAGGGGCAGCTTTGTGAGTAGCAATTTTAAAATGGTCAGCTGACCTTTTTAAGAGGGGCTTAAATAGCATTTGGTTGTCAACTGGCGATGAATCTCTCTGCAGAGTCCAAAAAGCTAAATAAATGAACAAAATACAGAGGAGCAGTAGGGGTCAATGTTATGTGGGGGTCTGTGCCATGAGCCCAGAGAAGGGGGTGAACCCCTATGTAAGGTCTTAGAAAGAGGTTGGGAGGGCTCAGAATAGTCCCCTTGGGAAGAGGGGGCTCCCCCCTTGAGGCCCAGGCAGTCGAAACAGTAGCTGAAAACTTCTCGCTGAGCTTCAGGAGAATTATCGACGGCCTAGAGGGTTTCAGTGCATCTATAGGCGCTGTCGCGATTGACATCAGTGCTGGTTTCGGCGTTCCAGCGCCTTTGGATGGTAGTGCATCGATGGAAGTTTTAAGGGAACTGCCCGTACCAGAAGGTGTAAGCCCATTCACATGCTACGATAGCAGTTGCGTGGAGGGCGCCGAACTATGCGGCTTAGGAGGCTCTGCCGAAAGTCTTCCACAGGCCTACAGGCGTGGAGGCCTTCTTTGACGCTCAAAGGACCTTGTGGGTTGTGTGTTTATGAACATGTGGTGTGTGGTTGCCCTTGTCACTGGGGTGTGATTTTCCCACAGCTGTGCCGGCGGCATGCTCATCTGGGCCGGGGGTGGACACATGGGAGCGCGTAGGCTCCTCGGAAAGGTTGGATTCTGAACCAGAGCCATGGCTGCCGATTTGATTCCTTGCCTGAAGCAATGGCGCCAGCAGGGGAGAGATTCTCAGCCTGCATAGCGAAGACCGCCCACCGCTTAGTCCACCTGTCTTTCAGCGTTTTAGGATGAAGAGTTGACATGTCTTACATGAGCGCTCATCGTGGTGGCGAGGAAGACAGCTGTTGCATTTATGATGGGTGTCTCTGGTGAAATTTGCAGTTGCAGGACGGGCAGGATTTAAAGGGAGTCCTCTGCAAGAGGGTTGAAAGAAAAGCATTCTTAAAGAGAGAAGAAGAAACAGGGCCCCACTCTCTCTATTGTAAAGGCCAGGCCACAGGGTCAACAGTCGCCGAGCAGTCTGGGATGGCGGCGTCAGCGAGCAGGAGTCACATGAAACAGCCGTCGAGAAGCAGGTTGAAGTTGACTAAAACCCATAGGCTGTGGAAATAGATAGGCAATATAAACTCTTACGGGCTCCGCATAGGCGACCAACTAGGTTGTGTTACAGTCACGCCCATTTTGACATCCCTATCGATCTTAGAAAAAAAGATGCAATACTCTGCGATTACCAATAGATGTCATACTATATGCAGAGCAAGTGACTAAGCAGATCCACAAGCATCAGAAATTCTATCTAATATTAGTATCTGGTTTAGAGTCTCGTGTATGTATGCATATCCAGCCATCTAGTTGTTTATGTGGAGTTGAACAAGTGAATTACTGAAAAGTTAAAGATAGGCATGTATGGGGATTCCTGAAACATTATCCCTATCCTACATGTATAGGTACTGTGACAGATCTAGAGGTTCCATCCGTCCTTCTTGAGAGGTGAGCAGCTCAACAAAACCCTCCCTAGGGGTTTGGAAAAGCAGGACCTCGCTGGGAGTGACTCCCCCTCAAGGAGGCAAGGACTCCCATTACCATTAGGAACTCCCTAGAGCTAAGGTGTTGTCTGCATATATGGAAATCTGAAAATGTGAGGGTACAGTCACATACTTGCCAACCCTACCGATTTAGGCGGTAGGATACTGCTTTTTTAGCAGTCCTACCGATTTAGTGGCAATAAATACGGATTTAAAAAAAAAAAAAAAGTCTTTCAAGGGCACCACCGAGCTAGCGCAGCGGGAGAAGGCGCGGCATGCAGGCTTTTGATGTAAAAGGCACCCACAGTGGCGGGTTAAATGTGCCCCTCCGCCGTGGGTGCCTTGACAAAAGGCACAATTAGCCCCCCACCACGCCAGCCCGGGGGAGTCTTTCAAGGGCTCCCCCAAGCTGGCGTGGCAGGCGCCTCATTGTCATTGAATGCACCCACGGCGGTGGGCTTATTCAATGACAACGGGCTGCTGACGCGCCCTATTCCTATCATTACCTTCTCGCCTATTTTTGAAACTTTAAGATTCCTACAGATTTTTGGTCACAGAATGTTGCCATGTATGCACTCAGTTCTGAGAATGAAAGTAATACTGAAAGTGCCTTTAGATGTTTGGCTCAAGACAATGCTGGTCTCTCTATGGGCTTGACAGCTGAACATAAACACGCCCCTTTTTGGTCACAGAGCGAGAATAAAAAGGCACGATCACCCTTGAATGGAGGAAAAGAAGCATTGCGCAAAGGCGAGCCTCCAACGTGGCACTTCACCGAGAGGCCGGGCTGTGCTTCACAGTGGAGCCAGCTGTGGCGAGGAAATAGGAGATGTGGGGTTTGGGGGGGATTGGGGCCGTGTTGAGGGGTGGGGGGGGGAGGGGGAAGCCGCAGGCCTGACAGAGAGCCATGCAGAGTTGGTGAGGCCAAGGCCGAGCTGAGTCAACCTTATATGAATGCGCGACAACGTTGGGGATGTGGTGGGCCCGGGGCCGGAGAAAAGATGCTGAACCCAGACCGCAAGGGAGGAACGACTCCTCCGCTCGCAACAAGGGAGCCAAGCAGCAGAGAAACGTTGAGAAGAGCAAACTACAAAATTCACACACATCCATACGAGAACGCCATAAAGTAGCAGCGAACGCCACCACTACTGAGCAGATGTCACCTCACTGAAGCACACCCTACGACATAGAAGGTACCCAAGTTGCTCATAGTGGAGGGGGTGGAGAGGCCAGAGAGCAAAGGGGGAAGAAGAAAGGATTACCCTAACCCCATACCATGGACAAAAAGTTCCGGGCATAGAAAAAGAAGCAAGTCACTAAGAGTTACCGGAGTCCGAGAACCCCAAATATTGCAATCAGCCAAACGGCTCACAGAAGCAACCAAGAACCAAGAGAAACACATGGAAAGTCAGGAGACGAATATCCCTGGGAGAGCCATGAGACATTGGGACATAGAAACCCAAGTGAGTCAGAGGGGATCAATAAGACAAGTGAAGAACCACTTCAATGGGTACACAGAGGCAACCAATATGTGCACATAGAGGGGAGAAACGCGGATTAAGGAGCTATCCCCCACCTATGCAAACCTGGAAATGTTATCTATTCAAGAACTTGCAACTTTATTTTATAAACTTGAGAAACCTTTGGAACTTTGACAGATGGTTAACAACTGTTCAACCAGGGAGAATTGTTTTCTACAAATAAGCATTGAATCCGAACCAGGAGGGATTCCTGGAAAGCCTGAGAGAGATCAGTGTGAATAACTGAAGGCAGGACACTCTGCCCAAGTTTTCTTTTATATTTTTTCTAAGTGGTAGGGCCAGTTTAGAGAGTAGGTTTTGGACAGAGGACCATTTTTGTTATTTTGACTATTGACGAGGGGGGCGTGGCCTGACGCGCATGGAGTGAGGACGGAGCTTCCCTGAGCTCCGGCCGGGCCGCGCAATCCGATCGTGTTTTCGGGCGTTACGCGTGTGGCTGTGCCATCCACCCTAAGGTCCAGCCGCACATAAAGCGATTCCCTGGATGTCCCACCTTCGTCCGACAAAAATCGGAGACCGGGCGCCCGCTAAATCGACCCGGCCCGGCTCCCCCTACCACCCGAGGGGAGCTCCCAAGATGGCGGCCGCATTGCGCAGATGACCCCGGAGCGCTCGAGGAGGCTCGAACCCCACAGCACCTCCGCCTAGCTGACCACGCACTACTCCCGCTGACCGCTGCCACCCAGAGACCCACACTGTCCCTCGGAGCGGACCCGCGAGGTCCCACGAACTGCAGCTGGGACCGGAGGACAACACCGCGGGAGCTCCCGCTTCGCGCCCAGAGCCTGCGTCCCCGACGGTGCGGGCGCCAACCAGCTGGCACGGATCGGACACTGCCGGCTCCACAGACCCTGGGGATCGCTCGCCGGGGCCCCGGCCTGAGGAGCGCCCGATCCACTCTCCACCAGCCAGGGAGCCTGGCCGCCCACTTAAGTGGACTCCCACGCCGCGGCCGCGACTGGCGGCCCCCACGCGAGATCGACTTGAGGACACCTCGCCCGGAGTGAGTAAACCACAGACCCCCTCACTCTACACGCCCATTGTTTACTGCCCCAGCTGAACTCCTCCATACTGGATTTGTTGCGGGAGCCGCCCGCCCCACCTGAAGGCCGACCCCATTAACTCTGCAGGACCCAGGCAGCAGCCCACTAGCCGGACTACGGGGCCTAGCCGCCTCCCCCAACCAGCATCGACTCTTCCACCACCACCACCACCCCACCCAAGTCTTGGGCCGCAACGACCCGCGAGCCCTCACCTTGGAACAGCTACGCCTCCTGCACACTCGACACAGGGGGTGCACTAAGACTGGCGGCACAACACGCCTAATTGATACGCAGTGGCGAGCTGTGGAAAGTGGCACGCTCCCCACCCTGCGAGTGGACATTGGATCCCCTGAGTCACCCACCAAGGCCAAGACACTCCACTATGGCGGCCGCAATAAACAAGGCCAAAAACGCTACTATGGACCCTTTTGTCACATCTAAGTCTCAGCCCGCCTCCCAGACCACACCGACAGGCTCAGCAACGCGAGACAGCTCTGAGGAAGACACCAGGCACAACCAGGTACTGGACGCGATCGCAGCCCTAAGATCATCCATAGAATCGAAGATAGGCGAAGTCAAAGCCGATATCCAACTAATAAGACAGGACGCCCGCTACTTGACGGAACGTGTCACCGCAATTGAATCTTCCCAGAAGGACAGGTCTGATGACACAGCAGTCTTAAAGTCGGAGGTTGCAGTCCTCAAAAACAAGGTGTCCCTCCTAGAAGCGAGGTCTGAAGAGGCGGAAGGTCGCGCTAGGCGCAATAACATTAGGATACTGGGTGTACCAGAGGGGACGGAGACTATGGACCCGACGGCCTTCGTGGAATCCTTAATACAACAGGAGATCGGGGTAGCGAGCCTCTCCCAGGGCTTCGCCATAGAGAGGGCTCACAGGTCCCTCCAGAAGAGGCCCCCGCCCAGGCTCCTACCCTCGACCCATCATTGCGAAGGTACTCAACTTCCGGGACCGGGAGGTAATCCTGAAATTCTCGAGAGAAGGCGGAGTAATAGAGCGGGGCAACTCCAAAATCACCATATACCCCGATTACACTCAGTGGGTTCAGAAAGCTAGGAACTCTTTCGTCCCAATCAAGGCTAGACTGAGAAAGCTAAATCTGAAATACATGTTACTTTACCCCTCTAGACTGAAAGTGATTCACAAGGGAAGGGCAATATTTCTGGAGACACCGGCGGCGGCCACTATGTGGATGGAACATAACCTGGCCGAGGTCCCCGCCGACTCTCCCCACGGACAACACAATGCTGACAGCCAGGGTTGACTCACGGATACCCTGACTAGGGAATCCACACCCTCCTCAATAAACCTGAACTGCGAAGAAGAGCCCCGATCTACCTGAAGCAAAACTACAAAAGAACATGCTAAACGATTGCGCGGCCCACCGGACCCCCCATGCATGGACACGACCACGTTCCCACGAGGGACCAGTGCAGGCCAGTTGCCAGCACATACCCACTCGCGCTAGACACCCGGATGGGGACAGGCAGCGCGAGAGCACCCGAGCACCACACCGTTGTGACAGGAGCTGGGTGCACCAGTTATAATTGTTTCCTTCAAGTTACTGTTGTTCTAACGCCCCTACCTCTGAGAACTCTTACCTGCACCAAAACGAACCCAAAATCAAACATCGAATCAGCTCGCCCCTCACGGTCTGAACAGGTCATGGCTCGCGACAACAGACAATCAAGCCGCAATAAAGTGTGGGCAACCCTGCTGATAATCAATGTAATCACACAATGGCATCAAAACCCAAGGTGATCAAGTGGAATGTCAGGGGGATGGGGTCCTACCTCCGAAGAAACCGGATACACTCCTACCTGAAGAGGAAGAGAATATCGTTCGCTCTGCTGCAGGAAACGCACCTCTCCACAGACTCCGCGGATAAGCTGACGAAATATTGGGGCGGCCAGGGGAACGGCTCATCCCATTCGAGATATGCACGAGGGGTGTACACGTGGGTGAGCCCGGACACCCCATTCCAACAACTGGGCATGGAGAAAGACAATGAAGGAAGATACCTGATAATGTGGGGTATGCTGGAGAACACTCGGCTATGCATAGTGAACTCATATTTCCCCCCACACGGTATTCCCTCCCACCTCAAGAATCTATGCGCCAAAATTATGCTCCACAGAGACCACACTCTAATATGGGGAGGTGACTTCAACTGTGTCATGAACGCCGAATTGGACAGGTCAACCATGCCACGCACACCCAACAACATTTCCTCCGGAGCCCTCCGCAGAGCGGTGGAGGACTTACACGTGACTGACATCTGGCGGGACCTACACCCAGACGACAGATCCTACTCATTTTACTCGGCCCCCCACAACCTCCACACCAGGATAGACTACTTCTTCATTGACAATGAGCTAACCCCACAGGTTGAATCTGTTAACTACCTGGGTAGATCAATATCGGATCACTCCCCACTATTACTGCAACTCTGCTTGAGAGGCCCTAGACCTCCTATCCCGATGTGGCGCATGCCAACAGAGGCCTTGTCCGATCCTGCATTAAAAGAAACCCTAGCTGAGAAGCTTGAGGAATACATAGAATTTAATAAGGGCTCAGTCGTCAAATGGAGTACATTTTGGGAAGCAATGAAGGTGGTGACGAGGGGACAGGTAATCGCCGAGGCAGGAGGGATCAGGAGGCAATTGAGACAGGAACTAGAGTCCGAGGAGGAAAAGATCAAGCACCTCGAAAACACTCTCCCCCCAACGATTGAGACGGAAACCAGGCTGAAGGAGATCAGGGAAGACTGTAGAATCGCATGGGAGAGGCTCTCGAAGTTCGACTTCTCTGCACGATCCGCGAAGGCACACAAAGAGGCGGACAAACCAGGCAGGATGCTAGCCTGGCTATGCAGGAAGGAACACCCGAGGATGGCTCTAAACCTGATTAAGGACAGCAAGGGCACCCCCCACAGGACACAGCAAGCAATAAACAACACCTTCTCTGACTACTACGCCGATTTATATGCCCACACCAACCGAATATCCGAGGCAGACATAAAAGATACCTTGGAGGAAGTCGGAATACCCAAATTGAACCAGGACCAGAGAAGCACGCTGGGAGAGCCCATCACGCCCGAGGACATATCAGAGGCGATCAGATCCCTCTCCACGAACAAAACCCCCGGAACAGACGGCCTTACCCCGGAGTTCTACAAGGCATATGGGGACCTCCTATCCCCCATACTGCAAGAAGTTTACGCTGAGGCATACGAAACTGGAATATTACCGAGCAGCATGAGAGAGACCCTTATAGTCCCAATGCTTAAGCCTGGCAAACCACCCGAAAACTGCGACTCATACCGCCCGCTAGCGCTCCTGAACTACGACAGCAAAATACTAACGACCATACTGGCAAAAAGGCTTTCGAGAGTAATAGGAACCCTGGTACACGAAGATCAAACTGGCTTCGTCCCAGGACGCAACACCACGGCCAACTTGAGAAGACTTCAGCATGTGATAGCACAGACAGCCGAATCCACCGAAGACCTGGCTGTGCTATCGCTAGATGCCATCAAAGCCTTCGACTCGATTTTCTGGGAGTGGTTGATCGAGACCCTGAGGGAATTCGGACTTGGCGAACAATTTGTCCGATGGATCGAGGTACTCTACAACAACCCAGTCGCGAGAGTGAAGACTGGCGGCACGATATCGGAGGCGTGGGCCATCCAGAGGGGAACCAGGCAGGGATGCCCCCCTCTCCCCAATGCTGTACATCCTGGGCCTGGAACCGGTGGCGATCTACTTCAGGAAACAGCTTTTTGACGCAGGCATCAGCCTGGGCGGAACATACAATATCATCTCCCTATATGCCGACGATGTCCTTTTGTACCTACGAGACCCCCAGAGAAACGCCCCTACAGCCCTGGACATCCTAGACAATTTTGCGAAATACTCTGGGATAAAATTTAGCCGCCAGAAATCATGTTCCTTCCCCCTGGCTGGACTCAAAGGCAGGAACGCAGAGGAACTCCCTGCGATCGGGATCCAATGGCAAGTGGAGGCGTTCCGCTACCTGGGCCTCACCATCAAGCACATGCCGGTCTCCACCCACGAATGCAACACGGAGGCGGCCATGTCCGGAGTACGCAGATCCACCAAATTCTGGTCGAAACTACCGCTATCCATGATGGGCAGAGTAGCAATAGCCAAAATGATAATATTGCCTAGATTTCTCTACTATTTCACTAATATAGCATACTATATCCCACCACCCTTCTTCAGGAAGCTAGAATCCCTGCTCAGGGACTTCCTTTGGGGTCGAACCAGGCACAAGCTCACGCTGAGCACCCTCACACTTCCCTGCGCCGAGGGTGGCGTCCAGCTTCCAGACTTCCAGAGGTATTACCTGGCGGCTCAGCTGACTCATGTTGCAAAATGGTTATGTGATGACCCTTCGGCAGAAACGAACCTCCTGCACCAACTAACATCACCCATGCACCCTAAGGAACTAATATGGCACAAGCAAGCTGGGCCCTCGAACCTACCCATGATAGCACAGTTGGGGCGACAGATATAGGCAAAAGTCACCTCTATGCTTGGCCTACGGCACTCATACGCACCCGAGATCCCCATGCTGGCAGACGTATGCAAAACCCCCAGCGACCTATTGGCAATGAGGAGATGGGAGCACTATGGCCTTTACTCATGGGGAGACATGTTTACTGAAGGGCTGTTCAGGGAGTTTGAATCGCTCCAACAGATAGACGGACTCGCCCCAGGACAATTCTTATGGTACCAGAAGGTGAGGCATGTTGCTAAAGAGAAATGGAACGTATGGCCTGAGGAGCCGGACACACACCCCCTTGTGCGGGAGATGTATGGTGTCAGTGACGGCTGGAGACCGACGTCGAGGTTATACATCCAAATAAACGACAGGCCCAACCCAAGAAGCGCACATCTGAAAGAGAGGTGGGAGTCTGATTTAGGAGCCGAAATCACAGAGGGAGAATGGTCGAGGGCCCTATCATACCCAAAGGAGATTTCCAGGAATGCGAGGTTCAGGCTAAACCAACTTAATATCCTCTATAGAACCTACATGACCCCCCACAGGATAGCCACATTCTCCGACAAGGTCGCCCCGACCTGCCCATGGTGCACTTCTGATCGTGCCGACATGATCCACATGTTCTGGTCCTGCCCTAAAGCACAGAAACTCTGGTCCGCCGCTGAACGGACCTGCAGGAGGGCCGGGCTGGAGATATACGAATGGACACCTAAGGAATGCCACCTGGGCACCCATCCGAGGCTGAGTAAAACCAAACACTTGGTGAAGTTTATGGACATCGCATGTGTGCTCGCGAAGAGAACAATCGCCATGGCCTGGAAATCCCCGACCGGCCCCAGGTATGAACCCGGATTAAGGAGATGCTAAGATGGACGGCAGCCGAAACCAGAGCGTGGGAAGAAGGGAATAGTCGAGGCGGAGAAGACCCGAGCACCACACTGGAGGCCTGGAAGGCCCTCCTGAGAGACTTGATTTTCTCAACGAGCCACAAACCCCCATGAATCCCCCCCTCTGAACTTTCTATGCAACCTCGACCGAGAATCTGCGAAATCAAACTCACACTCCCCCCCCGCACCACGCCCCACCAACTCCAGCCAGACCCCACCAGACCCGAGACGAGGGTTCGAACAGGAACCAAGGAGCCCAACAACTCAGAGGAAACATGAACAGTTAGTGTTACTATTGTTGTTTATCAGTTGTTTAATCTTACCAATGCTCAATACTGCATATATGTTATATACCAGGTGACTCAACCCTCACCATGTACATGATGCTTCTTATGCACATATATACATAAATGCCAATAAAAATATTTAAAAATAAAATTGACTAACACTGTAGTATAGTTTGTTAGGAAGGGATCTCCCTTTTAACAATAGGGGCAGACAGGCGTTTTCTTTTAAGTTAAATAAAACCTTTTGATAACCTATCTTCTGGTCAGAGTTCTTTTTCAGATTTGCCACAGAATCCACAATGCTCCTTCAAGTCAGCACCCCTCAGATTGATCGTTTTTTTCTGTAAATCAATTACACTGTCAGTAACGTCTGCTGAATTGCCCAAAGCCTAGGTGTGGCCATAGACAGATTAGTGCCTTTTACGTTCACAAATACAGAGCCATGAAATCCTGATTAAGGAGGTAAAGATATATCTATCTCAAAACCTTTACCTGATAAAAGTCCATACAGGACGATTACAAACACAAGAAAGCATTAGCAATCCCCACTGAATGCAAGAAAGCATTAGTAATCCACAAAACCTAGACCATGGTTATGCAAACTGTGTCCAATAAAGGTAACAAAACATTCTGGAATTTGTTATTTAAACTAACTGCATCAGAAAACACATGTTGCATCTCTGAATGAATGCAATATTTTTCTAGCCTATATTTTGATGAAGCTATTCTTGGGTCTACCTTTGAATATTGTGAGTGCATATTTACTAACTTGCCTACTGGGGAACCCATTTTGGAGTTCAATCTTATGGAGGTAATGTGAGCGAATGAAACACAAAAAGCAGGGGAAGCTCCGGGGCCTGATAAGGTGCCTACTATATTATTTCAGAATGAAACCCAAATTTGGTGCCCATTTTGAATTGCCTTTTTAAATGTTGTGAATTCAACAAAAACAGACCCTATATCTTGGGATGCTGCCGACATTATCCCTATATTTGGGAAGGGCGATTGTCTTAATGCTGAAAACTACCGGCTAATCTCACAGCTGGACTCAACTGGCAAAATATATGTGAAGATTTTGTTGACAAGCACTGAAGAATGGGAACATGACGTTGACATTATATCAAAACTCCAGGGAGGTTTCCAGAAGGTGAAAGGCACCGTGGATCAGGCCTTCCTACTAACAGCGCTGATTTTTTATTCCGTCAGTGTCAAAAAGGAGACCCTTGACATTGTTTTTGTGGACTTCAAAAATGTATTTGACACTGTTGACCGATTTCAACTATGTCAGATCCTGACAGAGGTGGGGCTCCCCACATGTTTATTGTGTCCAATCCAGACACTATACCCAGAAACTGTTAGAATTAGGTATGGCCAAAATGAATAGAGTACCAATCCTTTCCCACTCAATTGGGGTATGCGTCAGCCCTGTTTTTGTTTCTAATGTACATAAATAAGGTGGCAAACCAGATACAAAACCTAAAGTGAGATACCCCCATGATTACTGGAAAGTAAAAAGGTAAACTTCTTTATGGCGACGACAGGGCTGTTGAGTCCCCCATCGCATAAACCTTCTAGTGCACCAATAATGCCCATATATATGAGAGTGGGAATGCTCCCGATTGAAATTCAGAGTCTGAACTGACCCTCCATTAAACCATCATATGATCTATAGCCAATGATCACACGCAGCAATTGGAAACTACTGAAATTTGTAAAATTCTTGTTAATCAAACTAGGCTTTGGCCACTATTGGGGTGATCAATGTATTTTTTCCTCAGTCTATGAAAAAGGTGGCATTTAACTGCAGGAGTGTCCAGGCAGCAACTCACTTTCTCACATCGTGGGCAAATACTCATGACTTACTTGCCCTCTCATTTCCCCTCCTCACCCCCATGTTTGGCTTTCAACAATAACTATGCTTCAAGAAAACGGCTTGAAAAGTACACATTCCATAGTGTCACTCAAATAGTTGTACCCTTATTGAACTGGGTTAGGCATTTTTTTTTTTTTTAAATTAGGGCAGTATTCCCTGCATCTTGACTGGGAGACTCAAAATACCAGAATGCAATTCAGTAAAAGGCAATAAAATGGTCTCTGAGTACAATACAACAGTAGCACGGTTTACATGGCACCGGACTATCTCCCATCCATGCTCCCCCCCACCCTCTCCCCAGGCCATGTTGCTTATAAATTAGCACAAGTTAAAAGACCAGTTGAAACAACTTGTACAGAGGGGGCAGGCACCTACCTTGCTTTGAAGCTAAGCAGGGCCGGTCCCCGGTTACTGTTTCTGTGACAGTTTGCTTTGAGATTTCAGCTACTCGCCGATATAGACGAGGTTACAGAAAAGCTTTGTGTTGCAAACTCAGCCCCTTCCAACACACAAATTTCACTTGGTGCCCTCTAGCCACCACCTCCCCACCTGTAGATTGATGGTGTTTTATTTTACCATAACCCCAGCTATAACCTGAGCTACCTCTCGCGTTCAGCAAAAACAAAGATGGCGGCTGTTCATTTCTAAAAACCCCCAGTTTTGGCAATTTACCCGAGATATAGCAATCTATTTTTTAGAAGGGGGCCCCCTCTTCACCGTCAAATATAATATAATATATATATATATATATATATATATATATATATATATATATATATATATATATATATATATATATATATATATATATTACACACACACACCACACACACACACCCCAAACCACAAAAAGTCCTTTTTTAAATGCTTTGTGCCCAAATTGTTTCAGACCTGGTCCAAATCTATCCAGCAGTTGGGATATGCAGTCCAGCAAACATTGGTCTTGTTTGTCTATGGGACAATGAATGGAAAGTAGGCTGTAACTTTGGATTTTTTTTTTATTTAACTTTATTTCTTAACAAATGTTTACGAAACTTTGCAATGTGGGGGGGGGGGGCCTGCACATCCCTAACCAACATCAAGATTTCATCCAAATCCGTTACTGAAATCAAAAGTTATTAACAGACTTTTTTGAAGTTCGTATTGGTTTCAGAGTCACCTTAACTATAGGGCAGCGTCTGCTCCCCTATAATATATTATAGTGTGGTGGTCACCACACTATAGTGGAGTATAAAGATACATGAGAAACAGTAAAAATTAATTGCTATTAACTTGATTCACATGACGGATTTGGCTGCTATTTTGCAAATTAATGGTTTGTCACAGAACCCAGCACAGACCGGACCTTTTGGGAAAGTTTTGTTAAAAAATGAAAACGAAAGTTAAAGAATTCTGTTTTCGGCCTACTCCCAGTCATTTCCCTATAGAGAAAAAGTCACATTTCTGCGCTGCGCACAGCAAAAACTCCTGGATGGAATTGGACCAAGAATGAAACATGGACTTTATTTCCGGGAGGGGTCTGTGGTTATTCCGTACAGTAGTTGTTAAAATATTTGATGGTGAATTGGGTGGCCCCTTCTCCGAATAATTATAGCTATATCTCCCATGGTGCTTGCAGAAGAGACTTCAAAAATGAAAAAGCAGCCAGATAACCGCTGTTATAACAGGAATAAAAGGGGTTAGCCAAAAACGAAAAGTGGAAAAAATGCCATTTGGAATAGGAAAAAAGATGAAATGGTGCCAGGCTAGAGTGGGGCAGTGGAAAGACACCATGTGAAATTGGGGAGTTGTGGGTCGCTGAGGACCAAGTTCAGAGTTCCAACGATTTTGCACCACCGGGGTCATTCGTTGGGATAACTGCTGTTAATAAAAGTGTCACACAAAAATAACTGTGGTTATCTGCAGGCGGTTACTGTTATCTAGAGTTATTTGTAGTACATTGCTAATAGAACTACGTTTATGGGGAACAAGTAATTATTTTTTTTTTTTAAGTTGCATACCAAGAAAAAAAGTGGAATTTTACAGCAAGAAGAAACAAATTGGGGAAACATATACATTACCGAAGTCCATGGTCTCGGGAGGATAGCTCAAGGGCAACATGCTCGCCTTGGAAGCAAGACGACACGGAGCACCAAAGGTTCGATCCCCGGGTCCACGTTTAGAAACCTCTGGGTATTAAGCGTGTTATAAATAGCATATCATAGCTAGTGGCCCAGTAGTGTTTCAAAATATACAGTGGTGTGCCCAAAAGACATGTATAGTGGCCACGGCTACATATTGGGGGAACATGTACAGTGGACATAGTCACAGTGGCCCAAAAAAAAACTATGGTATAACAAAACTCTTGAAATTCACTGTAAATACCTTTCTTAAAGGTGCAGTTAAGGTGTGCAGATTTAACACTTAACCAAAATAATGCAAAAGTTGCAATTAAGAAAATTACCATCAACCACTCTAAATGGTCCAGCAAGTAGTAAAGATCTGAATATTTGTGTTTACCGACCATTATATACCATGATCTAGCAACTGTATTTAACTGCCCTAAAACACAAGCACACACAGGAGCTAGTAAAGAAAAATGATAATTGTGTAGTGAGAAACTAAAACCTGTGGCATTGGTTGGTGATGCACGGGTAGAGGGTAGTGGTTGGCAAGCTGTGGGATACTGGTGCGTACCCACCACAATCTAAAGTTCTTAAAGCAGGAGCATTCTCAATTTGAAGAAGCTCTCCCCCCCTGCCCCCTCCACTTGCCAGCGGTGCAAGCTTACCAAACTAACCATTTGGGAATGAAGAGGTGGATACCACAGCAACGTAATTCTGGGATAATTGTGTTAAAATATTTTCTGCAATCACAATTCCTTAAAATGTACATAAGGGATTAATTTATAACATTCAAATTCTTACTTGTATGTGTGTCCTGAGATCTCATTTCGCACCATGACGCAATCAACATGCCACTTGGCCAGTAGTCCCGAATTGTCATGGCCAATCTGAACTGTTGTTAATTTCCCCAAATTCTGACGCTGAAAAAAAAAAAAAAAAAAGACATTAAAACACCTGAATAATCTATTCTGTTTCAGGCTGTTTTACCATATTAGTCACATTTAATGGATTTATTTGGGCTGAAAAAGACACTACAACGAGCAGGTTTCGAAGTGTGTGATCATGGTACCACCAAGAGTAAAAAAGAAAGGTATCTAAGCAAAAGAGCCTATGTCTAGAAAATAGTGGTTTGATAGTATAGCATACAGAATCTAGTAAATCACAAGGTAGATCTGGGAGAGACTTGTGGCGAACAAGCAGGACACTGACTATTGTGTGACAAGCACAGGGTTTTTATTTAAATTAAAAAGAAAACGCCCATCTAGTGCTGCCGCTTTGCGAGAAGTTCCCTACCTAATAAAACTTAACCCAAGGGTGCTTGTCAACGTCTCTAAATAAATAGTCCTGAATCCAAATCCTAGACGCCAATTGGCCCTACCATTATGAAGAAAAAACAACAAAAAAGGAGCCCGGAGCAATAGCCTCCGTCTTCAGCCTGGCCCAATCACTTGGATCTCTCTTCCCAATGTACAAAGTTCGGCAATGTTCCAAAACACAGTTCACAACCTCTCTGTAGGTTCTGTTGTCAAAAGGTAATATAGGTCGTACAGGTTTCCTCATCGTAAAGAAAATTAATGTTTCTCCCTTATACAATTTCGCCAGCTTTTTTGCAAGTTGGTTGAATCACTTCAGGTTCTCTTTCTCTACAGTTTTCTTCAATAAACTCTGTGCTTCTCGGACAAGTCCTCTGACCCTCTAACAGGTTTACTTTCTCTCTCTTGATGGGGCATCACCCCGTACAAGTTTGCTTGGTTCCTGCAATCCTGATGGCCCTCCCAGCCTCGAATGTTGCAGTTCCATTTGTTTCTCAGGACTACCCAAAGTCCTCCAGCTTTTATTTTGCCTTGTAGCAATTGGGTTTAAATACAGTGTGTGCCCACTTGCTCATCAGGCTCCTGTAACCTCACTGGCTTCCCCAGCCTTGACTATCAATGTTCATACCTCTCAATTGTGTTCCCTCCTCGGGAGTGTTCGATTCCTTTGTCGCTCGTCTCAGCAGCAAACGCACTTCTTGTGCAGAGTTTGGGGATCCGGGCTCCCCTCTGCAGTATGGTCTCGGCATGGGTTGTTGGGCCCAAGGCCCACCACGGCTTTCTTGTGGTCATGCCACTAGATGAGATGGATGCATCTCCATCTCTCTCGACCTTGGCTTCCCGGTCAGTCAGGACGCCAGCCTTCTAGTGTCTGGCTACCGAATAGTCCACTCTCCACGCCACCACAAGCTCAGTGGCTTAGTGTGGGCTCCAAACCTCTAGGACGTCTTCTCGCCAGAGGCTCGCCTCTGCGTAGGACTCACTCTCCGTCCTGTGTAGGAGTTTCTCTCTGAAGCAAAGTTCCTCTTGATTTTAAACACGTCATCACAAACACAAGGGGTGTATCGTTCACTGCCTTTAGCGTTCAGGCAGATCAAGCGTTACCTGATGCCTAAGATATAGAAGAAATGTCACTGTTTGGTGGGTGGTTTCAAAACAAAAGTACCAGTTTATCCATTTCCCATATAGGCAGATAACATATGTTGGACCGGGAGTTCCTTATCAGAATGGGAGTCCTTGTCCCCGAGAGCTAAGTCACTCCCAGTGAAGACCCACTTACCCAGACCCCTAGGGATGGTCTTGAGGAGCTGGTTTATCCCCCTAACCTGAAAAGGGGTGGCTCCATTTGGGGGAGAAGGGACCAATTGACCAGATTCATCACAGACTACATCAGACATTGTAAGTAACGGACAATCGCGATGGATGCTCAAAGTACAGCAATTTGGTTACAACTGCCTCAAAGAGGATGTACTACAAATAATCTGAAGCTAAGAGCATATTTGATAGGGTCAAAACTGACTTTGTTCTCCATCACGGTTATCTTCCCTTTTTTGGATTATTCACCCCGAAATATGTATGTAGACCATCAAAGACATCTTGAATTTTACACTAACCTAACCCATACCCCCCACCCCCATCTCTTCCAAATCTGCTAGGGATCCTGGAGAATATGCAAAGGGCAGTGCAGTGGAGTATAAATCACAGTAACACAACAATGCTTAACCTTTTTGTTCCAGTACTAAATCATTTAAAACGGAATTCTAGTCTTCTTTTCCACCCCTTGAATGTTCATTTCCGCTGCCCTGGCCAAAGAGCCATCAAGGCTGCCAAACTCTGGAACACTATACCACCTACCATGAGAAATCTTACGTCACTGAACCTGTTTAAACAAAAGGCTAAGCATTGGCTAGTCACCACACATAATTAATTGTCCTCTTGAACAAGCGAATCACCACGACTTTATGTTTGCTTAAATATGCTTGACTAAATCTGCACTGATCTTGTACCCTACTGCTCCTGCGTATGCATATGTCTGACTGTATCATCAACTGTAATTCCTCATGTAGCTATGTTTGAAGATAGTTTTGCAAAGGTAGCGGGCGCCCCTCTCTCGAAAGAACAGACTTGATAACCTGTTCAGTGGTTATTAACCACTTGAGAGTTCGCAGCCACTGCTTTTACTCACTGTTTGAAGATAGGCGCCTGGTTGCAAATAAATACAATTTGTAATAGTTTAATCACATGTTATTTTTTCCCCCAATACTTCCAAGTGCCTAGATATTTGCCCGACTTTAAGGTATGATTAATCAGTGCATGTAATAAGGCTATTCATAGGCTTTTAACTGCGTCCACAGCAAATGTGCACCGATATGGGGCAGGCAGTGCAAAAGAGCCTTGCCATTAACGTGTGCTGGTGGAAGTGCAAATCTCAAGGCAAGGCTGCAATTGCCACTAACCGCCACTTGTTCAAGACCCATTTTATCCACTGCACTTTTCCTACTGTCTCTGCAGGCAAGACTGGTGGTTGCATCAGACTAAAGTCTGAAAACACTAAAACTCTTCAATTCCACAACACAATGCCCTGTGTTCAAAAACATTTTTGTAATATTAGATAGACATTTAGCAGACTATCGAACACTAACCTTTAGATAGACCAAGTCAATTGATTTCTATTGGTCCAGTATAACTGCAACTTTCTCAAAGAAGACAGTATATTTTTTAAGGGGATTATTGAGATCCCTTCTTAATTTCTATGTATGTTAACTTTTTCTGGTGAGCTGGCTAAACCTAACCAGGAAAATACAACTTTTATATCATCTTAAAAGCTAGTAAATGGTCTACCTTTCTTTTTCAAGGACAAAGTGGGGACTATTTAACATGATCTGTGCACAGAACAAAATGTCAGAAACCCAATAATATTGGACACAACACTGAAGATGTCGGTTAGCATGTTCAAACCCACTACTGGCACAGTTGGGAAATAATTCTGCTATCGTACCACATCTCAAGAAAGCCAGTCCACACCCTTCATTCATGTGGAATCAACGCCCAATTAACTTTCATTAAAGCAAAACATATAAAGAATTGTTACCCTTCAACTCCATGCCCACAATGAATAACCATCTTTTCCATTAAACGTATTCTGGTCTTATGGCTACTAAAAATACCATATCAACCTTCCTGAAAATTAAAGAGGAAATCCTCAAGGTTCTGAATAGCAATCTGTGGTCCTGGTCCTCGTGGATAATGTTGCAGCTATAGCTACAACCCTGTAGCTCAACAGATTCTGATCCACAGGCTAAATGCCAACAATGTAATTAAGGGGCAGAGCATTTGACAAGCTTTAATCATTTCTCCAAGATCCACCAGCCTAGGTTAAAATTGGTCTTTTCACTTTGGATGGTATCATGGAATCCCTCAGGGGTCTTCACAATCATCTTGCTGATATGAAGCCCTGGGCATTTCTAAGATACATGCCATGTGCCATTCTAACTAAATGCAGCAATTCGCAGTTGTGATCAGATTAGAGAAGGAGGGTAGAAACCAAAACAAACAAGTTGAACAGAAAAATCATAAAATGTGTGCAGCACAGTCCCCTTTCATTACATAGCGCTAAAATTTAACTTATCGGCAGACTGTTGAGCAGTGGCTCTCATCCCCACCAATACAGTTGAAAGTGCTCCTAGAGGCACGCCCCTGCATGCTCACATCAGAAAAAAAAACAACCCACTAGGGAAAAATGCCCAAGTCACCACTTGCAAGGATAAAAAGGATAAAAAGTATTCATTTCTACAAAACAGAAGTGCAACAGCAAAGAACTTTGCTGCCGCCGAACATTCTGAGCTCCGTAGACATGTGTGCAGCAAGTTATAAGTACAAACGACATGAATGATGACATAATGACATACAGCACAATTCTACAACACTAAATGGAGGAGACCTATACATGTAGCCCCTGTTAATATGGGGTGCCAGGCCATTGATCCATCTTCATCTATCTTCGTCCACGTGGGTGCTTCTGGGCTCGTCATCCGCAGTGAGGTTTGCCTAACAATTCATTAGCTACTTGGAAAAACAATGTTATTTTATCGTTGTAACAGTGCACCTGGCAGGCACAGAGGTGGTACAAACAAGGTATTACTTCCTTCTCGTAGTATGTCCAGTTGCTGCACTGTAAGCAGGGATATTAGATGTCAGTTCCTATGCCCTGTGGAATAATAAACGCGCCTGTTCCTTTCCCGAAAGGCGATGCACCTTATCCTCTCTCAGGCTGCTAATGCTGCTTACAGCTTTGTCTCCTCCTCCATAAGCTATTAATAACAGTTACAGTCCACTTTGATCTAACTATCTCCTTCCCCACTGTACCTGAAGTGCCTCAGCCAGTGGAACCAACATCTAATAACCATGCTTACCGTGCAGCAACTGCACCTACTACAAGAAGGAAGCAATACAGATTACATCTCTGCACCATTAGTTGATGTTCTTAAAAAAATTCAGCCTCACACACAAAGAAATTAAAGATTCACCATGCTAAATAGTATGCAATCGGAGAAGAGCCCTTCAACATCTATTATTATTTATCATCTTCTCTGTGTGCTGAAGACGGTTTAAAGGGCCTACATTCTACAAGGAATTGATGCGTTAATACTGTTCCCCCTTTAATCCAGAAACACACCAACTGTTGACACTGTTGACACTAATAGTGGACTGCTGTTTAAACTTAATACAAATGGCTCTCTCACGTGTGTTACTAACAGCACCAAAAATGAAGTCATACATCATTATCGGATGCATGCGATATTGGAATACATCTTTGTTATTGGTCTCATTTGTATTTCATAATCTTTTGTACTATGAAATATATTCAACTTTATGCGGTTTTTAAACAAGTCTATTTGAATAAAATTTGTTTTAAGTGATCCTGACCCCATGTATCTGCTGAGTACCAAACAGTAGGTGTATACTGAACACACTTATTCTGACCTCCTTTTTGTGTGTAAAGGCACAGAGATGGGCCTGGGGGGATAACCAAGGTCACGCTAACCCACACACTTCACTCACTCACTCCCAGTCAGCAACTTCTATGGTCTTCCACCTTTTAGGCTATAATTTGAAACCACCCTGCATCTCGCTGCACAAATCACGCGACCCAAGTGTGAAGGTAAGATAGCCTTGCTCTCTGATCTTATTGATCAATCGAGGGGTGTAACAGTTTTATGGTCTGGGTTTGGATGGCACGGTGGTATGTGGGGGGGGGGGGGGTCTTAGGATAAAAGCCCTGTAAAGCTGTATTTCTCGTGCGAGGGCGGTTGGGGGCAGGGGGCAGGCGAGCAGGAGGGCCTGCTATCTGTTCTGTGGCGTTTGCTCCCTTTTCATGACCTTGCAGAGCACATTGTTCCCAGAGCACAAAGGCCTGTAACTTCTAAAACAATTAAGGGTTTATGAATCTCTGAGACCTAACCAGAGTGGGGGCGATGTCCGTGCCCAGGCAGGGGATCTAATGCTAACCCATTAAGTGCGCTTCGCTGTGCTTGGGCCTGCGTTGCAACATGGCAGTCACTAACTAAGATGGCGGTCACACTCGCATCTACCATGTAGCCTCTAATGCATGCACTACCATGATTGTGCATCCTCATTCGTGTGCACCGCATACTCCCTAGATGTGCTCTCTAGCGTCCGTTCGGTATCGCCTAGGGGGCTGGGAAGACCCCATCTCCTTCCCAACATTCCCCCCTTTCGTTAATCCCAAATTAACAAACTCCCCTGCAGCGTCATCTGTATCGAAGTCCCAATATCTGTTCTACTGCCCCCTCCACACCCTGTCCAATCTTTCGCTTCCGGATATGGTGGTGACCGCTCCTTAGGAACGCATGCTCTGCAGACATCCTGTAAAGTAGCTCCAGACCGGGCATATTCCTCAGGGGTACAGGTCATGTAAATGCATCCCCCATCTCCAGCCAAATCGACCCAGTGTTCAGTATAATTCTCAGGATCCGGGGGTTGTGGGGATGTAAGCGATGTTCAATCTGTACCATATAGGGCTTGCTTGGGTCCCTTGTCTGGGCATCGCTCTCTTTGGTGCTGTGAGGTGTTTTGGATGATACCCCAATAGAAAAATAGAAACCCTATCATCATTGCGCTATTAGGCACTGCTTTGGCACAACATATCAGAGACCAATTTGGCAGGTGCAAAGGAAGACCAACACGAAGATGACAGGCACTAACATCTTCGCTATCGCCCACATCCAGGATGGTTAACAGGAAAAAATGGGTGTCAAACCAGTCCTCACTTCATATGTCAGCTTCTATCTTCATGCGCCCTCTAAGTCGTGTACCATTCCTATTTATGAAAGGGAGCCATTTTCTGCATCTTTGGGAGTCACAAAGGTGCAAGGTGAGTCCCCGATATTTTTGCACACACCTCCTTCCATTGCTGTGAGTAGGTCAAGTACGTACCTGTTCTGCATGGTCATCAATCTCAGGGCACGCAATTCCACCTTTATAACGTTGAACCCTTGTTCAGTGTCATTTGCAGACTGCATCTGCTCTGAGCATACTATTTGCAGTCATTTGGTGTTGGCTGCTGCTTGCACACCAGGTAGCAACAGTGAGGCGAAGAATGTCTGCCTTGCTGAAAAGTCCATACCCATCGGGTATTTCATTGAACAGTTCAGAGGAGTCTTTGGATAGGTAGTTAGCTCTTTTCTTCCTCCAAAAATGTTCATATTTCTCTTTCCCTGGGAGGATGCAAAATTCTGGTGCTGGCAACAGGTTTGTTTGTTCTTCAGAAGTAGGAAAGGCGGTCAGGGCAAAAGCAGTTGTTGCCCCCCCCACCTTACAAATGTTCATATGGGATCACGAGTAAGGCAGAGTGCAGCGTTGCTAGCAAACAGTAGTCCCTCCATGATGGTGGGAGGTGCAAGTACGCTTGCTGGCCACACACCCAATAGTAATCCATCACTGCGGCTGCGCCTTTGAGATCGGGAATAAGCATTGTCTTGTTGCATGTTTGTTGTCCCCCACAAAGGTAGTTGCGGCACTATAAACGCAAAGTTCATAAGTTTCTTTTCAGTGCACTTTCACTGGTTTCTTCATTGCTTCAATCCATGTTAGTTTTGTGATATGCTCAGTCCAGAATGATGCGCAGGTTGCTTCCACTCAAGCCAGGTTCCCTTCTTCATATCGTATTAGACCCTCCACCATGGAGCCGATTGTAGTATCTTGCCATTTGTTGTTCACATATTCAAGTCTTTGTATTACTAGTTATGGTTGTTTTAGGCACTGGTTGCTTTTCGAATGGCTTTTGCATTGTAGAAGATTAGGCTCAACAAATTTGATTCTCACGTTGTGTGCCTGCAAGGTGCCCTTGAGCATATATAGCACTGTGCCTCTAGAATTGGTCATTCTTGTGGCATTAAGACCTTGGGGGCCCCTGGCGCATGCAGTATCAATTGAACACACGCAACTGCTGCCATTCACTTTCTCTCCACACAGAACTCATATCTACAAGGCCAATTAGGCTACCCTACGCCAACATGCTCTGTGTGCAGATGGTAAGAAGAATTAGAGCAGGTGGCTCCAGCTTCACCTAACTAGCACCATAACATTGGAATGCCCTCCCTCCCTCTATACGAGGCAAGGCCTCCCTCATGACATTTCGCAAAGCCATGAAAACAGTGTTCTTCACCCAAAACACGCCACTATCTACAGCCATAATCTACCTGCTCACCACATAAATATGATCCCACATAGATGTTATTCACCTATGTTCATATGTATATTGTATGTATCCTAATGTATACTTGCTCCTTTTGCTCAATGTACAACTGTTTCTCCCCATGTGCCCTCTCCCTGTAACTAAGCTCCCCTCGTAACAGTGCCTCAATGCCAAAGGGCTGCTGTGCGCTATACAAATGTAATAAATATTCATATATCAACTATTGGACAATTCTGGGTGACGCACATATTTTATGGCGTTGAGACCAAGCATGTGGTAGGAGTCATATTTTGCCCTTCATTCTGGTCCCTTTGTATGTTTGGGTCCACCTGTATATCCATTAATAATACTATCGACATTAGTAACACTTGTATTAAGAAAGACATTAGGGAATCTTGAAAACAGTAGGGACTTAGTAATATATTCTAACAATCTACTGTGAGATGGTGCATTTGTATCATCAACAGAATTGTTATTGTGTTGAGGCTCAATGTTGTGCAATAGGGAAGGTAAATACCCAGTTTCATTTGTGTATCCATTTGATATATTATATAAAGTGAAGTTTTGATTGCCGCACCTGCCCCCCCCTTTTATATGGGGGCCCCATATAAAAGAGCTGCTAGATAAATTCCTTATATAAACATCGATATTGCAAAAAACCCACAATAAAACGCATAGCACACATGTATGAATAAGAAAACCTATATATAATGTACAAAGAGAAAGCAGCATGGGTTGGAGCAGGTAGAAGCTGGAATGCCGTCATGATCACCTCAAGGGTTAAGGGGTTGGGACCAGGTATGCAGGCTAGCAAGGGTTCCTTGTGCAGATATGTGGGGCCTAGATGGTTACTAGCATGGCAGGCCAGGCATTCTTCACACTCCTCAGCATCAGATTCACAGTGGGCCCCCATAGAGATCTAATGATTAAATGGTTCCCTTAAGATGTCCGCCTTGCAGCTCACAGACTGAATAGCACTAGAGAACTAGTAGTTGGGCATGGAGGACTATATAAGCTCCGCCGGCGCCGTAGCACGTGCTTTGCGTTTGTTCCGCTGACATCGGTGCAACGCTTACCGGTGCTTTGCTCACAGACCTGTAAAAGCAAGAGAAAAGTCATGTTATGAACTTATCGAGTTACCAGTAAATCCACAGACAAAAGATTATACGTACCTGACAAGAATTTCCGCAGCAGCAGTCTTCCAGCAGGTGGAACCTTCCTCCGAATTCCGCGTGGCAGTCTGAAACCTGCTTCTTCAGCCACGGCTTCACCGCGGATCCTCCGACCTCTGTTTAACCTGTAAAACAAGGTATTCTAGTTAAAGACATTTAACATTAGTTTGCGTGTGAAAATAGACTAAGTGCTTACTTACCACAAACTCCTACATACCTTTCCGAGCATTCCAAACGCTTGGCCTCGCAGCTAGAATCTGCAGCTTGGTCACAAAGCCACGTATCACTGAACGCCTTATATTTTACGTGCGCAGCCTTACCTTAGGAGCAAGACTTTCCTTCGACGACGCACGTGCTTCCTCACGTGTGATTCTTTCCTCCTCGAACCTGCAAGAGAAAAAGAGATTTAGACTTTCACAAAGAGAAGCATTCTCTCCAGTTAATATTTTCCCTCAGTGGCTTCAACACCAAAACGGACTACAGCAAAAGCTCCGAAAAATCAAGACCAGTCTGGAGTATTCTTGTGCCTCATTACCAACGCACCCCTGCACGACAGCAGTACGGAAAGCTCCCCCAACCAAAAAAAAAAAAAAAAAAATCACAGGAGAGAAGGGAAAATGGGGCATCCGGATTATCATAAGTGCACACAGCAGGTGGGGGTAGAGCCATAGTATAGTGACCCCCATTAGGTTCATAACATGTTCCTTTTTTCTCTATTTGACGACAGGGGGAACTCCTTTTCATCCAGCATTTGCAGGCCACTGCGTATTCAGGCAACTTACGCTCCTGCAGAGATAAGGTAAGCATTACAAATGCTGATACTACAATGGTAGGTGAGGTAGATTAAAAGTATACATTTTTCAGGGTACCCGGGTAATAACCGGGGAATGCTCTCCAAATGTCAGACAGGTGGATCCAATAACGCAGTTCTTTGACTGCAAGAGGAGTAGAAAACACTACCTTGCAGGGTCCATTGAACCTGGGGTTGTTCCACTTGCAGACAAAGGTCCGTACGTAGATGAGTTCTCCTGGCAGCAGCGGTTGAGTGGATGGGAATCAGTTGCTGTGCAGCACCTGGTATGTCTTCTGATCGGGGTGGCAAGATCCTTCAGGAAACACATTTAATGGCCCATGTTAGGGTTGTCAAGTAATATTTAAATTCGTCTCCTATAATAGCTGCTGGCCTATGGGAATCTGACACCCTTCTAGTAGGGGACAAGGGCGTATGCATACAGCGACCAGTAACCACCTCATGGGGTGATAAATGGTGGTCCTTGCATGGGTGTTCACGCAAACTAAATAGTGCCAAGGGTAGTAAGCAGTGCACCCGGTTTAAGAGGGCTGTTTATTCTCTACACAACGCTGTTGGCCTGGTGGTGATAAATTATGCACATCCAATGTTTAATGCCAAGTAATGCAGTGATCTCTTTAAATACCTCATTGGAAAATTGTGTGCCATTATCCAACCTGAACACATTGCATACTCCCCATCGAGGGGAAAAGCTAGTGGACCAGAAATGTGGCTGTGCATTTGGCATCCGGGTGTGCACAAAGTCCTGCCTCCACCCATCGTGAGAAGGGGCAAACGACAATGATCAAATATCGGGACCCATTGCATCGCACTCCCATGTCCGCCTAGTTGATGTGCAACTCGCGGAATAGCCCAATAGGGCAGGGCAGAGTGCCTATCAGTGTTCGGAAAGCCATGCCTGTGTCCTCTGACACGTGGGTGCAGTGAATAATAATGTTGGTCAAATGTTCCCAGAGGTTTCAAATAAACCAATTTTCCAGGATGTCAGCAGCAATGTTGTGTTTTGAGCTGTGGGGGGGTGATGAAGCTGATCATATGCTACTGCTAGTAGTTCATGTGGCATTCCTGTCTCCATAATAAATCACTAGGGGACTGTTTGTACCCTCTGCTGACCCAGAGCTCCTCCTCTTCCGGGGATCCCCCTGTAATCCGGTGACCCATGTTATATGCAATGCATTGTACGAAAGAGGTTGCTGTTCAGCGGTGGGTGTTGTTACAACATATTTAGCTGGTGTGGGCACTGGGAAATATGTTGCAATTTTGAACACTTTGTCTGCGGCCTTCCAGAGTGACACTTATTATTGTTAGTAGGGGCAGCGCACTTGACAACCACCACTACAGAAGGTTATGAAAGCACAAAAATAAGTCTGTCCATTAGCGCAGCATGCTGTACTGGGGACCCGTCCGCCCTACTAAAGCCCCTCTTCTTCCACCGTGAGAGACTGTTGTGCACTGCCATAGTGACGTACGCTGAATCTGAATAAATGGTCACTTGGCATCCCTGTGATGCTTGCAGTACCTCAAAGTGCTATGAACTCTACTGCTTGAGCAGAATAATGCACTGGTAGTCTCTTTTGGATCAATGTTTCATATTTGCCAGCTACTAGGCGCTCCACTGCTGCGCTTGTTTTTCTCATACCCGTGTCCTGGTCAATTGTCGCTCACCAGTCAATGAAAAAGACCCCTGCCCCCTCGAGTGGGCGGTCTTTCTTCGGGAATGTCCTCCTCTTCCTCCTCGTACGCAACGCATTCATGTCTGGCCAAGTCCTCATCAGTGCACATTTCGGTCAGAAATGTGGCAGGGTTTACTGTTTTGCACCGTACAATATCAATATTTGAGCTGGAGAGAATAACCTCATATGCTGATGCTCTCTGGGTAGTCAATATACATTTTGACCTTTCCAAAATGGCAGAGAATGCATTGAGCGTGACGGAGCAACCCATTACAATGGTTGAACTTCTCAATCGCAAATGAAGCAGCCGCAGGTACTTGTTAACATGCAAACTGCCCCTGTATCATTGAGTCTAGCATGCCGCTGTAATAGGTCAATGGCCTGTGGCCCATAGTGCTTTTCTGTGTCAACAACGCAGTCATGAGTTGGCCATTCGTGTGTGAGAATAGGTCAAATTCCTGTGTGTAATCTGTGGTAGCTAACACAGGGGCTGTTGATATCACCTCCTTGAGGTCATCTAAGTTTTGTAACATTTCTTCTGTCAACACCATTGTATTGTCAGTCTTGTGTGTCTCCTTGAGGCCCTGTAAGAGCGGCCTGGTATATGATGCATAGAGTCAAGGATCCATGTCCTGCAGTAATTACACAGCCCTAGGAATTTTTGCATTTCTTTCACTGCCTTAGGCTGTGGAGTGGAGCGGTCAGGTATCATTCTTTTACCATGGACTGATTAACTGCCCTAGATACAACAATTCCTGCAGGCAGTACTACAGTTTAGCTTTGTCAACATTGTACCCTGCGGGCCAGGAGCTGCAGAAGTGTAATGGAATCCTGTCTGCAATGTTGCTCATTGTCGTTGTACATCATCCACGTACTAGATGATCGTGCTCAACACCTGGATATTTCCCACATCTGCATGGAGAATTCTTTTGAAAATGCTGGGGCTCTCACAGTACCCTTCAGGTAATCTCGTGTGTTTGAACCTCCTCTCCCCCATGTCTAAAGGCAGTGAGATACTGCGAGTCTGGATGTAATGGTATTGAGAAAAATGCGTTTGAGGTCCACTACTGTGAAGCGTCGACTCTTTGGGGATGCTACAATAGATTGTGGCAGAGTTGGCAACCACAGAAAACTCCTGCTGTATCATATCATTAAGGGGCGCTAATCCTGTATCATTCTGCCCCGTTGCCTTTTTCACAGGGTAGATGGCCATTTTGCATTGGGAAGTAGATGGTACTATTATTCCTTGGTTGAGTAGGGCATTGAATGTATCCCTAGTTCCCTCTTCGCCTCTCTGGAGAGTGGATACTGTTTCCCTCGGAGCAGTACTGTTCCTGGTTTCAGTGTTATGAGTACTGCGATCACTCCCTTAACGAGCCCTACATCATGTGGATTAGCAGTTTAGAGCCTTTCAGGCACCTGCTCCAAATCTGCCTCAAGGGGGCCGGGGCCGCAAGTGCCATCAGGGGACATTGGACCTTTCAGGACTGTACCATTATTTCACAGGGGATACAAATTGCCAACATTATCTCACCGTCGTCTGGCCCGTCTTCAAACAATATACAATGGGGTCAATGCAAAACACTGTACGCCACTTGCACCCATCCTGGTCAGTTCCTATCACAACAATTCTCTTCTGAGAAACCACCAGACCTTGCAAGTCTGGAGACAGTATTGTGCCTGCCGTCAACTCGGGGGAAACCATAGGACGGATATGAAGTCTGTGGGCACTCGCCAACAACCTTTGCCAATCTGATGCACCACCTCTACAAGCACGGTTATTCCATACACGAACATGTCTGGGTCCACAGGAATCCCGCAAATCACCACCTCTCCTCCCATTGCATGAATTATCACCATCACCCTTATGGTGGCCATCCCTGGTGTGGCACAAGCTATGCCACTCTCTGTGAAGGAAACAGTCATGTTGAGTTTTCTGAGCAGGTCGCAGCCCTCCAAGTTCACTGGAGAGCTTTCAGAGTATATTAGGGGGGCCTGCACCACCTTCCCCACTATTTTAATGTCAGTCTCTTCAGTGTATGGAACCGTGGAGACAGCCCCAGAGAAGCCCTACGTGCCAAGAGTTTTGCCTGAGAGCGGGAAATCTCCCTCACTGATGCATGATTTTGTGGCACCTGTGTCAACCATAAAAATGAAGTGTTTGTTTCCTATCTCTGTACCCACCAAGGGGTCCTAGTCAGGGCAGACAGTCATCGATAGAACTGGGCATGCAAGATTTATCTGTGGGCTGTCCTAGTCGGGGTATGTGTTCGTTCCAGCAGAACGTAAAAGGGTTCCCCCACTATACAGCCCCCCGGTAGGGTACTACAGTGTTATTAGGTACTGCATCATTTGCGGGCATGTGTCCTCCATGTAAAGCGGAGATGGGGGTGCATTTGCGTGTGTGTTGTGTTTGTGAACCCTGTAGGCCGAGGGTGTAACTGTACACTTGATGTATCACATATGGTATAGAAGTTGGTATTTTTAGTTGCCCTTGTTGCTGGGGCGGTGGGTAATAGTTGCTGTATGAGCTAGATCCCACCCCTGCCCTGCTCCTCCATTCTCTTGTAAAATGTCCCAATTTCCCCCAGCTCCAACTCAGCGAGGGCCCCATACAACTCCCTTGTGGTCACATCCCTCCAACACCGCCAAATCCCTCCATTCCCCCTCTGAACCCATCTTTTCCCCTCTGCTGACCTTGTTGCCACTCTGTGCCAGTGTGTTGGGGCCCCCTCCCCACGGTCCTGGTCGTCTTCCCCCTGGCCAAGACACTGCTATACTGACATCTCCAGGTGCTTGCATGCTCCCTGTTGTCTCTGTCAGTGCAGGTATTGACCGCTCCCTCTACAGTTATTTTAGCTAACTTTCTCTGTATCGGTTTCACTTTGTCTGCCTGCAGCCACTGCGCTGTTTCCTTTTCACGTTCTTTTATACGTTTGCAGTGATGCATTAGTGTCTGAATTTCCGCCCACCCTTTCGCTTCAATACCCACTATTTTATCTAATGCCTTCTGCACTTCCGTCGGTAAGCCCCTTTTAATAACAAAATAAAAAAGGAGCAACTGATCGGTCCCACTGGTCCTGTCTCCGCCCTCCACATCTCCTGGACCTTAATAATGTACTGTGAGGAGTCGTCATCATCATCGACCATAGTGTATTGCATGATGGATTGTAAGTCTGGGGTATCAGGGTACATCCGCCGAAGCGCGTCCCACACCAGCCTGATCTCCCACAATAGCCACCAACAAGCTTTTCATATCACTGACGCCCACTGTCCGTTTCTCGAATGCGCATATCGACCTCCCCGCCGCAGCTGTTAAAAGCAGGAGCACTTTAATCAAATTATTTTTATCCATTTGTGCCCAAGGGACATACTGCACCCTACCCACGGCCTTATCCACGCCTTGGTGTATCTGGGGCATTTGCAAGCCCGTTCTCTTCCCCTCCTTCCTCCACCCATCTTTCCCCGGATCCATCTCTGGACCTCGATTGCACCTCACTGTCCTGTAACCTGCACTGCCTGCTGCGTTCCCTCACCTTCCTTCTTCTCAATATGCACATTCTTAATTGCTGTACTGTCCAATCTAAACAAAATGTACCCAGCCCTCCATTCATCTAACCCACTTCCCTTCGCTCTGTGCTGTTCATAGCCCTGCCAACTCTACCAGTGTGGATTCTAGTCCCTCCTCTAACTCCTTCTGCCCTTTGCAATCTTGGGGTGGGGTGGTTACTGGGGTGGGTATGTATAGGGTGGCAGGGCTGTGGAGGTTGGGTTAGTGTACCCCCCTGTTGCTGGGTGAGCTGCCATTAGATATATTCCCTTATATTCTGCCTGTGAGCCACCCCCTCTGCCGGTGTATCCCCTTCACGGATATTTCGTGTCGCTCCCCCATTGGGGTCTTCCACATCCTCAACCATTTTCCTTAACTCTAAAAGGTCCCTTCGGTTCTGCAGCTGCTTGCCTTCATATTTAGCTACTAAGAATGTAGTCATATGTTCCAAAATTCCCTTATTATGTGTGCCCTGCTCTGGCCATGAGCAGGGCACCCCGCCCCTTCATGTTTCTACCACCTAGTGCTTATGGGATTTCTCTAGCTTCGCCCCGTACAAGGGCAAGGGCTTGTATATATATTCGTGAGGCGTCTCTTCTCCCATTATAGCAATGTGCACGCTCTAAAAACGCCCTACGCTTCCGATCACGTGCCGCACATGCTGCAATTGCCAGTCAAAAAAATCAGTCCATTGTCCCCTTCTCCCTGTCAGCCCAAGTCAATTTCCCTCCCCTCCCATTCACACACACCTAATTTCACACTCCACTCATTCCAAAAAACACTATTAACAACACCCCTCCTCAGGCTTTCACCGTATTACCAGGCAATTTCAAGTGCATAAAGGGAGGAAGTCCTGGCAGGAGAGTATACCAGGCAGCCACAAGGGTGAAGATACAAGAAGCCTTGGCAGGAGAGTACACAGTGCAATTTATAAATATATGGAACCAAGAGGTCCCAAGCAAGGATATTAGGACTGAGGGTCAGACAAACAGGAGCAAGATCCTGGCCACAGAACTTTGAGTGAATGAAACTTTAGAATTGAGTGCGAGTAGTAGTACCACTGTGGGCCCAACACAACACAAGGAATTGTCACATAAAGAACTGTTTGTGATCAAGACCAATCCAGGGGAAGGAAGGAACCCTTTGGAAAAAGGACTCTTTATCACTGAAGAACGTTTCAGTTGGACCTACTTATATTTTCTTTGCAAACAATTTCAAAAAGGCATCAAAGGTTAAAGACATTTCCCTTTCCACTTTCTTTTGTTTAGTTTAGTTTATAGTGTGAGGGTCAGAGTAGAACTTTTAGACACAAAGAAAGCTTAATTTTGACATCCTGACAGACTGATCCTTAGTTTTGGTTTAGGTAGAGAAGAACAAGTTACTTTCTTACCTGGTAACGTTCTTTCGATGGGATGGTCCGACGACGTATTCCATATCTATGACAGTAATCACCACAGCTGTGCTGCTTCGGAAACTTTTTCGGCGTCTGCGTCCTGCGTCGATGACGTCGATGCGCCGCCGTCGAGGACCTCCTCCGACGTCCGACGTCATCCGATGTGATAAGTAGGACGCACGACGCCAGTAGCCTCAGTTGTAGTTTTTTCCCCCAGAACGTGTGACAATAGTCAACTGCCAGTCCGACACAAAGCCTTGCGGAACGTAAGCTGCAAACGCAACAGAAATTCTGCAGCGGGGAAGGCAGGGCGGGAGCGATATGGAATACGTCGTCGGACCATCCCATCGAAAGAACGTTACCAGGTAAGAAAGTAACTTGTTCTTCGAGGGGATTGGGTCCTCCGACGTATTCCATATCTATGACAGACTCCCAAAGCAGTACCAAATCAAGGAGGAGGGAAAGAATTTAGAAACAAAATTTAGAATAGCCAATCAAATAGCAGAGCAAAGGACCGCCTTGCCAAAGGCCAGATCCTGCCCTCTGATGGAATCGAGGGAATAATGCCGCACAAATGTATGCACTGAAGCCCAGGTGGCAGCATCACAGATGTTGCGAATAGGAACACCCCTCTGCAGGGCAGTAGATGCAGCCAAGCCCCTGGTAGAATGGGCCCGCAAGCCAGCCGGAGGGTCCTTGCCCGCCAAGCGGTAACACTCCGAGATGGCCAAAATAATCCAGCGGGACAAAGTCTGTTTCGTCACAGCTTGCCCCAAGCGCTTACCAGCGTAACCAATAAAGAGTTGATCGTCCACTCTGACCCGGGACATGCGAGAAACATAAAAGCTCAAAGCTCTCCTAGGATCAAGCCTATGGAGCCTCTCCTCTTCCTTACCAGGATGCGGAGGAGGATAGAATGCCGGAAGAACAATCTTCTGGGCCAAATGAAATTCCGTCACGACCTTCGGAAGAAAAGAAGGACGAACTCGAAGGACAACCCTGTCCTTGTGAAATACAGTGAAGGGTGGCTTAACAGAAAGTGCCTGTAACTCACTCACTCTGCGAGCGGAAGTAACCGCAACTAAAAACACAGTTTTCAAAGTCAACAGCCTCAAAGGGCAAGAATGTAACAGCTCAAACGGAGCACCCATAAGAAACCTAAGAACAAGGTTCAAATCCCAACCGGGCACCAGGAAAGGCGACGGAGGGAACACATTAGTGAGCCCTTTCAGAAACTGTGAAATTAAAGGGATTTTAAAGTAAGAACATTCTTCAGATGAGCGCTTAAAGATGGACAGCGCCGCCAGGTAACCCTTAACGGTACCCACTTGCAAGCCCCTGTGGGCCAAAGAAAGCAAAAAGGACAGAACCATGGGGATGTCACATGCAAAAGGATCCACATTCTGAACTCTGCACCAGTCGCAGAACTTACGCCAACGGCAACGGTACAGAGACTTAGTTGCGGGCCTTCGGGCCGAAAGCAACACCTCCATCACGTCTTCAGGGAGGTCCCAATCCTTATACCTCAACCTTTCAGAAGCCAAGCGTGAAGGTTGAGGGATCCGACCTCTGGATGGAGAACCTGACCCCCCTCCCGTGAGAGCAGATCGTCTCGGTAGGGAAGACGACGTGGAGGGCAGATGGACAAGTCGAAAAGGTCCGGGTACCACGTCCTCCGAGCCCACGCCGGAGCAATGAGGATCATCCGGGAACCGAACTTCCGTAACCTCCGCAGCACTTGCGGGATGACGGGGACCGGAGGAAACGCGTACAGCAGCGGGAACGACCACTCCACCACGAACGCGTCTCCTAAGGCTCCTCTTGGAGGAAATTCCCGCGAGCAAAACCTTTCGCACTTCCGGTTGACACTGGAGGCAAAGAGATCCACTTGAGGGGTCCCCCAAAGGGCGAAGATCTCCAGGAGAATCTCCTGAGCCAACTCCCACTCGTGAGAGATCGTGCTCTGCCTGCTCAGAGCGTCCGCCGTCACGTTCTCGACTCCGGCCAGATGAACTGCCGAGATCGAAACTTCCTGCTGGATGGCCCAGAACTCGAGCTGCATCGCCTCCCTGCACAGAGGAAGTGACCCTGCCCCCCCCTTTTTGTTGAGGTAGTGCATGGCCACTGTGTTGTCCGTCAGGATCAGGACATTCTTCCCTCGCACAGTCGGCAGAAAAGCCCTCAGGGCTAGCCTGACGGCCCTCAGCTCCAACAGATTGATATGGAGTCTGGACTCCGACGGAGACCAAGGACCGCTGACTGTCAGCCCGTTGGCATGAGCTCCCCATCCCGTGAGGGATGCATCCGACACGATCGTCACCTCCGGCCAGGGAAGCCAAAACGGAGCCCCCTTCATCAAGTTGCCTTCGACGGCCCACCACAGAAGGTCCCGGGCGACCGAGGGCGGCACCTGAATCGGGTCCGACATCCTGCCGGAGGACTGCGACCATTGCATCTTGAGTGCCCACTGCAAAGATCTCATTCGCAGGCGAGCCTCCGGCACCAGAAGAATGCAGGATGCCATGAGGCCGAGCAACCTCAAGAACTCGAACGCTGGGAGCGTCTGGGCATGCTGAAACTTGCGCACCATCTGCTGAATGTGAAGAGCCCTCACCTGGGGAGGAAAACACTGCCCCAGGGAAGTGTCGAGCACTGCTCCGATGTACTGGAGCCTCTGCGTTGGCGTCAAATGGGACTTCTTTAAATTGAGGGAGAAGCCCAGCCTGTGAAGGGAGTGGCAGGCGACGGACAGATGATCCAGGACCTGCTCGGGAGAGCTCCCCCTGATCAACCAATCGTCCAGGTAGGGGTAGACGTGAATCCCCCCTTGCCTGAGATGCGCTGCCACCACCACCATGAGCTTGGTGAAAACCCTCGGGGCGGAGGTCAAACCGAACGGCAGGACCCGAAACTGAAAGTGCGAGTCGCCAACCGCGAACCTCAGGTACTTCTTGTGCTTGGGATGGATCGGCACATGGAAGTAAGCATCCTTGAGGTCGAGTGACACCAACCAGTCCTGAAGCTGAAGGGCCTGGAGGACTTGAGAGAGAGTAACCATCTTGAACTTGTCCTTCCTGAGGAGTTTGTTCAAACCGCGCAAATCCATGATGGGTCTCAATCCCCCGTCTTTCTTGGAAATCAAAAAATAAGGGGAATACCATCCCTTGTTCCTCTCCGCTACAGGCACCAGTTCTATGGCGCCTTTCTCCAGCAGGGCTTGAATTTCCTGCGCAAGGAGCGGATCCGGACACTTCAAAGAGAGGTTCCCCGGTGGATTGTCGCGAGGCCTGTGCCGAAAGGGAAGACAGTAGCCGTGGGCTATGATCTCCAGAACCCACACATCCGAAGTAATGGCACGCCACTCTACAAGATGCTGCGCCAGCCTTCCCCCAACCGGCGAACTATGGGACAAGGCCTCATGACTGAGTAGGAGCGGCTGCGGCGTTACCTGAGGGCAAAGAGGCAACTGCCCGAGCGGCCTTGGCACCACGGGTACCCTGTCGTCCACCTCTGGTACCCCTGCGTTGGCCCCTTTGACTGCCAGCTCCTCTCGCTCTACCAAAGGACGAGTAATAGCGAAAGGAGCCACCCCTCCACTGCTGTCCCCTAGGACGAAAAGGCGGAGGTTGGCGAACTGCAGCGCCCAACGACTTCGCTGCAGCTTTTGAGGTCTGCAACCTCTCAAGGCTCTCGTCAGCCTTGCTGCCAAAAAGATGTTCACCATCAAAGGGCATGTTGAGGAGCCGGGACTGCACATCAGGAGCAAACCCCGACTTCCGCAACCACGCAAACCTGCGTATCACGGTGCTCGCCGCCATGGACCTACTGACGCATTCAGCTAAGTCCAAACCCGACTGAACGGACTCACACATGGCATCCTTACCATCCTGGACCAAAGCAAGGAAACCAACCCGTTCGTCCCCTTCGGGAATATGTTCAGCCGCTAACGCAACACAGTTCCACAGAGTGTGCGTGAAACGTGACAAGGCACAAATGGAGTTGGCCGCCTGAAGCGCCATACCACCAGAAGAAAACACCTTCTTCGCCCAGCCATCAAAACGTTTGTCGTCCCTATCAGGAGGGATGGTAGGGTACGACGCCTGCTTTGCCGGGGCCGTGGCCGCCTGCACCACCAAACTTTCCGGAGTGGGGTGCCTGGTCAAGTAGCAGGGGTCGCCACTGACTGGACGGTATTTCCGCGACAAGGATCTGCCCACTGCCGGGAGACTCTCCGGAGCAGTCCAAGCCGCCGCCACCCTACGCTGTAAAGCCATATGGAATGGCAGAACCGGGTCAGAAGGGGGACCAACATCAAGGATGTCCGTCAGATCATCCTGCACAAACTCCCCTGGGGGAGCAGACCATCCCAGATACTCAGACACCCTAGCCATAAGGCGCCGGTATGAGGAATCGGCATGGGAGCCAGGCTCAGGCCGACCAAATTCCACCTCCGGAGAGGTGTCCAGACCACTAGCATCATGCAGTGACTGCCTCAAATCGTCAAATTGACTAGGGCCCGAGACAATGTCATTCGGCACCTGATCAGGAACCAGGCCAACCGAATCCTCATCCGCCTCCGAAATATAATCCAAGTGGTGGAAAGGCACCTGAGAGTGCCTGCTCTTAGCCAGAGCCTTCCTAGGGGGTACACCCGAGACACGGGGCACCTCCGACACGAAAGGCGTCGATGGCGTCGAGCGAATCGGCGCCGCCGTCGAGAAAACCGGCAACGGCGCCGAGAGGATCGGCGTCGACGTCGAGGAAATCGGCGTCGACGTCAGATGCAGCGCCTCCAATATCGGCGGCGTCGACACAGCCCTCGAAGCCGGAGCCCCGAGCGTGTCTCTCGACGACCTGAACGTCGACGGCTTCGACGACTTCCTCGGAGCCGGAGCTTCGAGAAAGCCTGTCGACGCCCTCGACGCCTCAGACGTCGATGTCTTCCTCGAAGACATCACAGGTGCACACGGTCTCGATCGCGTCGAGGACCGGGACCTGGAACGGGTACGGCGAGAACGAGCCTCCTTGTCCGAACGGGACCTCTCCCGTGACTCGTGCCGACCACTCTTGCGAGCGGCGTCTCTCGACCTCACACGGCCGACCCCACTCGGGGGCGCGGACGGTTGAGTACCCTGCGACTCAAGAATCGCCAACATTTTCTTCCCAAAGGAAGCCCATTCCTCCGGCGTCGCACGGCTGGTGGGATAACCGACGTGCCGGGCAGAGTCCTCGGAAGAGGACCTGGAAGGCGACCGGTGACGGCGCTTCCGAGAACGCCTCGAAGAGGCAGAGGAGTGGCGAGACCGACTCCTAGAAGAAGACCGACGAGACCTCCGACGATGACGCGGAGAGTCACCCCTCGAATCATCCGTCGAAAGCCCCGCCGACTTCGACTTCCGGGGCTTGGACACCCGACCTACCGACAATTTCTTCTTACGTTCGCGTAAGGCCTTGGAAGTGAGCGACAGGCAGTCGACACAGTCATCCGTGTCGTGGGCCTCCCCGAGGCACCAGAGGCAGGCGTCGTGCGAGTCAGTCACCGACATCTTGGACCCACACACCCCGCACTTCTTGAAGCCCGGACGCGGGGTTGAAGACGAAGTGGAAGACATCGCTGCGAAGGAATATTCACAAACGAACAGGCTCGAAGAACTAGAAAGAACAGAACTCCAAAGAGTCGAGGCTAGAACCGAGAAACACGAAGCAACACGTTCGCGGAAAAAACGGAACTGAGGCTACTGGCATCGTGCGTCCTACTTATCACATCGGATGACGTCGGACGTCGGAGGAGGTCCTCGACGGCGGCGCATCGACGTCATCGACGCAGGACGCAGACGCCGAAAAAGTTTCCGAAGCAGCACAGCTGTGGTGATTACTGTCATAGATATGGAATACGTCGGAGGACCCAATCCCCTCGAAACTTCTCTTAGAGCAGGCTCAGAGAGGCCGGAAACATAACCAACTTGTGTCCAAGTTTCATTCCTGACTCCTCACAGTCTCCTGTGAAGCTTGGATTCAGCCTTACTAGGGAGAAAAAGAGGAGAGGACAGCAAAAAGCCAGCACAAGTGTGAGAGGGTTTACTCGGGACAGAGACCTTCTTACCTAACAATGACTTCTACTTCCTTAGGTGTCCTTCTACAGCTCTGGACCTCTCTTAGCTATAGGTTTCTTTCAAGTCTAATGCAAGCTCAACAGTTCTAACCAGGGTTCAAAATGCTTCAACCTTTCGTTAATATCACATTTGTCACCATCACGTTTACTTTTTTCTTATCTCAGTTACCAACACAGGGTTTGTGGGTTCTCCATCTTCTTATCTCCCCATGATCACTGACACTCTAAACTGGAAATTTGAAACCATTGCTTCTGCTTCTAGTTTCGATCTGTCATCCTTAGACTTAACTGGACATCAGAGTCTTCTATATATTTAGATTATCTCATGAATCCCGGCATGTGTTATTTTGGTTCACTATTTCCTAGTGATTCTATTTACCATCTCTCAGGGTTGAAGTGGTTTCTGCTTAATACTTCTTAGAATGCCAGTCCTCTCCAAAACTTAGTACCTCTCTGAGCTCCAAGTGCCCTACGGTTCCATCACAGTTGCCAACATGATCCATTCAAATCTGTAGGTGCTTAGTCGGGCCTGTTGCGTTTCTTTCCATTCTGGGACTTGCAATTCTCCTTTTCCCACCCAATTATAAAATTCAGAGTAAAACTCGCAGAATGGTAGCTGTAGGTATCTACACTTACGTGCCCGCACCTCTCCTTTAGTCCATAACCCCTCTTTGTGATATTTGAAGATGTAAGAATTATAAACTATGTGTAGGAATTGGGCATTGTTGAATAAGCACATCCCTTTTCAATCCAGAAAAGCACTCTGCTCCAGGAATTTACATAGCATTTTACCACCATTTTGCTTTTCTTTATGGTCTTCTTCATCTGTGGTGTGTGCTTCACTGGTGCCTTCCACCCTTCTGCCTTTTGTTCCTGGTGAGGGAGCTCAGTCTTTAGCGAACATGCCAACTCTTTTTCACTGGAGACTGCAAATACCTTTCAGTGTGCTTTATTTGCTATGCAATAACACTTGCGTGCAGTAAATATCTTGTAATGGGTCCACAATTCCCAAATATTCTGTCCTTTAGCTCTTTTTGTCACAGTACTTATTTGGTTGGTGGCATAGATTACTCATTTTGACACAGTGGATTGAACTTGCTATATCCTGAAGGACCCTATAATGAGCCCATGTTGAATTCCTCAGCTACTGTAAAGTCTGTTCCCTTTGAAAGGTAAAAGATGAATCCATATGTATAAATGGAAGCGTCAAATAACGCAAGGACAAAGGCACAGGAACCAAGACCAGATCTATCTGGATACATGAATGATGTTAGGAATTCCTAAGCAGAATTCATAGAAAAAGAGAGAAAGGGTGAAACCATTTGAATGTGGCCACCCCTAGTGATTGGGTGGCCACCAAATGTTTGATTAGAAGCACCCTCTTAATTGGAAGCTGATTTGGCAACCTGCTCCCAGCATATTTTTTCAAACTTGGAGTCTGTATCCTTAGTTCTGGTGGGGAGGAGAGTCTGAAACCAAGGACAAGTGCACCAAGCCATGTTTAAGACATAGATACTGAATCACACAGTGGTAGGCAGAGAAGTCACCAAGGGATGGCACAACAGATGCAGTAGTAACTAAAGGCACCACCTCCACTATAAGCTCATCGAAGGAGGACCCTGCAAAGGGAAGACATCATGATGAACTTAAGCATGAGCAAACAAGGGGGGCGTGGCTAGCTGCCGACTGATGTGCAGGTGAATCTCCGCAGCTTCTGTGCAGCTGCTGAAATCCGGCCTAAATCCTGTGTGTAAACTCCCATGGAGGGTATGGAAAAGATTGGGGTCACCGCCTGAAGTGCGGGAGCAGTGGAAGGTGTCCCCGGGAAGTGACAGAGAGAAGTGTTTTGCCCCCGGGCGCCTGCTGACAATCTGGCGGCTCGGCGGGAAGGGGAGCTCAAGATGGCAGTGAGGGGGGACGAGGACCGTTGGACGAGCGCTGCTGCCCCAGGAGGAGGGGAAGTGGTGGCGGACGTGGGGACAGTTTGAGTCGGAGAGCGGAACTGTGTGGTGCCCCTGGAAGGTGGGGGACGGAAGAGCGGCTCCCTGATATGCGCCGAGAGCTGACGGCTTGGCGGGAAGAACCATTCGGCAGGGTCCGGATGTGCAGCAAGTGAGAAGGCGGAGGCCGGTGCGACCCGCGCCGGCACCCCAATTGATGTGGGGCGGCGGCGGGTGTGGAATCGGGTCTGGCGGGAGAGCTGGACGAGGCGCTGCAGTGCGGACAGCAGCAGTGCTAAGGTGCTTGGATCTTGGAGCAGCATCCCGCTGGGAGGACTCGGGCTTAACCCGGGGAGGAGCGGCTTGGTGCGGCGGCTCCGCTGGAAGGGCCTGGAACTAGCCTTGTACGGAGGGGCACAGCGCAACAGCCAAGGGCGGCCCGGCGGAGAGTCCCTGTGGGGAAGCGTGTTGAGAGTGGCGGAGCCCGGAGTGGTGAAGGGAAGAGCGGTCTCCTGTGTAGGAGAAGGGTGGTGGCTGGAGGTCCTCCCGGAGGTGGTGGAGGACTCCGGGTGGTGCTTGGCCCAGAACCCCCACCCTCCCCCCCCCGGTGTCGTCAGTGCGGGGGAGGGGGCAAGGTGTAGAGAGGGCCCCCCCCCACTAGTCCAGCTAAGGAGTGCCTTGAGGAGGACCGAGGGCAGAGGGTATACTTCTTGGAACCCCCGGGCTCGGGGGGGGCTTTTGGGGGCTGCCGGTCCTCTCTTGTGCTGCGGGGCGGGTGGGGATCACGGCAGAGACCCTGGGCAGTTCAAGGCCTGCACGGGGGAGGGAAGGAACCCCCAGAGGATTGTGGTAGAGGTGGAAATTACTGGAACGCCTGCAGCATGAAAGGAAGGACCCACGGAGGGGCATAGAAGAGTTAAGGGACTACAGACTAGAGAGGGCAGGTTGTGGCCGGCCATGGACAAATTACAGTCTTTGCACCTGGGGGTGAAATAAGAGCGGCTGTGTCACAATGGGCAAGAGCCAGCAGCGGATGGAAAGGTATACGGAGTCTAAGGACAATGTACGGAGGCAGGAAGACTCGGAACGACAAGAGAGACCCCCAGGGGAGGACAGAAGTGCGGTGACTTTAGATGCACTAATGGAGGCGATACAGGTTTCAAGGGATACCCTCCAGGAGAGCATCAAGGAGGTGGGAGTAAATGTCTCCTTGGTAAGGGCGGACCTCCGTAAGGTGTCTGAGAGGGTAACAGAAGTGGAGCAAAGGGTTAGCACGGTGGAGGATGAGGTCCAGAAGTTGAAGAACCAGGTGGCGGGCCTGGTGGGGGCTACCCGAATGCTAGAAGTTAGAGCAGAAGATGCCGAGGGACGCTCCAGGCGGGGTAATATCCGCCTGGTCGGCGTTCCAGAGAGGGAGGAAGGGCCTTGTGCGCAACTTGATGCTGAAAGTCCTCGGGATTAAAGGCCAGTCTAATTTTTTTACCGTGGAAAGGGTGCATAGGGTTCCGGGGAGGCCCCCACCACCGGGTGCGCCGCAGAGTGTCATGGTGGCTCGAATTATGAACTTCCGGGACCGGGATGCGATTTTGCAGGATGCTCGCAGACGGGGCTATTATGAGATTGGGGGCGCAAAGTTGAGGATCTCCCCGGACTTCACGCTCGAGGTGCAGAGGCAGAGAAGATCATTTGATGCAGTGCGGAGCCGGCTAACGGATCTCAATTTGAAATATATGATGTTTTTCCTGGCTAAATTGAAAGTGGTGTCGGGGGGGAAGTCGTGGTTCTTCACGTCTCCGAAGGAGGTGTGGGATTGGTTGGATGCGGAGTACCACCAAGGGGAGCCAAGAAAGGGAAGCCCTAAGAGAGGGGCGGATCAGGGGGTGGACGGGTGTGAGTAATGGTCAATGAGGCGTCAGAGGTGAAGACCCCAGCAGACACGGGCCTTTTGACAGTTAGGAGGCCTTGGGCAGGGGAGGGAGGAGTATGTTGGTCGAGCTGCATGGGGCGGACGATAACGCCCTTCATTAGAGCGACACTAATGACCACTAACCCCAAGAGAAGGGAGGTAGAGGGCTTGAGTGGGCCAGTGGGTCTATAATTATCGAAGGGAGGAGGGGGGGAGTTTAGGGGGAGTTATGCAGGGGTTGGGGGCTGGGGTGATGGGGGCAGGCAGGAGGTTCGGGGAGGGGAGGATGGCTACGGTGTGGTGACGCCAAGGTGGGCCCTGGTGCGGGAGGGGGGAGGGTGGCTAGAAGCAAGGGGGGGATGGTTTAGCACAGCAGGACTGAGAGGGGTGGGAAGGCGAAGAGAGTGGTTGAGGGGGAAGTTGGGGGGGTTGAGTGGGAGGGAGACCTAGATGAGAAGAAGCTTCAACATACTGGATGGGTAAGCTCAGGGATTTGAAAATTGGGACATGGAATGTCCGGGGACTGGGGCAGTATCAGAAGAGGAAAAGGGTGGGGGAATTCTTGAAAAGGCAGGGAATACAGGTAGCCCTGTTGCAGGAGACACATGCAGATGCGGAGCGGTTGGGGAGGCTGGAGAAGCTGTGGGGTGGACGGATAATCGGCACAACATACTCGACCCAAGCGAGGGGGGTTCTGATCTGGGTGGCGAGGGGAGTGCCGTTGAAGGTGGAGCGGGTGGTGAAGGATGGGGAGGGTAGGACGGTTCTTGTGCGCGGTTTGTGGGAAAATAGGAGGATGTGTCCGGTTAATTTGTATGCTCCGAATGTGGACAATAAATTAATTGTCATTTGGATGAGCGGTTGGATGGATGGGGAACCGGGGGGGGGGGGTAAGAAGTGTATGGCGGGTTCGCTACGGAAGGTTATGGGGGAGTTGGACCTGGTGGAGGTGTGGCAGGAGAAACATGGGGGGGGAGAGGATACTCTTACCACTCGAGTGTGCATGGCTCATACTCATGCCTAGATTTGGTGACAGGGAGAGAGTATTGTCATTACTTTGGAGAGACGATGTATCTTGGACGCACCCTATCAGACCACTCCCCCTTTGTAACGGCGTTATGTGGGCCCGGTGTGGGACCCCAGAGGCAGTTATGGCAGATGCAGAGGGAGGTGTTGAGGGATGGGGCGTTCGCAGCGGAGTTCAGAGGGAAGATCGCCTCGTATTTTGAGTTGAATGAAGGTACGGTGGACTCCAGGGGAGTATTATGGGAGGCCTTTAAGGCGACTAAGAGGGGAATGTGTGGCCATGACAGTGGGGATGCGGAAGCGGCTCTTAGAGACGTCGCGGCAGACGGAGGCCCAGGTTGTGGAACTGGATAGAGAAGTAGCGAGCGGGGTAGAGGTGGGGGAGGCTCTCGCGCAGGCACTGGAACGCCATCAGGAGACCCTGTTGGAACTTGCCCACTTTGATAATAGCAGACTAGATGCTAGGCTTCATGGGGAGAGAGATAAGGCGGGTAAGCTCCTGGCTAGGCTAATTAACAGGGAAGGTCCGACTCAAGTAATAACCCAGCTTCGATCTAGTACGGGGAGCTAGTTGGAACTCAAAGAGATTAATGATGTCTTTGTGGAGTACTATAAAGGATTATATGCGACTGAGGGGGGGTATGTAGATACAGAGGTGGAAGATTTGTTGGAGGTGGTGAGGCTACCGAGATTGGGGGAGGATTGTCGAGAAGAGCTAGAGGCCCCGATAGGTGACGAGGACATCCGTTGGGCGATGGGTGCCATGAGGAGGGGTACAGCGCTGGGTAGCGACGGACTCCCGGTGGAGTTCTATGTAGAGTTTGCGGACCTCCTGATTCCGCAACTCCAAAAGGTGTATGAGGAGGCATTTCAGGTGGGGTGTCTCACGGAATCGATGAGAGGCGACTATAATAGCGATCCTAAAAGAAGGGAAGGATCCGAGGGACTGCGCGGCATATCGACCCATTTCATTGTTGAATATAGATGGGAAAATCCTGAGGAAGATTTTAGCCGCTAGGCTAGCGAGGGTGGCGCCGGGTTTAATACACCCCGATCAATGTGGGTTCGTGGGGGGTAGGAGCACGTCGGGCAACATCTCTCGGCTGCATCATGTGATGGACCAGGTGAAGCGCCGAAAGCAGGTCCTGGCAATTGCGTCATTTAGCGCTATGAAGGCTTTTGACTCCTTGGAATGGAAGTGGTTGTTTAGGGTGTTGCGGGAACTGGGGTTCGGGGAGCACATCTGTAGATGGGTGGCTTTGCTCTATACTAAACCGCTAGCAATGGTGAGGACAAACAATTAGGTGTCGGAGACGTGGGAGTTGGGTAGGGGAACAAGGCAGGGGTGTGCGGCCTCTCCAACCTTGTTTGGACTTGCTTTGGAGCCTCTAGCAGCGTTCCTGCGGCAGGAGATGGCGGAAGCTGGTATTGAGGTGGGAGGGCAGACACATAGTATCCCTTTATGCGGACAACCTGTTATATGTACGGGACCCTAAAACATATCTCCCAGATCTCTTAGAACTATTACGAAACTTTAGGCGTATGTCAGGGTTCCGTATTAACACAGAAAAGTCGGTCTTGTTCCCATTGGGGGGGGTTACGGGAGTGCCCGTTGGAGAAACTGCCAGAATTGGGCATTAGATGGGAGACAGAGTCTTTTCGATACCTAGGGGTACAGGTATTTCACGAGGTGGTGGACACATTCATGCATAACACGGTGGAGGGCGTTATCCAAAATAGGCGACTCCATTCAGTTTTGGAAGGCGTTGCCCTTATCATTGATGGGGAGAGTAGCATTGTTTAAAATGGTGGTCCTTCCACGTCTGCTTTACTTTTTTGCGAATATACCATATGTGGCGAAGAAAGTGTTTTTTAAAATGCTGGATGTCGAAGCGAATGGGACGTTAGGGGTGCAGAGGTTAAGGGAGAAAGGATGTGAGAAGGTGGGGGACCTCTTTGAGGATGGGAGGCTTCTTACTTGTCAAGAGTGGTGTGAGAAGTTTGACTTGCCGTCGGGGGTCTTTCTGGCGTATGGAGCGGTGGTTCGCAGACTGGCAGAGTTGTGGGAAGGTATTCCTGTAGAGCCGGAACCATGTCCAGTTCTCCGAGTGCTATTTGACCAGGAGGGGGGTAGGGTGCGTATTTCTCGTATGTACCGGGCTCTGGGGGAGGGACTGGGTGAAGGAGAGCTGAAGGTTAAGGAAAAGTGGGAACGGATATGGGGCGGTCTATCGGAAGACGAATGGGGACAGGTTTGGGATCTGGTGCGGAAATCATCGAGAAATGCCCGCTTCCAGCTGGTCCAATTTAATATCCTGCATAGGGTGTACGTCACCCCTCGGGCACTTAAGACGATGGGGGGTCAGATGGGGGAATGTCCTCGATGGGGCTCGGAAGGGGCAGGGTTTCGGCATATGGTGTGGGAATTTGAGGTGATAAAGGAAGATTGGGATGAAGTGCTTCAAGGATTGAATGAGATATTGGGAACTACCTTGGAACGATGCCCGGAGACCTGCCTATGGGGGAAACTCCCGGAGGGGACAGGGAGAAGCGGAATAAGGTTCAGAAAAGAATGGGCCAATTTCTGCTCATACTGGCTAAACGCCGAATGGCAATGGCGTGGAAATCGCCCCAGGGTCCGCTGATCAATTTATAGCGTAAGGATGTACGGAGGTGGGGACTAGCGGAGCCGATGGTACTGCAGAATGGGCTAATGGGGGAGGAGCAAAAAGTGGTGACGCTCCACTGGTCCCAACTGTTAAATGACTTGGTGAAAGACAATGATTTACGCCCACCTTGAGGGGACAGATATAGGAAGGGGAATGCGAGGAGGAAACAAGGGAGGAGGGTGTTTGGCGAGGTGACTGGAAGGTAATGGGGCCCATCCCTCAACGAACAATGGACATGGAAGCCTGCTGTGCTATGATTAATGGAAGCAAATGGAAATAATGGAGTTATTGGGAAGTTGGGGTGAGGGGGGTTTGGGTACTGGTGGTATTGGCTGATGTGGGTGTTGATGTTGAAGGAGGAACAGGGATTGGGGGGCTAGGGAGGGTGGGGGAAGTTGTGGGTTTGTTATATTGAAATGCCAATAAAGCGTGTTTCAAAAAACCATGAGCAAACAAGCATTGTTAAAGTCAATAGGGGTTTCATTTTTTCTTTTTTTTTAAGGAAAGTGTTTGTGGATCGATGAGTGTGTGATTGTGTGGACGGATGATGGATGTCACTATGTGGTTAGATGAGTGAGTGCGTGTATGTGTGTGCCTATCGGTGGGGATTGGTGGAAAGATGGATGCCTGTGATTCGATGCATGTGGTTGTGCGATTGATAAATAAGTGAAATTCTATGGTTTTGACATTATTGGATGGGTGAGTGTTATGGATGACTAAATGGGTGTGAATAAGTCTATCAATGTACACGTGTGAATTGATGGGTGGGTGTTTGGTTGGATCGGTAGATGGGTGAAATTGAAACACATACATGAATTATGTCACTAGGCCAGCTGTAGGTGTGGCAAACATGCAAAATTATAGTAGGACTTATTTATCTCGGAAGGAAAGATTTTCATTGAAACAAGTTTCAGAGGTGCAGCTCTGCCCTTATGCCCCTCCATCTATCATTTTACAAAATCAAGTAATGCCCCTCACCATCAATTTTAATGTACTTTCTATTATATTATCTTTCATACAGAACTACCTTTACATCACACTAACTTGTAGCATTGTATCAATTTTAAACTATTCAACAGTACAAAAAAAAATAAAGGATTTGGGGGTTCAAAGAATTTAGTACAACATTGATGTATACATTTCCCTTGACAGATGGAAATGGTTGAGCATTGATGCCTCTTGGTACATTTCCAGGAAGTTCACTACAACATCATTAAAAGATGTTTTGGATTCCAAGTATCGATGCGCCTTTAACATTCACTTTCCCAAGAAGCTTGCATTTTAATAAATTGGGTTGTTTGTCGCAGGGTCACTGTAGGAAACCAAGTATGTTTACAAGGACAGCATTTACCAACACAGCTGTCAATGACATGGAGTTGTTTGATAAAACTGCAATAGTGTCCCTTTTGCAAGCTTTACCATGTGAATAAAACACATAGCACATGGATGTTCGGTATTTTCTCAGTTTGTCCTTTTTCACAGCAATTTTACAACTTTCAAACTTTGAGTATTGGTAGTATGACTGCTGTTGTGGCCATGGCCCTGGATCTGGGACTGGCTTCTACATTGACCCTGGATGCCGGTCCGCCATTAGGGAGTAATCTCTCCTTCGCAGACGCTGTGAATGTTTGTGTTCCGTCTTCTCCCCTGAGAAAAGGTGCAGGGACAGGACCTAATCAGGGCTAAGCTGAGAAGCTACTTAGTGTGAATGATGTTACAGTGCACAATACAGTACTTGATTTGGCTAATAAAATCCTTCTGGCTTCCCCTTCCCCACCTTTGTTTAATTCCACCTGCTCTGCGGAGGAGGAAGGTGAGGTCAGTAGCATCAACATCTCAAATTCTTCCACGAGCTCTACAGATGGACTAAATTACTCTTCCCCTGCCTGCAATTGCTTGCACTTGACTACTTACTAACGTCCTTGGTAAAGCTCTGCAAAGAGTTATATAAAACCTCTACTAACTTCACACTGCTTTGCTCAATACAGTTGCGGGGCATCTGTTACAATAACCTAGTATGAGGGGTTAGTAATGCGAAGCAAACAACTTTTGGATGACTGTTCAAAATATGCAATTTTATTAAATTATGAAAGTTATCAAATGCCTCAGTATCCCTACTCCGATGAGGATTTCCCTGCCTAACTAAACTAAAGGGAAACACTCCAACAGAGGAGGTATGTCCCTCACACTTTAACATCAAATACACAAAGAAAATATATCGTAATTCAAATAACAGCAACAATGTTGTTTACGGTTTCTTGATAACCTTTTAGTAACCTGGGTGAACTCCCTTATCCAGATTCAAGGTAAATTCATCTTCAATGTCAAGCAAAAATAAACAAGGAAATCCATGTAGGTTGTCCAGTCTCAATTCAGCTCTTGATTTTCAATGTCAAGGTAAAGTGTTGTTAATCAAAGTTCCAACAACAAAGCTTTTCGTTTTGGTGAAATAAGGACTTTTCAATACCTCAAAATAGCATCAATGTTATTCCCAGCCACAATGCTTTATCACCAGCTCAAGACTTGGCATAGATCAAAAGAAATACTTCTGTAAATATTAGTGACAAAGTTCTTGGTTAACACTTAGTATGTCTCTCTTCATAAGATTATTAATCACAGTAGGTATCTGTCAGGATAACTTCACAGCACTTCTACTTCCCCTTCAACTTCAACAGATGGTCACCACAACGACATGCTCCTCTGCCTCATAGTTTTCCACTTCATTTGGGCTACTGAAGTCTTGCATCTACTGACAACCAAAGACACTACTAGAGCTTCAGTACTTCGTAATGCTACTACAGCTTCAGAACTTCGTAACTTCAAATATATTTTGGTTCCGACAAGATTCAGTTTCAGGTACTTCAACACCTTCAAACATGCAAGGCACTCTTCCTCTGAATATCTCTTTTCAAAGGGTCACCCTCTTTGCCTTTCTTGTTCGTCTGCAACCAACAACTTATAATTGCCTTTGGAACATACTTCTCTCTTCCATCTGCCCGATTACACGTAGCACGCTTCACTACGTCCACACATCTGTGCCCATCAGAACTGAGGTATGGACACTCTGCAGCAAAGCCCTTGCAGGATAAGACTGTGGTGTTGAGCGACGCAAGTGTGCAGGAAACGCTGCCAGATTATATGTAGCACGCTTCGCTATGTCCACGCTTCGCTGCCTATGAGAACCGAGGTATGGACCCTCTGCGGCAAAGTCCTCGCAGGACAAGTCTGCGGTGTTGAGCAGTGTAGACAGTGAGTGTGGACAACGTCACCTTCCTTTATGCAGCCTTCCGGGAAGAAGGTGCAGGGAGAGTTAGCTTGCTACACTCCACGCGCCCCATCCCCCTGACCTGGTGTCCTGTCTCACTCTTGCACACACGTATTTCCCCCCTCGTCCTATCCTCACACCCCCGTGCCAACCTGTGCGCCCTTGCAGCTTAGGCCATGCACGCTCCTTTGCTTCTTAGGCCATGCACGCTCCCTCTTACTTAGGTTGTGTTCACTCCCCCGCATCTCTAGGCCATGTGCGCTCCCTTGCAACCTAGGCCGCGTTCACCCTTGCATTCTTAGGTCATGTGCACTCTCTCTACTCGGCTGCGTGCACCCCACTCCTACCCCCTGTGCTCCCTGCATACCCACAGGCCTTCCCTTCCCTCTTCCTAGCTCCCCCTCCGATCTCGTTTACTGTTCTTGACATTTTTGTTTCTACAGGTTTGTTTGCTTAAATGGTACTGCATGCATTCCTGCTGTGTTCATCCTTTACCCTAGGTTCCTGTGGTGACTGTTCTGTTCCTCTGTGTGTCCCCACGTGCTTCTGTGTCGCCCTAACATCCTGCGCCACCGCGCCACCTGCCCGCTTCCCAGCACTACCCCCCTCCCTGCTTGGGTTTCCACCCCCCCTCTCTTCTCCTCCCTCTACCTCTATGGTGCTCTCTGTCTCACCTATCTTCTCCAACTGCTTTTCTATCAACTATCCTATACCTCTAACCAAGTCTGGCAGGAAGAAGCTAAAGAGGGATATCCTGGTCTCCAACCCAGGCCTCCCTATTGCGGATACCTACACCAGTGCTTCCTCCAAACCGACCCTTACCAACATCTTCTGTCGTTCACTCTACAGGCCTATGGACCCCCCATATGGTCTCTGTTCTCTCTTTTCTTCACCCATTAATGGTGGCACCCAGTGGGAGGCCCTCCTGGCCCCCTTCCACTCCTCCAAGATCATTATCAATGTTTACCTAAATAGCACCGTCTTGGTCCAAGGCCCTCGGGCCATTCACCTCCTTATTGATAGATGCTTCCCACGCCTTATCAACTTCCTTTCTTCTTCTGCTGTTCCTTCTTTCCCCTCTCTGGCGTCTCTGCCGCCTCCTGTCATGATGCCTACCCCTGGAGTACCAGGCCAGGCCCAGCACCCGCGGGAGCAGGCATCACGCCCCCGGGTAAAAGCCCAGCGGCCCTTTATAGGGGCTCTTTGGACTCTGTCCTGGCGCCGTTGGCGCCAGGCTCATGTTGGACATCAGTCCTGGCGCCATAGGCGCCAGGCTCATAAGGAGAAGTGTTTGGTGTACTTACCTGAAGCAGACCATGCTGCACACTCACCTGATGCAGACCATGCTGCATGAAGAACCAAGCCAAATGAGGCTTAGGAGGGACTATTTTTCTGAGGGAACTATTTTGTTACTTGGGTGGGGCTGTGGAAGAATACTCACCTGGGACTTCTTCCAAGGCTATTTAAGCCACGCCCGGACAGCCACACGTGCTTCGCGTTGTTCTGCATCCTAGCAGCTGAACGCTCACCGTGTCAGCTCCTGCACCTGGACTGCAGCCACGCCCGCCTCGAACCTGGAACACCTGTAAGGAAAGAAGACAAGAGAAAGGTGAAAACCAAGAACTTATTCAACCTTCTTACCTGCATCAGGAATCTTCACGCCAGCATTCCTGAAGGAGGACTTCCATTTAAAAGCACCACGTTGCTCGCTGCAGCGCCGTGCTTCACTCACCTGTTCCCGAGACGCCGCCCGGCTCCATCGCGGCTCTCAGCACCAGTCGCCAAATCTCTGCACCTAGGGGGGAGAAGAAGAGACAAAAGGTGAGCAAGGGAACACAAGAGGAAAGCCGAATTTTCAGCCATATTACTTACCGGCTTTTCTTGGTGAACCATTCCACACCTCGGGTCAGCGCCGCATCTTTGGCAGGTACTGCACCCCGGCCCCTATGGGGAAAGGAGACAAAAGACATTACTGGGGAATTATAAAGACATTTAGAGGGGTCGCCCTCATCACTAACTCACCTGATTTTACCACCGGCAATTTAACCCCTCAACGCATCGCCTTGGTTCTGCACCTGAAATAAAGGACAGATCACAGGTTAGGAGAAACAACATAAAAGGAGGCTCACACTTGAACTTTTCAATCTTCATACTTACGGTGTATCGCTCAGAAAAGTCAAGTGGATTTGCCAGCGCCATTCTGAAAACCAGTGAAGTAACTGGACGAACACGCGCCCCTGCACCAGAAGCAGGATGGAGAGTTCATCCTTCCAAACCATAAGGTGAGCTTAAACCGGGGGGTTTTGGAGGAAGTCAGAGGAGAACGAAGGGGGAAAGGGGGGAGCAAGCACACTATTCAGCAGACAGTTAATCCCCTTTCTCATCTGCAGAAGGATATTCCTACGGGCCAGACAAGCAAGATTTGGGGGGTCCTGTTCAATCGGTGGTCCGAATTCTGCGCATCACGCTTGAAGAGGCCACAGCAACCCAGACCAGCGCCTCCGTGAGAGCCAGGTGAGCGTTCCTCTGCCACCTCTACAGCTACCTCTGCTGCTTCTGCGGCCACCCTGTTGCCTTCTTCCCCTGTCACCATCCACCTCGTCCCTGGCTACCTTGCCTTCTCCTTTCACCTCTGCCCATCCTCGGGCACCTGCAACACTTCAGCAGGGCGTTACTCTGACCTGTACCCCTCCACGGAAGTCCTTCAAAGGGGGCAACCTGCTCCACATTGCTACTCTTAACTCTTGCTCAGCTGTCAAACACTCCTCTGACATCTGCCGTCTCCTGGAAGAACTCAATTTGGATCTAATCAGTCTGACCGAGACTTGGTTCACAGCCAGCTCGGTCAGAAGTTTTGACACACTCCATCCTGGTGGCTACAAGATTCTCTCCGAACCCAGTACCAAACATCCCGGTGGGGGTGTAGTCTTGATCTTCGCGGAGTGGATCCCTGCTTCTATCTTTCTTATGCAGGACTATTCCTCTTGAATGCCTGGCCTGCAGGCTCTCGATCTCTCCTGGCCTTTGTCACTGTGGCCACTATCTACAGGCTGCCTGGCCAGGTCGCCCCCTTCTTCTCTTAGTGGGCGGACCTCTCCTCTACCTCACAACTTCTCCTCTGAGACCTTAATATCGACCTCGATACTACCTGCCCTTCCGGACACTTACGCAACCTCTGCCAGTCTCTCTCTCTATTCTTCCCTCTAGCCCGACTCACTCTGCAGTGCACACCCTGGATGTTATCTCCTCAGACCCCCCCCTTCACTCTCTCATCACTCCTCTCTCCTGGAGTGATCACTTTCTCCATTCATATTCCCCCTCTCCCTCTCTCACATCCCCTCCCCTCCCGTCTCCTCCCCCTCCCATCAAGTGAAGCCGACTCCAGTACTGCCACCTACCTTATTGGTCATCCGACCCATGAAGCGTGTGTCAGCTGAGGCTTCGCCGCTCCCTTCTCTCCTCCTTCTGCACCTTTGGCTGACTCACACCCTGAAACAACTCTTTCTAACAATCATCTTTCTATATCTAACACTCTTGATGTACTTGCCCCTGTCATGAGGATCCGCTTGAAGCCCAAATCCAAGTGCAACCCTTGGTACAACTCTGACCTCTTCACCCTCAAACACAAGTGCAGGGTGGCTGAGGGCATCAGGCGCACCGTCTGACAAACTGGCAGCAGCCTGCTCCAAAGGCAATACAGACTCTCTGTCCCTGCCAAGAAGAACCCACATTCAAGCCAGCATGTCTGCGGCATCAAACAACTCGGCCGAACTCTTCAAAATCTGCAAGGCGATGGCCAATCCTTCTGCTGTCTCCACCTCTTCTGTTCCTTCCCAGGCCTTCTATATGACCTTGGCTTCTCACTTCAACACTAAAACTCAGGACATCCAGTCCACCCTCTCTTCCTATCCTCCTCCTCCTCCTCCACCACCACTCATGGCTCTCCCGTGGCTGTCTTCCCCTCCTCCCTTCTCTTCCATTCCCTTGTTCACCCCTGCCCATGTTTCTGACAAGTCCCATCTATGAAAGTCTCGTCAAGACAGGTTCTCCCCTGTTCATCCATAACCATCAAGGACCACATCAACACCCTTGCTCCAACCTTGGCTGATTTCTGTAATCACTCCTTTACCACTGGAACCTCCCCCCACTCCCCTTAAGCACTCCCTTGTGCACCCCCTGCCAAAGAAGCCCTTTGCCGATCCTTTCCCACTATCGCCCAATCTCAATCACCCCTTTTCTGGGCAAACTCTTGGAAAAGCTGACCATCTCCCAGCTTAATCTGCACACTGAATCTGTTGGTTGTCTCCATGACTACCAGTCTGGCTTCAGAGCTGCAAGAAGCAACAAAACTACTCTCCTGAACACCCGTGAACATCTGCTCTCACACCTGGATTCTAACCTTCCTTCTGTCCTCATTCTCCTCGATCTTTCTTCTGCCTTTGATACGGTCAAACATGCCAACCTGCTCAATCGCTTCTGTGATAACCTAGGTATCACTGATCAGACCCTGGCATGCCCGCCACCTTTCTCACTGACCGACCCTCCCAGGTCCAACTGGAGTCTTTCCTCTCTTCTCTCTCCACTTGTGGTGTTCCCAGGGATCTAACCTCTCTCGCTGGCTATTCAACCAATACCTGGCGCCTCTTGACCACTGCATCGCTTCCTTTTGCTATAACTTTCAGTGTTATGCGGGTGACACCCAGCTTTCCTTCCGTTTCCCTCAGCCACCTCTTCTTAGCTCATTCCAGACCATCCGACCACACTTCAGGAATGGTGTGCCGCCAATGATCTCTGCCTTCATGCCAGTAAGACTGAGATCCTCCTCATCGGAACACAAGCTCCCTCCTTTCCCCCTCACTCTCTGGCCTCTTCCTGCTCCTATCTGTGAGGCTAAGAACCTTGGGGTCATTTTCGACCCCACCCTCTCCTTACATCTCTGATGTCTCTAAGTAGTTAAACTATCAAATGCACCTCCTCTGTGGTATTCTTCCTTTCCTCACTTTCCCCCAGAAGCTCACTTTCTCCAGAGCTTTAGTCCTCTCTAGGCTGGACTATTGCAACAGCCTCTTTCGAAATCTTCCTGCCTCTACTCTCTGACCTCTTCAACTTATCCAGAAAAGGACTGGGAGACTTGTCCTTGGGCTCAAGCCCAGGGATCGTATCTCTCCAGCTCTGAAATCTCTTCATTGGCTTCCAGTGGCAGCAAGGATCAGATTCAAGACCCTCTGCATCGTCCACAAGGCATTCTGGGGCCTGGGACCGCACTACCTTCAACTCTCTCTTCGTCAACACCTTCACTCTCAAGCTCTCCACTCATCCACTTCCAACAAACTGAGGGTCCGTCACTTTTCCAAGCAGAGAGTTGGGGGCAGACTTCTATCCTCAGCTGGGGCCTTCCTATATAACAGCCTCCCTGCCTCTCAAACTTGAGCAGAACCATCTGTGGTTCCGGAAGCAACTCAAGACCTTCCTCTTCGCTTCTGCTTTCTCTCTTTCTCTCCCCTGCTGATTCCTAACTGCTCCACGCACTGGCCACCTGGCTACCCTCCGAACTTGGGCCCAGGGTTCTGCATGTCCAGTTGCACCTTGCACTGCCTCCCGGCTCGCCTAGCACTTGTGGTCTGTATCTGCAACCCTACAGTCCCTTCTCTCTGCACTAGTTAGCCACCCGTTGGCTGCACTTCTGGATTTACTTGCACTGAGCCACATGCAGGCTGCACTTTTGAGTTACCTCCACTTCTCCCTCCACCCACCTCCCCCTGGCAATTCTCCCTTTCCTCTTCCCTGCCCTTGAGCGATCTGAATGACACAGGGCCTAGTAAGATAGTTGTTTTGTCCTCCCTATGTTTCCCCCTCCTTGTCTTGTCGCGCCTAGAAACACTTGTGTAAAGGCGCGTTATAAATGCCATATCACCTACAGTCCTTGGCAATGTAGGTTGTATCAGCTTCCAAGAATATTTATAAGTAGCAAGTTTCCCTTCCCCAACCTTGCCTGTATCCCGTTGCCAACTGTTAGCCAGGATAATTGCCCAGAAGCTTTGGTGCCACTCTTGGCTTCAGGCAATGATTGCACACTTGGACCTTGGGCAATATTTAAGTTCTAGTGGGGTCACAGTATTGTTTAAAACTGCTTTCTGGCTTTGGGAAAGGATGCTTTCAGTTTCAAAAGGGCAATACTATTGGCTTGGGGAATGCTTGCTTTCCCCAACTTATATACAATGGTTTAAATACTTGACATCTCTTTAGAAGCAATTGTAGTCTGTATGAATAATAATTCTGAGTTCACTCTACCTTTGAGAAACTTAGCACACACACTCACTTCACAGTTTTTACAAGGTTTAATGACAATGGCTTTCTGTAGCGTTTGCTTCTTTTTCTCAATAGCCTCAAATTCTTCTTCTGCCCGAGTTCAACATCTGCTGTTACTTTCAGTGAGACTCGTGGCTCATTTACCCTTTTGAGATTACTAAACCTAACGCCAATGCATTCAAGCTCTTCTTCGATGAAACTTCTGATTTGTTTTCATCTGTCCTCATTCTAAACCATTGTTAGCTGCCATTTCCATGTAAAGCTTTTCACTTTCCCATATTGTTATATTGCCTTCAAGGAGAAAATCACTGAATGAAGAGACAAATGCAATATTTGTTGCTTCGTATGCCATTGGAGTTGGTTGCACATTTCCGCTCATTGATGTCTTACGCTGTAAGACATTCACTATGTGTGTGTTCCAACATAGCTTGGGATATGCAATTTCCCTTGTGTGAGGGTCTTCAGGATCTGTACGATCGCTAAGACGAATTTTCAATGCGTCATTGTTAGACCGTTCTTCTGCTCTCTTAAAACAGATGCCCGCTAAATCAGGTGCCACCAAATAAAATTGATTTCTTCTTATTCCTTCTTCATTGCAAAAGAAGCATTTATTTATGCCATACAAAGGTATTTTTGATCTTCTAGTCTAGCTTTGTTGCACTTCTCCATGGTTGGAGATAGACGGCTTTGGCTCACAAAAATGCTCTGCATACAATGTGTTGCTTCGATCCAGGTTTGCCTTATGAGTACATTGCTTGAGGCATTCGGAATGCCAGGATGCTTTTTCATTTTTCAGGTGTTAAGTTTGGTACCATCGCCTCTGGGCCCATGGTGAAGATGTCAAACATCTTTAACCAAAAATCCTCCCATTCCTCCGGAGTGGGGGACAAAGTGGGGAAACGGTGCCTGCGTAGCCACTACCGGGGAGTCCTTGGAGTGGCGACTCCTACTTTGAAGAGGAAGCAGTGTGGTGCAGAGAGGAACTGCTCAGTAAACAGGAGCCCTTACTGGGTTTCTTTTTCTTGTTCTCCTTGCAGCCTAAGGAAGGACCTTCCGACCTCCGCTTCACACCCTGAGACCTCAAACGAGATCTCTTGTCTTTTTTCTTGCAGAAAAAGTTTAAAACGTTGCCACCCGCTCCCTTAGAGCCTTCGAATGCATCGACTGACTCAACCCACAGTCCTGAGGGTCATGTTTCTCCTCCAGACAGTAATGACAGATCCTGTGCGGTAGGAAACTGACATTTGTCAAGGGCAATGCGCACAGGACCTGTAAACTAGGCCTTCATGGGATTGGGCATCAGCGAATACTAGGGAGTAGGGGTGTTCTTGAAGCGAACAGATTGCATAGAGATTGCAAGACACAACTAATCACCACACAAACGGAAGTATGGACACTAGCAGCTGCGCTAGTCATGTGGGGGGGTGAGGAGCATGCAAAGTTATTAAGGGAGCGGGCGGAGGGGACAGCTAAATCCTCAAACGGCCTCGAATGGAGAAAAAAAAAAAAACGAGCACGTACCTCCTGAGGCACAGGGTGTACAAGCATCCCGTCGTGTAAGATTACACGAGCCCAACCGGCTCAATCCAGGATAGAGATGCCAACTAACCAATACCACTAACAACTTCCTTCTCTGCATACACCTCTCAAACTCCAAACCAAACACAACCACTAACCTCCAGCACAGCAAACCGCACGAACTTCACTACACTGCAACAACAAAACAAAAACACACGACGACTACCGGCCGCATACACCCCAGGCCCAGCCGACGGAACCACCGGGCTGAGGCTGCCAACAGCACATCACTGCAATCTTGCACTTTTCCAGCCTCCACCCACTAACCCACCCCTCCCTCCCTCTTTCAGAGCCGCCAGAGCGCCAGGGGACCACTCCGGTGGTGATAGTGCGCGGTACAAATGACCTTTAACATTAACATTAACATTAGAAAAAAATTGCTTCAGGCTATGTTAAGATATGAAGCTGATCATGTAGCAGGGTAGTTTCTGCAGTGAACGATTCTGCATGCTTCTACTGTACAATGTTATGGAAAGATTCATCTTGGTCATGCCTTTCTTGATAAGTTAAAGTTGCAAGAAGGATACATGCTCTAGAGTATCCTCCTTTTGGAATGAAGTACTGCATAGATTAGACATTGTGCTGGGAGAGTTTCTCCTGCGCACTTTCTACTCTACGCTATTACTATCAAACAGAGAAAGAGGGGATGAGGTCAGAGTTGGAGCAGACTGGATTGATAAGGTTTTGGTAATGGCGGCAAAGCAAATACTAAAGTTTGGAAATCGAAGAAAAAGACAAATGTTGATTAATGGCTGTTAGATGTTCGAACCTTATCAAACTACGAGAAAGTTAAGTTGTTAAAACTGTACGGTTGAAAGTTATCAACCACGCGTATTAATTTCTGTTTATAGTATTTAGGGGATCATTGTAATTATTATATGGTGTTGTCTGTTGTGTCTATCAATGTTGTGTTGTCTGTTATAAGTTAAAGGCCTAATATTTGGTTGTGAAATAGAGGTTTATAGTCGTTTGAATTGTTTAATTTTGTAAATATATGAACTGTATTGCATGATTAATAGCAGATTTATGTATTTTACAATCTGGATGAAAATCCATGATGTTATGGATATGTTGTAGTTTTTTATTCTTTGTATGTTTATTCTAAAATAATAAAATGATTTAAAAAAAAGTTGCAAGAAGGGTTCCCTTTCCATCAGGTTTGCCCAAAAGGAAGTTTAAATTATCTGTATGGACAGTACATAAATCACAAAGTCCAGCCTTACATGAACTCCTGCATTATTTTCCAAGCAGCATAGGACTGTTAGCTGAAGAGGTCTCAAAGACGGACAACTTTATTCAAGTCCACTGAGAAACTCAAGCCAGGCATAACCTGCACCTAGAATCTGCAGTGGGTCTTGGAATTCATTGTTAGGCCAAAAGCAACATGAAGAGGATGTTCACATGGTTGTGTTAACTTTACTGAAGTTGAGGCACAATATTCAGTCAAACAAGTTTATTCGGATTTTCAAAGAAATCCATCAAACACAAAAAAAAAATGCAAAAACATCACAGATAAGCAATTACAATCACTGCTCCCAAATAGAAAATACCTCCACAGTTCATTAAATCCCTAATTCTGTCCCAGAATGACCCTTTATGGTGGCCTCCTTACCAAGGTGCTTGACCGATCACGGCCTATCGGGATAAGGTTAGCGCCGGACAATGGGGATGACCTCACAGTTGGCCGCCAGGTGCATCCGGACCCTGTATCCGGATATGAACTAATTGATTGAAATCCCACTCCTGGACGTCCTGGCAGCTCCCTCACTTTGTCGTAGGACTTAGTTTGCCACACTCCAGTCCCTAAAGGCCAATTCCACAGTATTACAGAGCTGATTTCCCCCACTAAGTACTCTGACACAACCCACCATGGATTCCCTATGCACTGAGGCACAACCTTTAGTGGACCGTAGCCAGTGTAAGGTTTTATTTAACAGGGCATCCTTTGATTCATACACATCCCTCGCCAGTTTGGGGACCCCATGAGGGAACACCCTAGCGTGTTTGAACTGGCAATGAGGTAGGGGCTGGGAGGAAGCCCCACTACCCCGTGGACCATACACACTCTTTTTCCCTGGGAAGGTACATTGTGGGCCCTCTCGTTGTGGAACATAGACCTGCAAGGGGGTAGGCTTTGCCTTAGGATCAGGCGACCTATGAGGTTCTTTAAATTTTGCACTACTTGCACTGGGGTTGATGGCAATTGCTGGTCCCGCATTCCCCAGCCCCAAGCTAAGGGAGGCGATTGTAGGAGCTATAGTTACAGGGCTCATGGTAGCCTGTTCCCCCTGAGATACACATGGAGGATCAGGGGGGCCCTTGCCCATGTTTGAAGTGATCAGAGGCACCCCATCCCTCATAGCCCACCCCTTAGTTTCTAAGAGGGATGAGAGCAAAGTTCTGATGGCTGCTAGCTCCACCAGCACTTGATTGCATTTACAGCCGGCCCCCCTAGGTATAAAGACACCCCCGACTGGGGTGTCAGTACCTGTTCCAATGTCAATACTAGTACTACAACCCAGTCGATCAGTGGTCCTAAGTGGGGAGAGATGGAGATAAGAGCTGGCTACTGAACAGGATGAAGACCCTTGCTCATTACACGGGCTGCGAGAGCAGAGGGGTTGGTTATGCATGGAGCCGTCGCTGGATTGACCCTCCTCTGTGGGAACGGGGGCAGGAGAGGAACTGGACAAACCCACAACCATTCCAGAGCCAAAGTTATGATCGCAATCCTCTGCAACATCCAAAGCAAGTGCAAGTTCAGAACATAACGCACCCGATGAGGTACCAGGGGAGGTGCCAAGAGAGGCTAGATGGTTGACAGCCCCTGGTAAGCTCTGTATGCCGAACCAGTTCCCCCTCCGTCCCCGGGCATGGTTCATCAGAGGCAGGAAGCGGAAATAATAGGCGAGATGTCATAGTGGGGGCCCGGAACTCCCCTGCAGCCGGGGTTGGACAAACTGACTTGCCGCCCTTGCTTGGGGCTATGTCTGCAGAGTCTCCCAAACTCAGCCGTCCATCCGTAGTTACTTCTATGGTTGGAGATGACTCCATGGTTACCACCTTTGTTGCTGTACCCCCTCCTCCTCCCCGAGAATGTGAGACCGACCCGCCTGACCACCATCCTCTCCATCACCGCCAACACAAAGACCTTCCAGATCAGTTTTACTGTCCCTTATTACTTGGAGATTGTTCAGGACTTCTTTTCCAGACGAGAGAGAAGTAAGGTGGCTAGAAGAAGTCACTTCCCCAACAACAAGGGCAGTGTCAATGAGTGAGGAGACCGCAGTAAGGGCCTTAACTCCAGTTGTTCCTCCTTGGTGGCTCAGTCTCTTGATACCCACAATTTTACGTGATGGTGACTGCTCATTACAGATGGGGGCGGGCTCAGAGCAGCACGGGAGTGAGGAGAGAGGCAAGGTGGGAGAGGATTTCTTAAGTACAGCATGGCCCTTGTGGGACCTTAATGACTTTAACAGACGCATGGCGGATCCCCTCGAGCCAAAGCCTCAAGCACAAAACAGTTCCGGGCTTTTACTCCTTTAATCCCTTACACCTTCGGGCAGTCACAAAAAGTAAGGCCTCCCCTGCACTTACTTGCTCCCCAGCCGCACCTGGAAAGGGCCTCCCACCACGGACGCCGAACACCTGCGGCGCCAAACACCGCGCCCTTGCCCCGCCGCGGGCTTCACCGCTGCGGGGCCGTGTAGAAGAGTATGTGCCTGGGGGCGTGGCCTGGGACCAGGAAGCAGCTGGAGGTCCTGCGGCGCCAAACACTGCGCCCTTTCCCCGCTGCGGGCTTCACCGGTGCGGGGCCGTGTAGAAGAGTTTATGTGCCTGGGGGCGTGGCCTGGGACCAGGAAGCAGCTGGAGGTCCTGCGGCGCCAAACACCGCGCCCTTGCCCCGACGCGGGCTTAGGGGCAAGCTTTGCCCCTAAGCTTGCCTTTCTGTCAGGCATTTGCCCCTAAGCTTGCCTTTCTGTCAGGCATTCAGACAAACGAGCAGCCTCCTAGCTCAAATGTGTATTTTCAACCAACCTGCAAGTCACTAAACATTATTCTCCCACCTACAGGCCATCTGAAAAAGGAGAATACGGATTGTGATTTTTGAATCTGAAAATGGGAACCAGTCCGGTTCTGAAGTTATGTACAGGTTGGTAAAGGATGGAGGGACACAAGGATCTGTTTCAGAGACTGTGTTGTGACGATGGTCCAAGCGGTCCTTTGGCCACTGATTAATCTGCTCCACCACAGCTCTTCCTCTTGGGTGTAGGATGCCGACAAGTGTGACAGCAGGTATTTTCCGCTGATTGACCGGGTTCCCAGGCAGTTCAGGAGCAGATGCCGGATTGTTTCCATCTCCTCCTCATTATTACAGAAGCGACATTTGTTGGAGCTCGATTGGCCTCTTATCGACAAAATCTCATGGGTGTCAAGGAGATTTAGACGTGCCCTCAAGAAGAGATTTCTTACTGGTTTGCTTGGGAATTTTGCCAGGTAATTCGGAATTGAGTTCAGTTTGCCCGGCTGTAGGGGGAGAGGGCTGGTTGATTTGAACTCATCTGCATGATCCAGGGTCTTTATCCAGTCGAGCTCCTCGATTTTCTTTATTTTCATCGGGTTTTGTATTAACTCCGCTTCCGATGACAACATTTCGTTCAGCTTTGATCTACATGCTGTTTCCCAGTTTTTCAGCATTGTGCATTGCGTGCCTTGTGTTTCTTTCCTGATTATGTCTAAGATGGTAGGACAATTTGGCAGCAGGATTTTCCTGTATAGCATCATGCTGTTGATTTCAGTAGTCGCAGCCAGTGAGAGGAGACCTAGTTCTCTCCTGATCAAAAACGTGAATATGCATTTTGGGAGACCCACAACGGATAGCCAGAAGTACCCTTCCAGCAGAGTCCAGAGCATCGCCGGAATTTGTGGCATGGCCTCTGCGGCATATGTCAATGAGGGCACCACCTTTGCTCGGTAGAATCTTATCGTTGGGACCAGGGAAAGCGGCCATATTTCTTATCTATCGCACGAGCTTGGGCTGATAGTTTTCTTACTTTTGCCAAAAGAGATCCTTGTAGTGCCGCATTTGTTTTGGAGCAGTCAAGTGTCACTCCAAGATATTTAAAGTGTTGCACCTTTTCAAGGGCTACTCCTTCGAGAAACCAGCTCATATGTTCCTTGCTTCTTTTAGATTTTTCCAGGACTAAAATCTTTGTTTTTGCCACGCTCATTTGTAGGTCATTCCCATATATGAATGCTGCCAAGTTGTCGAGATGGCGTTGCAGGCCGATGGGGGTAAGGTCCATCAAGATCATATCATCCGCGTACAGCAGGCGTGTTGTTTTCTCAGAGCCCGTTGTGGGCGGAAAAGATCGGATGGTGGATTCTGAGACGTTGAAGTCGCCCATGTACGCTATGAAGAGGGCTGGGGCTAAGGGACATCACTCCTCTTCCTGGCGCGATTTCCTCGGAAAGCAGACCAGCTTATTTAGCCTAACTCGCAGCTTGGTGTTCTTGTGGAGGGCGCGTATAGGCTTTAGAATGTTAGCTGGACAATTCCACTCTTGAAGTTTCTTCCATAAGGTCGCTCTATTGACCTGGTCAAATGCTCGAGCCAGGTCAATGAAGGCCACGAAGACTCGGGTGCCCCGTCGATGATTTTGCTTTTCAGCGCAAACAATGTTAGCAGTGGTCCCAATGTTTTTAGTGAATCAGTTTGAAAAGGATCCGCGCAATCAGAATTTTTGGCCCATCGCTGGAAATGTTTTAATAGGAGGGCGCCGAACACCTTGCTGATTACGTCGAGGAGTGCGATGGGGCGGTAATTCCCGGGCTCCTCTTTATTGTGATATTGCTTTTGTAACTCTGCCCTGCGTGATGGAACATGTGAATTTTAACTTATCTGCCTGGATGGTTTTCTATAATAATTTTCAAGTCTGATATAGAGCCTTCATATTCAAATGTTTAAGGGAAATTGTTTCTACATTTGAAAGAACAGCACTGTTAATTGATTTCAAGGAAAAACACTGCAATTGATTATTGGAGACAGAATAGCTGATAATTAGTGTTTCCAGGAATTTCCTCAATATCATATCTTCTCCTAAAATTTTTTGAGATCTGTGGGAGCGAGGTACCCGTTGGAAAGACACAATCTTGTCTCAGCACTGTGACGAAGGCCAAGACACCCATCAAGAACTAAATTGCCTTATGCTGTGCCACACCACCACCTGTTCCCCTTTTCCATGGCCCCCTTCCATCCCCTTTTTCCTTTTTTTGGTATCTTACACCACTCCTTATGGTGTGCTCCTGCAGAAGGGGGAGCAGTGTCCCTTGTTCCCTCTTACTCATCCCTGCCTTGCTCTTTTCATGGACGTCAGCCCATAAGCCCTCCCTTTTTCCCCTCTACAGGGGACACACCCATGATCCCATTTTTGTTTCCTTTTATAAAAAAAAGAAAGCCCTTCATTCTCTCTCGTTACGTCCCCTGCCACGCATTACTTCAGCCGGCCCCAATTTCAAGCCTACTCAAGCTGCTACGGTAGGGTCCACCCCAATATGATGAACGATAAAGCATTGCTTAATTTAAATGAATCCTCTCAATCCATTACGCACATATATACTCTATATGGTTTTCTGTACAAGTTAATACTAGCCATCCTATAGAAAATACAGGCAACATGAGAATATGGAAAAATGAACCTTCATCATTTGCTTAGCAAACAACCTATTACAAAATTACACTTGTATTTTTTCAACCTGTAAAAAAATTTAAAAAAATAACAGATCACAAAAGATACAATGTTAAGCTAAACCAACCTCAAAGGTCATTTCCAGATGATTCTTTGGAATCTGCATTACTCCGGTGTCCCCAAGTTCCCCAGAAACACAAATCCATGGGTTGGAAGTAGTAATTGAGTTGCTTAGTTTTTTTATGGGGATTATGACTGCTCGGTATGGAATCACTGGCAATATAAAAATATAGATTACAATTACAAAGCTTATTTTCTTCTTGACAGATACAACCCCATACAGGCAGTCACTATGTTCAATCTTTAAAAATAAACATCCTCTTACACAAGGGAGCTGAAATAGGAGAAAATACCCACCTGCATACAAAGCACAATAGGACAAACAATGAGACCATGCAATCCTAGTTCAATGCTTTTACAGAACTAGCAAAATACATTAAATGTGGCCTCAATTAACTTCAACAGATAATGTTACTGTAAACATAAAACATTGGCAGCATGGCAAATTAACAGTTCATCCCAGTTGGAAGGTAACATGCTCTATACTATCTTTTTTTCACTGGGAGCCCCAAGCTACCAGCCAAAGAAAAGTATGAACCAGGACAAAATATATGAACCAGGAAAACAACTGTGCAAACATTTAGCAAAATCAAGGTTTCAAAACAGAATGCTACAACTTATTCACATTGTTGTTATTCCTCCACTGCAAAAGTGAATCATGGCAAGTCTAAATTTTTTTTTTTGTTGGCTTTGTTAATAAAACCTTTTACAAAACATGTTACATTCATTATTGAATCCATTTCATATTTACAATATTAAAACAATTAATTTACTTCCAAAAATTCACATAAATGATGTCTAAAACCATTAAAATTACAAATTAATCTTTTTCTAATTACATCACACTTAAGCATTCAAAGCCAACTCCTTTTCAATAATCCTTAAAAGATGGCCTAGTGCAAATATTATAGGGTAATAATTGCAATTCATCAACCTTTCCCACACGAGCACTGTGGAATCAACAAAATCAGGTTTTGCAAATTTCATTAATAGCATGGACGTGCTGATTTGAAGCACGGCCATTCCAAGATCAAATGTCTCAGCGTCTCCGAGGGCTCATTACAATCCAGGAATCTACACTTCATACATTGCATATTAGGTTACATATTAGCCCAGTTTCTACATCGCTCCTTTGTATGAAACTGGTTGAATTTAAAGCGTATATAATATGCTCTTATGGTCATGCATGGAAAGATACAAATATACTTGCAACATGGCAATCTCTCGTGGGTAAATTTAGCATATTCAGTAAATGATTAATATTGTTGTATTTGTTCAATAGTGTCTATCCAATCTTTCTCAACAGTTTTTTTTTTAACATACGCAGGTGGGCCGTCCAATACATTTTGCATACGTATTTTGTACTGATCGACCGAAGGGACCGTTTGAACCTTAATCAATGCTTGAATCTCCCCATATAGACTGTTTGGAGGATTCAGCATTTTCGCATAATTACATAAAGCACGCCATAGGACCCTACATGACAGTGAAATAATCCCCAACTCATGCCTAATGACGCAGTTAGGTATTGCTAATGCTAAATGCAGAGACCCTTTGAGTAAACGGCCCTGTAGAGTATCAAGAAATACCGTTAGGTCAAACAGACACATATCCAAGATGTAAATTAGTACGGCCTGTACTTTCATTATAAAAAATCCTGCAGCGGGGTTAATGAAAAACAGCAGAATTTCGCAAAGATAATTTTCATTTGGCTTGCCAATGGCCGTGCTTTTTGGGTCAATCTTTCCTTCCCCAGGCTAACCGATGAATTACTACTAAGGTGGTAGCATATCTCTGATAACTGCTGCACCACCAAATCACCCAATTTCCATTTAAATGACTTCAACTTCTTTCCTGTGTGGAGGACCAATATACTTGTTTTCGCTGCATTAGGAGCAAGGTTGATCTCATGGGCATATTTCTCAAAGACATACAGCTTGGCTTGAAGCCCCGCCGGCGTAGAGTCCATGATGATTAAATCGTCGGCGAAGGCCAGCCAATGAATTCTGAAACCACCCATTCTTACAGGATACATACCCATCGCACTCCAGATACTCTACATCACACAAATACAAATCAAAAAGAGTGGCTGCAAGGTTACAACCCTGCTTTAATCCCATCAATGTTTTAATGGACTCAGTAGTTGCTCCCTCTTTATTAATTCTGACCCTGTATGCTGTATGGGAGTATAATCTCATGATCCAGAATATTAATCCTGCTGGGAAGCCAACTTTAACCATTTTCTTCCAAAGCAACTTCCTTACCATGTTATCAAACATTGCAGGCTTATCGATACTTGTAATGTAGACAGGAGTCACCCCCTTTTTTTGTATTTGCCAGAATATGCGACATCAAAGTTGCGTTCCGCATTGTCGACATATTTTTCCTAAAACCAATCTGTGCTTTAGATAGGATGTTCTTCTGTGATATGAAATTGTCAAGTTCATGGAGCACTAATGTCGCAAATATTTTGGCACTGGTATCTATTGGAGATATTGGCCTATAATTCAGTGGATCACTACGGTTACCTTTTTAAAAATATAGGGACAATTATCGATGTTCCCCCCATTGCGCAGGCATGTTCCCTATCCTTAATATTAGGTCAAATGTAATCTTCAGAATGAGAGCCAATAAGGCGGGGTCCGCCTTATATACACACAGAGGAATCCCGTCAGGACCAGGAGCCTTGGAGTGGGAAAGCTTCTTTATAGCCCAAGAGATGTCAAATTCAGAGCAAGAGAAACATTCCCACTCCAATTTTATGTTGGAACACAATTCCACCTGTTCAAAGCGAGTTGGAAGAGCAAATTTTTTATATATATATATATATATATATATATATATATATATATATATATATATATATATATATATATATATATATATATATATATATATATATATTATATATTCCAAGTTTGTGCAGATATAATATTGTCACTATTTGTTGACAATGTCTGGAATATTACCGAACTGACTTCGCATTGTGTTTGCAGATCTTTCTTATGAGCTCGCAATTAAGATTATTCTCTTTAGTGATGCGCAAAAAGACCAATTCGTTTTTATATTTCTGTAGAGTACATTTTTTTAAATGAACATAATGCTCAGGGTCTCTAGTATACTTTTTGATGGTGCGCAGTTCTTTGTTCTTATTGCGTTTTAGCAGATGTACCTCAGGATCAAAGTTTAGGATGGGAACAGTAGGTTTATGTGTCCATTGTTCGCAAATGGTTTTTATTCCGTGGGCGACAATCTCATTGATCTTATTTTCATTTTCATAGATATAAGCCATTTTTAAGAATTTATTTCGATAATTTCTCACTAGCTCTTATTTTTAGGCATACAAATGGATTCCATCTTATGGAAATGAAAGGCCGATCAATTTCATTCAATGGAATTAATGGATTAACGGCAGACAAAGGGTATTTCCAATTGTAACTGAATAGGGGCATGGTCACCCGTAGTTATTGGATGAATTAAGACGGGGTCAAGTGCGTGCATCAAGGTGTTGGACACGGCAAAGAAGTCAATCACTGACCTCGTGTCCCCTCGATTCCATGTAAATTTAGGTGAGGCTTCTGCACATGTTACAAAAGAATCCACTTTGCATGGTGGATTAGAAGGCTCTTGGAGCGACAGCAGTCACCATCATACCAGGGCGGGCGTCCTACTTTTACTGTTCCAAGTCGTTTAGTGAATAGCCTGCCAAGACTTTTAGTTATCTTGGTATACAAGTCCTTTATGTCCTCATATCTATCTTGGTTGGTGAAAAAGTCTGGGGCATTACTACAAAACATCAGTGGAATTACATTATCAAGATTCAACCTTGCATTTTATTGTGCGCCTAGCGTGTCCAACCATGGTCACTACTACATTTGAGCCGTCTACTAGCTCTGCCTGGGCTCCACAAATGGCGCCATCTAGCTTAAGAGTCAAAGGATGAGGGTCGCCTTCAGAACTGCCAAATTTCCTATTGAGGCCCAAGATTCCACATTCAACAGCATGTAATCAATCAGGCTCTTACGTGTACCCCCACTAAACATTAAGGCCGGCGAATAGTCCCCTGGACACCTGCCATTACAAGCCCTTCGGTTCAATGCTAAAATAAGACTGGCCACCTCTTCCATTTGCTTGCACGTTCTCTTTCGATTTGAGGCATGTAATTCTCCACACCAAGTCCTCCTCCTCCGAGATCCCAGTCATTACATGCAGTGGCTCGAATTGCAGGTTAAAATCTCCCAGTAATATAATTTAGTGGGGAGTTCCCTTCCAGCCTCCATGCATCAATCCTTTCTTGAGCCAATGAGAGGAGTCCAATTCCCACCTCCTGCATGCAGTTGGTTGTGTAGATTTAGTAAGAGCATTAGACCCATTCTTCAATTTCACATGCAATTTCAATAAGTCAGTCGATCCATTCTCAAAGGTTATATACAAGAAAAGAAAATCGCAGCATAGACCCAAGTTAAAACTCCTCCACTAGGTCTTCCACCCGTACCTTGCTTTGCCGGAATGGCAAACCTGGCATACCCCTGCAAAAGGGGCCACAGAATTGGCCAGGTCTCCTGTAGGCCTATTACCCCATAGGTGGGGACAAAATCCAGCTAAACCTCATCCGTTAAATGTTTATTTACCCCTGAAAAGTTCAATGCTATAGCATTAACCCAGAGATACTCGGATTAGTATAAGATTTCACCTCTCCTACTCTTACTTGTCATGAATAGTCAGGCGTGAGATGCAAAGCTGGTCACATTCCAAGGAAACCCATCTCAACTTACATTCTGGATGTTTCTGAATTCGATATTCGTCTGGCAAAAAGCCTCTATGGTTCCTATTCCTACTCAACCCACCTCCTCCTCTCTGGAGTTTTGATGGAAGGACTAAATGAGCATCTTCCTAAGCCCTGGACCTTGTGTTGGAGATGGCTGCCTGGAGACCATAGGGTGCACATGCTATTTGCAAGGTACCTTAAACTGCAGTTTGCCCCAGATGCGTGTGTTTGGAGTGGTATGTGCGGGGAGCAGGAACAGTACTGCGTAGTTTGAACTGCTGCATTGTGCGGTCTCTGTGCCACACTGTTTGCCAGGACGTTGTTGGGTAGCGAGCAATATGATCGCAGGCGGCAGAGAACTAGAATATGTTTGGGCATGGGGAGGTGCAGGAGAATGCATGTATCCAGTGGGGCACGCGCTGGTAGAGTAATGCTGGGCCAGGTCGATGATATGGGGGATATGAATACATTTATGTACAGTGCGGTGGAGCAGACGTGACCGGCCATGAGGAGGCACTCCATGTTCTCTGTGCAATGTTTTGTGTGCCCTGAGAGGTTGCAGCACCGCCTGGGTTTGTTAAATCACAGGCAACGTGGTTGTTTGGGATGGGCGGGGTATGAGCCGTCTTTTCCCGGCCCAGTGCTACATGGGTGTAGTAGATGGATTTGTATATACGTGCCTGGGGAGGCCGCTGTGCCACAGGGGAAGGTTTTAACGTTTAGTTCACTGCATCAGTACTGCCGCTGTACCGCGGGGGTTGTATATTGTTGGCATGAACCTAGGGTCGGAGTGGGGAAAGGGGAGTAACATGAGAGGGGGACGGAAAAGTGTTTTGGGGCGAAGGCCAGGGCGCATACCTGGCAAAGGAGGTTATTGCCAATAACCATCAGTTATTTTGCCGACAATGCAACCCCCCCCCCCCCGTCTCTCATAAGACAGGAAATGTTCCTCCAGCCAATTTTGTAATGCAAATAAGCTAAATTGGAATCTCGATTCAACGCAGAATCCTCACGTCAGGTGTGATCTTGGGTAAGTAAATTGTTGTCCCGGAAATTGCTAAGCGCCTGTCATCGGGGACTTATATAAACATGTTTAATAAATCTGTACGCATTGCATTTTGGTTAAGGTACAGACACAACAGGAAACTCCATAGAGGTACAGCTGACGCAGACATTACACCTTTCTAACACCCACACATTGGGTCTTATTGTCTCAACCTCAGAAGGGTGAAAGGGTAAGAAAGCCAGCCAGAGCAAAAATTCTAAACCCACAAAACTACAAAGGTTAGTGCAACAGGCATGTGAGCCTTCGGAGCTACCCGCCGGTTTAATATATTGGAACCTGGTGTTTAAGTTGTCCACCCGAGAGATGCATATTTCACTTTTTTTCGGGCCATGGAGAGGTGGCGGCCTCAGAAGCCACTGGTTGGCAGACACTGCAGCTGCCAGGCAACTTGTGATAGGACAGGAGCTGCAGCTGTGGCATGGGATTCATGCCACATTCCCTGGGGCTGTGCGGTCAAGTGTGGACGGGCGACACGGGGTAAGGAGGACACTCCTTAATAGGAGTCCGCACTGCCTCTTAACCACTCTTAACACTGACCATTCCTCTCCCAAGCCCCCGAATCGTGAGTCGGCATGATTCAGGCATGAGTCACAGCCGAGCCACGCTTGGAAACCAGTTTTTACACCCCAAGCTGCTCCACGCCCCCAGCCCCGCCAGCTGTTGTGCACAATCTGCGCACCATATGTGCACCGCAGACTTCCAGCCCCCCCCACCCCAAGACCCCCCAAAAAATAAATAAACCATAATTCTATCGCTGAATATCTCCTGTGTCAAATGTGCAGTAGTGGCGTCTCCAGGAATCAAATTTAGGGGGGGCACAAAGGGGGCCACAGACAAAAGTAGGGGGGGGCCGCCTATAAAAGGGCAATAAATATGCTTTTGTCAAATTGAAACGGGCAAAGTAGTCCAAAGTGGCCCGGGGCAAAATTGTAATACTTCTGAAGCCAGGGCATCAACTGTAAGCCGCATGCCATGAATCATAGGTCAGTAGAAATTACACTAGTTTTAATATTGGCCGAGGAGTACATGGGGCATTGGGTTCCGATGTTCCAGAATATAAAATCATATCTGGTAAGTCACCATGTACAAGGTGTAGCCTTGCAGCAGATGCATCATATACAAAGTAGAGTGTAAAATCCCCTACAATAGTGCCTCCATAGAGCTGTACCCAATGTGTAAGCTTTAGTATCACTGCTGAAAGTACTTCTCCTGAGCACATACAATGCAGAACTGGCTTAATTTAGAAGATTAGATTTTTTTTACAAATCGTTTTATTGTCAAATGCTTTTCCTACCTCAATTGCAACATGTAACTTAACTTGAAAGCCAAAAATCTTAAAGCTAAGGCTGAAACTGAACACGCGCGTTTGTGGTCTCAAACTACAGAAAACTGTTTACATTAATAAAGATTCAAACATGAATTTTTGTGGATCAATGCAAACCTGTCAATTACAATGTCCATGCTTATTTGCCCAGCAAGTCTGGACTCAATTGCTAGTGTGGCAAGATCTGACAGCCTTTCCTCTGTCATTGTTGTGCGCAGATATGACTATTAACTTTAGCGCAGAAAAGCTTCTTTCACATGAAGCGCTACTCACTGGCAAGACACAAGCAATTTTACAAAGTCGGTACAGTTCAAAGAATGGAACAGCATAAGGCTCCAGAAAGTTTGTGAACTCCATAATTGTATTCACCTTAATGGCATCAGAGGCCTTCTTCCTTGCTAAGGTTACCAGTGCCCGTTTTAGTTCTGTTTGCAAGTTATCCAGATCACAGGAGTAGAATGTGGCCATTTGTGACCATTTCTGAAAACTGAGAAAAGAATCAGATCTGGGATTTAGTGCCTGTATACCTTCCATGATCAGCAAAGAATCTTTTGAAAAGCGTGATTTTAGTTCTGAGATTATCCGGTCAAGAACTACATTCACAAAATGTTTAGTGAAATCATCTTTTGTGCGCAGTCTTGGTCGCTGTCCCACAGTCTCCATTATGGCACTATTTCTTAAGTGGAAAGGCAGTCGACAATCACGCTTTTTGCAAGGCGGTTAAGCCTGATCATTTGTAGATGCTGCTATACCACACTTACTGCTCAGCTGGAGTGCTTCGTCCCAGAGATTTTGTATAGTTGCATCCATGTCTTGATTACGCACTTCCTCAAGTTCTTCTATGACTGTGCGTACAAGGACAACAGCGGAGGCCAAGTCAAGATCTGCTTGCTGTAACATATTTGATAGTGTCTCAGTCCTTTTTAATATGTTTTCAAAAAGCACAAGTGCTAGAATGAAGCTGAAGTCAATGAATTGCCGAATGCCATTTGCTTCTATTGCTCTTTCTGTATGTCTCCCTTCTGCCACTAGTGTGAGGGTTTCCAGAAGAGGCTCAAGTGTTTGGAGGACAGCTTTACAGGCAGAATATTGTCATATCCACCTTGTATCACTTAAGTGTTTTAACTGTATGACCTGTTTTGACATTTCTGTTTGAACGCTTACAAACACAGAGTGAACAACAGATGTACTGCAAAACACAAAGCTTCTCCAATTTCACAAAAAACTCAGTTGCTGCATATACGTTTTTAATCGTGTCAACAATGACTAAATTAAGCCGATGATTCATACAATGAACATAAAGTGCAGAGGGCACCTCTTTTTGAACCCGTGCTTGCACACTATTAAGCCGACCACTCATCACTGAGGCCCCATCATACCCTTTCTCAACACATTCATTTTTATCAATGCCCAATGATGATAGGACATTAAATATATAGCATGTTAAAGATTCTGCATCAAGGCTATCTGCTTTGTAGAATTTCAGGAATCTTTCATGGACAGAATTATTATGAAGTATTTCACAACAGACAGCTGTTCGGTTTTGCTGAGATCTTTAGTCTCATCAGCAAGAATAGAAAATGTGCTTCCTTTAAGGCTTTCAGCAATGCCCTCTCCAACGAGAGCAGCCATAATTGACAGAAGTTCATTTTGAATGGACGGATGTAAATGGCGTGCATTTTTGGGCCCATTAAGTTTCTTTTTTACAATACTGTCTCTTTCAGCAAGTAAATACAATATTTCTCTCACATTTCCGTGATTGATGTCAGAGTTGCAGCGATGCTCCCTTTGGGCAATTTTAGTTTTGCCAGTTAACAGTAAAACTTGAGCAATTGTTTTAATGTAATGCCGATTTTCAGCTAAATCTCTGGTATTTGCATCACTGAGCCCTTTCATGATTGATGTATCATCTTTTATATTTCTTTTGAAATCCTCCCATCTCACATAGCCTTCCTTATGGGAAGCAGACTTCTGATGCTGCAATATTCCTTTGCCATTTTCCAATGCATGTTTCCAGTTGGTGAAGCCTACACTGATAAAAGTTAAATGTTTAAGTTCTCCATAAAGAGGTTTGGACATCGAAAAAAAATCGGCATGGAAAACAGTATGCTGCATCCTAGGAAATTGAGTATTCTAGCCATGTGTATACCTGAAACCAATGCGAACAGAATGACCTAAGGCGGGATCCCAGTTTTGTTTGAGGATATGTTTTTAAGACAGGCTGTCGAGGGCCTTCACTAGCACACTGGCTGATATCACTGGGACCTGGTGGTGCCTTTCCCTTGACAGCATCAACAGCCATTACTTCTCTCTGAGGTCGATCAAAGTCAGTGCATACATTTCGACAAGCAGTGCATTGGTTGGTGGGTGGAGGCATTATGCTTGAACCTGGACTTTGTGATGACGAGGGTTCAACACCTTCTGTGGAAGCATCAGCACTCATAGGGTTACTATATTCCACATCTTCTCTTTCAAACACTTGATCCTCATCCATGGAAGAGTCATTCAGCTCCCTCTTGTCTTGCTGCGGCTCCTTTACAGTATTATCTGTTTGACGCTTCACTGTCGCACGGGAATAATAGGACCGGATATCCATTTATGGGGTTGTTGTCTCACTCAAGTAAAATCAATAAAGAGATATGTTTTATTTGTTTAAGGTAGCCAGCATATGTGGCTCACTTACCGGTAATCACATTTTAAAGCATGTATGATAAACCACTTCCCGCGCTGCTTTTTTTGCCTCCCACCTCAAATATATATTCAATGAATAGCTCTAAGAGGTTAAGCATGCAAGCCTTTCTTTTATACATTACCTACATCAAGGGTAAGGAAAAAAAGTTGTATTTGGGCAATACATTCTAAAATGTTCTGCTTACTTTACTCAGACGTGCGTGAAATTAATGATCTATGATATATGGCATTTATAACGCACCTATACACAAGTGTTTCAGTGGCGACGAGGCAAGGGATGGGGAACAGAGGGGTAATAATGGGTAAAAAGTGTAGCCAGCTAGTGGCAAGAGCAGGGGTAAGTGCAGATATCAGGTGTCAAGAGCTGGTGGGGACTGATGGGATACAGAAACAGCCCTCAAGTGCAAGGGTTGCCTAGGAGGCAGCGCAGGTGTGCAGCTGGCGGGGGAGGGGACCTGGGCCCAAGATCAGAGGGTAGCCAGGTGACCCGTGTAGTTTCAGTCAGGAGATCAGCTGGGTCGAGAGGAGAGACAGCAGAAGCAAAGAGGAAGGTCTTGAGGTGCTTCCGGAACCGGAGATGGTTCTCCAAGTTTCAGGAGGGCGGGGTGGCGTTTCCAGAGGGAGGCCGCAGCTGAAGAAAGATCTACCACCAACTCGTTGCTTGGAAAAGCGACTGACCCTGAAGGAGTAGGAGGCAGATGAGCAAAGAGTTCGAGAAGGAAGATATTTAGGAAGAGAGAGTTGAGGTATTCAGGCCCCAGAATGCTCTGTGGATAATGCAGAGGGTTTTGAACTTAATCCCCGCCGCCACTGGGAGCCAGTGCAGAGATTCTGGCAGCTCTGAAGCCAGACTGATGGTCATGGAGACAACCAACAGATTCAGTGTGAAGTTAAAGCCAGCGTTTCCAGGAGTTTGCCCAGGAAAGGAGTGATGGAGGTTGGCAGGTAGTTAGCAGGGCAGGGTGGTTCGGCTGAGGGTTTCCTAAGAAGAGGGTGGGCAAGGGAGTGTTTCAGAGGGGACGGGAATGCTCTCTAAATCACTTAACAGATCTCTTGACCTATGTAGCACACGTGGTTAGTCTGATAGGTTACTTCAGCAAGCGAGTAGAGAGGTTAGCTGGGTGCTTCCACTATTCACTGGCTACAGGGACTTAGCCCTGTGGGCATGCAGTGGGGTTCAGGAGTACTCAGTCCTACTGACATGCTACCCTAGTGAACGCAGAGTGATGCAGTGGTGTTCAGGAGTACTCAGATCTACTGACATGCTAACCTAGTGAATGCAAAGTGGAGAGGTTAGTTGGGTGCTTCCAATACTCAGTGCCTACAGGGACCTCTCATTGTGGGGATGCAGTGTGCAAGATGGGAACCGTGTACACCCACAGCCAACATGCATAGGGCGAGGTTGGGGGACCTCTGTGCCACCAACAGGCATCTGTCGCTTATCTGATCACCTTGTGGTAATGTATTTTACAGGCAAATAAGTATCATGAAAACATTTTGCGCAACTATATTAACCAAGTTGCAGGTGGCCTAACCCACTGAGGGTGGGGCCTTCCTGCACATTTCCAATCCTGTGGAAGCTTTTTAAAAGAAAATCTACTCAACTGCTTTAGGCAAAAGCTCACTTTCAAACCCAATTAAACAGCCCGCAAACATATCCTGCATTACTTTGAAAACAATATTAAATGATAATAATGACCTTTTGTATAGCACACACCACTGGCCTATAAAAATGATTGCCATTGTACGTGGCTGCAATGGTATCAGTCTTGGAAGGATGGCAGACTGAGTCAGAACTGCAGGCATGCATGCATGCATGCCCATGAAGCAGCCTCGGATAAACAGCTTTGCACAAAGCAGCCTGCTGCAGGATGACACAGCGACACTCCAGTGAAAGCAGCGAAGCCACACACGGCAGGCGATAACAGGAGTGGGTGCAGTGCCCACCTCACCCAACCATTTCCCTCCAGGCATGACTCCCAGGTCTCCCTGAAGTGGGCAGAGTCTCTCGGACACCAACCACAGTAGTGGCTAACACAGCGGACACAAGGCTCCACCATAAATCACCTCGGGGTGATTGAATGAGCCCCAAAGGTCTGACACGGGAACGTCACCCCAAAAAGGTAGAGAGGATCGCAAAATGAAACAGGGCATGGTTAAAGTGCGCCCCAACAACCAAAAAAAGCTGCCTATGCAAAACATAGTGAAAGAATAAATGCAAGGCCGGTGCTCAATTTCCAACAAAGAGAACAGTCGAGGCTCAAAGGGAAATATGCCCACAGTTACCTTGGCTGTCTGATTTATGAATAAAGCCCAAGATTTTACAATTGGAGGGGTGTAATTGCGGTCAGCAAGCCGTAAAACCGATGATGCAACAAAAGTATTTCAGACTTCTAACATCCTTTACTTAATGGCGTGCCTGCCGTTTGCAGGTCTCAACTGTTATAGCAGCCGAGGCTCAAATGCAAGTATGCCCACAGTTGCCTCGGCTGTTTATTTTCTGAATGAAAGAACTTTACTATAAGTGCTGTGAAAACAATCAGCGGGTGTTAGATGTGTGGAAATAAAGGATCATGAAGTAGGGGTTTCACGGTATTGATTTTCCGATGGTATGATAACCTTGTAATTAAATGATGGTATTCCGTGGTTATCGCGGTATGGACCACATGTTTTTAAACCATTGCTTTCAATAAAATTTTGGTAGCAAGAGTCACAAATTCTCACCAAGAATTGTACCTCAAACAAGACAGCAGCAAGAACTTTTCTTTCTGCATATATTTGTTTTGGTCTAACTAAACTGAGCCAAATGCAGTCTAATGTTCCAATTTAACGCTGTCATATAAAAACAACCTAGAAGTAGGCTGTGTGTGCAGGACGCGCTAGTATTAATTTAATTTACTGCTAGACGTTTGCTGTGTGTGCCCTATTCAATTGCTTGTGCATTGTTTTTCTTTGGCGCTGTTAAAAAAGATTAACAAAGTGGCTTATTTCCTCACAATACTTGCAGCAAGTGCACTTAATGGGGTTTCAAGACATGTGGTGTTTAGTCATTCCTGCGGAACTGATGCGATTACACCTTCCTTTCTTTAAATGTTCTTTTTGGGAGCAATGATTTTTATATGCGCGCATATGTTTCAGTAAATTACTACAAGTTATTTTCATACTACAGTCCCAACGCAGGGCTCTGACTAACAATCTGTAGATCCAGGTCTATCACCCTTAAGCTACGGAGAGGAACAAAGATATCAGACTGAACATCCATTAAGCCTGGCAAACTTATTAAGGCAAACTAAGCTTTATTTATGTGTGGGTATGCAAACTGTGCAGTGTGCAGCGCCCGCTCCCACTACCTCTAACTCTTCTCATCATCATTAGGGTAAATAGACACCTGGTGTTAGGGAGAATTCTCTTATAAGGCTAATATCCCAAACCTAGTGAGTCCCCCAGCAGCTTTGCTGGATTTTTGGGGTTTGTTTTTTCTCCTGCTAAGAGTGAGACTCTTTTCCTCCCACTCTTATTGCATGATTTGAGGTATGTCTTTGACTTAGTGTGTGTTCATGGGCTATGGGGTTGCCTTTTTACTCCATAGGGCATCATCTGTTTTAGTGTATGTGTTACACAGCACACTCAGTGCAGTAACACAGGGGTGTCATAGTGACTCCCAAACATAGACTCCATACCCTGGGACTGACTACTGTCTCCCAGGGTATGTAAAGTCACCATTGACTTTACTAGTCCAAAATTGTGAACAGAACCAGTACAAACCATCATACTGTGGAAGTACTGGAAGGGGTTCATTAGATTGCCCCTGGTCCTGTTTTCAAGGGGGCACTGTCCAGTCCCTGGCTGGTGGCAGTGGTTACCACGCGAAATATTCCACCGGAATATTCTCTATGGGATTTTCCCATTGATTTTAAACGCACCACTTTTTGGTGTAATGTTAAATATACCGCTGGTTTATTTAATTAAAATAAATTCCCCGGTTGGGTCTGTTTGCCAGAACTTTTTTCTAAAATGGCGTTTGTGTCCGTCTCTGTAACTCTAAACAAGGTCGAGTCCTTTGTTCCACTTTTTGGCGTGCTTCTCTACAGAAGCCCTCCAACTGGTGCCACTCTGTCTGGATTCCACAGGATGTGTGGGGAGGGGAATTGGCACCCTGGACTGCGTTGCCTTAGCAACTCAAGTCGCACTCTATTCTGATTGGCATATGTGAGTGACAGCTAGGCTGTTGAATGGGGGTTTTTCTGCATAAAAGCAGGGCCTTTGGGACTGGAACTTCAGAAGTCGCCACAGGACCTAAGAATCTGAAGAGGGGAGAAGCTGAAGCCATCTGCAACGACGACACCACCGGTGGAGCCCTGCTGCAACGACCTCACCACTTCCCCAACTACAAGAGGAGATCTTCTGATGGAAGAGTCTTCTCCCTCTAAGCTGGTGGGATCAACCAGTTCGCCATTTCGCCTTCCAAAGACGTCTCTTGGTCGAATAACCCGTGCCAAGCACCCTGGCGGCCGGATAGCCAAGCTTCACCACTTTGACCGCGAATAAAAGGAACGCACCTTTTAACCGACAAACTCTGTGGCTGGTTTCATCGCTGTGCAGTGCATCGACTCCAAGTTTCCTCCTCGACAAGATCTTCTCTTCCCCTGGTCGAAGCCACGAACTGCAACCACTGTCAGGAACAACTGGCACCGCTGGAGCTTCCTCAACTTTAAAGGTACGGTGTTCCACTTGGCCTCCCTTTCCACGGTTTGCTAAAGGTGACCCTTAAATCCTTGGCTTTCCAACTGCGTTGGCCCCAGACCTTCTAACTTTACTTCTTGAATCACCCAAACCTCTTTTGCACATTCTGCAAAGACTTTTAGTGCATTTTAAACTGTGTGATCTTGGGCACATTTTGCTTTGCTCCATGTAAAGTGGGCCTGGCCTATGAACTTTGGCTCTACATTGTATACTGCCTTCATTTACTTGCTCTGCACCTAGAAAAGTGTTGGGAACTGTTTTATTTTTAAGCCCTGCCTTTTTCTCTCCCTTTAACTTAACTATTGGAGGGCCATCTAGGTTACGTGCTCACATCTGTTTTAACAAATAGTGGTGTTTTAACTCTGACTTGTCTAATAGTTATCAAGGGAGGTGTGTATACTTTACCTGACTGTTTTAACTTACTTTTGATTTGGAGTGCTAGTGTATTTCCTAAAGTGTGTTTTAAATAAATAATTATATACTTTTGATGCAAAGCTCTGGTCAGTGTTTGTTTGCTCTACTGTGTTTTTAGCCCTATTGTGTATACTCTATATACTGCCCTACTCTTCTTGAGAGAAGTCTGACTGCTCCGCCACAGCTTCCAGGTAAATCTCGGTGTTACCGACTGCTACCAATTGGGTTTACTGCTTACTCCTGTAGTCTTAATCTTCTTGCAGTGGTCCCCGAGGGAACTACACAGGATTCTGCCTAACACCTGGCCTGCCCTGAACCAAATGCCTAAGAATCTCCAGGCAGAACTGAACATATAACATCTCAGGAACAGTTACTCAACCTGCTGGGCTAACTTTTTAGCTTTCTACTTTACACTTGTCATTCTGTACAGTGCACAATCATTGTGGGTCACTGATACAGCTCAAGATCACTGTATTACATGCAATTCATGGATGTACAAGACTATAAAGCCAGGGGTACTATTTTCTCTCCAACAACATTGACACTGCACACAGATCACTTAGGATGTACGCCATAAACTGAAAAGTGTTTAATATGTCGGTAGCAATGTGAGGTTGCCCACGTACTTGGTGCCTTTTGGGAACACTTAAAATCTTGTGACCATGCTTAAGCAAAGACAGACTACCCCCCTTTAAAGAAATTGGGAGGGACATGGAATTGGTTAAGTAAAACGGTTAAGTAAAGTGACCTGCCAGGAAGAACCACTTGCCCCCATCACTCCCCTTCGTTAAGAGCTTGCCCTGCTGCCAGAAAAATATGTCTTTAATTTGTAGCGGAGCGCTGACATTTTTTCTCTGAAATAACGTGTCTCTCAGTGTGACAGGTTTCTCTGTGGTGACTGTCTAGTAATTATTAGTGGGAGCTTCATTGATCCGCAGCCTGAAGGCATTCTAATCTTTGCATTTACTACTGCTGTGTGTCTCTGTATTGCAATGCAATCTAATTAACACCCACTTCAAGCTATGCTGTGACCTCCCCTCACACTGCCAGAATTTCACCTGTTGCAAGTCTTTTGATGTATGATACACAAAACGTTGCCTTAATTAGCTGGCTATGTAGGGCACTTTGAAAGTAAAAAAACAAAAGAACATGCGAGGGGAAACCCGGGAAAAAGCACTCACACTAACAGACACTAGTGACACTGTCAGGTTTACCCTGCCAAACTCAAGATGAATCGTTTATCACAGCCCCCTCCGACCACAGGCTCTCCTCTGTGTACAAGTCCAGTACCAGTCTAACCAGTCCAGTTTGTCTGGTGCGCTGAGGGAACAACTCCTTGGTCTGCTGCTGTTACCGGACCAAAGCTGTAGTCAGGATGCTAGAATCACCAAACACTGGCTGCCCTAGGCTAGCACGTCCCAATGGAGCTTTTGCAAACTGTGCCACGCTGCAAAATCAATGCACATGCTGGAGCTAGGTAAAATAGTTACATGGATCTGCTCGGGGGAGGGGAAGATTGTTAAGCACCTGGCCTGGCTTGACTTGCGGCCACCGATTTGTTTTATTGCAATAAGATCATTAGTTCACTAATGTTAATTGAGTAAAACGAAAAAACCAAAAGCTCATATTCGATATGTAGCATCTTATTGCAATAAAACCAATAGCTTGCCTTGCAGTCCTCTCCAGCACCTGCGCTATCTCTCTTCATGACAGCCTGGAGGCCTTGCAAGCAATTGCAAATTGAGAAACTAGGCATCACAGGGGCTGGAGAGGACTGCCTGTGTTTTGGTTCAGGGAAAATATTGTTACAATGGAACGTGAGCATTTTTTTCTTTAACACTGTACACACAGCACCCTTTGCTGCTTACAAAAGGCTGGCTGGCATCTGAGAGGTGAGGTGGGGGGGGGCACTTGATTTCAGAGGGTGGCACTGGCCCCCCCAGGCCGCCACCAGCGACGCCACTGATGTGCAGGCAGCAAATGTCACGACTGCAGATAAACACGCTGCGTAGGCCGATAAGGTAGCGTACAAAGAATGTGTTTATTTCAGTTTAAGGCCCCAATGAAACCGGCAAATCATTTGCACTGGAAGGTGTTTTCAATGGAAAAGCGTCATTGTGCGAGGTAGTGCACAAGAAGTATGGTGGCGGGTTGCGGACTGCGTTTATTTGTTCCAGGGGAAAGTTGGGTTGCCATGGTGTCGCTGGGCAGCCATTAAGGGGATGTTGGAGCACTGGCAATTCTAATGTACATTTCCGCATTTATGTATCTGCACATTTCAATGGGTCACTTTTTGGAATAGAGTACTACCGAACCTTGAATAAATTAAGACTTTAAACAGTCATTTTAAATTGCGGGCGGACTAAGGCATGATGTTTCATGAACGTTGTTTTGTAATTTGAGGGATATACGGTACCGAGGATCGTTTTTGGGAATTCAGTTTGTCGCATTGAGTTGGGCTATGAACTGCAAGTATAATTTGAATTACAGGCGGCACCCGGGAAGTGCTGTTATGAGAATTAAATTTGTAGTGCAGGCTGTTGGCGAACTTCAGTTGTCGTATGTGAAGCATGCCGCATTGTTTTCAGAGATTTATTTGGCTGACATTGACTCAATGCATTGACTCACTGCACCGAATTTAGAGGTTTGATTTATCAGTACATTGTGTGCAGCCTTCGTGCACGTTTGTTGCATGAACTGTAATTATGAGCATGGAGATCGGGGGTGGCATGTCGAGAAAGATGAAACGACATTGTCGTGGCAAACTGCCTGTTAGGTATAGGGCACGTAGAGGAAAAGACCATGCTCAGCCTACTATTATTTCTTGAGATGGCCAACCGTTTTTGGTTCAATTGGCCTCATTTAAGTCATAATTAATGGTTTTGTGACATGCAAGTTCCGAGCGAGAGTTTCCAGTCTGTCCCAGCGTTGGAGGAGCTACATGATAACCAAGAAGAGAGTGTGGACACTGTGCCTTTGAGAGGACTGGTCTACAAAAACCCATTGATAGTGGAGCGTCACACGTGAGGTCCGAGCGAGAGTTTCCAGTCACTCACGGGTCACAAAGTCTCGGAGGAGATGCCGATACCCGGTAAGTGCTGCGGGGGGAGACCGAACACTCGGTTCAAGCAGTGGACCCAGGATCATGTACCTGTAGATCGAAAATCCCCGGCTGAGAAGCAATCGCTGTGTACACAGAGAGACATTGTAGCAGCCACGCCGTTAGCGGTAAGTGAAACTGATAAAAGCTGCACTTTGCAAAATACGAACAATGTGAGCAATCGGCTTAGAAGTACACGCATTAGTCACAAAAATGACACTAATTGAGGACGATGACGAAAGTGTAAACCGGAGTGCTAACATGGTAGAGTTTACTGACACCGAACTCCTAGCGCCAGAGCAGTTCATGCCCCCAATGCGAGGGCTTGACAAAAAGCAGTCCCGACAAATCTCAGTGGGAGTGGGGAGCAAGATCTGTCAGGGAGTGGCCTTGCCGACGACAATCCACATGAGACGAGGAAAGCACTGTCAAAGGATTCCTTAACCGAAAGAATGAGGCCAAACAAAACAGGGAATCTTACCCCGCTCGACAATACATATATATTCCACCAAAGTGGCAGACCTATTGATCAACAAATCCACAGAACTGTGCCGGTTAGGATTCGTCCTAAGAGGTTATGAAGAGAAAGAAAATGGAAACGAGAGCGAAAAAGATAATACTACACAGCGAAAAAAAGAGCTGGCAAATTCCTACAAGGAAGAAGTAACAAATAACAAGGAAGAGAGACACACAAGAATTAACATAACATTCACAAATAAAAACTGAACATTAGACAGAATAAAAAAGTTGGGAGAGAACGAATGGTCGTGGCTAGCAGACGCATTGGCAAAATCAAACCAAGATTAGGAAATGAAACCAACTCGTTCCACGCAATGTGCCTTGATATCATGGAACACCAGAGGCCACAAGCACCTGTTTAATAAACTTGCGAAGAATCTTAAAGGAGCCAAGATAATTTGCCTTCAGGAGACCTGGCTAAGAAACTGCCGCTCATGCAATGGATATAAAACATGGATAAATCCAGCCGGAAAGGGGCCCTACGGAAGACCTTTCTTAGGCCTACTCACGATGATAAAAACAGACAGCAAACAGAAATTAGTCAGTACAGGAAATCCAAATTGAGACATACAATGGTCTCTAATTAAATCAAACGTCCAAAACGAAGATGAGCCATCAGAAATTTTTATCATAAACATCTACTGGAACCCACTGAAAATTCTGAATAAAGTCTTCTTAAAAACAGTTGAAGAGATAATTGACAACGCTCAAATTACTTTAAAAAGTCCTCTGATCCTAATATGCGATGACCTGAATATCAAATGTCTAGGAGAACATGATATCCCAAAACAATATCGGGATGAATCAACCGGACGTCAGAGCTCGAATTAAGTTCAGTGGACACGACTTATGGAAGTATATAACATGTATCTGCTAAATGGACAAATAGCAGGGGACATGCCAGGAAAAAAAACATGGAGAAAGGTGTCCCTAATGTCCACCTTGGACTATATATATGTATCCAAAAACTATCTCCATCAAGCGTCTAGAAATAATCGATCAACAAAAATGTGATCACAGTCCGTTGAAGATGACGTGGATGATCCCAGACTGGGTAAAGGAAACCGCAATACCCTAACGGACAAAAACACATGACCTACTACTGGAAGAATATTGTGTAGTCAAAACTGGGTTGAAACAACCGCTACTCCTGCCAAAACACATATACAGCAAAACAGTAGTAGAAAAAAGGAAGATACTACACAGGGACATAAGAACCTCGGGAAAAACTCAAAGAGTTAACAATTGACTTAAAAAAGGAGTGAATCAGATAACCGCAATGAAACTGGCTGATAGAATTTACAAAAAAACGAGACCAAGAGCAAGGCAAAGCAATGCTAAAAGCTATGAGAAACAAGACTTCGAAAGAAAGATGGAATATACACAACAGTATAACGCTAAACACACACAGCCGAATAAGCAACGCAGTCGCAGAGAAATGCTGGAAGGAACACTTCTTGGAACAAATACGGTCCATAGGAACAACTTGGAATCACAAACTCTCGGAGAGATGGTAACAATAATAAGGAAATTGAAAAACTCTGCGGCAGCTGGACCCAGCGGGCTAACTAATGTTATTCTTTAAGAAAAATCCAGAGGCCTGGGCTAAATTCCTAGGAAATTTGTATAAAAATATCAAAACCAAAAAACGACCAGCTTCATGGACGACCGGAATAATGGTGCCAATTTTCAAAAAAGGGCCAAGAGAAAATCCAGCTAACTACAGGCTAATAGCCCTACTATATGATATGTTATGGCATTTATACCGCGCCTATACACAAGTGTTTCAAGGCGCGACGAGGCAAGGGAGGGGAACAAAGGGAGGACAGACGACGATCCTACCAGGACAGGTGTCATTCAGATTGTGCAAGGGAAGGGGGCAGGAACAGCGCAGTACATGGGAATAGATAAAATAATAAGTAAGAAATGGCCATCATGTGGCAAGTGCATGGTAAGTGCAGACATCAGGTGTCAAGGGCTGGTAGGGGGACTGTAGGGATACAGAAACAGTCCCCAATTGCAGGGTTTGCCAGGTGAGCAGTGCAGGTGTGTGACGCTGGCAGGGGAGGGACCTGTGTCCGAGATCAGAGGGTGTTCAGGTAGCTGGTGCAGTTCCAGTAACACACAGGAGGTCAGTAGAGGAGATGAGGAGAGAAAGCAGAAGCAAAGAGAAAGGTTTTGAGGTGCTTCCGGAACCGGAGATGGTTCTCCTCAAGTTTAAGGGAGACAGGGAGGCTATTCCAGAGGGAGGCCCCATCCGAAGAAAGATCTACCACCAACTCGTTGATTAGAGAAGCGACTGACTCTGAGGGAGTTGGAGGCGGATGAGCAGAGACCTCGAGAAGGAAGATATTTTAGGGAGAGAGAGGTGAAGGTATTGAGGCCCCAGGCTCCAGAAGTCCTTTCGGATGATGCAGAGGGTTTTTAACTTTATCCACGCAGCCACTTGGAACCAGTGCAGAGATTTCAGTCCTGGAGAGATACGATCAATGGGCTTGAGGCTAAGGACAAGTCTCGCAGTCCTGTTCTGGATAAGATGCAGAGGGTGGAGAGTAGAAGCAGGCAGATTTAGAAAGAGGTTGTTGCAATAGTCCAGCCTAGAGAGAACCAGAGCTCTGGAGACAGTGAGCTTCTGGGGAAGGAGAGGAAAGGAAGACTACCTCTGAGGAAGTGCAGCTGGTAGTGTGACTTCTTAGAGACGTCAGATGTGAGAGGAGAATGTGGAGTCGAAAATTACCCTGATGTTTTTAGCCTTGTAGGTGGGAGCAGGAAGAGGTCCAAGAGAGGCTGGCCAGAGTGCTACAGGAAAGGAGGGAGTGGGTGTGCCGACGAGGAGAATCTCAGTCTTACTGGCATTAAGGCAGAGGTCATTGGCGGCACACCACTCCTGGATAGCAGACAGTCCGAGATGAGGGAAGGAGAGGAGGAGGCCGAGAGTAGCCTGAAAATGAGCTGGGTGTCATCCGCATAGCACTGAAAGTTGGGGTAGAGAGCAGCGATGAAGAGGGCAAGGAGTGCCAGGTATTGGTTGAACAGCCAGGGAGAGAGGTTAGACCCCTAGGGGACACCACAAGTAGAGAAAAAGATAGCGGAGAGGAAGGACCCAAGTTGGACCTGTGAGGGTCGGTCAGAGAGGAAAGAAGTCAGCCACGCCAAAGCCTGACCAGTGATGCTCAGGTCATCATGGAGACGGTTGAGCAGGATGGCATGGTTGACAGTGTCAATGGCAGAAGAGAGATCAAGCATGATGAGGACGCAGGGGGTGTTAGCGTCAAGGTTGGAAAGCAGGTCTTCACGGATGTTCAGGAGAGCAGTTTCCGTGCTTCTGGCTGCTCTGAAGCCAGACTGATGGTCATGAAGACAACCAACAGATTCAGAGTGGATATTAAGCTGGGAGATGGCCAGTTTCTCCAGGAGCTTGCCTAGGAAGGGAGTGATGGAGATTGGGCGATAGTTATCCGGGCACGAGGGGTCGGCAGAGGGTTTTTTAAGAAGAGGGTGCACAAGGGAGTGCTTCAGGGGGGGGGATGGGAAGACTTTATACTTGTTGTTTCCAATCATTAGTATTTTAGATTTTTCGCTGTTTATTTTTTTCCATGTATTTTTGAAAGTCTTCCAGAAGAAGTTAATTTCTTCGGATGCCCAAGGAATGTTCTGCAAAAAAACTGTGCTCAATTAGACACCCCCAGCAGGGTCGGATTGGCTCCTGTGACTAATAATGTGGTGAAGTGAATCAATGTGTCATGACCTATACTAATACATTGTTTTTTGTTTTCAAGGTGGCAACGTTCATGGGGAGGGGCAACAAAATGCAAAATGGGGGGGCTCACAGCTTCCAAAGCAGCTGTTCCGGGCACATATTTGCAATATTTACTTGCACCTAGCCATCAATAACTTAGTTTAAGTAGGGGGGTGTTCACTGGGCCATGCATCTGGGGCTCTCTGTGCTTACATATGGGAAACGTAGGAGTCCTTAACACAGCACCTTAGAGTTGTGACGTATAAGTGCCCCCAGTTTGGGTGACGGAGCATGAGCAAGGCGAGCAAGGACGGGTCAGGAACAAATGGGATGCCCGTTGGTTTACACAGGGCACTGGGGCCACATGTGAAAACCCCCCAAAACGTGCAGGAAATTACCATGAACATACATTTAGTAGGGGAGGGGCACTCCCACACTGCCACCTCCATAGGAGGGAGGGGTGTCCTCAGTCCCAGCCACATCCGGACAGGCTGCGCGTAACGGATATAAGGGGGGGGGGGACTGCCGAGCCCAGTCTCTTTCTTCAGCCCCCAGTCTGAAGTCCCACCGGCCCTCGCCAAAAAGTGGACAGCGATTACAGGTAGGGGCATTTCTCGGTGCCCAGGTCAAAAGGTAAGTCATGGGTCATAAGATTTCTGTGGGTCAAACAAGCGGGTCACCCTTAGGTTAATGTATGGATTTCTTTGCTTTAGGCGGGTATCAAGGGGGTACATTGTCGGTTGCGATGGGAGGGAGGGGCCTGAGACTACAATAGATTAAGTAATGTTGGGAAACTCAGTGGACGCAAGAGACCATTTCACAAAAAGGGGAAGGCCGGTGCCGTAGCTCCTCTACAATTTCGACACGCCACTGGACACGTCCGGAGGGCCTTTCTAATGTATTCATGTTGGATGAGTGTGAATGTGAGCGGGTAAACAGACATTATGGAGAAGTCCCTTGTCCCAGGGTGAGCTATGACCTGGGTCTGGGGGTGGGAACTCTCTGCCGCCGGTACCCAGGAGAGATTCATGGCACAGTCACAGGTCGATCCCCTAGAAAAGCACTGACAGATCACATAGGGGACTGTGCAGCCAATAGCTTAGAAGAAATGGTGTCCAGGAGTACTAGTCTCAGGGGAGGCCCCGGGCAAAGAGGGCGGGGTAAGGGGGCTTGGAAGTCCTTCCAACCCCAAATGCATGGGGGCTGGGGAAGAGAAGGGAGATTTGAAACTGGGGAAAAAGGGAAGTCATGGGGAAGCAGAAGAAGGTTTTACACTAAGGTTTGTGTAAAGAAAGAAGTAGGGTAATGGAAAAGTAGGGCGGGGTAAGGAAGAAGTGGATACGGAAAGAAAATGGAGAAGGGGAAGTACCTAGGGGAAAGGGAAGAGTGGGGGACTGAAAACGCTCTTGGGGGGGTAAAGGTTGGCAGGGCTGGGTGGAATTGGGCAGTTGGGGAAATAACATGCTGGGGGATGATGGCTAGAACTGGGGGGGGGAGAGAGGAGGGGAATGGCCAGGCAACTTGTGGAATAGATAGAATCGATTATGGGAACAAGGGGCAGCAGAAATGGAAGAAAACTAAAGGGGGGCACTGGAGGAGGAGGAAGAGACTCGGGAACAAAGGGGGGCTTTAGAGGGAGAGGGTCCTGGGTTGGGGGGGCAGGGGGAGGATAGCTTTTGGAATTACAACGGAAGTAAGATCAATGAAGACGGGTAGGATGGGAAATCAAGAACTGGGAATTAGAATAGTAGCATACTAGACAGAACAAGGGATTAGAAAATAGAAGTGAAGGAAAGTAGTGAACACTAAGCACTAGAATGTTAGAAGGGTAGAACAAGGGAATAGAAATTAGAATGAAAGGAGGTACATGAAATTGGTAACTGAAATAAAGAATTGAAGACAAAAGTGTACTGTGAAATGTGTACAAAGAAACGGCCATGGGTAGAGAGGGAAATGTGTATACGGTATTACCCGGCAGGATGCTCAGGACATTGACGGCGGGTGGGGAGGGGTAGGTTCTTAAGAAGCCACACAGCGTAGAAAATCCTGCGGTGTGGTGGAGAAACGGATCACCTGTAAGGTAACTCCTGGCTTTATGCAATAAAGCATGCTGCGGCATTGTGACTTCCACCTTTGAAAACTGGCCTTGCCTCTTTATTCCAGGGAACCTCCGGGAAGTCTTGGCGGGGTGGAGAATGAGGGGCGGGGTGTAGGGGTTACGGGGTATGAATGTGGTAAGGGTGCCTGCGTCCGAGGAGGTGCAGTTGTGGGATGTCCCCGCTATGACATTTGCTTCCTCTATACGATTACTTAAAGCATCCCTTTTCCCAGCCTTGCCATTAGATGGGGATTTTCCAGCTTTTCGTCATTTTCCAAACTAACAAAACACTGAGCTGTCTGTAAATCTCTGGCTAAAATGTTAAACAACGTATACACCCATTTGTAACAATTGGTACAATACACAATTATTGCCATTTTATAACCAGTCACTAGCATATGCCAAGCAATCAAAATCTACTCTGGTTAATACAAAAGAATTACAAGGGTAAACAAATGTGTAAGGTACAATTATCTGCAATTTGATCGCAAGCTTTACCACCACCTAATCCCCCATAAAAGAAAGGTAAAAATGTAAACACTTAAAATACTATAAAAAAAAAACGTCATGCACCGTAACGGCTGCAGTAATGTTCACAAAATGTACCAGGAATGTAAAGATGCACCAGTTGTTCTAATCTCCACCAAGGAGGAAACGACCTGCTATCACTGCGAGATACTGTTACCACTCCATTTTCTAGAATATCCAAGTATCTACACAGACAAAGCTCAATAACCAAGGCAGTGAGGCGGCTCGCCAACGCTGCGCGATACTGTTGCCACTACGCTTGCTACAACCACCACATGTCTTTACAGTCAAATCGCAGTGGTAAAAAGTGCTTTATCAACAATAGATGAAGAAATCAAATTGGGCAATTTTCTAGGGACAAAGGTGCGATCGGTTTCGTTTTACTATGCAGGGTGGTCCATCAAGAAGGACATTCCTCCAATGTGACCACCTGCTCTTAAAGTAATTCTACCTCATGAAGCCCAGAGCACATATCCCCGATAAGTGCTCTGCAATGCCAAAAACGATGCTCCCGTTCTCTTTTTTAGTGGTCCATTTTAACTTTTGAGTTTCAGGTAAGCAAACTGCATTTTCCCCACGGGTCTCTGCAGACGTTTTAGAGTATGGATCATTTTTTCAAAAGGAGAAAAACGGGTGTTAATGTGAGCGATTTGATTGGGGCCTTTGCTGGAGTCGGCGAGCAGTGGCCATTTTATAACGGGAAATAAACCAGCTCCACTGCATCGAGAGCAAAAATGACTCCTGTACACCGTCGGAGGGGAGGTTCGATTGCAGAGTGCAGACCTATGCCTCTGACACGCCCTTCAGTCTGGCCCTTCTGGGGTATAGGAACCAGGTGAGGGAGAGCAGGAAATATCTCACATTGCCAAGTGGATCGGATTGAATACCATTCATTCCCTCACATTTCTGAGCTCAGAGAGGTCTTAATGGTTGGACAAAAAGTCACCAACACCTTGCTGCCTTATGCAAATGAAGTAGGTGCACATTTCTTTTTTTTACAAAAAAAAAAATGTTCATGATATTGTAAAGTGCACAGCTGATGTTTTGGGCCCGTTACCTTGTTCTTCACTAAGTTCCAATCTGATTAATTCATTGTGTGTTGACTGCAATATTACCCGTTTGTGCGTTCCATATAGCACAACTTGTGTAATGTCACCTTTCTTTGGAGATTATACTGATCACGTGAACTAATTGAAGTTGAAATGCACATTGTTAAGTTTGAGTGGCACGATGGTGAAGAAGAGATCTGAGAGTGTAAGACACTTGTTGCAGAGATGTGTTCACATACGAACTTACTGTACCAAATCCCAGTGAGATATATATATATATCTCTCTCGCTTATAAACGTTGATAGTAACCGTTACCATACTAAAGAACAATGCGTCTACACCAAAAAGCACCAGTAATGAAAACTAACAAAGCATTAGTACAGTGCTAAGCTAGAACCAGTCTCTACAAACAAGAGTTGTAAAAACTGGCAGCATGAGAACATAATGCATTAATCGGAAGTTACCTAGCCAAATTGGAGACGGTTAAACCAAAGTTTCAAGGCTGATATCATGGCTTTGCCTTTGGACCATACTGTGATCCTGACAGACCCCCTTCTGTCACAGTGAACCCTGAAAGTGCCAGATCTCAGAGCACCGTGCTGTATTTGTTGACATGTTTGCATCTTCACATTCTGGTGGGATCCTTTTTCCAATGCCTGCTATTTTACGGATTGTCATGTACAAAGAAGGGTGCCTAGAAAGACGGGAAACGACCAAATAAACACTGAGCAATCTTATTTTCAGATCTGCTAAATTTACACAAACATAGTTTTGCTTTTTGTTCTAGAATTTCAAATATTCTTATAAAAAACAATTACCTATTCTGTGTCCAACCATGAATACAAGCAGAGGATCTTGCAGTTTTTCATGGGTTTATTTAAATCTTTAATATGCATTACTAAAAGCTAGACAGGCACCCAAGGATTATGATTATGGTACTCGTAGGCTGCAATCTATCATGTGATTTGTGGACTTTCTAAGTCCGTCATATAGAAGGGCATCATTTTACTTTCAAGAGCTAAAATAGTCACAAATAAGTGCACCACAATGTTCCTCTAGAACTAAAAGATTGTGGTCAAGTCCTGAAACAAAAGGCTGGGCTCAATGTCAGCATTAGTACTGTGTGTGATCTTGGGTAACTAATTTAATCTCATAGTTAACTATACTGACAAGACTGCCAGTCCCTAAATATGTTTTAAAAGATGTGCTATTAAGCTCTCAGGGTACGCTCTACAAAAAACGCCTCCCTCATGGTTTAAATGGCTATAATGCTGCTCCATATATATTAGGAACAGGGAGAACTCGCCACATGGGCCATCTCACTATCTTTTTATTTTTACTTGAATTTTAATGGAAAAATAAATTTTCAATTTTTACAAGGGTTTTTCACGACTTAAAGATTCGCGAAGTGAGAGCGTGTGCTTTTGAGTCCTGAGTCCTTTCATCCCAGTCTATTTTCTTGTTTGGTTTTACATGCTACAGATGTCTCCCTCTTCGGCAGTCTGATTCAGATCAGGCTTTTCTCTGGTTTTAAGTAGCCCTCTCGGTGGTGCCTAGCTGGTTTATCATTCGAAAGGCTGCTTCTATTAGCTTCACCATTGTCAGGGACCAACGTGTTGTCTCTCCTGAGATTAGCCTGTACCACAGCACCTCTTCGTCTAGCATGGTTACCCCTTGCAGACGAGGTTGAAGATATGTGTCTCTGCTTTGTTTGGTCTTCGGGCACTGAAGCGTCAAATGTTTCAAGGTTTCCACTTGGTCAATATTCTTACATAGGCGACAGCTGTTGTCCATTGCCCGGTTGCGGATGGCTAGAATTTCATGTGTCCTCAGTAAATTGAGTCTAGCCTTCAAAATCGTGCCTCGCATACCTTTGTTTGGAAATTTCAGGCAATAATTTTGCGATTTTTTCACTTTGTTAAATGTTGGTGGAAGGTGGGCCAATAGTTTGTTGGCACTGGCTTTTTCAGTTGTGTTGATCCAGTCCATCCATTCCATTTTCAGTTTTACCCAGTCTGAGTTGGATATCAGGTCTTCTTCTGTACAGGCTATTTCGGTCAAAATAAGTAGCAGGCTTGCCGCCCAGTTCTTGAAAGCCTTACATGAACCACTCTTGAGTTCTTCTGCGATGATATTGTAGATTGGTAATGTATCCGTCATCAAGATTTTTCTCCATAATCTCATTTTACTTTGCTCTACCACTGAGGCTAAGGAAACGAGGCCCAATTCTCGCCTAATCGCGGGCATGGAAGTTGACTTTGGTAGGCCTAGTACCGACTTCCAGACGTGACCTTCCAGCTTCTGCCACACAGTTCTTGGGATGTTTAATGACGCTTCCATGCCATAAATGATCGATGGGACCACCTTCCCTTTATAGAAATTGATGGCCGGTAGCATGGAGAATTTACCAAATTTCCTGTCCACCGCTCTCGTCTGTGCTGTTAACGTTCTTACCTTGGTCCATAGGTGCTCTTGCATTGCTTTGTCTCTGGCCGATCCGTCGATGATCACCCCCAGGTATTTGAACTCATTCACGACCTCAATTTTTGTTTTGTTAAAATAGCATTTTGGTGGTCGCGCCGATTTCTTTGTTGTTTTTTTTTTTAAAACTAGCATTTTTGTTTTTGCAGTATTAATTTCCAAATGATTCATTTCCGTGTATTTCGCCAAGTTTGTTAATTTGCGTTGGAGTCCGATTTGAGTTTGATCGATGATAATTGCATCGTCTGCATACAGTAGTCGCGATATATGTGCTTTTCCAATTTTAGGGGGAAAGGCTCTGATTTGTTCCTCATCCGTTTGGTAATCCCCTAGAAAAGCAATAAACAAGGCCGGAGCAAAAGGGGCATTATTTTTTGACGCCTCGCTTTACCGGGATCTCCTTTGGCAGTACTCCTTGTTTATTCAAATTCACCCTGATTTTCGTGTCAGCATGCAGTGCTTTGATCGGGTTCAGAATTGCCAGTGGACAATCCCAGAGTTTTAGCTTAGCCCACAGTTTTGCCCGATCTATTTTGTCAAAGGCTTTCGACAGATCTACAAATGCAAGATATACTCTTGGGGCTCCTTCTCTCACTTTGGCCTTTAGTATGTTGATCAGTAGGATATTTATAGAAGTGCTCCCGTTTTTCTGGAAACCTGTTTGGAAGGTATTATTGCATCGAGCGGTTTTGACCCAGATTCGAAGATGGTCTAGTAGCTGTGATGCGAATATCTTCCCCACGATGTCCAGCAAAGCTATAGGCCTATAGCTTTCTGGGTCATCTCTACCACCTTTCTTGTAAATGGGGACGATTACTGCCTTCAGCCAAGTTTCGGGGATCATATTAGTGTTCCTGCAGTGGGTGAACATTTTGCTGATCACGCCCGCCCACGCTTTTGGTGATTTTTTCAAATCTACATTGGTCAATCCATCCGGACCGGGGGCTCTTGAGGTTTTGAATTTAAGAATGGCGTTTTCAATTTCAGCTACGTTCGATATGTCTACCCACTCTGTCGTGACATCTTCACCCTCCGGTGCTCGCTCTTGCAGGAGGTCAAATTGGGGCGTTAAATACGAGGCCCAATTTTCCTCTTACACTGAGTTTGCAATTTCTGTAGCCGTGTTCGAGGTCGTTGTTTTAAGTGCCCAGAAATCGATTGACTTTTTTGTGTTGAGGGCTCATCATTTGCTCGGCATCTTGCTGGTACAATTGGAGTTTATGATGTTTTAGCCAGTGTTTGTAGCATTTTATTTCCTTTTGCCACTGCTCCCATGCTTCTTTGGTGTTGATTTTCTTTGCAGTTCTCTTCGATTTCCGGACAATTTTCCTCTTTTCGACTACCAGTTTGTCATAGGTATGCTTTGGATGAACCGCCTGTCTTCGTTTTCCAGCGGCTGATCTTCTGACTGGAAGCAGCATCGGTAGATCATTTGGATGTTCTACACCCCCCTCTAGGGTGTCTACTTCAGTGGTCTTGCCATAGTTCCTGGTTATCTTTATGATGTCTGCTTCTGTTAGACGTATACGAGTTTGCTGGCTATTGACCTCCACTTGAAACTTATATGTTGGATTGACTGGATGCTTTCCTTTCCATGCGCACGTCAAGAGGTTATGGTCACTATGCGTAGTTCTTTGGACTTTAAATTCCAGGATACCAGTCGGGAGGCCCTGGGAAGCGTAGATATAGTCCAAGGAGGCTTTGGTGTTCAGGTTTTCCCAAGTTGGGATGTTCACTTGGTTAGGAAATAGTGTTTCAATGTTGTATAAATTTCTCGGTTTGGTGACCGACCTCCAGGCCTTACCCCGTTTAACTGGGTTTCCTTGTGGGGCCTTGTCTTTTGTGCTCAAATGGGATTCAGCACAATCAGCGTTCAGATCCCCGCACAAGATGATGTCAATCCTTTCAAACTCCGAGTATATCCAATGTATTGTTTCCCCCATTTTCCTGCAGTAGGTTTTTGTATTTGTCCGTTGGGGGTTCCAATATGTATTTATTATTACTAGTTGACTAGTATCTTCCTGTTCCCTCGCTGTAATTTGTTTGCTCCAGGTTGTGAGTATCACCAGCATCTCATAGGATTCGATTAGTTTCTTTGGCGTGGAGAAGCCGGAGCTCATTTTTATTGCTGTCAACAGCCCCGAAGATGGACGACCCAGCAGGCCTTTTATAGCCAGTGATATTTCCACTTCAAATCCGTCTAGGGTCGGTTTCTCTAGTAACCATGTCTCTTGGAGACACACAATGTCCATGCTGGTTAGATCAACATCACTCACCCCTGTCAGGTGAACGTGCCCTCGCATATTCCATGAGCCTAGGGTTAGTCTTTCGGCACCTGCATCTATCTTTGTAATTACTGATTCTGTGTGCGATTGTGCCGGGCTCGCAGTTCGCTGCTATCTCTGAGATTTCGGATTCAGGGTTGCTTTTAGCCATGACCAAGGACCTTGTGGTGTTGAAGCCACCTTTGTTTTTTCCCAGTTTCTCGATTCATTTGACTCTGGTTATTTCCTGCGTGGTGTTCTTCTTGGGCTACGATTTGTTACCCTTTTCAGCTCCTCTGGGTTAAACCATGTGTTATGATTTTGCTGGTCGTTCTCGAATCTTTCTTTCTGTTTTTTCTCTTTTCGCAAGGCTTCCTGTTTTCATTGGTGATGGTGCGATGGCAATACCGCTGCTCCGGGTCTTCCTGACGGCTGTATCTATTGGGACTGGAATACCTCTTTTCCCACCACTCTTTGCCCAGTCGATTTGTTTTATATCGCTCTTCTGTTCTAGATATATATCAGTGTGTTTGTTCCTCCCTGTATTTTACCTTGCTCAATTTTTCTTCAGTGTTGATTGTGGTTTTTATTTCTGATAATGTGAAGCAGTTTTTTTTCCAATTCTCTAACTGCTATGGGGTTTATATATTGAATTCCAACCGCCTTTACGTGAAGATATGCCTTTGCCGTGTTACCTCTGTGGTAAGGCTCCACTAGTTTCATCTCTTCAGACTTGATGCTTTTTAACGTTGTTTTGCTCATTATTTCTAGGATAGTTCTCCTATTCAAGACTATATAGTCTTTAATTCTTTTGGTTTGTTAGATTTTGAAAACGCGTTCCACGTCATCTGTTCTTGCGTATTTACTCTGCTGTCTGCTTGCATTTTTGGCCTCTCTTATAATCTCTGGAGTTGCTTGCCTTCTTGATATATACTTGTCCTCTTTGGTGTCAGTTTTGCTACAGGGGCGTTTCCTGCTTTCATTTGCCTTTGCGTTTGGCTCTTGACACTCTTCAGGGCATACCCTCTCCTTGTTTTCATAAACTTCCCTCACGTCTTTTCTGCTTACTGATTGTTCTTGAGCTGAGGTTTTTATTTCCTCCTTTTTGACGATGAACACCTCCTGGTCTACGTCCCCAGGGTTTTCTTCCCAGTGTTGCGAAAGGTTCATCAAGTCTGAATCTTTCAAAAACTCTTCAGTTGATCTTGGGGAGCCCCTATTGTTGTACTTCTTTTTCGCAGACCCCACGATTTCTAAGCATTCCTTTTCTTGGGCCGCGTTCTTTGGATTCTTCCTCTTCGGTTTTTGATTAGCTCGGATGGGTGATCGTGGCGGTATAATCTACAGATCTTTGACTGGTATTCTAAGTACTCTTGGATTGCTTATAGCTAGAATACTTGGTTCTCCCGTTTTCACTGCCGACGAAGCGCTGGTACTTTGAGGGTCACTGTTTTTCTCTTTTGCCTTTTCTTTTGGCTCCTGCAGAGTGTCCAGTTCTTTCAGCCTTTCTCTGATATCATTTTGGTTCCGTTGTGTTTGGTCTGTTCCCGTTTGCCTTTTCTTTTCAGCTTGAAGCGAGTCTACTAGTTTTTAAAGATCTTTTTTGAGATCTTCTACTTTTTTCTCCCAGCATTTTTGTTGGTTGTTATTTCTTTCTTCTAAGGCAGTAATGTATCCTTCGATGTAAGTCATTTTTGTTGTTAGGTTTGCTAGGATTGCTGTGTTATCATGTACTCCTTTTATCGCCTCATACAGTTTACAAAAAGGGGCTAGGGCAATCGTAATAGCCGACATGACCGTGACCATATCCGATTTTTTGGTTGGTGATTCTTTTAGGATTAATGAAGGTGTTTCACTGAGCCGTCTGGGTTTCGGGGATGGTATCGATGTCACTGATCTTCCAGCATTTTGAGACCCCTCCATCGATCTGTAGTCCCTTGAGTGCTTTCCAGGTTGGTCATGTTCTGACCTATTAACTGTCGTGGGTCCTCTATTCCTATGCCCTAGGTTGTTATTTGTGTCCTGGGCCCCTGATCTAGCCGGGGTCAGAGAATCTTGATTCCTGTTAATGTGAATTTTTTTTCCAGTCAAAACGATTATCATTTCTCTGAGGGGCTTTTGTGCAGTCCACCTGTGTAACTGGCGGCCTTTCTGTGATTAGTGAATGGCCCCGTCGAACTCTTTCCTCCTCTTGTGGGGTCTTGTTTCTCTCGCCTGGCTGATCCTTTTCCATTTGTTGTGTTGCAGTTTTTAGCGCGATACTCTCTTCCGCATGTTTCCCCCCCCACACAGTTGGTTCCCTGCCGGGAAATCTACTGAAATGGTGTCTTTTTGTGCTTGATTGTACTCTGTACTTTTCCCTATGCCCAATTATCTTTGAGGTGGGTAGGGTTTACTTGGCGGTGGGGTCGCAGCTTTTCCTAGTACCTGGTCGGTTTTGCGGGCTTTACTGGCTTGTGTGATGTCCTGTACAGCTTCCAAAATGTCTGCGTCTGACAGTTCTGCTTCCGTATCTAAATTTCTTTTCTGGTGTTTGCAGAAGAAGGCTTTTAGGGTGCCCTGACATTAGAGGTGCTGGAAGCCATTTTGGTTGCACCACACTTCTTTTCTGAGGTTTTTGCTGCCTGATTACGGCCCCTTTCCCTTGTTTTATTTTCTCTTTTTCTTGTTTTTTTTTGTGGTTTTAACTTTGTCGTAATGGCTTGTGCCTTTCTTTTTGTCATGAGTTTGTCTGCATTTTTTATTTTATCATTTGTCAGCAGTTGTTTGGCTTCTACATCTGAGCCAGACTCTGAGTTTTTCTCCTCGTCGGATTCTATGTGGATAGATGCGTCCTTGTCGGTTTCCAGAGCGTCATCACTTTCCTCATTTATTTATATATCCCCTTATTGTTGAATTCTGTAAGGTTTACAGGCTTTTGCCTTGTAGTTTGTCTGCCTTTTTCAGTAGGTGAGTTGAATATCTCATGTGCCAGGCTAGGGTCCCTGTGTACTATAGCCATGGTGCTTATCTTGTCCCGCTCAATTTGTTGGCTCACGTCCATGGTCGGGCCTACTTCAGCCAATTCACTGGCACGTTCCACATTCACGCGCCGGCTTTGGCCTCCAACGTCCTGCAGCGCTGCGCCTAGGGGGCTGTTGCTCTCACATGAGGCCGGCTCCGCCCCCTAGGTGACGCGCCAGCAGCCAACGGCACCAACATCATCACAACTCCCTGGGAGGCTAGCGCAGCCGGCGGCGTGAGATCCAATGCACCGGTGCCCCCGCTGGCGTCCATGACCGGCGCGCCGCACCGCTCAGGTTAAACAGGAGCCGCCCTCCGGCCGCCACTGTTGGAGACCCGCTCGCCATGCCGGCGGTTAGCTGCGCGCTGCACGCCAAGTCACACGCGCCCCGTGTCAGGGAAGGTGAGTGGATTGAATCCCCAGTGCTTCCTTTGTTGCTTTCCTTGCTGTTTCGCGGGGGAACACTTCGGTTTCTTTGGTGTTGTTCTTGGGTTTCGTCCTCATCCGCCCTTTGCTCTCCTGGGGGCGAGTTCTTAGGCGACTCCCCTAAACTGATTGGGTTGCTATGGCAGTCCTTCATATTCCGCACCTTTGCGGTCGATTTCATGTTAGTATTTATGTTTTTAGTGTGTTTGGTGCTTCTGAGTCGACGGGGACTCAGCTCAGTGTCCAGATCTGTATCCGTATCCGTATCCCCATCCGTGGCTATGACTGTCATCAGACTGTTCTTGTTCTCGCTCCTTTCTTACCTTTTTCGTCTGTAGGAGCTTTATTTGCCTTAAAGATTTCTCATTTGGCTCCATACCTCGCTTTATCCTCGCGGATCCCGCGGACTCCTGCAGACTCCAACTCTCCTCACCGCTTCGCTCTGGGTGGGAGTTTTTAAGTCCTCCCACAATGGTATTAGGCAGGGAAGAAAGACTGTAGAGACTCCTGCAGACTCCAACTCTCCTCACAACTCCGCTCACCGCTTCGCTCTGGGTGTGTACTTTCCTTGTTGCTTTCAATCTGCCAAATCTATCCATTCTTAAGCTTTTGTAAATTCTGCAAGAATGAGAATTGAGTTTTGTTACCAGCTGGGGTATCTATATCTTTTTCATGCATCTAATGATCCGAGACCTACCTCTGCACAAAAGCCAAATTGCCTTCCTTATGGCTACTACAGAAAAACAGTATTACCCAATCTGATCAATTTTAATTGATTGAATGGTACATCTGGCCTATTCAGCCAGTATCATTCGAATGATTTAAATCAATCAAATTGGATAATCACTACTGAAAAGGGGGAACGTGGGTTGCAGTGGTGTCCCCTGCTCCCCATGTTCGGTATGGATGGCTTTGGTGGGTGGCGGGGGTGTCCCTGTTTCCTGAGGATTTCAGGTGGGGGCGAAAAAAAAAAAAGAAAATGCGGCCCCTGCAGCGTCGATTCCGACTTGCATATGAGGGACGGAACTGACACTGCAGGGTCAGAAGGAAGCAGATCTGGATAAAGGGGGGGGGGTGTATTGGGGGGTGGGCATAGAGTTGTGAATTTTGGCCGTGGCAAAATTGGTTTCGCAGCAAAATTTACTACGGTAAATTCCGCCGCAAATAATTCTGCCACAGCAAAATCACACAGATCCAAAAATACACCTTGTACCAATGCCTGAACACAAGTACCCTCATTGTGGACTTCTAATTTTGCCATTGAAATGCTACTTGCTTTTAAATTGGATTTGAGTATAGACGAAAGGGGGGGTCACACAACTTCAAGCGAGATCCCAAGCTTATTTCGATAGCGGCTAGCCCTGCCTATCAAGTTATAGGTTGTGACTGAGACCCTGTTAGAAACCAACTCTGGGTCCTGCACAGACCACTGACTTCACAGGCCTCCATGTTCATTAGAGGCACTGCAAGATAATCTTGTCTTAAATATCCCTTATCCTGCTCAACTCTCATCAGAAATGCAGACAACCTGTGTAAACCGCAGTCTGCAAAAGCTGGGGTCGTGCACATTCTCTTCGCCGTGTCATTCATCATGGATGTCTTGTTGGCCTCTTGTAAGCCTACCAAAGGTCTCGTCTGCCCGGGTTTGTTTTTGTGACCAAGTCGCACTGATATTTATGACCAAGTCTGCACATTGTCCATCAAGTACTGCCTGCCCTTAGCAAGAGTTCCATTTAATTTGTGCGCTTTACTTTGGCGTGAGCCATAAAAGCGAAACAAATAAATCACAATGAAATAATTAAAAGTCATTTCAATACAAAAATTCATTAAAATCAAGACCTTGTTACACACACTACACTATTAAATATTTCATACATATATGCCATGTGATTAACTTCCTATGATAGTGCGAGTTGGCACGAAAAGAAAAGAAAAAAAAGAAAATCACCAAATAACTATTAAATACTAGTACACAAGCAAAGTAACTTTGTGCTAATTTTTCCAAACTTCATAATACACATGTAATACAACTGTCGGTACACAATAGGGCTATTTCCCCACTTGTCCCACTGGGATGGATGAAGTCAACACAGAACTGCTACTAACGATGTCTGAGCTCTCCTCCCTCCATGCCTTAAGTCATTGGCGACAGAGTGAACTGCCAAGCTATCTTTCGAGATGCTGCATAAAATCAATGCTTCTGATGTTGTTCTAATACACCCAAGCTTGAAATAAAGCTTTGAGATAGCATTTTGTAAGGTTGAAATAGTAAGGACCGATCAACAAAAAGAGAACCACACTTTCAATCTGGGCCTGGCATGCTGGGCAAGTATCCACAATGCTACTGTTTCATTTATGTCACAGAAATGCTACTGGGAGAATGCCCAGAGGAGCTGGATATCAAGAGCTCTCATTGACCTAAGGTTTATGTTGTCTAGATAGCCTGCATACAACCAAAAAAGTGATGGGTGGAAGGTTTTGAATAAATCTGTACCACTGGCATTGCTCTGGGCAACCTTCCACACCACTGTTTTTTAGCTCGTCTGCGCCATTGAAAAAGGGGTCCAGCCATATGCAAATCAGTCAGGTACTGCCACCGATGGTAGCAGCTCAACCCTTACTGCTTGTCTAGGTCCCCTCTGCACAGAAACACAAGCAACGTCAGGCATGTTTCGGCAGTGTTGGGCCCCCTAAGTGAGGTGCAGATTGGTTCCCTATGGTGTAGCGAGCTAGGGACCAAAGTCCCTCTCTCACATAGGGAGAGGAACTGCAACCAAAAAAGTGATGGGTGGAAGGTTTTGAATAAATCTGAACCACTGGCATTACTCTAGGCAACCTTCCAATCCACTGTTTTTTTTGCCCGTCTGTGCCATTGCAAAAGGGGTCCAGCCCGCATAGCCAAACTCTTATTGCACTGCCCAATAATTACTCCGCTGAGTTGACTGCATTATTGTCCTCATCACCTCAGTTTTTACTTTGGCATAAGCATTTTTGACTAATTACTTGGAATTCAGATCCACGCATTCAGGTATATTCCAATAATCACTTCTCCCTATGCTTCTGAGCTCCTTTTTTATGTATAAAAACCGAGAGAGCGATTTTCCACCATCTTGAGCTATGAAATCCGCCAGGGATTCTCTATATATAAGCAATTCAGCAGTTGTCCAAATCCTTACCAGAAGAGCACGGGCTTAGATTTGCACAAAGTCTATTCTTGTTAGATTTGTCACCAGATAAAATGGCAGATTAGGTGCGCAAGTGGGGAGGCCCAGGATATTCTTCAGGAACGTATTCTCTAAGACAGACAATGTATTGCCATTGCTTATCCCCCATAACTCAGCTCCATACAAAGACGCCTGCCTTGCCTGGAGCTTGTATGCTTCTATTCTAACGGCTAGCGCCCCACTGCCAAATTCTCTGGTAAATCTAGACAGTGCCCCTCTGTGTCTAGCTAAAGTAACCCCCAAACCTTCGACTTGCACACTCCATTTACAATAATCAGTTCCTCTTTGCCCCAGATAATCATAGCAGCCCACCTGCTCAACTGGTTGACCATTCAATATAAGGCACACCTCTGGCTTTCTTTTCGCCCTGGGCCCCCCTAAACAACAGAGCCTTTGTTTTTGAAACATTGATGATCAAACCATTAACCAAGCAAAACTCTTCAAAGATCTAGGACTGTTGCCTAAGCCCAACAAGGGTGAGTAAAATAAGTACTGCATCAACTGTGAATAGCTGTATTGGAAATGTATCATTGGTCAAGGTGGGAGCATTAGAGGGGGTGCCCAACAGGTCATTAATGACACCATTAATAAAATGTCAAAATAACTTTGCAGCATGCAACCCGGACGTACACCGACCTGTATAATAATCGTTTCAGTTGTGCCCCTATCGCCCTTCCACCGGACAACTGGCTCGTTGCTGGTGTGAAGTATTTGGATTGCCCTCCGGAGTGCCAGTGGAATAGCAAGACTATTGAGGGTAGTCCATAGCCATGACATTGGAACTCTATCAAATGCCATCCACAGGTCAATGAATACTGAATAGTCATGCATCATTCTCAGGATTACATATTTATCCAGCAAGAGTCTCAACCGCAGGCTTTGATGCATGGTACTAGGGCAACTTTGTCAGCTTGGAGGTGGTGAAAGATATTTGTCGCCTCAATCCATGATTCCAGATGCCCCAAAACTGTTTTCGCAAACATCTTTCCCCTGCATCCAGCAAAGAAATTAGACGATAATTGCTTGGGTCATCCCTCCCACCTTTTTTATAAAAAGGGACAATGTCTGTCTGCCCTTGTCCAGAACAGGGTTTTGGGGGGGGCTTGATTAGATCTCAATGCAGCGTTCAAGTATTATGAGACACTGTACAGTGGACAGTGCTGTGAATAACCCACTCAAACCCTACCCAAAGTCTCCTGCCAGGGGGCCAGGAGCGGGCAGATGCTTCCCGAGCCCAATGCAGGGGGTGGTGGGATGCGGGAGTATCACCTGGGTGGAAACAAGGCCGAGGGTGGGGGTGGGGGGTGATTTCATAGGATGATACATGGCAGTACTCTTTGGACATTTCTAAGATAATTCCCAAAGAGGTTATAACAGCGTCTAGTCATTTAGCTGAAAATCTGTCCACGGTTAAAACTAACCAGTAAGCTCTAGGACAGAAATATCTAAAGATGTTCCAAAAAGTGAACCATTTATTTATATCCTTAAAACGCCATATCCTCTGCATTTTCAAAGTTATGCCAACAGGAACGGCGTACCCATGACTTTCTCTGCCCCATCTGTCTCTAAAAAGGGTAAACATGTTTTCTCCTATTATAACATCAAGGGAGAGAAACCTTTACTTAATGCTTTTTAAGATGTAGAGAAATGAAAACTTTCTACAAAGGACTGCATGTCCCAGAATCCCTCAGGTACTGTGAAGAGGGCTAAAGAGACATGCATGAGTTCAGGTCAGGCAGGCAAGCCAAATAGCTTTTGGCAGGGTCAGGCAATTAATGTCAAGGGCCTGTACCTGAAACCAATTAACCCATCTGAGGGGCATAAAAGGCTGCTACAGGACGGAGCAGTAGAAAGAAGCTCGAATGGAAGCCGGAAGATTGGCAGTAGCAGAAGTAGAAGGAGCAGAGCATGCGGCTGGCAGTTCACAGGAAGTGTGACCACAGAAGGGACGTCGGAGTAGAGGAACGGCAGATTTCACCTGTAGACTGAGTTGGTCCTGTGCTCAAAACCTTGTTTGGCTGTGGCAGCATTTCAAGAGGCTGGAGAAAACATGCAGTCTTTCCAGGTGTGCCTAATGGCTGTGAATGCAGAGCAGAAGTCGTGCATCCACCCAAAGTCCGTGTGCAGAAGCAAGCCGAGGTAAACTGTAGAGGAGTCTCTCCTTCGATGAGGCTGGATCGGAGACATCTGTGCAGCAGAGGGGCGTGCCTGCAGCAGTAGTAGTTGAAGAAACCAAGCCGGAAAGCAGAAGTAGCCCGCAGTTACAGTGATTGGAGTACAGGGCTTAATTTTCCCCGACTCCACAAATCAGCCAAAATACCTTGCCGGTAACACTAGCCAGCTTTACTCTGTGCATATTTTGGGGAGAAACTTGTTCGTATAAGTGGGAAGTCCTATTAACAAGGAAAATGTAATATGCAATGAAGATAAAGTGAAACACCCATGTGTTTTAAAAGCCTTTTTCTTTTCCCATTGTTAAACACAACTCTATGTCCAGTGTTCACATGCCTCTTGTTAATACTGAGAACACTGCTGGTAAACCAAGACCTCTTTATTGACTCTGCAAAGCATTACAACACAGTTTTCACATATTAAGAAGTTGCACATGCAACACTGTGTGCTATGTACCTTGGAGGCTAAAGAATCGGACCGAAAGGTGGGATGCATAACTTTGAAGTGGCAGTTTAAAGGCAATACGAAATTGCGTGTGCCTAGTTTTGTATTTAATCAAAAACGGATCTTTTTTAAAACAAACAAAGCAGAAATTGTAAAAGCAGTAGACGCTGAGAAGAGAACAAGCGCAGCCAAAGCCAATATCTTAAACGCTATTACAGCATATCCAGCTCATTTAAGAACTAAATATTGTTTAAGAGTTGTTGAAGCTGTGTTACCTGAGAGACTTCCAACACTTGCAATGATAAAGGTTATGCAAGGCTAGATAGAGTGGCATTACAGCCTTGGGATAGCCACTGAAGTCAGTGTTCTTGATGCTAGGAAAGGGAGCTGGGTCCTTGTTCAAAATCACTGACGTTGCCTAAATATTTTAAAGTTGTAGCAGCAGCAGTGTAATTGAAGTTGGTAACTACAAGGCAAAGAGGCTGCCCTTTCTTGGGAAACAAGAGAGGAGTGACTTGCCAGTAGAGGTCGAAGAAATCTTATGGAAGTAGCCCAATTTTATAAATTGCAGTAGCAGCAGAACTGTGGTCGCAAATGCAATTGTCAGTATTGTAGTAGTTGAATATAGCAGAAGCCAAAAGTCAACTGTGGGGCAAAGTAGCCTGCTCTCATAGTTGCATCAGGGGAGTTGCTGGAGAGAGCAATTTTCAAGCAGAATCATCCTGACAAAAATGTATCTAGCAGACGCTGCAGATGATGCAAACAGATGAGTGGTCACGCAGAAGTTGTACTCTTGTCATCCACTTTGTACGTCTTTTCCTGGAGAGAGAGAGAGAGAGAGGGTGTCCAGGAATACCATTGGCACTGTTTTCTTTTTGACCTTGTAAAGGGGTATCTCTTCATAAAATGAAGTGGAACTGCTACCAATGGATTTTTATTTGTGTGCACTTTTGTTTCTTCCGAACTTTGAAAGACTTTTCTTTTCCTTGGAAGAAGTGACTTTGGGACATTTCTGGGGGAGCAAGATCTGCCCAGAACCAGTAGAAGTCATCCAAGATACTGGTTGTTTGGTAAACTTTAATTTATATTGTTTTCATGTTTAAGTGTTCACGTTGTTTAGTGTGAGGGTTAGTATTGTGAATGCTGGGAGGTTTTTCCTTAGACCCTAGAATAGGTAGGAAATCCTCTGGTAGAGTAGGTCTAGTTCGTTTTCTTGTGTGTATTTCTGTTTAAAATAAAAAGTTGAACCTTGAGTCTCGCATTGCTGACCCCTCTCAGTACCAAAATCACTAATTGCAGTTGATAGAAGTCAACTGGGACCTTTTCAGGGACAGGAGCTTTCCCCGCTTTTTAGCATCTTCAAGCACATTTCACTTTCTTCTCTGTAAAGATTAGAGGTGGCTGTTCACAATCATGTATGCCCTGCACCTCCTCCATGCTGGCTGAGTCAACAATACAGATTTTTTAAATGTTCAAACTAAACTAGCTCCGGGATGCAACCCTCATTCACTGTATGTTCCAATAACCTTCCTACCCTCATCAGAACCCAAAATGTATGCAATATTGCCTCCATAAGGGAGACCGAGGTCACTCTACAAAGGCGTTCTTCATGCTTTTAACCATAGCCTTGTAAATCCTCCTGGCCTCTGGCAGAACAGCAATTCCCTTAGTTGACAGATTCTTTGAACCATCTACCACAATCTTCTTGGCCCTACTGCACTCCCCATCATACCAGATTGATCATCTAACCGATGTCTTCTTAACCATCAAGCACAGACTGGTGAAATACCCACTTAAATCTCTCACCATACTCATGTAGGCCTCAAGCATGTCTCCACTGTGGTGTACTTCAATGGTTGAGGAGGCTTAGAGCGCTGGTACATGTACGTAAATTCTAGATAGCAGGATGTCAGCATTGAGCTATGCCTATTTTACAGTTCCCCTAGCATGACCTGCAATGGTGAGTGGTACATTAGGGGCACCTTAGGTCTCCCACTTGGCTCCTAGGAAGGCACGTCCTACGTTTAATATAATTGTGTGGTGGTCACTTTCCATTCTGGAGAACACTGAAAAGTCATTCACTAGTTTCCATGCCTATATATTGACCAGAATATAATCAATTAAGCTTATTCGAATGCCCCTGGTAGCCTTCCATTGCAAGTCCTCAAGTTGGAAGTCATCAACAGACTGGCAAATTTTTCTGCCTACCTGTACTACTTTTTGGGTTTAGGTGCATTTAGATCCTCGACTCCCCAAAACCTATCCTCTTCCTCGCATACACCTTCCATAAGATCCAAGGGCTCAAATTGAGTGTTAAAATCCACAGGTCACAACAATCTTCAGAGCGCATTGATGTTTCGCCCTCCAGAAATGTAGTCTGTCTTTATCAAAGAAAAATCCTAGCCCACAATTCAGGGCTGGGTCAATTACACAGATTTCAGATGTTTTTCTAGTAGATCACTACAGCCATTATCAACCACAGCTGAAGTGACAAATATATCCACCCAAATCAGTACTATGCTGCTGGGCTGGCCACTCCAGCTCTGCATTGCTGGGATTGCAAAGGTCACATAACCCTGCAAGTGGATTGTTTTGACTGCCCAGGTCTCCTGAAAGCAGAAAGACTGGCCATGCACACAATGGAGCCAATCCTCGCCCTCAAGGTGTTTAAGTCCAGCAATATTTCAAGACATGAAGTGCACCACTGGCCCAGTGCTGGTCTCTGCTGGCACAGCCTGAGCCCCCACAACAGAATTGTGGTGCTGGCCACGTCAATCAAGGTCCTCCAGAGATATTTTGCCACTTGGTCCAGCTGCACCCTTCCCTACTGATTGTTGCATGGGTACCAGATGTTCTCGTCATCTAGGTGCAGTTGGTCCCAGCGGCTGTGTGGGGGGCTACATGCATATTATTGGTGCCGGTTGGCGGCGCGCCGCTTAGAGTGGTGTTAGTTTTTGATGCAATGAGCCACATACTGCATCCCTATCTGTCCTGCGCATCATTGATAGCAAAATCCTCAGGCTCTGAGGGGGCTCATTTTTATCATAACCTCCAAACCACCAGGTGGGAGGGATCTCTGTTCCATAGCCAGAAACCCATCAAGTAGGTCTTCGCCCGCTAGCTGTACTCTTATGTAATCCTTATACCCACTGCTGGGACATGGCAGACGTTTGCACTGCAAAATATCACTTCTGGTAGTACTACAGCATCCTCTCTTTGCCCGCAGCCAATGGATAACTATCGATCAGGGATTCCATGGGATCCTTACTACTTTTACCAAGCCTGGGCACATTTACTAAATAAATGCAGTATTTCAAAGCAGGCCTGCAACCCAGTTCCTCCATACAATTGGGTAGAGGCGCATTATAAATACCATATCATTTCATATCATATCATCTAGTTCTGCCCATCAACCCAACCCACACCAATGGCCTTATTGGTCCTAGACTGGGTTACAAGGTGATTCCTTGCTGTAAACACATGAATTGCTTCCGTTACCTTATCTATGAGGTGAGGTGGGGGAGTAACTTAATTGGCTGGTGATTGGGCATAGATGAAGTGGGCACTTTGCTCATAATGATACTAATGGACAACAGAGGTCTCTTTTTTTTATCATCTAGTTCCTAACGTAACACATTGTCAGCTTTCAGCTATGCAATGATGGGGTGGAGCTCCACGCAGCCCTCGCAATAAGTCTTCCTATGAGCTGCAGGAGTGTTCGTCCCCTTGATGCTAGCTGGAGTTAATTGAATGAATCTCTGCTGTTCTGGGTTTACAATTGCCCCTCTGTCTCTTCCTCACACATCAAGGGATTAAACCTGTTCTGTATTACTATGTCTGAGGGGTAATGAGGCTGGGCTTGCTCTTAGCCTCCTTGCTCTCCCCTTCCCCTAAACCTGCTTAGCTCCCACTCCCATTAACAGGAATAACACCCAACACTTCCACTGGAACATTGTAACTCTTCCCACTACCCTGATGTGAGGGATTGGGTACCTCATACCCAGGAAGCATCTTGCCAGCCCAAAGGAGTGCAGGAAGACTGACCTTTGGACCCTTTAAGCTATCCCTTGCTTGCTTCTGTATAACATCTTCTGATAACCCCTGCATTGCAGCACACTTGCCTGCACTCCAGTTCCTCTGCCAGTGCTGGTCACTCAATGGACTGTCCACTTTGCGAGTTTAGGTCTGTGGGAGAACAAAACTATCTGGGACATGTCTAGACAAGACTGGGGCCTGAAGACAGGTCCCACCAAGCCACTATCTCCTACCTGCTCCCCGAACGGGGGTAGTGTCGGATGAGCAGCTATTTTGTCTGGCGCGGTGGCCATTTTGTTGGGCTGCATGTCATGTGCCTGCGCTATTGTGCTTGCCTCGCTGGGCCCGGCCTCCTCCAGAACTCTTGGCGGTGGAGCTTGAGGCCTAACCTGCACCTCAGGATGAGACCTGCTAGGCGTAGTGCCCTTGGCTGTGTCGCTGGTAGTGCTGCGTACAGGCTTCCCCTCAAACATTTGTTCAGTAGTAGGGCGTAGCCCCTCGGGTCGACACCCGGTAAAAGAACCTTGCAGTCCCTCGGCACTGTCTCCGGAAGGATCCAGTGACCCCTTGACCTGGCAGCTGGTAGCTGAATCAGCCTCGGTGTCTGTGCCAGTGTGAGAACCTGAACGGTCACTCCCGCTGCAGTGTTTCCTTGGGAAGGAGTCGCCCTCGCTGGGTGCGATGGGAAAAAGCGGCCCTTCCTTGGGCCTTGACTTGTGTCTGACAAAGTTCTTCAAGTCCTCTGGAGGCGACTTCTGGAAGAGCTCCCTCCACAGAGCTAACCTGTTCAGAGTGTGCGAGGTAAGTTTATCACACGCAGTACAACCCTCCCAGCTGTGATTGGGGCCAAGGCAGCAGAGACAAAGAGCGTGGCGGTCGACGTAGGGAAGAGCCCCTAGCAAGCTGGACACCTGCTGAAGCCTGCTGACGTCAACCTACGCCGGGGAGGAACGTGGCACCAGAGGACCGAGTACCTGATTAAGACAAAAAAACAAAAGACAGAAGACGGCATCAGGGGAAGAGTACGTGGAATTACAAGACCGAAGCCAAACCCAGGAGCACTGGTGAAAGCAGCCTGTTCCTGTAGTAACGGAAAAGGGAACTGGGGAGTGGTGCCGGTGGGCGGAGTCAGGGGAGCGCATGATCCCAGGGCCAGGCCCCCGCAAGGCTCTAAATTTAAAGGGGAAAAAGATTTTTTCTGTTGAAAAAGGTTCTGTCTCCCGTCCCTAGTAAGGGACGCCCATACAGTATGGAGGAAAGGGGACGGGACGTAGGAGTAAGTCATTTGGCAGTTACATGAGCCCACACTACAGGAGGGCATTCAAATAGCTAACACTCACCAGTCGGCATTGAATGCCCGGCAAAGTAGTGGGGGCCTAAAAGATCTCTTGATGTAAGACAGTCATGGTAGTAAGAGACGGCGACCTGGACCAAGTACTCGGATTCCAGCGAAGGTAGAGCCAGGACACCAACTCCCACAGACGACCGGAAAATGGGACTTCCGCACCCAACCAGAGGTCATATGGTGTTATGCTCGAGTGAAATCGGAACATCTAGACAGATTCTGCACCAAAAAGCAAAGGAAGAAAAAATGGAGATCAGTCTCCTTCAACCCGGAGACCGCTATGACCCAAAAGCAGAAAACTTCACCCATTGAACAGATACAGAACCAGACCTATAATTCCTTGTTGATCTCCTTCGAAAAGGTGAGCCAAAACCAGGGACCTGGGAAGTGTGTACCATGGGGTAGACTGACTAGAAGTTCAATGAAGGCCCCACTTACTGTCCCCCAAACCCCTTTGAGCCAGAACGATTGCTTGCATAACCTTAACTTCAGCCATGCCTAGGTCTCAGACAATGGTCAGTGTCTTTTTCCAAAAACCACCTTCCTGGAGCAGAAAGTCAACAAAGCATATGCAGGGCAGCAGAAAGCAGACTACAGAAGCAAAGAAGGAGAAAAACTTCAAAGTGCAACCACAACTCTGCAAAAGGATGCCTGCTGTAGCAGCATAGGCAGTGTGAAGACTTGCATTGCAGGCCCAAGGGAGCCCACGCATACTGGTGCATAGATCACCCTCTCCAGACCATCAGGGCAAATTAAAGAGGGATTTGACCCTCCCCACCATCAAACCCACCTGTGGGGGCCATGAGATACAACACCTATTTGAAAGTTCTGCAGCACAAGTGCACAGAGAAAATGAGACTTAAACATTTCTTCAATACACATATTCATCACAGGAGGGATAGACATGATTGGGCAGGGAGAGGAAAGCAATCCCCACAAAGGAGGGACAGTAAAAAGAAGGAAGCAGGAAGTGCAGTTTTTTGGTTGAGGTCGGAGATGGAGATGAAAGAAGACCACAAGAACAGGAGGAGGAAGTAGGAAAGGGCAGCTTGTGGAGGGGCTTTGTGGAGCAGGTGAGGTATTGGCATTGAAGTGGTTCTGAAGTGTAAGTTTGCATGTTTGAGTGGTGAGTGAGGGCAGTGTGAGGAGTGAATGTGAAGTGAATGGCACAAGGTGAAAAGAGGGTGTTTGATTAATTGGTGAGAGGGTTAGTGGTAATGTGCAGCAGGGGTGGAGAAGGGTGTAGGAAGGGAGGAGCAGAGTGGAGGGAAGGGCAGTGTAGAAGAGGGGCCTGCTGTGTGGAAGAGGGAGGTAGCAGTGTCGAGTGGGAGAAGTCACGCCAAAGGGTGCAGCCAAGCTCAAGAGGAGTGGAACATTGAAGGGTTATCAAAAAAATCAGGTCGAGTAGAAGGGAAATCGAGTAGAGAGGGAGATGAAAGTGGATGTGGGAGGACAGCCGGAGTCAAACCAAAGCAATCCTGTCCAATTTCCTGTTAGATCACTAAGCATTGGATAGAGTAGGGACAGTTAAAAGAAGCCCGTGAGGGGGATTAGAAACCTGTAGATTAAGACAGTTTGTGGACAGGTGGGGTACGCATTCACTAGCACTAACCAGGGTTGCGGACACCAGGGTTAGGGAGGAAGGTCAAATTCAGACGAGAGAGAGGGACGGCAATAGGCCCTACAAAGAAAATGTGCTATACCTCAGAATAGAGCTTGGCTGCATTAAAATGGAAGATTGTGTGTGTTTGCTTAAATCAGCTATCATTTGAGACTGCAGCACTTTTACCAATACTGGATTACCAATGTCCTTAGGATGAAGGTACCAAGACAGGAGTAAGGAATCTATCACTGACAGAGGGGACAAGGCAAAGTGGACAGCTATATTTTTAAGCATTAAACAGCCCCTAGAATACCCTTGCATAGCTGCAAAAGGGACCAGGTAAGTATCACAATTGTTAGTAAAAGTTAGATAGAGGTCATGGACTCAGACCTTAAGGACATTGCTTCAATAAGAAGTCACATTTCAGAAGGAATAAGTTACTTAGCTGTAACTCCCATTCTTCAGCATTGGTATTTTTCATAGATTCACATGCTCCATGAATATTCCCCATCGTCAGACAGGGAATCCTTGGTAACATTAAAGCAGTTTCATTTGAATAAAAAAAAACTGCAGTCACTTTAGTTTCTCTCTGTGTTGTTTCAGGTCATTTACCCATCAGCCAATAGGCAGTGTCTCCTATAGCTCCACCCCTGGAAGCAAACTGCAGATTCTCACAACGCATGTGATCATGTGAAATGAGTCAAGAGGAGCCATATGAGGAGGAGGGTGCATTGCATGTGAATCTATGAAGGATACCAATGCTGTAGAACTGAAATTACAGGTAAGTAACTATTCTTTCTCCAGCATTGAATCTTTCATAGATTCAAACGTTTGAAGAGATTATATAGCACTACACACAGATCTCCATGTGTGCAATGCAATGCCAAGGTGGGAGGAGGACAAGGCTCAACTTCATAAAGCTTACCTGTTGAGTCCAGAAAAACCTGGCGAAGGTGTGAACTGACCTCCACGAGAGGGGCACCAGAAAGGAAGGCAGTGGTAAATGAGACCACGCTAGTAGAATGTGCTTTAGACCAACTGCAAAGAGGCTAGTTGAAGAAATTAAATGCAGGCAGACAGCACGTTACTGATGGGTGTGGGCCTGATGTTATAAACAGCAGACAAGACTTTTGGAATGTCTTTGAGCAGGCTACTTAGTGCTTAACAAAGGTTCATCGAGGGGAAACAATGAGGGTACGGTAGGGATAAACATAGGATTCGAAATCAACCAGACCTTAGACTTGTGGAAAACAAGAGAACGCGTCTAAAAGGATATCGCCTAGAATTCGCCCACTGTTCAGGCCAGGGTGATGGGGACCAAAACAGCTGTCTTCCATGATGGGAAATTGATGTCTGTCCTATGTAGAGACTGAAAAAGATATTCCACATTTTCCAAAGCATGAGTCGGTGCTAGTAATGGTGGAATTCAGAGGGAAACAGTGGCCAAGAAAGCTCATGAGAGGTGTGGGCTAGAGCGCTGTGTAGAGCCAATAAGGCAGAACTTGTTGTGGTTGGAAGTGGAAGGGGTCTGCTCCATGTCTAGAACCAAACTTTGAAACGTGTCCACTTAGTCGTAGCAGGAAACGGCAGTGGGTGCTAGAGCTTCTGCATTCCTAAGGCATGTACATATGGCCAAACTGTAAGGAAGTACTAGCTAGGCCATAAAGCTGAATGAGGCTGGGTTGTGAAGGGAACCGCTGCCTAGTCCCTGGATAGGAGGTTGAAAAATGGCAGCAGCTGGACTGAGTGCTGATGAAAGAGCCAGGAGCAAGAAAATTAAAACTGCCTTGTCCAGGCAGAGGCCAACAAAATCAGGTTCCACCGCCTTGCATGAAGGCGTACAAGACTAAGTATGAAAGGAATTTGTTTGTCCGTGTAACTGTGAAGATGTCACCCAAGCTGCCTGGTTGCGAGAATCTACTTACCAGTCAGTCAAAATTTTTATTTCGGATTCAAAATCCATAAAACACATAAAATATTACATATCAACATGCACACTTATTTGTTAAAACCCTTCCCTTGAGCTAACATATAGCACCAAAAACCCACATGATACCTAACAAATACACGCTAATAAGGCAATATAAATGGGTAGTACAGATAATGCAGGTAAAATCTGATTCAATAATTATTTGATAAACACATGTAAAAACACTCAACATGTGGCTCCCAATCCAATTACATTCCGGGGGTAAAACTCACTGCATTATTCACCTTGTATCCTCAAGATCCCAGTTCTTAAGTACATTGCTCTCTTCAGAAAAGAGTCAAGCCGAAGCAGCCAGAACAGAGTCAGCGCTCGGAAGAAACATAGTGGCAAGCTCAATGGTGACGAATATTAACCTCTCTCAACACTGGTAATAATGTTGCTTTTCGGATCCCTCATACCGGGGGCAAAACAACAAATGGGTCAAATCTTCCTGGTTGTGCCCACACACTGGGCAGCCAGCCAAATCCGGATAGCCCTTCCAATGCACTGTATTGTTCCTTAGGAGAAGACAATAAAACCTTGCCCTTGTGATTAGCCAGCAATGTTTTTTACTTGTTCCCCAAATTAGGTATGGTTGGATCTCATTTGGCCGGCTAATCAGAGCATGCACTGTGCCAGAATAACTCTCATTCACAGCGTGTAGTCGCTTCATAGCAAAAGCTTCCCCCAAAACACATTTATATCTCCCTGCCTCCATCTTAGTCAAGAGAGCCACTGGTGGGGAAAGGGTACTTCGGTTCGCTTCTGCCAGTGCATTATCAATATAGTTGAGTCACGGGATTCTTCTCCATCCCAAACTGGCCACAGCGGACCTTATTATGGTATGGCAGAGTGTGACACATTTGTTTGCCCAGATCCAAACCCCCAAAAAAATATCAGGGCCAAAGCCCGCTGTTCCTCCGAAAATTCCAGACCTAGTTCCCTGTGGATGGACAAGCAGGGGGAGCAGCTCGGGAGCCCCAATAGACTCGTAAGCAACTGGTTCTCCTTTAGCTTTATCTAGTCAGCCCTCTGCAAGCCCCATAGTTGTGCACCATACATGGGCCACAAAGATCTTAACCACGGCATCCAGTAGTTGGCCCTCACACCGTGACATGAAGCGAAAAATTCCATGAAATTTGCTGCGATAATTTAGCCGATTGTTTAGGTGCATCTTCCCGTTGAGTGTTTCTGAAAATCGAATCCCCAGATAGTCAAAGGCCTTCACCCTTGGAATGACTTCTGGCAGTTTTCGTCCCACACAGGCCATTACAGCAGATTTCTTTGTATTGATTTTGAGCCCCAGATTACTCATGAATGCTGCATATGCATCAATGAGAATCTGGAGTGCTCTTGGGGTCCTGGCTAGCAATACGGTGTTGTCCGCATAAGCCAATACAGGATAGGCCCAGCCCCCTAAAACCAGTAAATCAGCCATTGTATTAAGCAGGTCCTTCAGAAGCCAATTGATATATACACAAAAGCAAATTGGGGCCAGGACACAGCCCTGCCGAACGCCACACCCCACCCTAAAGCAAGCCGTACAATATCCCCCGGGCCACTGCGCACACAGGCCTCATTGTTTGTGTAGCTCCACCAAAAAACCTCTCCAGGACAACCCATGGACTCAAGCATGGCCCAGAGTTTCCTCCCATCTACATCAAAGGCCGTGCTTAGGTCCATAAACGTCAGGTATACCCCCTGACCCCTACAAAAGACTGAATTCGCCACCAGGAGATACAGGTTTAGGCTCTGTTCCATTGTCCCAACCCCGGGGCGAAGACCAAACTGAATGTCAGACAAAACTAATCTACTTGCAAAGGCAAGGCAACTTGAATTGCCCCCAGTGGCAAGCTGTTGGGAAAGATTTTCTTTTTTAAACTTTCCCTCAGTAATGTTTCCTATGTATTCCTTTTCTTTTTGCCCAGTTTTTGATCCTGTCCTGACTTTCTGTAGCCTTCAGCTTCACTTCCCTTTTGCTCATTTGTGACAGGGAAACTGACTATTAGTACTGGGAAACTTTGTTTCCCTTTTGAATTCTTGTATTTTTAAACATTGCAGTACAATGGGGATATGTTATTATTACCCTAGTTTTTTTAAACATGGGCTTTTGGCTACTTTTATGTGCGACTGAAGACAAGCCGGTGGTAGCAGTTATATTTGTACGTTTTTTGCATTATTTTTGGTGTGCACATTTGCGTTTACCACGCATGGATAGTAAATGTGTCTAGTGCCACACAATTTATGTTACTCGAGATTTTTGCTTATTCTTTGGCCATGTTGTAGTTTAGCCTTCTTCGTGCCTTCTCTGGTCAGCAAAGTCCTTATACAGTCATCCTCTTGCCCGGGAAAGCTGCTTCCGTGGGCCAGTGAGCCTGTGCGTGCGTGTGGCACAGAAAGGGGGCTGGGACTGTCTAGTCCCAGTCCACATCATTGATGCCAGAAAGTCTGCTACTGGGGCCAACATGAAACCAGTAGTTGCAGCTGATTGAACAACTACTGGCTGTTTGAATAGTGCAGGTCCTTGTCATTGGTAGTCTTGCTTCCAGCTCAGAGTTTGGATAAGAGGACTAACCCTGAAGCTATTCTTCAGACCTATGTTGGAGCCAATAATCCCTCAAAGAAGAGTAGCCCATTGATGGCTCAGCATCTCCCCTAGTGTCTGGCCTGGCAAAGCCCTGCTCCTATGCCTGATCTACAAGACCTTCTGCAGTGCTTCTGCCCTTGGACTACTGGGAGAAACTAGTCTCGATGCCTTCTCGAGAACCCAGCCCTTCAGATCCTTCGGAAGTGTTCCTGGACTGCCCAGTGAACTGACCAGCTCTCTCGTGGGCTACCTCACCAGAAAAGTCGTCGTTCTGCTTTCTAGCCCGGATCTTTGGTGGTCACCAGCTTCTACCACAGGCTACCTTTCCCCTGAATTTCAGTTTCTTATCTTCAAGGGAGCCTGTCGTGGAGCAGCTTCTTTGACCGCAACTGGAAAGACGCCGGTCATAGCCTGCACATAGTGATCGTCACTGGAACTCGCATTCCTCCATCCAGAGAAGATTCTTGAAGAGGTCTGCATCGTTGAAATCTGCATTTGTTCATCGACAGGAATTGCGCATCTTGAACTTGTACCGCTAACCTGCAACCACAGGGCACCTCTCACCGGAACGAAGGACATGTGCTCCCATTTGACCAATCGGGTTCCCTGGGAAAATCAGTCAGGGGGTTAAGCAAGCACAACCGGGCCTGTTCCCGCCGACCTCACCCACCCTTCATATGTTAACATTGGGACCAAATCCCTTGGTCTCCCAGCTCCCCAGTCACCTTTGCTTGTCGAACCTGGTTTGGGTACCCCTTCTGCTGAATTAGGTTATGTAAACTTTTAAAGCGCACGGTCATCAGACGTATCTTGGCCCTAGGCTTAGAGTTAGAGTTAGCCTTGGGTTTGAAAAAGAGGATAACGTGTGTCATCTGGTAAGTTGTTATTGTTATAGGTTTGAATCCTATCGCCACCACAAGCCCATTGCATCCTTTGAAGAAAAATCACACCTGTGAGAAACTTGTATTGGAACCTGTATGTTTTGGACACTAGGCCCCATACATCTGAGGGCTGGAGTGCTACCTGCTAGTTAAAAAAATGTTTGTGTGTTTTAAAGGACTAAATAAATATCAAGTGAATCTATGAAAGAGCCAATGCTGGACAATGTTTTTTCCCCTTGCACTCACAGTTGGAGATGCATAGGTGGGGGTATCTCTCAGAAGGTGATCATGTATGCAAGGGCTGACTATGGAGTGGTCTATTTTTTTCGAAAAGAACTTGTTTTTTATCTCCCATGGACATGTTGCACCATTCGTACCCCTTCCACCCCTTTACTTACTTTCTGGTGGCACACAGCGAAGAGTGCCACCGCCTCCGCAAATCCCCTGCAATGCCAGTTCCCTTCACACACATGGAAGGGAACCGGTGCCGCAGCGTCCTTTCCTTTTTTAAAGTTTGCGTGTCCTCTGTTTTCCTTTTTATGTAAGCAAGGGGACACCCCCGCAACCCTTGAAGTCCCAAAATGTCGATCAAGGGGAGCAGGGGCCATCCCTGCTCTCCTTGATCGCCATTTTTGGAATGAGTCCAAAACGCCCTTTTCTGCGTTTTCGGCCATAAATTTTCTTTTTCCGTAAATGTTTTCGGATTCAGTATATTCATATGCCCACCCTATCTGCTTCAGTGGCATGTATTCTCAAGTCTATTAGTTTGCTCTGAATTGGAACCACAAGCACACTGTTCTTAGAGCAAGGCAACTCATGTATGCCTTCTTGCTTGGACACATTTAAACTCCATTCATCAGCGAGGCAATTAAAAACCAGTAAATAGGGAACAAAATGTGTTGTGTGAAGTTTATTTATGTATTTGTAGAGTGCACTACAGCCCACAGGCATCGCGGCGCTATAAGGAGATGTAAGAGGGCTTGCTTGAGGGTTACAGGAGTGCGGCCCAATTGAAAAATGCTTAATACAGTTTGCTTAGTTACATACTAAATTGTTACATTACATAATACCATCGATGGACGTTGGCTGGATACAGATACATGAATGCATAAAGTAGGGGAAAAGGCCAGTTCAAATAGCCTTGTCTTGATGCCCTTCCAGAAAGCTGCATGCGAGTCGATCATCCTGATCTGGGCTGGGAGGGTATTCCAGAATGTCGCGGCCATGGGTGGGAAGCTGGTGCCACCTGCACGCACTTTCTGTGTGGAAGGAACAGTGATATGATTTGTATATGCGATTCTAGAAGGTCTAGTTGACGACTGTTTAATTATCCTTTGTGCTACATACAGGGGGGCCAGGCCGTGAAGACATTTATGTTTCAGGGCGAGTGTTTTGAAAACAATCCTTTCCTTAACGGGTAGCCAGTGTACCTGCCTCCTGACCCCAGAAATGTGATATCTCCGTGTGATGCCTGTTGCGGCCCTTAAGACATTGTTCTGAGCTAATTGTTTAGCTAGATTCTTTTGGGAATTCCCAACAAAGAGGGCATTGCAATAGTCCAGCCTTGAACCAATGATAGTCCTGGCGATGGTGATGCAGTTCTGTACGGAGAGGAACGGCCTGACTGCATTGAGCAGTATAGAGTGATATGCTGCGGTGGATGCGATGGCATTGACCTGCCTATCCATGGTAAAGCTAGGTTCGAGATACACGCCCAACGTCTTGATGACTTGTGACACTGTGATGGGGATGTTGTCAACAGTGAATGAACAGTACTGCCTGTACAATTTACCCAGGGTGGAGGGGGGGCCTATTAGCAGAAGTTTGGTTTTCTCGCTGTTGAGAAACAGCCAGTTTTCTGCCATCCAGGATTGGATTGTGGAGTAGATGGAGTGGAGTTGAGGGTGTTCATGTCAGTTGGATAGTCACCCGAAAATGGCATGAGCACCTGGGTGTCATCTGCATTTTTTTCTTTTTACATTTGTATAGCGCACAGACAGCTCTTCGGCACTGAGGCGCTGTTACTTGTGAGGAACTTTGTTACAGGAAAATGGTAGTACAGGTTAGTCAGATACATATATACATTCTTATCTTTCTGGCATAAGTCCAGGCTTGCAGTGGTGTGGTGGATGGTGGTGCTTAGGTGAAGAGCAGCGTTTTCCCCGCTTTGCGGAATGCCAAGTGCAAGTTTTCTGCTCGTAGGGGTGGTGGCAGGGCATTCCATTGCAGGGCTCCTAGGTAGCGGAAGCTGACGCCTCCTGCTTTGACTCTCTTGATTTTGGGAACTGTGAGCATGTTTGAGTAAGTTCTGATCGGTCTTGAGGAAGCAGTAAGGTGTATTCTTTGCGAGAGGTAAGGGGGGACAGTTTGGTGGACTTTACTCTGATGAAGAGTAGGCATCACAGGGTTGTCAACGGGGTTGAATTCTATGAAACTAGTAAACTGCCACCAACTAGACAGCTGCCACATGGTCCTTCTGGGGTAGACATCTTGAATTGCCTCCATGCAGACTCTCTGGGGGTCCTTGCTTGCAGGATAAAATTCTGCAAAGCAGCTACCGAGCTAGAAAAAAGATCAGAGAATATAGAGGGGCACTGCATGGCTGACCCATTAGAAGATTCTGTCAAACAGCATAGGCACTATGGAAGCATAGTATATGAGATGCCCAGGGCATCTAGGATTCCGAACAGGGGCCTTGTGAAGAGGTTATAGAGGGTGGGAGCTATGCATGATCCTTGGGGACCCACATTTGATAGGACTGGGGGTTGGCATAGGAGGAATCAGAGAAAACCTTCATCACTCTTTCCTTTAGGAAAGAGGTTATCCACACACAGGCTTTCGGGGAGAAGTTGGCTGCGGAGGAGAGATGATGGCATAGGGTATTATGATCTACCAGATCAAAGGCAGCTGAAAGATCTAGGAGCAGGAGGAGCGTAGGTTTGCCTGCGTCTCTGAGGTCATCCATTTGATTTTTTAGGTCAAGCAGTGCCGTTTCGGTGACATGTCGTGGCCGGAAGACAGACTGGCGTAGTCCAAGGAGGTGATGGTCTTCCAAGGAATTTTTGGACTTGCAGGTAGGCTGCTTTGTCCAAAATGGGCCTGTAGTTCCCTGGGACCAGTGGGTCAAGGGAAGGTTTTTTTCAGGAGCAGTCGGACCCAAGCCTCCTTGAGTGTAGTCGGGACATGGGCCGAGTGAAAGGACAAATTAATGAAGGCAGTGAGGAATGGGGTGAGGGCTGGGGCACAATCCTTAATGTTGCAGGCCGGGCAGGCGTCACCTTTACAATTAGGCGACTTTATGTGGGCGATGACTTCAGGTTTGCTCATGTCAGAGAATTCAAACATTGGAGCCTGCCTGGGAATGGTAGCCGCAGGGGGCGCAGTGGGACTAGCGGCTAGTAGAGAGGATAGGGCCTTTTGGTGAGCTAACATTTTGGTGTGCAAGGTGTCCAGTTTGGCAAGCATGGCAGCTTGAATTTTGTTGCACGAGGTCTCTTCCTTTTGGAGGGTGGGGGTGAGGGAGTCTCCAGTTCTCCAAAGATTTCCCTAGTCCCGGAATTGGCGCTGATAATCGTAGTGTTGAAAGATGTTGCTTTGACCTGGGTGATGGCTGCTTTATAGTCTCTGGAGATAGCCTTGAATGCTGCTTTGGAGGCTTCGTTGTTTTTTATTTTTTCCAAGTGGCAATTGATGCCCTCTTTTTGGAGCGAAGGCCCATTAGTTCTTGAGAAAACCAGGCAATAGAGTGCTTAGCTTTCTTGGCTTTTTATTTTTATTTTTTTTGTTTTATTTTTTACCACTTTGTGTTTATTAAGTTTTACAAATAGCAACAAACACATCAGTAAACATCTGATGACCAAGCAAAACGAAAAACCTTTCCAACAATCCCAAAAGAGAAAAAACAAAGGAGCATTATATGTCCTCACCCTCCCTACCCATCCACCCGCCACCCCAACACCCCCCCCAAACAAGGAGCTACACAGGAAGAACAAAGTGTGCACTGGAGTTCGAGCCAAAGTCTTAACCAAAGGGCGCCGCCCCTATGACCTCTGTCCGACAGTAAGGCCCCCAAAAAAAGGCCCCGATCCAACCACACCCGCCTTTAAGTCTCATCCCGAGTCCAATTAAATTAAAGCTTCAAGGCTTTGCAATCTTCACTTAACAACACAATAGTCCAGTCCTGCAGGAAAGAAGACTTGTTATCACCAACTATAGCTGCAAGTTTCTCATAGGTAAAAATTGCCAAAAGTTTATTCCACCATTCTGCCTTCGTTGGGACCTGGGGACTTTTCCATTTCTGGGCTAGGGCCATTCTCCCAGCCCTCAACATAGCCCTCGTCACCTTAGAGAATAGCGGCGGCTCAGACTCAGGCCTAGGAGTACTCAGTAGGATCTCCAAAGGGTGGAGGGAGGGGGATGAACCCAGGATGTCCCCAATCCAGCTGAGGACCTCCGCCCAATAACCCTTAATGACCGGACACTCCCACCACATATGGAACCACGTTCCTCTGCCTGTACATGCCCTCGGACACATGGGAGACACCTTAGGAAACATTCTAGACAAGGTGACAGGGGGGCCGATGCCAGGAATGCAAGAGCTTGAAATTGTGCTCTATGGCCGCAGTGTAGACCTTCCCCTCAAAAGTTACCCTAAATACTGATTCCCAAACTCGATCATCTAAGGACTCACACACCCTCTCCTCCCATACACTTTTAAACCCCTGTCTGCCCTGTAGATTAGCTGACACCAAAACATTGTAGATCTTGGAAAGAGAGCCCTTTCTGGACTTGGCCTCCACAAAAATGTTCTCATAGGGAGTCAAAGGACGAGAGAGGGGAACCACCAAGTCCGCTTGAGTAAGGATACCCTTGAGCCGCAAATAATCAAAGATAGAGATTGGCTTTTCCGGGAGAGCTTCAGATACCTGGGCAAAGTCAATAAAACAAACCTGGTTAAACAACTGCGCAGCCCTCTCTAGCCCCTGATCCAACTACAACTGTGCCCCACGAAAGCCCCGGGTCCCCAAATCGACCGGGGGGGGGGCCACAACGATGACAGGGGGGGGGCCATTAAGAGAGGAGCTTATTGTCCCTATTCGGCTTCCAAGGTGCCCAAAGAACCGAAAGGATTGGGTGAGATTTAGCCACCGCTGGCAGAGAGCGCGGGGGAGCCCAGAGCAAGTCTCTGACTTTATGTGGATGGACCTGCACATCTTCAACATATGTCCAGTATGTCCTCATGTCATCCCTAAGATGTTGAAGCATCGCCTGCAACTGAGCCGCTTTGTAGTACAACTTAATATCTGGAAGGCCAAACCCCCCCGAGCGCCTTTGGCAGCGTCAAGATACGAAATTTCACTCTAGCTCTCTTACCACCCCAGACAAACCGAAGGAGACGGAAACGAAGGGATTCAAAAAAGGAATCGGGAATAATACAGGGGAGAGCCGAGAAGAGGTAGAGGAGACGGGGGAGAATGTACATTTTTATAATAACCATCCGCCCGAACCAGGACAGTGTGAGAGGAGCCCATCTGACCAGGTCACTAAAAATCTTAGCTTGCAGGGGGGGGGGGGGAGTTGGGGGTGGGGGGGTATGGTGGGCGTGGCGGTGGGGGGGGGGTTGTTCAACTCATAGATCCTACTCAGATCCCTGGGTATGTTTGTGCCCAAATACCTAGTAAAAGAGTGCTCCACTCTCATCCCCAAAACCTCTGCCTTACCACTGGTCTCTTGGTCTAGCCTACCCATAGGCATAATGCAGGATTTGGATAGATTAATTTTGAGCCCGGAGAATTTCCCAAAGTATCAAATTATATCCAACAACCGCGGGAGAGAGTTATGAATCTCAGACATGTACACCAATATATCGTCCGCAAAAAGTGATAATTTGCAAAAAGTGATAATTTAAATTCAAAGTCCCCACATTTCACCCCCGCAACTCCTTCGTCCTTTCTGACCGCAATGGCGAATGGCTCCAATGCCAAAGCATATAGTAGGGGGGAAAGAGGGCAACCCTGACGGGTTCCCCTCGAAAACGAAATCCCGGTGAAATAGAGCCATTAGCGAGGACCCGCGCAGATGGACCATTATATAAGGTGGAGACCCACCCACAAAATCTATCACCAAAGCCCATCCTACGAAGCACCTTCCCCATAAATGGGCACTCCACGCGATCGAATGGCCTTTTCAGAGTACAGCGAGAGGAGGTAAGCCTCCGACTCCCGCTTGGATACCTCATACATCAGACCTAACGTTTTCCTGATGTTGCCCGCGCCCTGACGCCCGGGGATAAATCCCACTTGGTCCCCATGGGCCAATGAGGGAAGGAATTTGGACACCCTATTTGCCAAAAGTTTGGCCAAAATTTTGACATCTACATTAAGGCAGGAAATAGGCCTGTAGGATTGACAAAGAGGGATCCTTTCCTCCTTCGGAATAACCACTATCAAGGCCGACATCATTGAAGGGGGGAGAGACCCAGACTCGAGGGCGTCGTTACACGCTAGCTAAGAAAGGGGCCAGAGCAGACCGAAATGTTTTAAAGAACCGGACAGAGAATCCATCATCCCCTGGAGCCGTACCACTCTTCAGGGAGGAGATAGCATCCGCAACCTCCTGGGGCGATATGAGAAGGTCCAGGGAGACAGAACTCTCCTGAGCGAGACATGGGATAGGGAGAGGGTCAAGGAACCTGTCTATTTCCACTTCGTCCCCACCATAGTCCGACGTGTAAAGGTGTTCATAGTACATCTTAAACTGCTCCGCTATTTGAGTATCACCCAACAGCCTCTCACCCGCCGGAGAAATAATACAATTAACTCGCCTGCTCTGACGAAGTTCTCGCAGCTGCCAGGCAAGGATCTTGTCCGCCTTCTCCCCCCTCTCTATATAGCGCTGCTTCAGAAACGCCAGCTTTCTCTCCGTCTGACCCACCTTGAGCGCAGAAAACTTCGCTCTAAGACGTTGTAGTCTCTCGCGGTCGTCAGGGCTCATCTGCGACTTCACTTTACCCCCCGGCTGAATGGTATGGATCTGCTCCCTTATTATTATTTTTTTTAAGTTTTTATTATTTTTTAAAACAAACAATACAAACCAAACTAGCAGCGTTATTTGCAACAAACACATGAACATCAATTAATGAACACCACTGCTCCCCCAATCCCTCCCCCCTCAAGAGCTTGTTTATCTTTCTCATTCCGTATCTGCTGCATGTGGCAGGATATCGCTTTCTTCTGAGACTGCAGAATGCGTTATTGTGCCTAACAGTCCTGTTATCAACACTTTCCATGCTAGCAAGGTACTCACTTCTTCCCCACACTTGCTACATGCCTCCTGCCATACTACCGTTTCAGCCTCCGCCCATTTTTGCAAATCCCGCCACCATACCTCGACCAGTGGCTTATGGCACTGCTTCCAGCCCATGGCAATCCTTCGTTTTGCAAGCACATATGCCAGGTCCCTCAGTTTCCCAACATGTTTAGTATTCCGTGGTCTGGGAAACCCTCCCAACAGGCAGGCCCAGGCCGTATCTATATTGAGCGTGACCCCTTTGTCCACTAGTTTTTGTGCCAATTCCCCCCAAAAACTCTCAATCACTGGGCAAGACCAAAACATGTGTGTCATATCAGCGTCTTCCTTATCGCATTTTGGGCACGCTTGTCGTCCTGCATTTACAAACTTAGATATTCACATCGGGGTCATATAGGCTCTGTGCGTTATGTACAACTGTATTTGTTGCAATCTGGCATTTCTGGACACCTTCTTGTGGTATCCCATAGCACGCTCCCACATCCCATCGGTCATCTGTGCTGCCACCTCCGTTTCCCAATCCAGCCTCAAATGGGTCAAATCCTTCCCTACCCGGGTCATCACCATCTCATACAGTCTAGAGATCTCGTGCCCTCCCTCTGACATGTGATATTGTCCCCATGGCGGCGGCTGGCTCCTCCGCCAATACAGTCTCAGGCCAGGTTTTACGAATAATCTGCACTAGCCTCAGATACGTGACATACTGGCCTCTGTGCAAGCCTGCCTCTTCCCCCAATTCTTCAAAATCCTTAATGACCCCCTCTTGCCAGACATCTCCCAATGTAACCAGCCCGACTGACTCCCAGTAGGTCCCCGATTATCATTCTTAGTTGATTGTCTTCCCCTGCCAAGGCCACCAGCGGCACTTGCGGGGAACACGGGTACAGGTTCTCCATCAGTCGGCATACTCTACGCCACATCTTCCACCCAAGCAACATCATACCCGAGCGCGCCTTCATTTCAAGTCTAGGCAACCAAATAATTTCCTTTAGGTAAAACGGAGTATAGTCCTGTCCAAACAGCCTAAATTCAGGAGTTTCCTCATCAGAAAGCCATTTGGCTACATATTGCAACTGACCAGCTACATAATAGGCCTCAAAATTTGGCAGCTTAATACCCCCTCTTTCATAGAAGTTCTGCAGCTTCCATAGCACCACTCTATTCCGAGTGCCATGCCATAGAAGTCTCTGCACATACCATTCAGCTTGGCAAAAAACTTTTTAGGTATCATGTACGGAATATTACTGAAAAAATGTAAGAGCCTGGGCAGGACCACCATTTTGAGCATCGCCCCCCCGTCCCATCATCGCCAGCGGCAACTTCTCCCAAAACTTCATACTTATACGGATTCTTCCCACAGCCACCTCGGTATTATGCAAATGTTCCTCCTCTACCGTGTGATACACATCTATTCCGAGGTAGCGGAAGGAGTCAACCTCCCATGGTACCGACAACACTGGCAACCGCTCCAGAGGGGTTCCTCTGCAGCTACCCAATGGGAACTTGCTTGATTTCTGGGGGTTCACCGCTATGCCGGACAGTTCTGCATACCTTTCCATTACCTCTAGAATATATTGAAGATTTTCCTCCGGATATTTCAGATATAGTAGCAAATCGTCAGCATATAAGGATATTAGGTGTTTCTCTCCCCCCACCTCAATGCCCATCATGTCATATTGTTGTCTAAGGTACACTGCTAGGGGCTCCAGGGCCAGAATATATAACATCGGGGACCAGGGGCACCCTTGTCTGGTGCCTCTGCTAAATTGCCATCTCTCGGATATCACCGATCCTGTGCGCACCCTAGCCAGCGGTTCACTGTATAGCAATTTCGCCCACCTAACATAGCCCGGCCCCATCCCGTATTCCCTCAGGGCCTCCAGCAACCATGGCCACCTCACTGAATCGAAAGCTTTGACTGCATCTAGGGACACAACCACCATTTCACCCTCGCTCCTGTTCCCTTCTTCAATCACCCGGTGGAGTCGCCTATGGTTGTGGGTTATATTTCTGTTGGGGACATAACCTGTCTGGTCCGGGTGTATCAGTTTGCTAATAACTCTACGCAGCCTATTGGCCAGGACCGCCGTCAATATCTTGCCATCCTGGTTCAACATTGACAAAGGCCTATAGGAGCCGCAGCTATGTCCTGGCTTGTTTGGCTTAGGAAGCAGTATAATTATCGCTTCTCTAAGCGATTCCGGCAGCCGGCCCACCTCAAAAAGACTCATTGAGCATTTCTAGCATAGGGGGGGAGAGTACCTCCTCTCTATATGCTTTATAAAACTCGCTAGGGAGTCCATCTGCACCCGGGGTCTTACAAGTGGGCAACTGCTTCACCACCTCCTCCAATTCCTCTAAAGTGATCAGTGCATCCAGCTCCTCCCCTTCTTCAGCACTAATCTTGGGTAATTCCATGTCTTTTAAAGCTTCTCTTATCTCCTCTCGATTGCCCCCCCCTTTGTCCTCATATAATGCCCTGTAATAGTCTGAGAATGCCTCATTGACTCCCTCTTGGGTGTCCACTACCTCCCCATCCTCTCTGGTTATCGTCCTAATCGGGGGCCTAGGGGTTTCGCTCTTATATAACCACGCCAACAGACGGTCGGTTTTATCCCCACCTGCATGTTGCCTCTCAACATACTTCTAGTTAAGGTTGCAGAGCCTTTCCCAAAGCTCTGCACACCGCTGCTGCAGTTTGAGTACAAGTACTGCATCCCCTCCTGCCCTATTGATTTCCCGTTCCAGTTCACCTTCCGCTTCCCCTAACTCCATTAGGACCCCACCCTGTAGGCCCTTTGATTTAGCAATAGCAGCACCCCGCAATAGCCTCCTTAAAGGCTTCCCAGAGTGTGGCCGCTGAATCCACACTGCCTGTGTTTTCCTCGAAATAATGTGTGATCTCATCCCTGATATCTTCTCTGAAGACCGGGTCCCTGAGCGCCTCAGACCGGAGGCGCCACGTCGGTATCCGCGCTCTGGGGCGGCAGTACTGCCAGCCCAGGACCAGAGGCGAGTGGTCCGACAGGACCCTCACTTTGTAGTCTATTTGGGTGGTCTCTATCACCACATCTGTCGTGGCAAAAAAATAATCAAGTCTCGTATGCAGTTGTTGCGGGGCTGAGTAATGCGAGTACTGTGTTTCATTAGGATGTTTCAGCCTCCAAACATCTGCCAGCCCGAAGTCGTCGAGCAGTGTCTGCAATGCCCTGGCCGCTGGGGTGGGCCTATCAATCTTATCATCAGATCTGTCTGCCTTGGGGTTGAGCATGCAGTTAAAATCTCCTCCCCAAATAACCGCTCCTCCCATACACGCACCCAGGTTGGTACACAGAGTCCTAAAATATGCCGCCGTATTTTGATTGGGGGCATACGTATTTATAATGCACACCTCCCTATTCTCCACCAGTACCTTCAATATGACCAACCTCCCCTCCGTATCCACCACCTCTTGTGTAAGTTGGAGCGGAACGTGCGGTGCCACCCAGCCCAACTCTCCCCTAGCGTAGGCAGAATACGGAGAGCCTACTACAGTACCTCTCCAATTCTTCCCCACCAGTTCCAATTTGTGCCGGGTTAGATGTGTCTCCTGCAACAGTGCAATATCAATCTTCTGTCTATTCAAATACATCATGACTTTGTTCCTCTTTACGTAACTATTGAGTCCCCTAACAGTCCACGTTAGGATCTTAAGGTCCCCCATAGCTCATGAGTGTCCTCCTCCCATCCGTGTAGCGAATCCCACTTGCCCACGCGATACAGATACAGCCCTCCACCTTTACTTGTAGCTTCTTGTACAAACTCAAACTCCCCATAACTATATACACCCCGAATTCGCCGCTTTTCTCCCCACCCTCTACCCATCCCTTACCCAACACCACACACCCCAACTGCTAACCAGCTCCATCCTCGGAACTCAACACCCCCACATCTAGCCCTGCAAGCACCAAACAATGCCCAGAGCTCAGCAGGGTGAAGTCGCCCTAATGGCCACTTAACTAAAATTACTAAGTGGGGTAAAGAGATCCGCTCTGCAAGGCTCCCCTAAATACAATAAGAGTTACAGTGCTCATAATATCTTGTGCAACAGTCTGACCTTCTCTCCCGTAGGCCGCACAAATGACTATAATCAAGTCCCATGGATCCGTGGCGCGCCATCTTGTGGCACCCTCCTCGTGCACTACTTATCTCCTCCATCTCCTCTTCCCGTCTGAACGTCAGGCTCCTGGGGACATCCCTGCGCATCGAGCCATCCCATGGCGTCCTCCGGAGTCTCAAAAAACAAAGTTTTGTGTTTATGAAAAACTTTCAATTTTGCTGGATACAGCAACATGTATTTGTGGCCCGTCTCTCTCAGTCTCCGCTTTACCGTCCCAAAGTTCATGCGGCTACGCTGCACAGACAGGGTATAGTCCGGGTAGGCCGTGATGTTTGCCGCTCCTCGTGTAATCGTTCCTCCCTTGCGGAAGTGTTCCAATATCCTCTCCCGATCCCGGTAATTAAGGATTTTGGCTATTACTGGCCTAGGCGGGTTTCCTGTCGGCGGCCTCCTTGCTAGAGCTCTAGGCGCTCGTTCCACCGCAAATCCTTGAGATAAGGCTCCTCCGGGTATCTCCTGCAGTGGCATAGACTCAATGAACTCCGTAGGATCGTGCCCCTCCGATCCCTCCGGCAGGCCCACGATGCGAATGTTGTTTCGTCGGGCGCGTCCTTCCGCCTCCTCCGCTCTGCTCTCCAAGTTGCCCACTCTCTGTACCAGGGCATGCAATTCGGCCTTATGGGAGGCACAAGCCGCAGTATTCGGGCTCACCTCTTTCTCGAGGGTCTCCGTGCGCTCCGCCAAGGCCCCGACGTCCTGCCGGAGTAGATTGACTTCCTCCTGCACCTCTCCGACCTTAAGGTCCAATGCCGTTTTCAACTCAGTGACGGCCAGTTCAAGTTTAGCTTCCCAGGCCGCCTTTAAGTCTGCATTCGCAGCTAGGACCTCTTGGTTAATACCCGTCGCCGTCATGCCGCCTATAGGCGACTTGTCCTTACTCTTGGAATTTTCCGGACCAGGGGACGTCTTAGTGAAGTCGTCCAAGGCGGGCTGCTTCGCCTTCGGCCTCACCGTTCTATTAGACATGACCCAGAGGACCTGTGTTCTGCACAAGTTACAAATGCGCACACAGTACGCCTCTATCGCTCGATCATCGTGCGGCCTGCTCCTTCCTTTGTTCCGGTCGTTGGTCGGCCATTTTGTGTCGTCTTTCGTCTCCGGCGCTCCCTAACTTTTTCGCACAAAACTCTGCCGCCATTCTTCCCACACCTTCCAAAAGTTCACCAAGCGCGGTCAGACCATTCACACACCGACATGTGTGTTTACAGCAGTCGTAGGCACGTCGTTGCGCACTATTCCGCCAGGATCATTTCAGGATCTCGGGAGCTCCTCCAGATCACGTCCTCCTACATGGCCCTCGTAGCCACGCCCCTGGATCTGCTCCCTTAGTTTGTGCTCCTCTCTATATCTTTCTTTCTTTCTTTTTCCTAGCTCCCATCTCCATTAGAATACCCCTGACCGTGGCCTTAAACGCGTCCCATACACTTCTGATTCCCACTTCCCCTGTATCATTTAAAAGAAAGAATTCCTCGATAGAAGCTAGAAGGGACTGCCTAAGCTCCTTATCCTGTACTAAGGAATCGTTACCTATCCATCAAGGATGACACTGTTCCACCGAGGGGAGTCCGAGCTCGACCCGAACCAGGTCGTGGTCAGACCAGGGGATAGTTTCAACACAAAAATCTAATACATTCCGGGGTCACGGAGTCCACAAACACGTAATCTATCCTGGAGAAGGACTGGTGGACTGCGGAGAAAAAAGTGAAAAAGGGTTCACGACCATCATCCGCCATCAGGTCCAGATCCTCATTTACCCAGCGGAAAGAGTCTGCTAGCCTCATCTTAGGTCCAAGGTCGGAACTAGATTTAGAAAGTTTCCTGTCTCTATCGGGGTGCAAGACCATGTTAAAGTCACCCCCGACTATCAACGCCCCCTTTGCAAATTCCCTGATTTTCTCCCCCAACCCCTGCCAAAAAACATCTTGCCCTACATTTGGGGCGTATACTCCCACCAGAGTTAGAAGACAACCTTTCACCTCTCCCTTAACCATAATATAGCGCCCTTCTGGGTCCGCTCTCTTGGCTCTGGGGGAGAAATGAGCATTAGGGGAAACCAGAAGCACAACCCCTCGCCTCTTCGCCCCATATGAAGGCAGAAACAACTGCCAAATAGCTTTGGACTTAAAAGCGGGCTCCCTCCCCTTAATCCAATGGGACTCCTGCACAAAGAGAAAGTGAAGCTTCAGCCTCACAAACTCCCTCAACACCAGGGACCTCGTGGTCGTAGAGTTCAAACCATGTCCATTGAGGGACCCCACCAACATTGGCTGAACCAGGTCATCCATTAGGGAAGCCGGATTGTCTATTCAAGGCCCAACGGCGGCCCCCCTGCAGACTCAGCCCCAAGTCCCCAGAGCACACACAAACCACCCACCAGATGAGTCCTGTGAACAAAATAGCTCCAACCTCCCCCCTCCCCACAGACCCAACTCCCTCACTCCCACCCCCCAACATGTGAGCGTCTGAAAGGACTGCATCAACAGATTGCCGAGCCCCCAGACCACCATGGATCGCCTCCACCTGGGCGATAAAACCCTTGAAATACCACAACATGCTGAGCCCCCTAGCCCCAAGCAAAAAAAAGATAATAATTCATTCAACCATTCAAACAGAGATACATTCCAAAAAACCCAAAGTATAGAGATCCAACCCGGCCAGCCAGCCGTAGGCTCCCTTCAGTTACAATACAACCTCATTGAAGAGAGAAAAGGACTCTGATTCTCCCTCATGTCTTCGGCTGCCCGGGGAGGGCGGAGCAATCTTTCTGTATTTCCTATGCCCCCGAACGTGTCTCCGCCCATGAGACTCCGAGGACTCCCCTTGACGATCCTGTGGAAGCCCATCGCTCACTTTACCACGATCCGGGGGAGGGTCACCCAGCAACTCATTCATCGCCTTCCGAATGTCAACCTCAGAGGTAAGAGAGTACCTATCTCCATTGAACTCAAAGGAAAGTGAGAACGGGTGTCCCCATCTGTAGAGCACTCCCCTGGCCTGCAGCCACTTCGTCAAGGGCCCACAGAGCCTCCGGCGCGCAAGGCTAAGCGCTGAAAGATCTTGGTAGATGGACGCCTTAGCGCCATTCCAGTCGATCGGTCCTCTTTTGCGAGCCAAGTCAAGGATCTTAGTTTTTTCTACAAAGTAGTGGAATTTCACCAAGATAGAGCGAGGACCGCCTGCGCGACCTCCCGCTCTTTGAGCTCTGTCGATAGTAGGGACGTTAGTATCGTCTCCACCAAACAAAATGCTAATGATTTCCTTGACCTTCCTCACGATATCGGCCTGTGTCGTCTCCTCCTGCTCCGGAACACCAATAAATCGCAGATTTGATCATCGCTCCCGGTTTTCAAGATCGTCCAACTTGAGCGTGATCCTCTCCTCCCTCCTCTCCAACTCTGCCAGCCTCATAACGAATTGAGTTTCAAAGAGGTCGGCTGAGGATTGGTTAGCCTCGAGGGCCTGGACGCCGTCCTCAACATCATCCACCTTCTTATCAAGAGAGTCCAGCCTTTGACCTATGTCCGCCCTAAAACCTCGGATGTCCTCGAGCAGGGCTGCCATGCTGCGGCTCATAGCTTGACTGTCTGATACCTCAGACTGGTTGTTGTCCTGCATAGTGAGCTCTGCCACAGGTCGCTGAGGCGAACGCCGAAACCTCTGTAGCCCCTGTACACCGGCCATCAAGGGTCAGGTTAAACCAAGGCTCGGAGGGACAAAGAATCCCTTGAGAGGGGGCAAGGGAGGCAGGACCGCGGTACACCTCTCCTTCCTTCAGCTCCAAAGGAATACTCCACAACTCTAGCACTGAGAAGTACGCAGAAACAGGTGAATCACGTGAGGGAGGGAGGCCCGCGGGCACTAGTATCAAGCGGGTCACCCCCTCCCCACAGCCAAATACAGGATACCATCCCAGAGAGACTTCAAAGACTGAAGCGTAAAACAGGCTGGAAATGAAATCCAGGCTACAGGTCAGGGGAACCTCCAACATCCACAGACTCGACACAGAGCACCACCCAGAGGCCCCTCAGAAGCAGATGAAAGCAGACGAGCATAAACTGCCCAGAGCGATTCCACAGTTAGCAGGGGGGCCGTGTCGCAGCCACAGCACCAGAGGGCACAGACCCCAGGGAACCCTTCCCAAGCCAACTCCGCTTCACTGAAGTCTCCAGCTCTCCACCGCTCCCCGAATTGCCAGGTCAATAGGGGGACTCTCCAGTTCTCACACAACGAGGAGCTGGGGGAGAGAGGCCTACTTCAGGGCACAGGAGCAATCTGCCTCCGTTCGTGCTCCCACCACCCAGTGGGGCACTCAGTTCACAGCAAGCATCAAGGGCCTCTCACACCCCTCCGGGATTTTAGGAAAGTGTCCCCAGTCGTCACGCAGCCCGCAATCCCCAGGCAGCGCCTCCGCTGGGCTCAGGCCAGAGATGGGAAAGTTCCTCCCCTCCCTTTCGTGGGAAACACACTGTCCTCACCCGCAGGAGCCGCTCCTCACCTGCGCTCATGGAATGCCGAGCCCCCGCACTCCGTGGGTCCTCCAACTCCCTCGACCCACCAGATGGCTGCCACGGAAGGGGGACTCAAGGCTGCAATAAAGCTGCGGGGGGGGGACGCCAGCCCGGGCCACAAGGCAGTAGCCGGAGCCTCCGCCCCTCCCCCACCGCCCGATGGTCAGCTCAACGCAGCTCTCCTTGGCGGGCTCGGGCTCCTGGCTTCGTCCGTCCACCTCTCGGGAGGCTATAATCTCCAGGATCCTGGCACCTCCAGCCTCTGGGACTTCGCTCCTCGACGTCACAATGCCACCATATAGCCCCCGGGGGGTCAGGCCAGGGGTTGGGACGTGGCTCCAACAGGGCTGGAGGGGGCCACATTGAAGAATAAACCCCCTTGGGAGGAGATCAGCCAAGAAGCTGCATCACGTCTCGGCGCCCCCTGGCGGCTCCTCTTTCTTGGCTTTTATAAGGGTGAGTAGCGATGGTGTCTACTGCATGAGTTATGACCTGATTAAATGCAGTCAAGTGTACGTCCTTTAATATGGGTTGGCTTGGAAATGGCTTGGGTAAACCCTAGCGTTAGTGCTTTTTGTAATGCAGAGGCGTTAACATTAAGGTCACCCAAAAGCACGTCTTTGGATGTTTTTTTGAGGTTAACTGATAGCGTGTGGATAAGGGCTTCTTGGAAGTCGGTGGAGGGACCTGGAGGGCGGTAGACAAGATGGAAGGCAATGGCGCAGTTAGGCGAGATCTTAAGTTTGAGTAGGAGGTAGTCAGAGTTATGGCACAGTTCAGTAGTGGGATGTATATATTTCTGTAACATCAAGCTAGCTTCTAGCATGTCTTATAAAACAAAGGCATAAACACTTAATTTTGCACTTGATTTTGAGGACTTGTTTGTAAAATTACATTAATAGTTTGTCATGTTATGTCTAATGTGGAATGCTTTGCTCCCCACATAAAAGGTGCTGGTCATAATAAGGAGAATGATCCGAAACTTGCGGTCGTTCACGGATTCATGTTTTCTCCTCTTAGAGAGACTGTCTAGATGCTTCAAACGAAGGCCATCACATTAGCTAAATGACAACTCCATGTTTTATGCACACATCACCCAGCTTTTCACATGCTTAGCTGGCTAAAACGGATCTCTGACAAAACAAGGTGATGGCAGCAGGATCAAATGACAAAGGCGAGATTTTAAAGAGCTAGCAAATGCATCAGTAAGCGATGGAGATCAACCAACCAAAATTGATAGGGTACACAACAAAGTGCACATTTTAACAGTCTTTTAACCCCTTTATACCTACATGCATTTTTCCCCTTTGTCACTGGTTTAAGGATCAACATAAGTCTCAAAACCTACAAGTGTGATGTAATTTATTACACAAAACAATGAAGTGGAAAAAAGTCCTATGAGACAAGGGCACGGGCTAACCCTTTCGGGCAGGGTTTGAAGGCCTACCAGGGAGAAATCCAGAGCCAGTCCTACACCGGAGGTGGACAGTGGCATTAGAGAGCCCCAATTCCTATTTAACCCCACCCCGCCAGGTGTTGGCGGATATTTTTGCACACAGCAGTTATCTCCAGCCTTGCCTCATGCATCAGATACTTTCCAGCGTCTTTCTGTTGATTTCAGACCACCAGTAAGAAAACTACAGCCTCCAGAGACATCATCTTGCCGCTACAGTAATCGCCCGCAAACCAAGCCCGACCGATAGAAAGAAAACCAAAATACTTCAGGCGGAGTGCATCAGAGATGCTGGCTTGTCCCAGCAGCAAGTGCAAGAAGCTGTTTCTCTACGCGGCAGTGCCTGAAAGCATCAAAGTAGAATCAGCGAGCCTGCACAAGAGCACAAAGGTCCCCTAGGGCACCAAGGACATGAAGGATACAGGGAAACAACCCCACATTGGACTTATCAGGAGGCCGTGCAGGAAAGGGCCCCGAGCTACAAACTTTAATATTGGACTTCCTACACCGCCATCCTTGGTATGCAGCAAGCCTGAAAAGATAAGTGGGTGGGGCTTAGCCTCCTTGTTGTGACTTTTTGTTTTTCACAAACACCACGGGTGAGGAAGACTGGGCGTAGTTGGCTAGGGAGATTTATCCAATCCCAGCATAGAGAGATGGATTTGATCAGGGTACAGGAAGAAGGAAGTGTGGGTTTTTCTTAGGAGGTCAGAAGTGGATGCAGAGGACTACTCAAGAGCAGAAGGAAGCAGCTTCATTAAAACTTTTGTACCACCTCCCAGTTGGAGTTATTCGTGTACCATCTGTCACAACTATAGGTAGTAATTCAAACACATCAGTGTACATCTCCTTACAACTGTGCAAAGGTTCAAGGAAAACGCAAGCTAGTGAGGGGGATATTCAAAACCATAGTCTAAAGTGGGGCTGTGGTCTTGCAAACCAATACCCTGTTCTACAATCGTTGGTCAAGGTTCTGTTGCCCGAGTGAGCACACAAACTCCCTCGCAGTTCCTGGAGGTTCCCATGAGGCAAGGACTCTGGCATTGTAGTCAATGGTAAAAACGAGTGCTGCTGGGCTTTGAGGTTCAGCGTTCAGATGATTTATCCACAGTCTAATGGGGGATTTTCAAGCTGCACTCATTGTCATGTATACCCAGCCATCAGCGGCCTGCAAAAAGCTCAAACTGTTTAATGCTTTTTATCCCTTAGCTCTTGGTACCTAAACCCCAGCAAGGCTCCTTCCTTTCTTTTCTGGCCTCCTATATAGTCAACGATTTGAGACAGAGCTCCCAGCTAAGTCGCGGGTAAGGGTTCCCACTGCCCATACAGAGACTGGTTGACTTTCCTCAGTCTGTCTGATCCTCAGGTTTTGTCAGAAATGGGAGGCAATAGCCATGGGCCACTGCTTGAAGTGCCCAAGCATCAGAGGTTATGCCCTGCCAACTCAGGATGCTGTGACAGTCTGCCCCCCAAACCAGACAAGTGTGCTAAGGAATCAAAGGGGTTTTGTAGGTGTCCCTGCTGCAGCTGGTGGTAAGGCAGCTGAGCCAGAAAGGGGTGTTCCTCCTACTCTACCTCTGGACCCATGTGGAACCCTTCTCTGATCCCCTTTGAGAGAAATGGCCTCTTCTACTTGACACAGATGAATACAATCGCAGAAACAGCCAGAAATGGAGGCGGACAAAAACATAAGCAACACATGTTTTACAATTATTCCAAAAGTGTCAGTGTATGGTTCAAACATAACTAGGTGTTAACGGATAATCTTGGCCCCAGAGGTTGTCACCAACATGAGGCAAAGCTCAAAGAAAGTCCTAATTCCAGAGCTCAAAAGGAAAGGAATCGCCCCTCTTGTGCCAAAGGGTGCTTTTGAAATTAGATCCAGTGTTGAAAAGGTCAAACACAAATCCCCTAAAATCATTGGCAACGAAAAACAAAGTTTAAAATAACAATCCTTCAGTGTTCAAACAGAACTATCTTACAGGGCTCTTAGGGCATCAGTCTCCTTCACTCCTTTTGTACCTGCAAGGAGGATGGTTTTCTCCCATGGCCCTCTACCAGTCTCATGCGTATTTCTCCACCATACTCCCATGGCTTTTGGGAAGACTGGTGCTTTGGTGAACTGCCAAACCTTTGTTCGTGCTTTCCAGCCTGTCACTCCGAGTTTTGCTTGCCAGCAGGTTTTGACAGAGAAGCGTGGCTCTGCTCCAACCTGGTATGCTCAGACGTGGGTCCCGTGCCTGCTGGGCCTAGAGACCCAAGCTGCTCCTCACTGATGAGCCCCAACAAGGGCGAAACATGTTTGGGGATGCTTGTGGTCTCATGCAGAAGGGATGTGACCTAGCAGTTCGGGCTGGACTGCCCCTTTTAGGGTGGGGCCAAGCCTGATTTGCATATGGTCTTTCTCCTTCTGTAATGGCTTGGCAGGCGAAGAACAGTGGTCTGGAGGGTTGCCCAGAGCAATGCCAGTGGTTAAGATTCATTCTAAACCTTCCAGCCATCACCTCTTTGTTTTTGCTCTGCTCCGACCTCTCCACGTATCCCCTCAAGAGTTCCTCCTAGATCTACTTGTCCTTCTGATTCTTTTCTTCATGTTCCCAGGCTGGATGTCACCATCTCAAAACTCTTCAGCTTCAATAGGCTACCGTGGGGTTCTCTCGAACCTCCCAGTTACTGGACCTATGGGTTTCTACTCTGGCCGATCTCCATCTCCAAAAATCAGTTATTCACTAACTTCAGACACTTCTACCAATCTCTATCCATTTGCGGGTCTTAAATTCCTTTCCTCGCCTATTGGTCTCTGTCTTTCCATAAGCAGAATTCATTACCCTCGGGTCTATCTCTAGAATTCCCACCAGTAACCCTTTACTCTACGGTCTCTTTTTTCAATATCAGTCTGACTTATATCACCTTCAAATTATCCTTTCTCACCTTGTCCTCATCACTCAGTCATTTACTTCCCAGATACCCATTGCTTCCCTCCGAGGGTGTACCCTTCTCTATCCTTTCACAGACAATATCTTCTTTTCTCTCTATTTCTGCCAAAAATTCCTTCTGTTTCAGTTTCCCACTTACATCTAAGATGGTACACTGTAACATACTCTAAGCCGATACCCCTCTCACTCTTTTCACTCTCACTCTTTTCACAAGTAGCCTGTTCTGCTTTCTTTGTATACTTTGAAACTACCTACAGTTCCACTCTTACTTTCAAGATGGTACCCCTCAACACCCTTCCAGCTGTTACCCCTTCTCTGCTAGTGACTCTCTCGCTCTCTAGTAGTCACACATTTTCTAGGCTTTCCATCACTTTTACAGACTCACCTAACCAGGACTTCCACCCTGCAGCACTTCACTGTTGCCCTTTCTTCTAATGGGCTGTGTCTCGTCCAGGTCTTCCAAGGTCTGCTGTTCTCCTCAGGACAGCTCTCCCCAAGTCTGTCTTCATACCAACTCTACTTGTTTCTGGCCTCTGTGGATCTGCCTTCCACCTCAAAGCTCTTCACAGGGCTGAAACTCTGGCTGGGCTACAGGGTTATAAAGGGTTGTTGTCCCTTCCCCTGGGGCGGCTTCAGAGAAATAGTCTGCACCTGTGTGATGTGGGTGGTGCCGTTTCCGGATTTGGCCATGTTTATTAGGTCAGGTGGTCTCTCAGGAGACTGACCTAAAGTGATATATGGGCCAGTCATTATGTCGGATTTTAAACTGGGCTGGGTGCTATACTGGTTCTCAAACCCCTCCCCTGTCGCTGCCTGCTTTTCTTGTGAGTTTTTCTGTGAAGTTAGCGTGTGTTTTCTCCATGTATGAATCCTCTGGTAAACTTGAAAAATGTATGTTAATTTGAATCTATTTTTCTGGGTGTTCGTGTCAGTAAAATTGTAACAAGGATTCTTCTGCAACGCTTACCGGATCGGGAGAACGATGCTCAATACATTTTCTCTACCCACAGGAACCGCGTGTTTGCATTTGTCAGGGAAATCGACAAAAGAAAGATACTTTGTAATACTGCATCTCTTGGCGAGTTCTACCTTTTCTCAGGAAGTGTTGCCAAAGGAAACAAAGTAACATATCTATTGTTCGTGTTGTTACCCATGTTCCCCCCCTAAACTGCGCCTGCCCTGCATCCCCCCTCTGGATGTCACTCAGAAGAGCATTAGCAGAGCACGTAGACAATTGTTACCTTCTGAAGCATTCATGCTGTGCAAGCCACAGCAGTTATCTGCCTTTGACTTTACTAGTTAAATAAAAGTATGCGACTAGTGGCAATATACTGGCCTAGCCCGGTTTACATTACTCTCACTATGTCAGGGTGACTGTACAAACCGAATTAATTTGTCCTTTAAGGATTTTGGTAGTTAAATGTTATGCTCAGCCTCCCCTACTTTAGCAGTTTTAGCATTACCCTAGAATGGGGACGGTGGCATTGCAATATCATTTGTTTATGCTACAAATGATTATGTTATGGAAATATTATTAGAAGTGCTCAAACCTGCCATTAGGACAACAGGTAATTCAGGAATCTACAACATGCTTTTAGTCAACCTGCATGTTTTCAGAGTTCCCTTGGACAGACTGTAAAGAATGTTATAGGTCCAATCTCTCCTACAAACCGGGGTTTCACAAACACTTGTATAATCCTACCTGACAATATTCTGGCGTGTGTCACCACAAACCCCTCTTGTATGCCTTGTAAAATAGCTGTGTGTATGCAAATTGATAAAATTATCATTTGTTTCTTAAACTGCCCAAAAATGCAATGGTGAGGTTTTAAAATATTTGTTTGCATGCAAAATATTGTGAGTGTGTAAACATCACAGTGAGTAGTTACTTGCTACAATCTTCAGAGAAGCTTACCTCACTTTTCACAGAGTGCAGTCAGCTATTATTGGACCAACACAGAGGGTGGAGATAAGGAGAGGTGTGCGTTAGTAGGGATGCAAGGAGCCCTTTCCAGTGAGGTAAGGGACACATTAGCCACTTTCAAAATCCAAGTCCGATGTTTCAACTGTAAAACAGAGTATAGAAAATGTGCACCGAAGGACAGCAACCTCTGGTAGTAGTCTTAGACGCCACACCATTATTTTCTTTTCTGTGCTCATTGGCCAAGTCTTTTCAATCATGTAGTCTGTGTTTTGAGCCTCTAGAATCGTCACAATATGTTTTACTGTAAACAGTGAATTGCAGAAGAGGATCTCAGTTACAGTACAAAGTGCGCCTTGAGGACTGTGGGCGATTTGGTGCGTCATGAAGAATTTAAATAAAGTGCTTCCATCTGTTAAACCTATGAGCAGTGCAGATATTCACTTGTAAGGCAAACTTATGTGATTGTGTTCAAAGGCTCCCTCGGGGACCTCCGTGAGGCTACTATTTGTTTAGATTGGGTTGGCGAAGGGTGGACAAAACAATTATAGGTCAGATTCTGTGCCTAGACATTTCCCTTCCTTGTAACCTCACAGAAAAAAGGGTTCCCTTCCCCCTCCCAAGTGCCCGCCCCCCCCCCCACGCACACATCTGGGCGATCACATGAGCTTTCAACACAATTGTTTTTCATTTCACAACACTAATGTATTATCAGAACTAGCTAACCAATCGTTAACACCTCTTTCTGCGCCGCCAAGGCCAATCCGCTTCAATGAGTAATGTAGTCTAACTGTTAATGTTGGGTCACCTTTCTCCAGTCTCTACACCGCCTGCTTTTGCGCATATCTGTGCATGGCGTAATATTCCAAAAAGGGGAGCCAGGTCGTATCTATATGTGAATGCGTCTCTAACAATGCGACTGTAATGCTTTACATCTGATATATTGCGTGGGTTTTGTTCAGCTGTTCCCTTTTGCTGGTAACGCTTCCATCTAACAGTTAAACAAACCCTGGCTGCCAGGAACAAGTTCCTGGGCATATGAGACCATGGCTCTTGTTCCTTCAGCGTCCGTTTCTACTCCAAACAATATTAATAGTGGGGATAAGCTTCTGTGAAGACCACCTATGGCTTGTATCCGGCCTAAAATCTCTTTCCAGTACGTTTGCACTTTTACACAACTCCACCACTGATACCAGTAATCAATAACTTCTGGGCAACCCCTTCAACAGTACGGCATAACCCCTGGGTACATTTTTGCTAATCTTTGCAGAGTCAGGTGCCATCGCATTAGTAACCTCCCATTGTGCATTTTATATTGCATGGATATTGATGTGGACCATACCGCCCTATGCATCACTGCACAAGTGTCCCAGCAATCTTGCAACCCTAGCTCTGTCTCCCATTTGATCTGTGTATTTGGTTGTGGCAGGTGGCCTCCAGTGATTAGGGCAGTGTATAATTGTGCTATTAGACGTCTAGCGCCGTGGCGTTCACTCAAAGGGTGCTGGAAGGGAGTGAGCAGCCTTCAGAGGGAGTCGACCCAGCACATGTCCTGCAATACACTTAATAGCTGCAAGTAGCGTAGCAGTGATATCGTGACACCCTGTTGTGCTGCTTCTAAATCAATTTTTTCCATGAAGGTACCATCCTGCCACATCTGCCCCGCTCTAACCAGGCCCCTCTCGTACTGGGGCTGAAAGCGATTCGGATCAACCAACACGTCTCTGGGGGGCCCATATGCAACTGAGGGGATGGCCAGGACGTCAATCCCTGTGTTTTTTTGTGAGGGGCGCAAAAGGGACCACAGTACTGCCAAGGTGGGGTGCTCCCAGATTATGCGCGGCACAGCTCCATCAGCGACCCATAGCCACTCGCCCAGAGTTACTAGTGCAAATAGTCAATTTTCGAGGCAGACTCACTGTTTTCAGTGTTTTCCCAAAAGTGGTCCAGAAGTATGCGAAGTTGCAATGCCCTATAATACTTCAAAAAGTCTGGGTAGCCCATACCTCCCTTGTTCTTCGGTGTTATCAAAGTCATATATACGATAGCTGGGGTTTCAGGGCGGCCACAGAAATGTAAGTCGGGTACGCTTTGCTTCTACATGAAATGCTTCTGGGATGACTACCGGAAGTGATTAAAAGAGAAATAATAACCTAGGGACGATGTTAATCTTGATCGATGTGAATCTTGCCATCCAGCAAAGTGCTATTTCAGACCACCTCCCCAAATCCACTTTAATAGTGTTCCACAAAGGCGTGAAGTTCGCACGGAACAGGCTTGCTAATTCTTTTGTGATCTCTACACCTAAATACTTAATTCGATCTGCTTGCAATTGGAATCACCAATCGGCTATCAGGTGGCTCGGAAGGGCAGAAGTTTACTTCAGTGCAAAACCAACTGTTTTATTTATAATTAGCACGGAATCATCCTGATAAGGCACCATATTCCGCAAAAAGTGGTGAAAAGGACCCGAATTGACACTGCTGGTTTTGTTTGTTTATTGGTTTTGTTTGTTTATTTATTTAGTAATGCGCATCAAACCCGTAGGTAACCGGGCGCAGCAGATAAGAATACTTTAGAGTTGGTTACAACAAGTTATCGATACAGTGCAAAACAGGACAGATACAGGTAGGTTACATTGATTATACAGTAAATTAAATAGATTCAAGAGTGATGAGTGATGCATGACAAAATGTCATCAGCAAATAGTGTTTATATTCATGCCCTGACTTGACCAACCCTCGTATTTGGAAGTTTATCCGAATTGCCTGCGTTAACGGTTTTAGTACTAGGGCAAACAACAGGGGGTGACAGAGGGCAGCCCTGTCGTGTGCCCCGCGACAAGATAAAGGACTCCGATGTGATGCCATTGACCAAAATTTAAGCAGTGGCATTTCGATATAGTGCCAAGGTCTCAGACATCCATTATCGGCCCAACCCCACCCACCGCATTGCTGCGTGCAGAAAAGGCCATACGACCCTGTCGAATGCCTTCGCAGTGTTAATTGACATAAGGGTGGGACAATAGTTGCAATCAATGATGGAAGCGATCAAGTTTAGAGTTTTACCGACGTTATCCACACCCTGCCTGCCTCTTACATATCCGGCTTGGTCCATGTATACTAATTGCGGTAATGTTTGAGAGAGATGGCCAGCCAGGACGCTCGTGTAAATCGTGGTGTCCATGTTTATAAGTGAAAATGGACAGTATGAGGCGCATTCCGTCGTGTTCTTGCCCTCCTTCGGTATGACCGATTCTTGACTCTGTGAATGAGGCAGGGGCTTGGCTGGTTTCTAGAATCTTATTGAAAAGCTTCACCAGAAATGGTGCTAAGCAGTTTCTGTAAGCTTTATAAAAAGGATGGTGTGAACCCATCCTGCCCGGGTGCCGAGCCTGCTTTTAGTTTGGATATGGCGTCCAGAACTTCCTCGGTCGTTATTGGGACATTTAGCATTACTTGGCTATCATGTGGTATTGGAGTACGGAGGAATCTTGATAAATATTGCGCCATGTCCTCCTCCATGCCTCCGCCTTCTTCAGTATATAGGGTGGCATAAAAATAAGGGAAAAGTGCTTGGTAATCTCACTTTGCTTTAAGCAAATCTTTCCTCTTTTCTTCTTTTACCTTGGGTATCGCCCTTTCGGCCCTTTGTTTTCGCAGGCGTGTGGCTAACAGTGTGGGGTTTGTCGCCTTTCTCATAAAGGTTTTGTTTTAAATATTAAAGCTGTGTCAACGCCTTGTTTTGCCATATTCCACCCAATTCTTTCCAAAGTGTTCTGATGTACGCCAGGGTTTCCTCTCTGCCAGTGGTTTGGGTTTGAAGGGACAATTCCTTCTGTTTACTTTCTTATTTAAGCACCAATTGCCTTATCACTCTGGTCCTATTTCTGAATGTCCCTCCGCTATCGGAACACCCTGAATTGTAGCCTTGGCACTTCCCATAGTGTGTTCATTGTCAGTTCCCCTGTGTCATTAATAATAAAATAACTTTATTTCCTGCGCAAGGGTCTCTCGAAACAGCAGGTCTTTATATTTATTTTTTATTTGGCATTTAGTTTTAAACCAAACCTTTACCATTGAAACATATGTACGATTCTACTCAAGTAAAGAAAAAACAACATAATTCAAAACAGAAATTCCAAACCGAGTTCAGAAAATAATTCATAACTGAGTTCAAGAGATCAAAAGGATCAAAACAAGGCAGGCCTTCTTGCCCGGACAGGTCTTTAGAAAGAATGTCATTACACATTCATCTGCGATCTGTCTGTGGAGGCAGACCTAGGTCTAGCTCCAATAAGTACATTTCATGGTCTAACCATGTTACAATCTCGATACCTGTGGCTGGCTAGTATGGTGTATTCACACGCGGCTTCTACGAGAATGTAATCTATTTGTGAGTATGTCAAGCGTGGCGGGGAGTAAAATGTAAACGCGCTCTTATGCTGGTGCACCCATCGCAACATATCTATTAAGTTGTTAGCCCTCAAAAGATCAGGGAATCCCTCACTTGTGGGGCAGGGTGGGGGACGTGCACCCAGTCTCATCGAATCCCAGTCCATTACGGGGTCTGATATGACATTAAAATCTTTTCCGCATATTAACTATCCCTCTTTCCACCCTTCGAGGACGTCAAAAAGAGTCCTGCTGAAGTTTAACCGATTATGATTGGGTGCATAGGCGTAGCAAAGAGTTACAACACAGGACCTCACTCTGTCTTTCACTGCAATGTACCTCCACTCCTCGTTTCTGTGTACCTGTAATATTTGGAGATCTAAGGATTCCTTATATATAAAGCCAACTCCTCCCTTTTTGTGTTGGCTTGACGCCCATAGTGCTCCCCCCCATCGCCTTACTCGCAACCTTAAATTTCTTTCCTTGTGCAAATTTTAGAGTGCTTGAATTCTCTTGGTAACATGGAACGCTTTTGCAGCGAATTCAGGCCCTTAACATTGAGGGACCCAAACTTTATCCCATCAGTTAATACTAGGGCAGCGTGTCCATTGCTTCATTTAAGCCCTGGCTGATTGCTCTATTTGCTCAGTAGCAGTATTCAAAGGTAAGATGTACCTATTGATTTTGTGAGGGTTATGCTGTTTCTCTATAATCGCAAGAGTGTTGGCATGAACTGTGTTTCCCCCCCAGATGTGCTCCCTTCCTCCCCAGATTCACCCCTGCCCCCCCAAGTGAAAAGTGCCACCATTGATACTCCTGTTTTTACTGAGACACCCTAAAATAAGAAGGGCCACACTTCAGGGACCCCTCACCAAGCTATGTACTACTAAAGCATATTTGTCTACATAAAGGCAGTAACGTACCACAACCATAATTCAACTTGTCGCAACCCAGACCAAACATAACATGAACATCTTTGACCCATTGCTACTTGATATTAAGACCATGTATCCTCTCTGTGCAGTGTGGAGCAACTAAAAGGAGCGAGGATGAAGAGGAAACACTTGAAAGAATTACCAGATGCCCTTGTCTCTCAATTCCACCCCCCCGCCCCCAAGTGTTAAGCATTCATGGTGCGTTGTATCGTTTATACTTCCTAGTACCTTTGACACAGCCTCTCTGTAGCGCAGAGGCTGTTGAATTGTGTACTGGACCTCAGGACATTCGGGTTTTTTCTCGGTCTGTGCCTTGTGTGCTAGGTTGGAGGCTCTCCAAGACCCTCGAGACCCTTCTTCCGACGTAACACGGTACCCCTCGCCATCACGCTCAAAGCTCAGAGAAAACGGGAACCCCCATCAGGATCTGATTTCTTGCTCCCGCAGCCAGGTTGTTAATGGACGGCAGCCTTTTCGCTTAATGATGGTCGCTGACAGTTCCTGAAATATTTTAATACTGGATCCTACAAAGTCGATCGTTTCTTTCACCCTTGCCTTTTGTAGGATGTCCTGTTTCTGACTGAAGTAATGACATTTAGCTAGGACCGACCTTGGGCCATTCACCGGACCTCCAGCCCCGTGTAGCCTATCTAACTCAAAGTTGACAGACTCTGTGGGGTCGAACAGTGACGTAATGAGGGCCTTCAGTCAACTCTCCACTGAGGATGGGGATTCTCCTGGCTTCTCACGAGGCCCATTTTACATATATTTGATCTCTGTTCTCGGCTTTGCAGATTGTCCAACTTTAATTCCATATCTCTTTCCCTTTCCCTTTGTTCCAAGTCCAGGAACCGAGCTTCACTATTCATTACTATGAGGTTGCCCAACAGTTGATCTTTCTCTAGAGCCTCTATACAGTCTTCAACTTTTACCATTCTGGTCTGCAGGTCAGTGACTTTCACAGTCAAATTAGATTTCCCCCAGTAAGAGGCGGATGTTGGCCTTAGTCGAGCTGTCGTGGTCTTCCCCTGGAATATCTGGCAGATTCACCCCCCCTGCTCCAGTTCCATGGCTGCTGGTTAGCAGCGAAAAACTGTGCAGCTTGGGTTCTGTGCGCAGGTCCAGGTTGGGAGTGACCGTGCGCGTTAGTTTTTCCCTGTTGGGATGGGTGTAGTTGCGGCGCTTGCACTGAATGCTATCTGCCCGATCAATTCACTGTGCTAGCATCTCAGTCATGCACGTCTGTGGTCGACACTCACAGTTTGTACGCTCTCACACACTACCTGCCCTAAGGCTACCTTGCTTGTCAGCCAACCGCGTTATGGGAGGGCTGCTTATGATTCACCTTGATGGCTATTGCCTCCCCACTCTTAAGAGTACTCCAAACAACTTGCAAGAGCACCTTGCTCTAAGCTTAGTCTAATGGTTGACTCTGGGTAATGTAGCCCTGATAAACTACTGTGTGCCGAGTTTTCCTTTTATGTGACACGGTCACTGCTTGGTCAGTCTGTCCATTCTGAGGTGCGTATATTAGGGCAGGAGGCTTTACTGTTGAAGCGGTGGGCTCCGCGCTGGCTTTAATGCGCGTTTTCCTTGCCGACTACTGTGCATTTCGGGGTGGGTGTCAAGGCCGTCTGGCGTGCTGTGCAGTTCCGTCCATCACTGGGTGCCGACAGGTCGGGACCTCCGTTCGTGCTCTGCTGGATTGATCACTTGCCCTGCTGGGCTCTGGCAAATCAGGACTCCTTTGTGCTCTTGGGGGGGATGGACTGGTCTCCTGCTGGGCAACGGTGATGCAGGACTCTACTGCTGTGCTGCAATGGTGACCGCCATGTTAGCTACATAGTCACGGCCGCACTCTGATCCGGGCAGTGTTCGGACCTAATGAAGCCTCTGTTTAACTCACAGTTCGACCTCGGCATGCTCCAAGGGGTTGGATTTCGATGAATGCTTTTGTGCTAAGTGAAGTCATGCTATTCACGGAACGCTCCGCCACTATTCTCTGCTTGGTGAGGGAGACAGTGGCTCAGGCTACTATAACGTCTGTGCCGCCTGGTAGTCTCCAAGTTTGCATTTTTAATTAATTCTCTCAGTGTATCTTTCGGGATTACAACGCACGATCATATAAGAAGCCAGTCAGTCAGTCAGGCCCTTTCCACTCAGCCTGGCAACTGAGCAATTTGAGTACAGCTGATCGCTGTCCATTGCTCGCTCTAAGAAATTACTGCTCGTTTCTGTTAGAACCTGGCTGCTTTTAAATTGAAATGCATAGGAGATCAGATCGGTCTCTCTATGGTAGGGTCCTTTTAAAAAAACAATCAATGCCATCTCATCTAGGCATTTAATTGTTAGCAATCTTTTATGGCGAAGACTGGTGTATATGAGGAAAATGTGGTTTGTGATTCTTAAGCATTCTGCTCTGAAGGGTTGGGTATTCGAGTTAGCAAGCCCCTTAGTTTGATGACTGAATAATTATGCTCAATTTTGCAATCCACAACAGAACATGGATTCCGCCAAGCCCAACTTTTGTACACCAAAACAAAGCTGTTTTTTTGGTTGTAGATTCCATTCAATGGTGCACTCCATAGTTCTGACCCATCATCTCAGCACGTTGGAGACTCTGCTGCTAAATGTACTTGCCCTGCACTGTGGTGTGTTTTTAAGAATAGGAACAGCATGTTCAAACCCTGTAATTGTTGCATGCTTTAATGCTCTGTATTCTGTTCATTGATACGATTGCTTCTTGGATCCAAGGTACGTTTTCATTATATTGTATGTGAGTATTGGGCTCTGTGTACTGCCAACCTTATGACTGTCTAATACATAAAGTTTAAAAAAAGGTTTGCCAGTTCTTCCTGCATGCTATTTTCTTCTGTTTTGCTGCTGGTTATAGAATCAATGACATTAGCACAGGCTGAAGAGGTTTTTGGGAAGGTTTCATGAGTTTCAGTTGGTTCTTAAACTGCCCACGTTAACCCAATATATCAGATCAAATGTATGCCATGGGAGAATTGCCACTGGGTGCACACCTGTAAAGACTGAATAGCCCCATTCTACACTGAAGGGAAAAACGGAGACATGATCTGGGAATTAAATCAATGGGCGGGGTGGGTTTGCTTAAAATGGCATCACACAGTCTATTCATTATAAACATACACTATTCCATCTCAATTACGTCCAATGTCTGTATTACACATTATGTAAAAAAAAAACACGTCCCCTCATATTCGTCTTGGATGTCTTACCGAAAATGGCTATCCCCCATTTGGAAAGGCAGTATGTGGTAAAGCAGAATGCCTGGTTTAAATCAAAGAAGTTAGCCTATAATTATTTAAACCATTGAGCCTGTTGCCCACGGCCCGTCTATTGGGGCAAGGGAAGCATGTTCCCGAGTTGCTTGCGACACCTATAAGCCGAAACTATTGCATTAGAGTACAGCTAGGGAGGAATGACATGAGGAGGGACACCGGCTGCATTACACTCTCGATTTATGCGTGTCCTTCACGGAGGTCCTGGTAAAAACAAGCATTGGCAAAGCCACTAAAGTCCTGATTAAAACTTTTTTGGCTTTAAGTGTTAAACATTTTCAACGCACTGCTATTATCTGTCCACCTGCTACCAGAAATGGGTAGTTAATACCACTATGGCTGTGCCTAGCAAATATCTTTCCCATGCCCACAAAAGCTGAAACGATTGGTATTGCCAATGCTTGTTCTTTGTTGGGATATGTGCCGGTTTTTAGGGAGTAAAAGTGTCTTGTCCCATGTATTTGTAGCGGTGGTTATGAGCAAGAGTTATTACTACTCTGTTCACATGGCAATGTAATATTGATGGGAAGCACTGACAGCATTCAGATCATCATACGCTGTAGTGCAGCAATTCTGATGAAGTTATTCTCCTGACGTATATTGGGAGGCATGTTACCCCGACACCCCCCAAAATTACTTAATTCTAGTGGCGCATGAACTCTGAAAGGATTTTTTTTCTCACACACTCCTTTTGGTTGCCATTATCAGGTCTGAATTCTTTGTCACCTATTGTTATTAGAGACATTTTTTCTCATTTTATTTACTCTTAATATTCAATATATCAACGAAAACAAGTACTGCAAAATAATTACATGGAGTCAAGCTCTGGCAAATAACCTCAACTTTTCCCCCCACGCTGGTACCCCGACCCTCTCCACCCCATTGCCCCGAGTCCCATGTCCAAGAAAACAACATAGTATGAAATATTAGGAATCATAAAGGCTGCAACATCAGCGAGCAGGAAGACTCAGAGGAGGGCAAGAGAAAGAAAAAATAACCAAAATTAGAAAAAACAAAATAAGAAATTAGAATGAACCTGTCTCGCAAACTGAACCAGATGCAACAAGCCTTCCACATCTTAGTCTGTGTATCACAACAATGTTCTGAGTTTATTTAAACGAGTCAGCTTGGTTCCAGAACTTGTCCCTCCCCCCCTTGTCAGACCTTCGGAAGCAATTCGGTTCAGCAGAGCAGATTTTAGACACAAGTGTTCACCATGGTTGATATGTTGGTGGGTTGGGCTTTTTCCAGTCCAGTAGAAAGGCTTTGTGAATGGCAAATAGCACAATGTGGATTAGCCTGTGGGTCAGTGCATCACTATGCCAGTTTGAGGCCCTATCGAAACAACATTGTCATCAGGGTTGGTTCGACCACCACCCCTTGAATACCTCAGAGCTTCAGAACAACCTTCGACAACAGTGATTTGAGTCTGGGGCAGTGCCCAAACATATGACCGATGATCTCCCACTGTGCCACAACCTCGCCAGCAGTCGGCAGCCCATGCGATAAAGTCTAGCTGGGGTGTAGTATGCTCTGTGTATGAGTTTGAATTGGATCTCCCTCTGGTGGAGAGTACAGGATACTTGGGCCACCACAGTGAAGGAGTCATATATATCACCAACTGTTATTTGCAAACCCACGTCTTCACTCCACATATCCGCTAGTGTCAGATTTCCTTTATAGTTATTGTGCATAGCGAGCACATATATTGTTTTGAGCCTCGGGTATTCAGTGGGGTCCCTCATTACTTCCCTTTCGCACAGAGAAGGGTTCAGTTAGTCTGGAGTCCCTGGAAGTATTGGCAGCTACGAATGAGTGAAGGGCACAGTATTGTAGCCAGTCTCTGCTTGCCAGTCCTGGTCCAATTATGGTGTTGGGGATGGGGATGGGCCCGTCATCCTCAAAGAGATCCATGAGCCCAACGTCTCCCCAGCAAACCTGATGCTGCGCCGTGAGCTCTGCAGTCGTACATTATGAGAGTACGCCACAAAGCGAGATCCACTGCGTGGCTATGTGTGTATGTATTCATTCCGATGAGTCTGCACATTCTTTGCCATTGTGTTAAGGTAGGGCCTAGTATCGAGGGGTGGTCAAGGGTCTTCGGGATACGGCGGGGGGGAATCGCTAGGGCTTCCCTCGGTGTAAGGGGAAGGAGAGCCTGTACCTCAATGGCTCACCAGCTTGTAGTCTCCTCTACACAGAGTCATTGTTACGCCAACCCTATCAGGGCTGCCATCTAATATACCTGCCAAAACGGGAGCACCAGTCCCCCAACAGGTTTGGCGGACTGTAAGATGTGTTTATTTAACCTCGCCCTCCTCCCTTGCCAGTTAAATGACCATGCTGTCAAATTCGGCAAATTGCACTCCAGAAGCGGGCATAGGGAGCATGAACGCTAGGTAGACTAGTGTGGCCATAGAGTTAATTTTAACAGCATTAAACCTCCCAGTGAGGGATAGAGGGAGCGGTTCTCACGTAGCTACATCACAGCGGATCTTGTCCAGTATGAATGTGTAATTCAGCTTGGAGAGTGTGTGCATCATCGGGCTGATCCATACCCTTAGGTATTTTATGGTCTGCAGTTGGAGCTTAAATGGGTCAACTCTCCCGGGGTCTCTGGGATGTCCAGATGTAGTGGCATAACATCCGATAAATCCCAATTGATGCTGCAGTCGGCCACATGCCCATACTGGAGCAGTATAGTTGAGATGTGAGCAAGAGACCTGGTGCACTGACTAATATACAAGACCATCTTCTCGGCGTATAGGGATATTCAATGCTCTTCTGGGCCCTTCGTTACACCAGATCATCTGCCGCCAATCATCTTGGCAGCTAGTGGTTCATTTGCCAAAGCGTACAGTAAGGGCGAAAGCAGGCAGCCCTGCCGAGTTGCGGTGTGGTGGGGAAAAGGGTCAGATGTTCGGCCATTTGGGACCACTGCAGTGCATGACGCCTTGTACAGAAGCCCCACCATCTGCAGGAAGCCGAATTTGTGCAGCACCTCAAGCATGTAGTCCCAGCACACTTGCCTTTTCGAGGTCAATCGATAGGACTACATCTTCAGGCTGGGCCTCCCCTTCCAGGATATGTAAAAAGCGCCAGAGATGGTCAGAAGAATGCCTATTCAAGATAAAGCCTGTTTGGTCTTGATGGATGAGTCTGGAGTAGCAGTCTTTCCAGTCTGCTTGCCAGACATTTCGCCAGGACTTTATAGCCTCGCATTTATCAGGGAAATTGGGCGGTAGTAGCCACAGGGAGTGGGATCCCGTCCCTTTTTATGGAAGACCACTAGGTTTGCCTTGAACCGACACACTGGTAGGTGGTCGGCATCTAGGACTTCTCGAAACATCGGACCCAATTGTGGCGCACGTTCTCCTTACATCAGCTTGTACATGTCTATAGGCAGGCCGTCAGGTCCTGCGGCCATTCCAGAGTTCACACCCCAAATTGCTCTGAGCACATCCTTGTCATCTAAGTGCGCATTTAATAGATCGAGCTCAGCAGGAGTAAGTGTTGGTAGCGGAATGTCGCTGAGGTATGTTGTAATGTGATTCCTATCCCTAATGGACAGAGAGGCATATCGATCCTGATATAACTGATAAAATCTATCATTTATGGCCAGGTCCCTGTGAGCAGGTCCCACTTATAGAGTTTTGGATACCGGTTATCAACTAACTCCGTTGTTTCCCATTCAGGGCAAGTGCCAACATGCAAAGGAGCCTATCCCCCAGATGCATATAAATCGAGCGCCCCCTTAGAAAATGCCTTCTGAGCTCAAAGTGTGGTGACGTGTTATTTCGGAGTACAACTTGAGTATCTGGGTGTAAGCCTGTGGGTCCCTCTATGCTTTGTGTATGTGCTCAGGTCCGACATCAAAAGAGACTCCTATTCCCTCATCTTGTGTGCCCACCGAGATATAAATTGTCCTCTGAAGTGCGCCATAAACAGGTCCCAGCAGCGTAAGGTGTTAAAGCCATCAGTTAGGATTATCCTGCCAAAACCTGCTCACATCCTGTGTTAGCAGCTCTACCATATCAGGGTATTGTGGTGCAATGAGATTCATTCCCCAGGAGGGTACTTTGGTTGGCGCGCCCGGGAGGGTAAAGCGCACAAGGACCTGGACATGATCCGATAATGTCATGGGGAGAATTGAGCAACTGTCAACCATGTACATCATCATAGTGCCTGGGAGCAGCCAACAATCCCACTGAGAATGGCACTGATGGTAGTTAGAGTAGAATGTGTAAACCCTCACATGTTCATGTAAGCCTCCACACACCCACTAATCTGAGGTCTGTCAGGAGAGACCCAAGTGTGCAAGCCTTTCTTGGGACGGGCCAGTCTGCAACTGCACAGTGTTGTGCTGGTCAATTTCAGGCCATAATGCTACATTGAGATCCCCCACCCATAAAGATCAAAATCAGTGCACAGGTGACAAATAGATGCGTGACAAATCCTGGAGTGTTGTCATGGGCCCAGAGATGTTTATGAGAGTAATGTGCTGATTGTGCAGTTGCCTCTGTACGAGTACCCAGTGACCCTCTGTGAGCCTTAATGGTGTGTATTACCATAGGGGCTCGCTGGAGGATAAGATCTGAAACTCCCCTCTTGCAGCGAGAAGGGGAATGAGCAGCCATCCCACCCACCCCGTGCATAGCTTTGCCGACTCAACGTCCAGGTGGGTTTCTTGCAAGAATATAATGTCCCTGTGCAGGTCCTAGAGCATATTTAGTAGGTGTCACTTAATGGGGTGTCCTAACCCTCAGACATTAAGGGAACTACATGTGAGAGTGGTCATCTGTCTATGTCAGGTGATCGGGCAGTGGCAGGTCTCTGGCGTTGTGTGAGCGGGCTCATTACATTTGTATCAACAGGCGGTACATGCGTGGCTCTGAGCATGTGAGGACTTTGGCATATTCGGACAGGAATCATTATCCCACAAATCAAACACCGCTCGTACCCTCTAACCAAGCAGTCTAACATTGGAGCCCCGTAATCGGACGACTAAAAAAGAAGAGAACCAATGCAGGGACGTGGGGAAGCGAGGTCAAATCGCCACCGTTCCCAGGCCTGCATTTCCAACCATCCCGCATAGGGATGTGTAAGGAAGGCATGTTATCAAACAGCGGGGACAGACAAGTGATCACAGTTCAGGGGTGTTTATTGAACGTCAATGAACCTAAATCGAAGGATGGGAGCAAGATCTGACCATCAAATAATATAGCAGTCCTAGTGGAGTCTGTCAAAATAAAAGGGCCTATACTAATACATCTATTGCCAATCCGTACTGCTAAATACAAAACATTGTGGGATAATGTATATGAAAGAAGTGTTCAAGAAATGATATGTCAGGATAGTTGAGTAGTTGGCTTCCCTTCCCACGTTTTCAGCACAGGGCAAGGCGGCACGTTAACACTCTGGCTTCTTGGCTACGTGTTAACAGTTCAACACAGGCATCAGGGCCTTCCGCCAAAGTCTCTCTCACAATGACAGTCTCTTATTACAGATGGCCTAATGTAACAAACAAAACACAAAGGTTCCTTTCCTTTGTAAGGGTTTCATATTCACAAATTCAAGACTGGTCTCCCTCCTTTGGGTTTGGACCACGAGTCCACCTCGTCGGGGGCTCAGACCCCTTTTCTACAATTTTCACAATTCAGAATTTGGTCTCCCTCATCCGGGCTTGGACCATGGATCCCCTACTTTGGGCTCAGATCCCTTTTCCACAATGTTCACAACTTGGTCTCCATCCTTCAGGCTCGGATCATGGATCCACCTCCTCCGGGTTCAGATCCTCTTGATAGCAGAATCAAAGGCTTTCGAATGGGCGATGGGTTTTGCTTAAACCGTTGCAGAATCACTTTGATTCTCTTCACACAATTATATTTCACAACAGGCTCTTCTCAGGATACCATACAGAGAATTTTGATTGGGCACATTCACTGTGCGGGACCACTCAGTCAACGGTATTGCATCTTTCCTTCTCAACTTCAAATATTCACCAGCAATTTGGCTTTACTCACATCTTTCCTCACATGCGTTTAACAATGTTCGTTCCAATGTTCGTTTTCCAGTGTTGCAGCTTGCAACCTTGACTTTAACAAAGATGGGTCTCCCCAACTCACCGGCTGTGCTATTCTCTGTCGTTTCTTTGTTCTTTGAGCCAAGGACGATAGCAAGGAGTCTGCTGCTCCTCCCCGCCTTGGTTAGTTACGCAGGAGGGCCCTCGATATCTCCGACACACAATGCAGGATTCTTCAGCTTGGTTTCCTGGTCTTATGCTTTCTGCCTTGAAGGTTTCTTGAAAGTAACTGCTTCCTGCCGAAAAGGTCAAGGGTGTTGCCCTTCTCACAAACCTCTCATGCCTGGTCGTTTTTCTCCTCTCATTCAGCTGCCAACTCAGAACTGCTGTACCTTTGTGTGCTTTGCCTCGCTCAGAGTGTGCTCTCGTGCTCTGCCTTTTATCCGCGCGGGGAAGTGTAATGAAAGTCAGGTGCGAGTGATTGTCAATTGCCTGAACTCACCTGACCATAGTATTAGGATATGTCAGGTACATGGCTCAGGTCTGAGTCTGTTTTCTCCCAGAGCAGGCTGTCTGTGTAAAAGTGTTCATGCAGGAAAAGTGGAGTGGGGGCTGAGTTTCTAAATATCCCATCAGGTAGGATGGGGTAAAGGTGTTTGAGGTAAGAGAGGTATATCGCGTCTCACCATCTGGAGTCCCACTCCCCGAAGACCCCTCACCCAGGTGATCCTCCCGCACTGGACTACCCCCAGGAACTGGATCCAAAAGTGATAGCCGTATCCTGGCCACCTGGATGACAGATCCCCGGGGACTAGGGGGTAAGACACCTGGTTTCTCACAGATGGCGGTTGTGCTTAGAGACACAGGCATGAGCAAAAGATACAATTAAGGAGGGACCACAGATGGCCCTCAGGTGGTGAGCTCCATATAGCGTTTCTTCCTGTTATGTTGATCCCTAGATGATGGTCAGCGGTATGCTGCCACACCGACCCAGTTTAAGTGTCATGTATCGTCCATGCGTCGGATGTGGCCCTACTCCAGGTCGCAACCTCAACTTCATATTCGGACGTTACTTGGATCCATAGTTGGCCTGTGAAGGAGGCTGCGGCCAACAGTATAAAAAGGGCCCATTGGCATGCAATCCCACCTGTGCCTTTCAATCTGTGGGCCTGTCTTGTCGTCGATTCAAGCCTCGCGGTTTTCTGCCTGCCTTCTTTCAGCTGTCTCGAGAGCTAATTTGCCGCTGCACTTGAGGCTGTGTAGTCATCCCTTCTCTTTGTCCAGGCCTTTCCTCCATTGGGGTGAACTCTGAGGTGACTTTCTCTGAGTTTTAAGAAACGCCATGCATCCTTGGGGTCTTCAAACAAATGTCATTGGCGATTTAGGTGAATTGACCACACTGCCAGGAATTTTAGATAATGTTTGTGCTTGGACCTCTTCAGCGCCTCAGGCTGATTGAAGGCCTGCCTGCACCTAGACACCTCCATGGAGTAGACCGTACTGTTTTCAAGTCGTATAGCCCCTGCTTCCCGGTAAACATCAAGTATGGCCAGCATGTGCTGCAAGTTCAGCAATCGCATTGTGATTGTGTGGGGCTGTTCTCCAGGAGGCAGCTTTGGAATGGGGGCCTTTTGGACCCTTTCGATGGTGTAGGAGCGTGGGTCGTCAAGGTGCAGTTTGTCCTGCAGAATGCCATACACAGACTGAGTTTGCTTCCCTTGGCAGTGTCCGAGAACCCTACTAGGTGGAGGTTGTTAGGCCTAGACCTATTCTCTTTATCCTCTTAGCCCCCAGCCGTTGCACCACTCTGATTAGCCCATCAAGGTTGGCATTAGCTGTATTGTGCTTGCCCTCTAGCGTACTAATGCACTCTTCGTTGTCTGATTCCATCATACAAGGCTTTCATACGAGCGGTCATACAGGGATGAGCAGGCACAGCCTGCAGAGGCGTCTGTGCTCGTTTCAGGAAAGGCACTCCCTACAGGCTAGATTCACCACGAACCAAAGTGAAGACGACACTGCCTCACCGGGTAGCACTCGGACAGGAGTCCGAGGAATCCGTGACCCTAGACTGAGGCATCCCCTGACAGCAGGTGGGGCTCACGCTCCCAGAGCTCTGCCGATTGTCCACTTGTGAGCCCTGGTGGGGAACCAGTGTCTGCACTTCATGGTTCCTCCCAGACAGCGGAGCGGTCCATATGTTCATATGGCGCTGATCAGGCAGAGCACCCGTTCATTCTCACCACTCCCCCGTCAGCAGCTCTGTTTGTTGGGGCACTGTCCTGTGATGTGCAGCGATACATGGGTGAGACAGGCTTCGGCGACCTTTGCGAGCTGCTTTTCCTAGCAGGGAGACGGGTGTGTCATCTCCTAATAGTCGGCAGTGTGTGTAGACAGGCTGTGCAGGTGTATCAAGGGCAAACGATGTGGGTGGGAGCCGACGTTGCAGCAGCCTCAGAGTAGTCGCACAGTAGCACCATAGCGGTCATATGGGCCCATATCACGCATGGGCCCCGATTAGGTAGAATGTCATCATGCTCTGGCATCCGACCTCCTGTAGCACCACAAACCGGCCTGTCAGTTCACCAGGCGTTTGGCCTCAAACTGAGCCGGTCATGACAGTGACAAGGACAAGCAGAGCAGGATAGCTTTGGGCACGAGAGCTTGACAGGCAGGGAGCTCAGTCACCAAGCGGCCATCTTCTTCAGACTCCCGAGCCCCTGCCCCACCCCCCCAGTGCTATTTTAACATTTTCAAATGAGCGCTTTGTTACTGCAGTGGCATAAAACATTTGGGGTTTTCAGCCATGTTATAGGGGAAAAGTACTGTAAATTGTACATTTTATCATGATTTGTAAAGAATTATAGAGGCTTTGAAGTGGAAAATCCCTTCCACCCTCCTTCATAGAGGATCTCTATGCATGCTCAAAAAGTAGTTTACCTTGTTAATCGGTTGCACACATGGAAAGTAATGTGCGCACAAAAGCAAACCATTTCCACACTTGGAGAAAAAAAATAATTAGAGGGAACATTAGATGTTACTGGGTTTCCCTTCCATGTCTTTTCCATGCAGAGAGACCAGGTCTGGCTACAGGGACCCGTCAGCTCTATTAAACCTATTTACCTTAATTAGAAAGGTTTTCTACCTGTGTGTTAAAGTTCTGCAAACGGTGAGGGGCTCCTAGTGGCCCATTTTGACAAGCACCTGCGGTCAAAATGATAGAATCATCACAGTAGATCTGCTGATTTGTCTGTGTGCCTGAACATTTGGAATCTAAAAGTGTGCAGATGTGCTTTCCTCTGCTCATTTTCTCTTCCCACTCATCATCCTATCCTGCATAACAGGGTCAAAGGTACACAATGCCTGTTGAACATTGAGCTTGATCCCCTTTAGAGCAGTCTTTACATGCTCTTTTTCCCTTTGTTTGACACAGGCATTCCAAAACTTGTCTGTGTGAGTCTATATGAGTGATGGACATTTATAAGTCCTCTTCAATAGTCATGTTTCTTCTGGAGCAGTTCCCGTTTGTGCCAGGCTCATGATGCAGAGCAAGTAAGTCTTTTTTGCACTGTGGGATTTTTCCACCTCCTGTCTTTATGCACCATGTGCCCTTCGGGAGACTTCTTTTGGTGCTTCCTTGCGCTTTGGCATTAGTCTGAGATTAAACACAACAGAACTTCAGTGCATCTATATCTTTCCACACCAATCTAGTTTTGAGTGGATAGCATTTGTCCATGCAGCATTGTTGTGGAGTGTCTTGCAACCATCTTACTAGCCTTTGCAACCCTGTTTCCTGGGGTTGTATTTTTCTATTCCATGCTTTATAAGGACCTTTGCTTGCTCACCTATCTTTGTCGGGGCTTGTGGTCAGGTTGTGGGGTTTATTTTCCTTGTACTCTGCCTGCTTGCTACTTTTTGCAACCATACCATGTGTTCTCACCAACCTTTTTAGGGATGTTGCAGAGTGTGGGTTGCATCTTTTCAGAAACACGTTAAGCTTCCTTGGGTGTCCTACACCAAATGGTCTTTAGTGCTTGTCCATTCTTTGGGAATCATTAACGAATACTCTGAACCAATCACTAGAATGCAGACAATACAAAGAGGCAGAAATTGGAATAAGAGATAATGCACATATCCACTGGTAAAAAAGGGGTTCCTATACACCCAAAAGGCCAGGTGATGGCACAATGGCTCCTAAAAACACTGTGGAAGACACTTGAAGGGTAGGATCTGCACTTGGAAAGGGAACAGAAGGCAGTTGACATGCATAGAAACTCAGGAGAGAATTAACCAGTTTTCTGATCAAACCTCAGAGTAGCATAAACAAACGAGGAAAAGTACAGTTCCATAGAGGTCAAAGCTGAACTTTTTTTAAAAGCTGAAAAAAGCCTGAGTTGCAAACTAAGTACCACGAAATTGCATTTATCTAATATTCCATGGCGTGCATTGGCCAATAGTAGAATGTTGCACTCAATGTAATATAGACAATCACATGATTTACATGTAGCACACAATACAAATCTTAGAAAATGTTTACATTCGCCCAATCAGGCATTATATGCACTTTATGGCATGTTTGTTTACATATAAACATTATTTAAAACACATATATCAATCCTACATCTATTCCCTTCATTTCTCAACATTCTACAGTAGTAGATTGTCTATTAGAAAACATGGTTATTTTTAATTTTTATCACTTCACGATTTAGCCTCTGAAAACACAGTATAAAGAAAATATTAAAGATGCATAGCCTTTGACATTCAACTATCGTGCCTGCTCCATCCAAGGCAATATTGCCAATGCATAATTAATTTGCTGGGACAGTAGTAGCCAGATCTGCAGAACCTGCTCTCCAGTGGCAGAGTAGGTTCAGGGGTCACAGGTGACCTCCGAAAGCTGCAGTGAAAGAAAAATCTCTGCAGCAAAGGGTCTGCATTTAAGATCAGCATCCTTGTTCCAAAAACGACATAACTATGACATGTTGTCCTGGTGGCAAGTTAAACTGTAAATATAAGCAATACATTAGTCAGTGTATGGTGGCCAGCATCTCTCAGTTATCCTAGCCACATTAAATTGATATCACACATGTCAGCACTGTGAGCCCAGTTCAAGTGTGCAAGGGTTATGTATATTCTTTGCATACAAGACTGCCCCTGTCCGCTGGCAGCATCGTAGCCTTGGGGGATTGCCTCTTTGTTCTTTTTTTAAGGGCATGTAACACCCTTTCCCAGGGACAGCCGCTCCACAGGAAGCTGGCCTTCTAACAGGAATCAAAGGTCACACCCATTTACAAAAGGCTTGGCCTCAACTCCAAGGTGTTGCATATCTAAGGGCGTTTGATTCTATTGAGAACATAAGAGAGGGGAAGGGGTTGGTGTACACAAGGGGAACTTTGTAAATGTGGAGGACTCCACCATCTTGTTTTCTCTGTCTCCATCTCTCCTTCCTGTCCCCTCTACTTCCGTTAACACAAAGCACTTGGGGTGGGATGTCATAAGGAAAAGAACAAGTATTTCAAGAGCAGGAATTGAACCCCTAAATCAGGCTAGAAGGGGTCTCCCACCACTTATTTGAATCATATTTTTTTATTAATGTGATTGGGTTAACCTAATTACCTTAGACATAAAATCACATAATTATACCTTACATACAAATATAAAAATTATGAACATTTAAAACAGTATGTAAAAACACTCCATAGCAGAAAAAATACAGTGACTAAAAAGCATGACATACAAATAATAATGTAGCAATGAATCATTAATAGGCAGATACTTTATCACAGTAATACACAAGCTGAGCGAATTAAAACTATGTACACTTCCACCGAAAAACTGCATTCTTAAATTCTGTAAGGGGCTACATTTACATAACATGTTCGAAAGACGGCTCTACATTTTCATTGCATAATGTACAAAATCATCTTTTGGACTTTAACCCTTGAAGATTTTGTTGGTTCCTGTTGGAAGAGCAGTCCTTTCCAAAGTCCTTCAGTCTGTCCCTTAACTATTCACTGTGACCATTGGGGTGAATCTGCTGCTGGAACAAGAACTGCAATTCTGCCATCCACACTGCTGCCCAGGACCTCACCATGTTGGAGGACACTTGAAAGTTGTGTGCCAGCCACACCCGTGTTTGGGAGCCAGAGGAAAGGACTGATCACACAACTCCTGAGAGCCAAAACAGCCAGGATTCCAGCTGCAGGCTATGTGTTAAACCCGGAGCCGAATTTGGAAGTCGCTTAACTTCGAACCATTGTGCCGCCCCTTCGAACCAGTTTGCACTGCGCCATCCAAAAAATAGCCACTGTTGCCTCGGCTCGAAACCACAAAGTACTGCTGCATCTGTACTGCAAAAACTGCTGTTCAACCCGCCAGCTCCATCGCTAAACGAGTCGAGGATCGAACCAACCCTGGGGGTCTCCCCAAACGGTGCCCTTTGAGCCTCCCATCATCAGCCAGTCTGCCCACAAACCTAGACTGCCGAACCTAGGAGCCTTCTCGAACCACAGCTCTCGATTAACGCTTCAAACCACAGCCTTCTTCAATTCAACCCTGCTTCGACACCTGTTTGCCATGAGCCTCCATGAGCGCCGCATTCGAACTTCATCGAACCTCCAAACAGCATCCAGAAGACTAATTTGCTTTGTCGAACCGCTAAAACATTGCAAAAGGTACTATTAGCCAATATCTGCCCCTGGTCCATTATGGACGCAAGAGGCAGGCTAGGTTACCATAAACACTTTTTGCAACTTCAAGAACATATCCTTTTGAAAATTGGGTTTTAATATTGCCTCTTTCTCCCCCTGTCTCATTACCCACAGTGCTGCATCTGCTATCTTTGCATATTCTGTGCTTTCTACAGGGGTGGGTTTTTGTAGTGTTTTATATTCAGTAATTGTACATGGTGTGTTTGATTCACGTTTATTTTCTATAGAACCTTGATTGGGCATTCCTTTATTTTGGATTGTTATACATCACTGTCTGGATTGCTACTGAACCACATTCACACCACTCTAGAAAGTATAGCCTTCACTCTGCCCATGTAACCACAAAAGGCGAAGGATGTACATCTCTTAATTGTGGTCATTTTACCTTTAAGATTGTGTTTGTAGAAGTACGAGTGCTGAGTGGGTGCTTTAGCCTCTACTCATCGTGGTACTCCGGCAGGGCAGAACTCAATTTGTCACAGCGACTACTAGCATTACCACACAGCAGAACAGCCAAGATAATATCAAAGAAAGCGTACTGCGTGAATGAGTTGGGGTATAGAGGACAATCTGTGAAGTAATTCTAAATAACATGTTTTTTCATACAGATTACAAAAAGGTAGAAAAGCAAGTGACATGGGCTTCGCAGAGAACATATTTAGGATTAAGATCCTACATATGAAATCCTCTGAAACCGGACTCCCTGGTTGTTACTAACACCCGTAAGAGGGCTGGAACACCCTTGTCATCGTCCGAAGCTCCTCCCGACAAGGGGAGCAAGAAACTGTATGGTTTGGGCAGGAAAGTAGCCTCCACTTCCGCCTACCAGCCAAGGATTGCCAACTCCACCAGCCTGTTGGCCAGCTACAACTGCCATCAGTGGGAAGAAGTCGCGGCACTCAGACTCCGCCCCAGAACCCTTAAAGAGCCAGTTGGCACGAGTTGCGGCGGAGGGAAGAGGCGTGTCCGGTTGCATTTTAAAAGCAACCTTTGATGCCGCAGATAACGCCGGCAGATTGATAGCAGAAGGAACTGTTATCAAGAGACACGCTTGGTTACGGCAGTCTGGATTCAAGGCTGAAACCCAAGCCTCTTTGTTAGATAAACCGGTGGAGCCGGATCTGTTTGGTAAGGCGGTCGAGGACGCTCCGAAAAATGCCAAGGACGAGTATGAGACACTCAAATCCCTAGGCCAACTAACCAACAAACCCCCTAATCAGAGAGGGAATGGCAATTTTCGTCGCCCACGCGGCCAAAATTCCCAGAGAGGATTGAACTTTCCCAGGGGCAGGGTACACCGTGGAACAATAATAACCATCAGTCTACCCAGGGTTACGGCAGGGGCAACAAAAGAGGACCTGGTAAGGGTAGAGGCAGTCCCATTAAAGGAGGCGGCACGCTTCCACCAAAACAGTGACGCTCCGTTCAGGGTCCCTTTTCACGCAACCCCAGTAGGGGGATGCATTTCCAACTTCACCCAAGTTTGGGAAGGGATCACATCCGACAGATTGTTGCTGTCCACAGTATCCGCTGGGTACTGCATAGAACTGTTAGAGCGTCCCCGGAACCATCCTCCACAACAAAGAATACATTCTTTGGAACACAAGATCCTCCTCGAGGAGATCGTCAATCTGCTAGCAAAGGACGCGATAGAACTCGTCCCGGGACACCAGGTAAACAAGGGTATTTATTCAACTTACTTCCTTGTGCCAAAAAAAAGATTTGACAATGCGCCCAGTATTGGACTTCCGGCCTGCAAACAAGTATGTCAAGCCTCAAAAAATTCACATGACTACTCTCCAAGAGGTAATCCCCCTCCTAAAAAAGGGGGATTACATGGCAACATTAGACATGAAAGATGCCTATTTTCATATTGCCATGTTCCCAGCGCACAGAAAGTACTTGCGCTTCAAGGTGGACAGTCGGCACTACCAGTTCAAGGTACTGCCCTTCGGGATAGCTTCAGCTCCAAGGGTATTCACCAAGGTACTGGCGGTGGCGGCAGCACACCTATGCAGGGAGGCAATCCCGGTGTACCCTTACCTGGACGACTGGCTCATCACGGGGGAGACCCCAGTAATTTGCAGAACAAACATTCAAAGGACAATCGACATCCTCTTTGAATTGGGCTTCTCAATAAACGAGAAAAAGTCAAGTCTTGTGCCAAGCACCTCCAAACAGTTCCTAGGAGCTATCCTAGACACTCAAGAGGGGTTGACCTTTCCTTCCGAGGAAAGAATTCGGAATATACTGCTGCAAATTCTGCAATATCAGTCCGGTTGCCATATAACGGTACGCAAAGCAATGCGGTTGCTGGGCATGATGGCGTCATGTATTTACCTGGTCCCCCACGCGCACCTGCGCATGCGTCCCATGCAGGAATGGTTGGCGAAACAGTGGTCTCAGGCAAGTGGTCAGTGGGACGATCTAGTGGTCGTTTCGCCAACACTTGTACAAAACCTAAACTGGTGGACAAGAGAAAATCTGTCCAAGGGGAAACCCTTTTACGATCCCGAGATCGGTAGTCACAACCGATGCAAGCCTGACAGGGTGGGGAGCTCACCATCTCCACCACACAGCTCAAGGTCTCTGGTCTCACTCAGTGGCGAAGAATCACATCAACCTGCTAGAGCTTCTTGCAGTATTCAGAGCGCTTCAAGCGTTCCAGCCCTACCTGCTAAATCTGTCAGTGCAAATCCGGACGGACAGCACTACAGCCATGTTTTACCTGAACAAGCAAGGAGGGACTAGTTCGCCAAATCTGTCCAAGCTTGTCCAGAAAATTTGCATATGGGCACTCAGACGGAACATCATCCTGTCATCGCAACATGTTCCAGGGGGATCTCAATTCTCTAGCGGATGCTCTAAGCAGAGACCCCCTCCCAGAGGAACACAAATGGTGTCTTCACAGAGAAGTCATAGAAGATATCTTCTCTCAGTGGGGTTTCGCCACTGTAGAACTATTCGCCACAAGCGAAAACAGAATGCCCAGGATATGCATCCAGGTTCCCCCAACCAGACTCCCAGGGGAACGCCCAGTGGATAAACTGGTCAGGAATGTTTGCGTACGCTTTTCCACCAACTCCTCTCATCAGGAAGGTGGTCAACAAGATGAACAGAGTCGATGACGCTCGTCCTGGTTGCTCCCATGTGGGCGAGACAACCGTGGTTCCCACACTTACGCAGATTAGCTGTGTGCGAACCGATCAAACTTCCGTCCTGGTACAACCTACTGTCCCAGCACCAAGGTCAAACAGTGCATCCTCAACCCAACTCAATGAACCTGGCAGCATGGCTCCTGAGGTCATAGAGTTCGGACATCTCAAATTACCTCAGAGGTGTATGGACATCCTAAAAGAATCTAGGAAGCCAAACACGAGGCACTGCTACTTTGACAAATGGAAGAGATTCGTTATCTGGTGCCAGAATAAACAAATCAACCCAGTTGATTGCACTCCTTCCACTATTGTTACATACATGCTCCACCTGCTGGATGCAGGACTGGTCTTTAACTCACTAAAGCTACACCTGGCAGCCCTGTCGGCATACACCACTTCCCATAACAAGGTGCTGTGGTGGAAAGTACCAGTAGTTAAAGCCTTCATGGAAGGAGTAAAGAGACTTCACCCTCCTATTTCTAACCCACCACCAGGATGGGACCTTAACGTGGTGCTATCTAAACTCATGGGCCCCCCATTCGAGCCCATGCATAAAAGTAGTCTCAAATACCTGACTTATAGGATGGCCTTCTTAGTAGCTATTACATCTATAAGAAGGGTCAGTGAAATTCAGGCTCTGTCAGTGCAAGATCCCTTCTTTACTGTCCATAAAGATAAACTGGTTTTACACACACTCCCTAGGTTCTCACCTAAGTTTATTTCTAAATTCCGCGTGAACCAGTCCATCGAGCTTCCGGCTTTCTTCCAAGACCCACAGAGTTCGGCAGAGGTGAAACTACACACCCTAGATGTGCGTAGGGCGGTGCTCTACTATGTAAAGAAGACCAGACCGCTAAGGAAAACAGACCAACTGTTTGTCTCCGTAGCTACAGGCAGAGAGGGGGATCGCGTCTCTAAAGGTGCCATCTCTAAGTGGATTATTAACTGATTCCAGCTGTGTTATTCCCTTGCTGAAAAAACTCTGCCTTTCACGCCAAGAGCCCACTCTACAAGAGGCATTGGGGCCACTCTGGCTTTCATTGCAAATGTCCCCCTTGACACCATTTGCAAAGCAGCTACTTAAAGCTCTATTCACACTTTTACTCAGCACTACTGCATTGACACCCATTCCAAGACAGATACCCAAGTGGGACAAGCGGTTCTAAGATATTTATTTGCTCATGACCCTTCTCACATTCCACCTCCTTCAGGTACTGCTCGCTAATCTATGCACAGCATGTGATCTAAGCAGATTCCACAAGCCTCAGAAGGGATACATTACTCACCGTAATCGTATTTCTGATGCTTGTATCTGCTTGGATTCACATGCGACCCACCCTTCCTCCCCTCTGAGAGAAGGCGCATGGATGCTTGTAGTCTTACCTTTCTTTATATCTGCTTAGATCATCTGTACTTGCGCTTCTCCTCATGCTACTTCATGTCAGAAAAAATACAATCTGAGGGTCCTACACGCGTGAGGAATCATGGGTACAGTAGTCGTCACACTAGGGATAGTATTACTGGCACGCCCTGTGTCGACGCCCATTTTCGAGTTTCGAAAAACAAACTAATACTCTGCAGCTTCCACTAGATGTCGGCCTATGCACAGCATGTGATCTAAGCAGATTCCACAAGCCTCAGAAATATATATATATATGTATGTACACCTTTACACCTTTCTGACTAGCTAAGTGATGATTTATATATAATATTTAAAGACATTAGGTTTAGCCAATGCTTAAATCGTTGACCATGTTTGCAGTTTTTGCAGCTGGGCCTTTGACATTCTAAGCCATCTCCAGATAGGATGGCTTCTATCAGATCCTAGCATGGCCATCCCATTATGTCACATAACCATAGATGTAAAGCCAGATTGATAAGACTCGTCTTTAAGTACTTTGATCAAATATGAATCAAGAAATTCACTTAAGCCTGCACTTTTCCATGGATGGGTTTCCGAATTCCCATATGTATTTTTGTACCACTTGCCAAACGTCTGAAAGGGGGCTTCTGCCATCTATTTTGTGCATTACAAACTTATTTATGAGTGCCCAGTATACTACAAACTAACACCATAATGTAAGAACTTGAGAACAAATGTGGTCATTTTTAAATACCCAACTATAGGCCTCAACCTAAATGTTAAGTGTAAAATGAATACATTGCCTGTGAACTGTTTAAACTACAGCATTAGACGTGCAGGAAGTTTGAAAGTGTGGCTCAATCATTCCTACAGCATACAACTTAACTCCTGAGGCATCTGGAATTTTAAATTAGTGATTCTTTTATGTGAGCCATTGACATCATTTATTCCCTTTGCTTTCCTCACTTTGACAAAGGTTTCCCAGCTCATCAATGTACTATGTATGGCAGCATGGCCTTTTGGATAACCAACTTGTCAAATGGGCACCAAAAACATTTGTAATTGCCTACATTTTCTACAACAACTCACAGATTACCGCAGATATTCTTGCCTAGAGAATACACATTTACGGGTAGAGTCTGAAACTTACTGATGGTGGTGAAGACACTGGTGAAGCAGAAGTAATCGACAGCATTGAGAGAGAGAAGGTGATAAAGGAACTGCTCTTTCTCTTCTTCACAGCGCAAAAAAGCATAACGCTTGTAAAGTTTTCTGAAAATCAAACAAGTGCATAAGAGTTATGTGAAATACAGCACCATCTATCAAAAATCTATCTACAATTTCTCAATCAAGTCTTTATATCAATTTCAAGATGATCTTGTAGTAAAGAGCAGAGATCTGCACATAACATATGAGTTGCAGGTTCACTCTTACGAAATGGAAAATCAAAAATGATGGGATATATATATTTTTTTTTAACCAAATCTTTATTTGCTCAACATTGTTAACATATAGGATTAGCTTTGTATTTTCATGGAACATTTTGCATAGCATATTTTCAATCAACATTGTACACTACATAAACAGCAACCCCCCCTCTTCCCTCGGCCCCACCAGTTCCTACAAGCGGCCCCTTAAGTCCTATTAATTGCGGCTCAGCCCTCTTTTTCCTCTAATATCCCTAGTGCCTTCCGTCTCTTCAGGGTGTATACGTGTGTGGTGTCCTTAATTGGAGAGTTTATGAAGGGTGACCAAACTTTACTGAATTTCCTGAATGACCCCCGTATTGTCGCCATCATTTCTTCCACATCCAACGTGTCCCATATTGCATAGTAGCATTGTATAATGGATGGCGGCTCCTTCTGTTTCCACTGTTTAACTATACATCTCTTTGCAGCCATCATTAGGTTTGCCCATCACTTTCCAGCACCCGCACCCATACTACATTGTCCCTCAGGCATAGCGTCTAGGAGCACCACCACTCCATCCAACGCCATATCCACTCCCATTATTTCAAGCACCTTTGATTTCACCTCCTGCCAGAAATGTTTAAGCCGCGGGCAAATCCCCAACAGATGTGTTCCATCGTTCCCACTTCCCCACACCCCCTCCAACACGCTGCTGACACTGAGGGAAAGATTTTATGAAGTCTCTCCGGGGTGTAGTGCAACTGGTGTAAGAGCTTGTATTGTAGTTCCCAATGCTGTACCAAAGTGTATGCGGTGTACCAGCCCTTTAGTGCTTTGTCCCATTCTTTGTCTGTGAGCACCTTTCGCCTTACCTTCCCACATTTGACCCTCAGTGCCCCTCTCCCTCCTTCTCCTCACTTAGCAATATCTTATAAATCACCGATATCAGTCCCCTGTTACTCTCTATAGATGACATTAGCTTTTCCCACTCTGTATATTCTCTTGTAGCTCCTTCCATCATTGCGGGGGTTCCCACCCAATGTTTTAATTGTTGATACACAAACAGGTCCCCTTTCTTTAGGCCCAGTTCCCTTCTGCAGTCTGTAAATGACCGGAATTGGGTTCCTTCATACAGATTGCGATTTCCCTTATCCCTCCACCGACTGTTTAAACTGATTATATTCCTTTCTGGTGGGAAGGCAGTTTCCAAAAATGGGTGTCCGCTGCGATGGCCAAGGAGATAATCTAAACTTCTTGTTCAGCTGCTCCCAAATCATCAGGGTATTTCTTGTAATTGGATTTCCCAACAGCCCATCTGTCCTGTCAACCTTTCTCATCCCTGACACTTTGCAAAGGTGCTCTCCCGCCACTGCTTGTTCCATGTACACCCAGTGTTTCTGATTCTCTGCCCTCCCCCACTCTGCCATTGCACTCAGTTGCACAGCCTGGTAACATTTCATTATATTGGGGCAGGCCACTCCTCCTTGAGCATTGCTCCCGAATAGCACTTTCTTCCCCATCCTCGGCTTTCTCCCTCCCCAAGTAAACCCCATGATGCACTCCTGAATGTCTTTCGTTGGTCTCCCCGGGACTGCCAGGGGAATCGCCTGGAAAAGATATACAAGCAGAGGAAGTACGTTCATTTTGACAGCGGCTATCCTTCCAAACCATGATATGTACAGCCCTCTCCATCTTGCTAGGACCGCCTTGATTTGTTTCAGCAGTGGCGGGTAATTTGCCCCCACTGTTTGTTTTATGGAAAATGTTAATCTCACCCCAGGTATCAGACTGGTCCCGATGCCCACCTGAATGGGTTACTGTTTTCCAGCTGGCCCCTTTCCATCCCCTATAGATACATTTAGAATCTCTGACTTTCCAAAATTCACTTTAAAGCCAGACACTACAGAGAAAGCCCTTACCTCCTCCATTATTGCCAGTAGCAAGTTCTCCGGTTCGGTGATCATCAGGACCACATCATCAGCAAACAGGCCTATTTTGTGGTGCGTCTTCGCCCATCTGACCCCTCAGATCTCCCTATTCTCCCTTATCCGATGTGCAAAGGGTTCCATCACCAGGGCGAAAAGGAGTGGGGAGAGGGGGCATCTTTGCTTTGTTCCTCTTCTTACTGAGAATGGATTGGTCAACCCCCCATTCACTTAACCTTAGCTTGCGGATGCTGGTAGCTAGCCTGTACCATTGATTGTTTTGCGACTCCTGGGGGAGGGGGTTTTTCTGGTGTATATAGTTCTGTTGGCTTTGTTATGATTATCACATGATGTTATATTATGTACATACTGTTTCTCTGTTATGAACTTTTTGAAAATAAATTAAAAAAAATAAATAAAAGAAAATGTGGTCCTATTCCTACCTTTCTGAGTATTTGCTCCATGAAGGCCCAATAGACGCGGTCAAATGCCTTCTCGGCATCTAGCATTAACAAGCAAGTGGGTGTGGCGTTCCCCCGCCTTGTCGATAATATGTAGTACCCTTCTTAAATTGTCAAACATGTTCAGTCCTTGAATAAACCCTGCTTAGTCCTGCATCAACAGACCAAACAAAATACCTTCTAACCTTGTTGCTCATAACCTCGTATATAGTTTGGCATCCACATTGATGAGCGCTATAGGACGGTGTGAGGAGCATAGGTGTGGATTCTTCCCCAGCTTCAGGATGAGAGTGATGTGTGCCATGTTCATGGACTTGGATATCTTCCCCTTCTCTTGAAAATAGTTCAATACTTCCATAAGGGCTTTGGTGAGTGGCTCCCTAAATATTGTGTAGAATGCTACCGTTAGCCCATCTTCCCCCGGGCTTTGGTTTACCTTTCATCGTGATATTGCTCTTGGCACCTTGTCGCATGTTATGGGTTCCTATAGTTGGTCTTTTTTGCTCGGGGGCTCGTCTTTGCCCATCTCAACCCGTTAGGTATGCCGCTTGCCCTGCCTCATCTGTTGGGTCCTCCCCGCATAGGTCTGCATAGAACTCACAATCTTACGTTTGGCTCCCTCTGCCCCCACTTGTTTGCCCCCCCCCCATCCTCCAGTGCGTCTATAAATATTTTCTATTCTCTGGTCCTTATCCGCTGTGCTAAGGCTGTCCCCACTTTATTACCTTGCTCATAGAACTTCTGCCTCCTCCTTAGGAGGGTGCTCTCCACCGACCTGTTAGTCAACTGTTTAAGTTGCCCACTCACATGCGCTAGTCTCCTGGCCACCTTATTCGTTCCCTTCTCCTCGGGCATCCTCTTGAGATCCCGTATCTCTCTTTCCCTCTAGTCACCCCACTGCCACCCTCCTTTCCTCGTGGCTCTTCTTTGAAGCCCTTATGAAGTACTCTTTAATGTGCTGCATAAACGCATCCCATCTCTCCCCCTGACTGTCTCCCTCACCCCCCACCCACCGCTCCCGTCCTCCACAAATATGCATATCTCATTCTCTGTTGCCTCACCTCACAATCTCTGAGAAGATCTTCTGGTCTCCATCCCCCAGTCCCTCTCCGCGTGTTCTCTCCCTCCCTCTCGAGTGAGATCGTGCATGGTGCGATACTGTCATGCTCCCAATATATACTTGCTGGTTGCTTGCACCACCCCTCATGTTGCCATAATATAATATATTTCGGGAGTAGGTCTTGTCGGCATGTGAATAAAAAGAGTTGTCTCTCTTGTGTCCTCCACACATCACTGACCCCCCTCCTCTTTAAACCTTCTGAGCAGGCGTTTGGACATTGTCCCCGTTGCATGCTCCCTCAGACCTTCTGACCTATCCGAGACGGGATCCGCTGCTAGGTTAAAATCCCGAGATACGATAATTTCCCTCTCCCCTCTCCCTGAACTTGCCCAGTTCCTCTAGGAACCTTTCAAAGAACCCTTCCTGCCCCTGATTGGAGGAATATACTGACGCCCATGTGTACATCAGGCCCCCCATTTTCTCTTTCATTATCACATATCTCCCTTCAGGATCCCATTTGACCTTGGTCCCTTCTGATCGTAAGGCTTTATGGAATAGGATTGCCACCCTTGCCAGTTTAGTCCCCGCTGTAGCATGGTATTGTAGTGAATAATTCCTGCTACGCAGGCAACCCTCATCCCCTTCATCAGGTGAGTCTGCTGCAGGTAGACAATTTCTGGCCCCTCTTTGTCAATTTCCCTTAGGATTGTGAGCCTCTTTTTAGGGCTGTTCAGTCCCCTTAAATTTCATGAGTTTAACCTATACATCCCTACTTGCTAGCGTTTACCCCCGATTGCCCCGACACCCGCTGCTTCCTCTGAATGATTGAGCCTTTGTCTCGTTGTACCCTGCCGCCCTCAGAACTGGTTATACATCCCCAACTTGTAACTGTCCCTGGATTAATTGTCCAAGATCTCGACGTGGTCCTCTTCTGTGGAACGTGCGTGTCATGGCCCCCCCCAAACCCCAACCGCAAATTTCCCAATTCCTTACCCCACATCAGGCTATAATTCTAGTCCTTTAATCCTTTTTTTTAGTGAGCCTCTTCCCAGGTCCCATTGTCCTTCATGTCTTGTCCTTTTTCGTGGTCCACCCTTGGGGCCCAGATCATGCCTCGCCCGACGTCTCTCCTGGATGGTTTTTCGTGCTAGCTTCCCCTGCCTCTCTCTGAGCCACTCCCAAGGCCCTCAGACCATCCTCCACATGGGAAACAGTTTTTTCCTCGTAGCCCGTGCGAAATTGAAGCCTTGCCGGGAAGAGCCATCGGCATCACATCTTCCTCTTATTCAGTTCCTTTGTGAGTGGCTTGAATGAGCGTCTCCTCGCGAGTGGGGCTTGGGACAGGTCTTCGTATAGCTAAACTTCACAGCCCGCACTCTGATCTTCCCCTTCATCGTGGCGGCCCCCATAAACTGAGCTTTGTCCTTGTAGTTATGCATTTTCACTAGTATGTCCAGGGGTCTCGCACCTGGGTCAATCCCCAGAGTACCCACTCTGTGTGCTCTTTCAATCCCCATACTTTGGGCCTACTCCCTCTCTACAACAATTTCAAACAGTTCCTGGATACAGACTTCCAATTCGGAGCCCTCCACTCCCTCCCCCAGGTCCTTAATCCGAAGGTTGTCTCTTCAAAACCTAATTTCTAGGATCTAGCACTTCTCCTCCAGGGCATTTATTCTCTCCTCCGCCTCCTTGGTCTGTTGTGCCCACTCGGGTCCCTTTGTGTTCAGCTCCATCTTGCGCTCCTCCATTTCATTACCTGCTCCCCTTGCGAGTCAATGTCTCTCTGGTTGTTCGCGATGGCCTGTGAAAGCTCTTCTCTTATGCTTGCTCCATCTGCCTTGACTACCTCAGTGAGTTCACCTTTGAAATTGGCCAATGCAGAAAGCAGATCCTCTTTTGTTGTTGCGGGCATGCGTGGGTCCTTCTTGCTTTTCCCCTAGGGCCTTGAGGTGTCCTTCCTCCTCCCTTCTGTTTCCCCTTGTCCCTCCTCCCCACTGTTTGTGCAGGTGCTGACACTGAGAACCGTCAGGCTGTCTCAACCTCCATTCTTGCAAGCCCTGGAAACTGCCAAAAGCCTGCACCCTGACGGAGTATTGATGCGACTGAGTGCATGCCTTGGGCGTGTCCTTCGTGAGGATAAAGACTTTGCAGTTTGGAAACGGTTTTTCTTTTTATCTAGCTCCTCATAGTTGGTGGAATTAAAGAGGTCGCCACCCTCAAACGGAAGGTCCAATATGCGTTTGTGGATGTCCGGGTTGAACTTGGTAGCCCGTAGCCAGGCAGTCCTTCGCATGTCCGTGGCGATGCAGATGGCACGGCCTGAGGTGTCAATGTGCGCCACGGTGGACCCCATGATGTCCTGCGCCATCAATTTAGCTTCTGCCAGCCCCGCCTTGAAACATGCCTGGCTCCACACCGGAAGTTCTAGAAGGAAGTCAGCTATTTCCTGCCAAAGCCTCTGGTTAACGGCTGCCAGCATGGCGCCTGCGTTGGATTGACAAAGGTGCAGTGAGGCGCTGGAATAAACCTTCTTTCCGTAAGTCTCCAAGATCTTCTCCTTGCCTAGAAGCACCGAGGATGAGGTGGCGGAGTACGACTGAGGCTTGGAGTAGAGTGGCGCTGCATCTATCACCGAAGAGTGCAGTTGTGGGTGTGCCGACAGCAAGAGTGGATCGCCCTCCAATTGTCTATACTTGGCGTTGAGGCACCGATTGACAGGCTGGGACGAATGGGGTTTAAGCCATCCCTCTTTGGCCAAGGCAACAACTTCCTTCAGCATCGGGATCCCCGTTTTAGCCGTGGAGCGTAGAGTGAGGACCTTGGCCAGGACCCCTGCCTCCGGTTGTTCGACTAAGGGTTCAAGTCCCGAATATTCGGCCAAACCTGAGAGCCGTTCATGAAAGGCCTTGCCTGAGGATGGCGTGTCAGGGTCCTCCTCCTAGTCAGTGTCTGGTTGGTCCAGTGTGGGTGGAGGAGTGCTGGGTGCCGAGGGCTGCGGTGTACGATTTGGAATTGAAGTAGGCAGGGCACGCGGAAACGCTAGTTAGCATTTCATTTTGATACAGCAGCACTTGTGTGTTTTAAGCATTTTAGGATTAATTTGATTTTAAAGTTTTTAATTGCTTAAATTTGAAAATTTGTTTAATGTATCTTGGCTAAATTTGTGTACAGCAAGGCACGGACCTGCTAGATTCGATTTGAGGCCAGGGGAGCATTTTACCTCATTTGTGTGTTGCAAAGCAGTTGAAACACGAAAACTACAAGTCCCAGCAAACTTGTAGTTCCAGCGCGCTTTTATTCCTACGTCAGGCGCGTAAGTGCCGGCGCGTAGGGGCCGGTGTGCTCTGCTCTGCCACCCCTCTTTCGTCCCATTCAAGGTACTGTTTTCATCTCATACTTTGTGCGCCAATTGTGACATCATGGTCAATATAGATAATAGTGCAAGCGGCTCACTAGTTGGGGTTACAGAGCTCACTGCCTCTAATCAGATTAATGAGGAGGCCATGCCAAAAACCAACAAGCAGAACATAAACCTTAAAGTGGGCTTGCTCAATACACGCTCACTGGTTAAACATGCACACAACATAAATGAACTAATACTGGAAAAAAAGTCTTGACTTATGCTGTGTGACAAACATGGCTGAAGGACCCCATAGGTCCCACCTGCGAAACAGCGGTCCCATCTGGGTACAGTATTTATAATGTTAACAGAGAGGGAGCAATGTGAGGTGGTGTTGCTATAATAGCTAAGGAAACACTAAAGTTGTTTAAAGCCTCATTTAGTTGTGACGGCTGTGAAACCATTCGTTTGAAACGGACATTCACCCCCAATAGTTGCCTCAATTTAAGAGTTGCATACTGACCTCCGTCACTGAGTTCAGATTTTTCTAATGAACTATGCTCCCAATTAGTCAATCTGAAATCCACTAACACATCCTCCCTGGTGGTAGGTGATTTAAACTATAGGATAAGGAAGCAATCTCTTTGTAGAAAGCACCATATAACCTAGATTTTATGATTGTAAATGAGGTAGCCACCACTCATCATGGAAATCAATTGGACTGGGTTATAATAAATAATTTGAAATACCAAAACTGCAAGACTGAGCCATGTATCTGGAGTGACCATCATTTAGTCACTTTGAATATAGAACTCAATGCTCCCTTGACTACACATAACCCGCATGCCAAGCTCACAAGTCAAAAAGTCAAATTCTAAGCTAGCCAGGAAAATCAACAATCAAAAGAAAAGGGTTAATCAGGACATAGAAACCACTAAAAAAGAAAAAAGAGCTCTTGAAAGGAAGTGGCACTCAGACAGGACCACTGAAAATAAAGAGAGATGGAAAGCAGCAAACAAGAAGTATAAAGAAAAAATAAGATTAGCCAAGGCCAACTATTTTAACAAGGAAATTGAATTAGCTGATAACAAGACCAGCAAATTCTTTGAAATACTCCAGAGTGTAGAGAAACCGCAAAACCTTATCCCGCCTTTGTCACCATCAAAAGAAGACTGCAACAACGTGCAAAATGCGTTTTCTGACAAAATAGCCAAAGATAGGCAGAACATTATCAACGCCAGGAATAAACTAAAACAGGACATTAGCACCACGAAAATGGTTAGAAATCGGGGACAGGAGAATTTCTCTTTCACCCCCATAACCGAAACAGAGCTACTGGAGGTGCTTGTTCACATGAGGCCCACGTCTTGTGCGGAAATTGTTTTACCACCCAACATCATCCTTCAAAATACAGAGCAATTTGCTCCCATTTTACTAAGAATTATTAGCACCTAATTTAAAGAGGGTTTAGTTCCTGATGAAATCAAAAAGGTTACCATTACACCTTTAGTGAAGAAAGTTGGGCTGGACCCCAAGGACACAGGGATTTACGGCCTATCACTAATTCTAATTTTATACTTAAAATCTTGGACAAAATAGCTACCCAGCAGCTGCAAGATCATGTAGAAACCCATGCATCTCTACACCACAAACAGTCCGGTTTTAGAGCGGCACACAGCACAGACGGCCATGCTGGATCTCCAAAACCACATGCTAGGACTCATGGACAGGTGTAAAATTGGGATTTTGATGCTTCTTGATCTTAGTGCGGCATTTGATCTGGTCGATCATGATCTACTGGTCAAAGCCTTGCGCGACATTGTGGGCTGCTCGGATATAGCACAGAAGTAGCTAGTTTCATTTCTCACAAATCGCCAAGCTAGAGTTCACTGGGGAGACAATTTTTCTGATCGTACTCTAATTCTCTTTGGAGTCCCCCAGGGTGTTAGCCTTTCACCTATGCTCTTTAATCTGTATATTCGTGCATTGTGTGACATCTTGACGGAATCCGGAGTTTTCTTCACTAATTACGCTGATGACACGCAGCAAATATTAGAGCTAGATGGATCTCAGAGCAGACAGTGAAAAGATAGGACTTGTATACAGTAAAATAGATGATTGATGCAAGCCAACTGGATGTGCCTCAATGATTCTAAGACGGAACTAATGTTGTTTGGATCTAGCCACCTCCTAGACTAACCGGGGGGGGGGGGGACACAAATCATTTCAGATCAAAGAGGCCATCATAACAGTATCCAACCAGGTTAAAACCCTGGGTATGATGATGAACTCCTCTTAACTCAGAAGCCCAGGCCAACCTCTTGTGAAAGAACACAGCCTACTATTTGCAGCTCATGAGGATTATTAGGCCTTTTTTGAGCGAAAACAACTTGGTCACCATTGCCAGGGCGGTGGTGTTGTGTAGGTTAGACTATGGCAATGCCCTTCTCATAGGCGCTTGTGCTAAAGATCTACACATCTGCCAAGTCATTCAAAATGATAAGGTAAGACTAATTAAGCACCTTACGAGCAGAGACCATATTAACACAGCTAGAAAAGCACTACAGTGGTTAGGAGTCGAAGAGAGGATTACGTTTAAATCCCTCACGCTCGAGCATAAATACCTTTTTGGGAAAGCACCCAACTATCTGAAGAAGAGTATCGTACCCTATAGGCAGAAGAGACAGCTGTACTCGGCTGGAAAAAATTTGCTTGCAGTCCCCAAACACAATCTTAAATAAGCGATGGGCAGATCCTTTGCTGTGCAGGCAGTTCAGATATAGAACTCCCTTCCAGTGATTCTGATACTACAGGAGAATCGCCTACAATTTCGAACGCACTTGAAGACTCACCTCTTCAAGTAATCCCACTTTCTAGACCTTGTACTCCTCTAGCTGCACCACTAAGATCACTAGATAGTTTGTGTTTTGTTTGTGTTAACGCGCACTGATGCCTGCGGGCTACCGGCGCAAAATAAGCTCACATTACATTACGAACTGGAGCCAGAGTATCTATGAAAGATACCAATGCTGGAGAAATACAGTTACAGGTAAGTATCTAAGACTTCCCCAGCATTGGATCTTTCATAGATTCAGATGCTTGAATAGAATACCAAGCAGTTAAAGCATATATATATAAAAAACAATATTTCTGACAAACCTTTACCATGCGGCAACACAAAGGTTACATACTCAGGGAAAGGTGGGGAAAATAGGCTGGTCCTACCTTATGCAAAGAGGTGGCAGAGCACTGCCTGTCCAACTGCAGATTCTTTGTTGGCATCTTCTGCAGATGTCCTTGAAGGGAACCCCTGCGTGAAACGCTACTGATGCCGCTCTTCCTCTGGTGGAGTGTGCTGAAGGCGGTTTGGAAAGGGGGTCACCCTTCAATTGATGACAATGGGTAATGCATAACGAGACCCATCTTGCCAGACTTTGGAGATATGTTGTCCTTTCGTGCGGCCCGCAAAGGCAATGTACAGTCTGCTAGATAATCGGAACTCTTTAGGGTTTTGAAATTTTACTTGCAGAGAACTAGTCACAACCAGGGAATGTAAAGCTCTTTCCGCCTCCGAGGTATGGTTCCGGAAGAAAGCTGGTAGAATAATGCACTCTGTGAGTGTCATTTCTGATAAGACCTTGGGCAGAAATTTTGGGTGTGTCCTCAAAATGACGCGGTCTTGCTGAAACAAAGTAAAACAAGGCTTGTAATTTACTGATCCTCCTGGCCAAAGTCATGGCTATCAGGAAAGCAGTTTTCCAAGATAAGAATTTTATTTCACATCTGTGAATTGGTTCGAAAGGGGGTTCCATGAGAGCCGTTAGCACAATACTCAGGCTCCAGGAAGGAACTGATGAGGGCGTAGGAGGATAAGTACGCATCAACCCTTTCAGAAATATCTTGATGGCCGGAAGAGAGAGTAATGACTGCGCTTCTGGAGTCGTTGTGTATGTCGATATGGCCGACAGGTGAACTTTGATGGAGGATAGGGAGAGACCTGCCTTAGCCAAATGTAATAAGTAAGGTAGTATCTGTTCTACCAAACGTGTAAGTGGGTTAATTGCTGATATTTCACACCACTTAGAAAAACAGGTCCATTTTAGCACGTAGGTGATCCTTGTTGAGGGGGCTCTAGAGGCCCCGATTATGTCCCAGCAGTCCACCGGAAGGTTCAAGTTTATGACTTTGCGCTGCTCAGGAACCAGGCTTTGAGGGAGAGGCTCGCTGGGTCGTGGTGGAGGACTTTGTGGTTCTGTTGAGTCAAGAGGTATTGATGAGCCTGGAGGCAAATTGGAGGCCACAGGGATCGATGTTGCAGAGTCAGGTACCAGATTTGTCGCGCCCAGTCCGGTTCTATTAGGATCATGGAGCAATCCTGTTCCTTCATTCTGCGCAGAACTCTGTCTATGAGTGGAATGGGGGAAAGGCATAAAGGAACTTCCCTGTCCAGTCCACCGAGAATGCATCTCCTGCTGATTGATGTTCCGGGTACCTTGAGGTGAATGCTGGACATTTCCTGTTGATCCTGGTGGCAAAAAGGTCGATCTGTGGCTGGCCCCATACAGAGAATATCTGTTTAACTTCCTTTTAGTCTAGCTCCCATTCGTGAGATGAAGCGTCCTCCCTGCTCAGTTTGTCCGCTAAGATATTGTCAGCTCCCGGAAGATGTTCCGCCCTGATGTGGACTTTGTGGTGCAAGGCCCATGACCATAGCAGTTGAGCTTCCTGAGATTAGATCTCCGACTTCGTGCCTCCTTGCTTGTTTGTGTAGTGCATGGAGGTTGTATTGTCTGTCTGGATGGTTAAGACTTGACCCGCCACTACTGGAAGGAAAGCTTTTAGAGCCCATCGTATCGCCCTGAGCTCTAGGACATTGATGTGGAGCTGTGATTCTTGGTATGACCAAGCCCCTTTTGTCTGTAGGTCCACCAAGTGTGCCCCTTATCCTGAAAGGGACCCGTCTGTCCTTAAGAGAACAGTGGATGTTGGTGCATGGAATGGCATCCCTTGGAGCAGATTCCGTGGTGTGTTCCACCATCGAAGTGCCTTGTGCACTGCCGTTGGTATCTGATTGATATTTTATTTCTATCGCGCTCGTACACAAGTGTTTCAGAGCGCGACAAGGCAAGGGAGGGGAGGGGAACAGGGGAGAACAAAACAGCGATCTTAAGCCCAGTGACATTGAGAGCGCGCAAGTGCATGGGAGAGGGGGGGAGGGGAAAAGTGCATGGAAGGGGAGAGGTGGAAAGTGCGAAGCAGAGGAGAAACAGATAAATAACAATAAATAATAAAGGCAACAAACAGTGATAATGCAGCCAGCAATTTGCAAGTGCTAGGTTTAAGGCAGGGTAGGGTAGGCCTGAAAAGTGCAGGAAGAAAAAGGGGGGGCTGTATGGGTACAGATACAGACCCCAGTGCAAGGGGTGGCCCGGTGGCAGTGCGGGAGGGTGACAGGATGAGCAGGTACCTGGGCCCAAAAGACAGAGGGTGGCCAGGTGCACGGTGCCAAGAGAGAACAGATCAGCAGGGGAGAGGGGGAGCAAAGGCAGAAGAAAAGAGGAAGGTCTTGAGGTGCTTCCGGAACCGGAGATGGTTCTCCTCAAGTTTTAGAGTGGCGGGGAGGCTGTTCCAGAGGGAGGCCCCAGCCGAAGACAGAGATATACCCCCAGCTCGTTTCTTAGAAAAACGAATGACCCTGAGTGAGTTGGAGCGAAGAGCTCGAGAAGGGAGGTATTTGCGGAGGGATAGCTGAAGGTATTTTGGACCCAGGCCCCAGAAAGCCTTGTGGACAATTCAGAGGGTTTTGAATTTAATCCTTGCATCCACTGGGAGCCAGTGAAGAGATTTCAGAGCTGGAGAGATACAATCCCAGGGCTTGAGGCCAAGGACAAGTCTTGCAGTCCTGTTCTGGATTAGTTGCAGAGGGCGGAGAGTAGAGGCAGGTAGATTTAGAAAGAGGCTGTTACAATAGCCCAAGCTAGAGAGAACCAGAGCTTGAGATACCATGAGCTTCTGGGGGAAGGAGAGGAAAGGCAGAGTACCTCTGAGGAGGTGCAGTCGGAAATTTGACTTTAGAGACCTCAGAGATGTGGGCGGAGAAGGAAAGGGTGGAGTCAAAGAAGACCCCGAGGTTCTTAGCCTCGCAGATGGGGGTAGGAGGAGGGCCAAGGGAGGGCGGTCAGAGAGTGAGGGGAAAGGATGGTGAAGGTATGCCGATGAGGAGGATCTCCGTCTTGCTGGCATTCAGACAAAGATCATTGGCGGCGCACCAATCTTGAATGGCAGTTAGGCAATCAGAGATGAGAGAGAGAGGAGGTGGCAGAGGGCAGCCTGAAAATGAGTCGAGTGTCGTCAGCGTAGCACTGGAAATTTGAGCAGAAAATGGCAATGCAGTGGGCGAGAGTTGCCAGGTATTTGTTGAAAAGCCAGGGCGAGAGGTTAGACCCCTGGGGAACACCACAGGTAGAGAGGTAGATAGATGAAAGGAAGGACCCAAGTTGGACCTGGGAGGGTCGATCTGAGAGCAAAGAGGTCAGCCAGGCCAGAGCTTGATCAGTGATACCCAAGTTTTCACGGAGACGGTTGAGCAGGATGGTGTGGTTGCTGTGTCGAAGGCAGAAGAGAGATCGAGGAGGATGAGGGGTTACCAGTCATTTGGTCGAAAACCAAATGGTCTAATGACCATTTGATCGAAGTAAAATGGTCGAAAAAAAAGGTCTAATTTTTATTTTTTTTATTTTATTTTATGGGGGGGGGGCTTCCCACCCCGGGTGTTATCCCCCAAACCCCCTTTTTCTTTATTAAAAAATATTTTTTAAGCAACCAAAACTAAAAAAATATATAAATAAATAAATTCGACCTTTTTTTCCCGACCATTTTGATTCGATCAAATGGTCATTCGACCATTTATTTTCCACCAAATGACCGGACACCGGGTGAGGACAGAGGGAATGCTTGAGTCAAGGTTGGTGAGCAGATCTTCACGGATGTTTAGGAGAGCAGTTTCCGTGCTTCTGGCAGCTCTGAAGCCAGACTGGTGGTCATGGAGACAGCCAACAGAATTGGAATGAAGGTTAAGCTGAGAGATGGCCAACTTTTCCAGGAGTTTGCCAAGAAAGGGAGTAATGGAAATTGGGCGATAGTTAGCTGGACAAGAAGGATCAGCTGTGGGTTTCTTGAGAAGAGGATGCACAAAGGAGTGCTTCAGAGGGGAGGGGAAGGATCCAGAGGCAAAGGAGTGGTTGCAAAAATCAGCAAGGGCCGGAGCGAGGGTGTCAATGTGGTCCTTGATGGTTTTAGAGGAACAGGGATGAACCTGTTTTGAAGAGGCTGTCATAGATCGGACTTGTCTAGCAACCTCGTCAGGGGTGAAAAGAGGAAAGGACGAGAAGGATGGTGGGAGGGTGGCTGAAGGAGGCTCAGCAAGCACAGGTGGAGAGGGAAGAGGAGGACTGTGGGTGGAGAGGGTGGACAGGATGTCCTGGGTTTTTTAAATGAAGTGAGAGGCAAGGGCATTGCAAAGAACCTGGGAGGTAACAGGAGGGGTAGAGACTGCAGCAGGGTTGGCCAGCTCCTTGCAGATTTTAAAGAGTTCGGCCGATTTGTTAGATGCTGCAGAGACACGAGCTTGAATGTGGCCTCTCTTCTTGGTGAGGACATAGAGTCGGTATTGCCTTTGTAGCAGGCGACAGGCCAGTTTGTCAGAGGATGAACAGGAAGTCCTCCATTTCCTCTCAGCTGCCCTACACTTACGTTTAAGTGTAGCTAGGTCAGAGTCATACCAGGAATTGCACTTGGCTTTGGACTTCAAACGGATCCTCATGACAGGGGCAAGAACATCAAGCGTATCAGAAATTGAAGAGTAGAGCAGAGACAGGGCTGTATCAGGATGAGAGACAGCCAAAGGTGGAGGGGGGGGGGGGAGAAAGTGGCGGCAAAAGCCTCAACTGACACACGCTTCATGGGCTGGATGTCCGAGAAGGTAGGTGGCAGTATTGGGGTAGGCTTGGCTTGTGGGGAAGAGAGAGAGATGAGAGAAGGGAGTGATCTCTCCAGGAGAGAGGAGTGGTCAGAGGGATGGAGAGGGGGAGGTCAGAGGAGATCAAGACATCGAGTGTGTGCCCTGCAGAGTGAGTCGGGCCAGAGGGGAGGATGGACAGGGAGAGGGAGTCGCAGAGGTCACGGAAGAGTACAGAGGAGGAGCAAGGAGAGTCTAAATGTATATTTAGGTCACCGAGGAGGAGGAGGAGTTGAGTGGTAGAGGCCAGGAGGAAGGAGGAAGGAGGAGAGGTCTGCCAACTCAGAGAGAAATTAGGTGATTTGACCAGGAGGCCGGTAGATGGTAACCACAGTAAGAGAATGGGTAGGCGAGAGAGAAAGCCTACAGACAAGGCAATCAAAAGAGACGTAGGTCTGAGTGGGAATGATAGAGGCAGGAATCTACTCAGGAAAGATCAGGGCTACCCCCCCACCGGACCGGGATGATCTGGGTGCTGAGAGGATCTTGTAGCCATCAGGGAGGAGAGTGTCAAAGCTCATAACAGAGCTGGCCGTGAACCATGTCTCAGTAAGACCAAGGACATCAAGGTCTAGTTCTTCAAGGAGGTGGCAGATGTCAGAGGAGTGTTTGACGGCAGAGCAAGAGTTGAGAGTGGCAATATGAAGAAGGTTGCCAGCCTTAAAGACCTTCCGGGGAGGGGTACAGATCAGAGGTACACCCTGCGGAGGAGAAAAGAGAGGGCAAGGTAGCCAAGGGGGGAGAGGAGGGGACAGCAGGAGATGAGAGGAAATGGAGGCGAGGGAAGCGCCTATCGAAGAGGAGGAGATTGGCCTGAGGGCTTTGGACAATGACAGTGCCATTTAGGTAGACATTAATGATGACTTTAGAGGAATCGAAGGAAGCCATGAGAACTTCCCAGCGAGTGCCACCATTAATGGGAGAGGAGGAGATGGGGCAGAGCACAGAGACCATAAGAGGAGTCCATAGATCTGGCGAAGGAACGACAAAGAGGATGTCGGTAAGGGTCTGTCTGGCAGAAGCATTGGAGTAGGTGTCGGCGATAGGAAGACCAGGATTAGAGGCCAAGATATCCTTTTTGAACTTCTTTCTACCAGACTTAGTGAGAAGGGAAGGATAGTCAATCGAGAAGCAGTTGGAGAAGATAGGAGAAACAGAAAGCACCATTGGGGTGGAAGTAAGGAGAGGATGGAGATACTGGGGGGGCTAAGGCAGGTAGGTGTGAGACAAAAGAGTGGTGAGGTCACTGGGCTGGCAAGTTACAGAGAAGAAACCGTATACAAGCAAAATACAGAGAATTGGACTACATCTTCCCATGAACCCCTTGGCTGGTTTCCATTGGTGGTCCAAGGCCTCCTGGATCGGTCTCATGCGAAGTCTGCAGTTTGGTATGAGAAATATACATGAAGACATCATGCCCAGGAGGGATTTGAAAGATTGTACTGTGGTCATCTCTTTTTCTAGGAACAATGATGTGGAGCGGAGAATGGCTGTTACTCTGTCCGCTGATGGTCTTACCCTGGGAATGGTGGTGTCGAACTCGGCTGCCAGAAAAATAACCTTCTTGCTGGGTACTGGGCAGGATTTTATTTTTATCGAAAAACCTAACTCTTAGTTTTATCGTTTTTGACACTGCAAATTGAGCTCGACTGAGGGAGCTTGCCCTTATCAACCAGTCGTCCAAATATGGAAAAACCTCCGTTCCCAACCTTCTGAGGTTCGTGGCTAAGGGCACCAGACACTTGGCGAATACCCTCGGTGTTGATTTTAGCCTGAACGGGAGTACCCGAAATTGGAAATGTCGGTCTACTATAGCGAACCTGAGGAACTGTCTGTGGGCAGGATGAATTGGAATGTGGAAGTATGCGTCTAAGTCCAGAGTGGCTAGGAAGTCGTTTCTGTTCAGCCACGGTAAGACGCCTTGCAGGGAATATCATTTTGAGTTTGATGTATTTGTTGAATGCCCTTAAGCCCAATATGGGCTACCATTGACCGTTTTTTTTTATTAGAAAAAAGCTGGAGTAGAAACCTTTTCCTTTCTGGGAATAGCTGTATGGCTGCTTTGTGCAGTAATTTTTGAACTTCTGCCATGACGTTCTGCAGCATGTGAACTTTGTGAGGAGTGGGGGCAAGGGATGGAGGATGGTCTAGCAATTCTATGGTGTGCCCCGTCCGAACCACCTGTAATACCCACTTGTCTTAGGTTATCGAATTCCAGCGTTGAAAATATTGCCTTACCCTTCCCCCTACAGGTGTTTGGCATAGAGGGGGAAGAATCGAATGGTCAGTTCTGTTTGTTCTGGGACGTTCCTTGGGAAGAGACGCGCCTTCCTCTCTGGGAATACCTGTTGGCGGATTGATATCTGTTGCCTTGAAATGTGTTACCTTATGACTTCTGACCATAGGAGGAACGTGAGTAACCTCTGTCTTTGGACGCTGGACCTCAAAAGGGCCCAAAGGACCTGCAGCCTTTATATTTATCCAACAAGGAACTGATGGCTCGAGCTGTATCTGTGTTCGTTTTAATTCCTTTAAGGTGGTCATCTATCTTCTTGCCAAATAAGTCTTGCCCATCGAAGGGCATGTCCAAAATGTGTGCTTGCACCTCAGTCCTTAAATTCATGGCATTCATCCATGCCCGTCTCCTGAACACCGTGATGTGGCCCATTTGTCTGAAACCTGATTCAGACAATTCGACAGCCGCATCGATCATGTGGTCTGAAGTGGCTTCTCCGTCCGCAATGATGAACCTGGCTTACTCCTGTAAATCTGCCGGTAGATGTTTGGTCAGCTCGGACATACGAAGCCAAAGCTCGCGTCAAACCTTGCTCTCATGGCTAATGCATTGCCCGCTCTGATAGTGAGAGATGCTGAGGAAGAAACCTTTCTACCCATGGCTTCCAGCTTACGACCTTCCTTGTCTGGTGGTGCTGACAGTGGTGATGATGGGTTGGCTAATTTCTTTCAAGCCGCTACTGTGATGACTGAATCTGACTTCGTATGACCCCTTAAATAAAGCAGAGCCGAGTCAGGTGCTTTGTACTTTTCAGGCCTCAAGACTAAAGCAGGTGTGGATAAGGGTGTGGCCAGTATCTTCGACCCAAACTCCCATATGGTGTCGAGAAGCGGAATGGTGGTAACCGTTCTTCTGCGTTGGTCCCTGTGCTCATAGAGCACCAACTTTTCTTCTGAAGAAACTTGCATGTTGAACAAGTCTGCAGCTTTACCAATTATAGTATGAAACTATACCAAATGGTCTGGAGGTGACGCATCACCTGGTGAGTCGTCCTTCCTGGGTTTCTCGACAATATAATCATCCCATTCACTGGGAACATCCGGTTTGTGCGTAATCTCTCCTTCCTCCGGATCCAAAAAATCCCTGAACGGGTCCTCTTGGCAATCAGATACTGACACAGATGAAGGTACCATAGTTGGGTCTTGAACTGGTGATCGAGATCTATGAGGTGATGCTATAGAGGGGACTCTTGTCGGTGAAGCACTGAGTGTTCTGCTCCTGGATCTACGTGGAGGCTCAGGCGATCTTGCTCTTTTCTGCGGTCTACTCCTGGAAGGGGAGTGTCTAAGTGTGCTATGCCGAGGTGAAGCATCCCTCGGGGGGGGGGGGGGCAGGGTTTCTTAGGTACAGAAGACCTATTCTGCCGCTCTTGGCGCCTGTTAAATTCCTCAATGCCATGAGCACCGGGTCATAAGGATCAGCCATGTCCTCTGAATCCGGCTGCCAAGGAGGGCGGTTTTCCTTAGGAATGAGGAAAGGTTGCTCACCAGGCATTTCTGTGTCCGAGAACTCCTGAAGAATGACGTCAGGAAGTTCTGTCATCTCTTTTAAAGGGGACAGTTGTGCTCCAACTGGCTCAGGTGTAACTGGAATTGGAGCCGCTGGTCCCAAAGACTTGTGAAGACAGCTCACATTGGATGATTTATACGCAAATGGTTTTGTGGGTTCTATTTCTTCAGAAGACACAGAATTTCTTGGAATCGTCAATAGTACTTTCGTCGACGGCGACTTCGCTGACGACAGTTTCGTCGACGGTGGTTCCGTGGACGAAGACTTTGAAGATGGTTGACCTGTCAACGAGAGCTTCGTGGAGAGTTTCATGAACGACAGCTTCGGCGACTAGTGATGTGCTTTCTTAGATGAAGACTGCTTTGTGGACGATGACTTAGTCGACGAGGATTTTGCTGTGGACGATGAGGTTTGGAGTGTTGTTGTCGTTGATGGTGGCTTCGTCGACGGCGCGTCCTTGTTTTTGCTGCCGCTAGTGGACGGGGTCTCCGTGGACGGCTGTCCCCCCACCCCCTGTTTTTTTAAAATGCTTCCTTACCTTTGGAAGTGATTTTTTCTTTAGGATGACTTGTTTTGTGGTGTCATGGGTCCAAGGGAGGCATAGAAGAAGTGGCTTCCAACTTTCTTTTAGCCTTATGAGAGGGAGGGGAACTCCATTCCACTGAAGAGGCCCTTCTTTTAGAAGTTTGTCTCTCAGATGGCTTGGTAGACGATACAGGAGCTGTTTTGGCAGACTCCTCGTCAGAGGACAGACCTTTGGCTTCTAGGTGTAACAGAAGTCTCCTGTGTCTGTCCTGCAGGGTTTTGGTGGAGAAAGTCCTGCAAATGTGACATTTGTTGATATCATGTGGTTATAGGCAGTAAATACAGTGGTCATGTGGATCCTTCATGTAGACCAGTTTCTTTCTGCACCTCGTGCAGTCCCTGAACAGGGAAGGCTTCTTGGCAGGCTGAAGCTCAGCCATGCTGAGGAGAACTTCCACTCGACGAAAAAGTACCAACAAAAACGTTTCTCAGAGTCCAAAGACTCAGAATAGCAAGCCCCTAAGGAGGGGAAAACAGTAGAATATATTAGAAAATATATACTACACACCAAAGGTGAAAAGAATTTTGAAAGCTCAGATCTGGAGGATTCATTCTGTCCGATAGACTGCAGTGAAAAATCTGAAGATGGCTGCCTGGGGCGGAGCTTAAGCCCTGCCACCTCATTGGTTGGGGCCATAAAGGACCAAAGTGAGGTGGAAGGACTACACAATGGAGTGGCTCATAAGCCACAATAGAGTATCTACATGCATTCTCTACGGGAGAAGGGATGTATATTGAAAAATGTTAATTAATTTTTATCACTGAGGATTCCCAGTCTGACGACGGAGAATATTCAAGCATCTGAATCTATGAAAGATCCAATGCTGGAGAAAGTTTTTTTCTGCTGGAAAAGGTTCCATCTCCCGTCCCTAGCGAGGGACGCCCATTCAGTATGGAGGAAAGGGGATGGGAAGTAGGGGTAATACAGTTTTAAAGTGAAAGTGAAACTTTTTTCTTTTACAGAGGATTCCCAGCCTGATGACAGGAAATATCAATAAGCATTTGAATCCATGCCAGACCCCAAGCTGGAGAAATAAAGCACTTGACTGTGCAGAAAAGGGATCCATAATACCTTTTTTATACCAATCTGTGAACCATAAGAAGACCCAATTTTAAGTAATTGATCTGCCTATTCAGACACAGATATAGACCAGGTATTGGAATACGATAAAATCAATCAAGCGGAAGTTGCTCCAGGGATCGACTATAAAGATCTTTGATTCCTTGGAGAAAAGTGTATTTCTGCCTTCTGCCCTGCCTCCCGTTCCTTTCCGATGTGCTAAGCAAAACCAAAATGTGAGGGCCCCTTTACAGCATTTGGCGTTGAAGCCGTTGGCCCCCATTTGTCTTCCTAGGTCTAGGGTTCCAACCCCAGATAAAACTGTACCATTATCAAACTAGGTTTTCAGGAGAGGTTGTGAATAGTACTATACTTGAGGCATTTGGGGAAGGGTGTAAAGGCAACCCCGTTTTTGTCACAGGTTGTGAGGAATGATGGACCGACGAACTCAGTGGCATGTGCTGTGTCTGATCCAAGAGTGTTTTGGCTCCTCAGGAGAAAGTGGTGTCCCCTTTTCCTACCCTTGAGGAAAGGAGGAGACTTGTATAGAGCCCCCTAAAGAAAGCTCAAGTCTTAATGGTTCCATAGGGGAAGAAAAGGTTTGATATACCTCTGACCGAGGAGTGTGGAAATCAAACTTAATTTACTTTTAATATGCCAGTACAAAAAGATGAAAATCTGTTCTCGAAAGATCACATGTTATGTATTGAACAGATATTTCAAGGGCTCGAAAGTGCTCTGTTAAATCGCTCTCATATATTAAAGTTGTTTGCAGAGATTCCAACTCTGTCTGATAAATTCAAAGGACATAGCGCAAGGGAAATTTGTGCAAAAGAGGTTTGACTTAGTAAAACTTGTTTTTCATTCTCGATTGATTAGAAATGTGGTGTTGCTGGAAACAGAGACATTTCTTTCCTTGGGTTATGATGTAATTCAACATGTGGATCTAAATGAGAGGTCAAGTCAAATGTCTCTGAAAGACACATACCAGGTAATGTCTAAAGTAGAGCTGGAAAACCTTCCCAATATCACAATACATAGAATTGCTGCAAAGCCCTCTTTTAGACGGGCTATAGATCAAGATATTACATTTGTAAGCCAAACCTATGATTGGAGTTCAATCATTGGTATCCTACATGGAAATCAAACCAAGACTGATGTGTCTTCAATAGGTCATTCACTGCAAATAACATCCTGAAATTGTAGAGGGTCTTCATTCTTGACCTCCCATTCTGATTGTATTCGAAAATGTGCTTTGATTGTTGGATTGTGGTCCTTCCCCTGGTTGATGGATATGCCAGGGCCAGCCAGAGTTGCTTTTAAGATACTAACGCTTGCTCATAAGTGCATCCTGGGGACTGCCCCCTTTATTTCAGGGACAGGTTGGTATTATACAAAACTATGAGAAACCTGCAATCTATAAAACGCATTCCTCTTGAAAATTGACCATGTAAAAAGAGCCAAGGGAAGAGGTCGCTCCTTCCCAGCTCTAGCAGCTCGAGCTCGGAAAGAACTGCCTGAATCCATGAGAAAAGAAGATAGTCACACTGTATTTAGAAAAGTCTTGAAAACTAGGTATTTGAGTAATGTCTTGGAATACTGGAATGTTTCCCTACGCCTTCTGTAGTTATCAGCGCCTGGACGCCCTCAGGCTTTGGCGCCATATAAATGGTGCAACATAACATGACATACCATCTGTTGTGTAAAAGCTAAACAGTGGCCCAAGGTAGACAGTTTGAGGGACTAATTTGTGCCTTAAGAAATGTATGTGGGTATTCAGATGACGCAGTCTCAACTCAGTAGAAATTATATTCAACTAATCAAGCTAACCTGGTTAGATGAGAAATTACTGAAGAAATGTTGCGGCTGTATTTTTATTGTTAAGTTGAATCCTAAATCTTTGAAATTGACTTCATTTTTAGAACTTTTATTGGATTTATTAGCAAGTGAATTGTGTGAGAAGGCTAGTAGTATTATCATTCGTGATGATTTTAATGGTGAATGTCCTGACCCATGTTTGTATCAGAACTGTTTGTGGGGTGGCACCTCAGCACTTTCAAGGGAAAGAGGGCAGTTAGAGAATAAATTAGTATTTGGGGCCTATCAGTGGTAAATGAGAACATAATGGGTGATATGCCCCATAAGTTTACTTGGGTGAATAAGTTGTCAAAATCCACTCTTGACTATATGTTTCTCTCGCAGGATCTCATGTTTAAACATTCAGTGTTTCTGGTGAGTGAAATGGGAACAAGTGACCACTGTTCTTTCCCTTTCTTTATACCTGCAACTTGTACATGCACAAAACGTAGGTACAAACAATTGTGGCGGTCAATCCTAGAGATCATTCTTTGACATGTTTGACATGAAAACCGAGCTTAGCTGAGGCTTTTAATAATGCAATCTTAGCTGGTGATTCTAACTTTGAGAATGTGTTGCTCAACCTTTTATCTTATGATGCAGCTGTCCAGAAATTGCTACTAAATTTATTTAGCCCCAAAAAAGCGTGGCCAACCTCTGTAATAAGGCATACGCATAACCACGTCTTTGACACTGTGGCAAGTGAGAAAGAGATCCCTGCACAGGTCATTAAACAAATTAAATAAAAAAGACCCACATTTTAAAATGGACTTGTATACGCTAAAAATTTGCTATAGAAATTGGTTAAAGGGTCATCGGGCTATTTTGTAGGCAGCTGATGCTGAAACGATGCTGGCAGCGGTAGTCAAGAAGGGTGTAGCGACTTTTTGGCATCTCTTGAAGGCTCCGGAAAAACACACAGGACCCTTCAGTCACAACCAATTGCAGCAGTGGTGTGGGATGGAGTCCCCTCAGTTTGTTTTTAATGAAACATGGTCAGACATTGTGCCTCATTATATGTTTGCTGGTCCGGGAAACTACAGTACCGGTAAGCGTGCCGGTACCGTAGTTCCCAGACCGGCAAACTACGAGTTGTGCTCGCGGGTGCCCCATGAGCACAGCATGTCGGATGCACCGGCACCGTTATAAACGGTGTCGGTGCATCCGACCTCCCCATTCCCATTCAGCCTATGGGGCCGAATGGGGAGCATCTTTTTTCCAGTGCCCGCAAATGGGCAATTACTGGGTCTGACAGGGCCGTAATGACCCAGTAATTGCCAATTTGCAGGCGCCGGAAAACAAAAATGACACCGGCAGCAGCCGCGCCTGTATTACAGGCACGGCTACCGCTGATGTCATAATGAGGCCCATTGTAAATGAACTTTGAAATGGTTAAATCACTAATTGGCAGGAGAAACAAACACACCTGGGCCAGATGGTCATGCCAATGCTACCTTAAAAATCAAACATTCTCCTGGACAGCAATTTTATGGGGCCTTTTGAAAATACTTTGTTGTTTTAAATGTGATTACCTGTTCTTGGAAGGAAGCTTTAATAGTTTTGAAACAGTGGTGACATGATGTTGCCCAAAAACGTTTGCCCAATATCTCTTCTCGATTCATCAAGTAAGATATTTGGTAGCTATATTCTCCAAGAACTACAGGCTTGGAAAGCCTAAACAGGGAGTTTTGATGTAAATCAATCTCGTTTTAAGATGAGTATGGGGCACTTCATTAAACAGTTTTTTTAATTAATCTCCTACAATTGCAGTCAACGTTGGAAAAGGGACCTTGCTACCATGCTTTTTTTTTTTTTTTAGACATAACACATGCCGTTGACTACATAAATATGGCTGCTTTATTACCAAAATTGGATAACCTGGGATGTCTTACGGGCATTCGTAGTATTTTAATAGCCTTGCACTATCCGCCTGGATCAAGCGGGTTATAAAACAGAGTGGATACCTTCCAATAAGGATCTTCGCCAAGGCTGTGTACTTGCAACTTTTCTTTTTAATCTGTATATTAGCAATCTTGCCAATACTTTTAAAATGTTTTAATTATCCTCCAAGACTTGGAAATATTTGTTTAAAATTACTTGGCTAATTGATATATTTAATTTATATCGCGCTCGTACACAAGTGTTTCATAGCAGGAACACCGGCGAACAAAAACAACGATCTTACTAGGCCCAGTGACATTAAGAGCGTGCAAGTGCATGGGAAAGGGAATAGGGGGAAAGTGAACAAGGGGGGAGCAGAATAAAGAATAATAAGTACAATAAATAAAGGCAATAAACAGTGGTAGTGCCGCCAGCAAGTGGCAAAGTGCTAGGTTAGTCAGATAGGGGGTATCTGATAAGTGCAGAAGAAAAGTGGGTGGGGAACAGTATGGGTACAGATACAGACCCCTAGTGCAAGGGGTCGCCAGGAGGCAGTGCAGGAGTGTGGCAGGGTGAGCAGGTACCTAGGCCCGACGGACAGAGGGTGGCCAGGTGCACGATGCCGAGAGAGAGAGCAGATCAGCAGGGGAGAAGAGGGGCAAAGGCAGAAGCGAAGAGGAAGGTCTTGTGCTGCTTCTGGAACCAGAGATGGTTCTCCTCAAGTTTCATGGTGGCAGGGAGGCTGTTCCAAAGGGAGGCCCCAGCCGAAGACAGATCTACCCCCAGTTCGTTTCTTTGAAAATTGACTGAACCTTAGGGAGTTAGAAGTAGAGGAGCGAAGGGCTCGAGAGGGAAGGTATTTATGCTGGAATAGTTGAAGGTATTCTGGACCCAGGCCTTAGAAAGCCTTGTGGACAATGCAGAGGGTTTTAAACTTATCCTTGCATCCATTGGGAGCCAATGAAGGGATTTTGGAACTGGAGAGATACGATCCCAGGGATTGAGGCCAAGGACAAGTCTCGCAGTCCTGTTCTGGATTAGTTGTAAAGGGCGGAGAGTGGAGGCAGGTAGATTTAGAAAGAGGATGTTACAGTAGTCCAACCTAGAGAGAACCAGAGCTTGGGAGACCGTGAGCTTCTGAAGGACGGAGAGGATAGGCAGAGAACCGCTAAGGAGAGGTTTGACTTTTTAGAGACGTCAGATGTGTGTAGAGAAGGAAAGTGTGGAGTCAAAGATGACCCTGAGGTTCTTAGCCTTGCAGGTAGGGGTGGGGTAGGAGGAGGGCCAAGGGAGGCCGGCCGAGAGTGAGGGGAAAGGATGGTGAAGGTGTACCAATGAGGAGGATCTCAATCTTGTTGGCATTTAGACAAAGATCGCTGGCGGCACACCAATTTTGAACGGTGATTAGGCAATGGCAGATGAAGGAAGAAGTGGAGGTGGCTGAAGGAAGCCTGAAAATGAGTTTGGTGTCATCAGCATAGCACTGGAAATTTGAACAGAAAATGGAAATGCAATAGGCAAGAGTTGCCAGGTATTGGTTGAAAAGCCAGGGCGAGAGGTTAGACCCCTGGGGAACAACAGCTGTAGAGAGGGAGATAAAAGATGGGAAGGACCTAAGTTGTACCACAGGGGTTCGATCAGAGAGGAAAGAGGTCAGCCAGGCCAGAGCCTGATCAGGGATACCCAGGTTGTCAGGGAGACAATTGAGCAAAGTGGTATGGTTGACCGTGTCGAAAGCAGAGGAGAGATCAAGTAGAATGAGGACAGAGGGAATGTTAGAGAGCGGATGTTCAGGAGAGCAGTTTTCGTTCTTCTGGTAGCTCTGAAGCCAGATTGGTGGTCATGGAGAGAGTCCACAGAATCAGAATGAAGGTCAAGCTGAGAGACGGGCAGCTTTTCCAGGGGCTTACCCAAAAAGGGAGTAATGGAAATTGGGCGATAGTTAGCTGGACAAGAAGAATCAGCAGTGGGTTTCTTGAGGAGAGGATCGACAAGGGAGTGCTTCAGAGGGGAGGGGAAAGATCCAGAGGCAAAGGAGAGGTTGTAGAAATTGGCAAGGGTCGGAGCAAGGGTATCAATGTGGTTTTTAAGGGTTTTAGAGGAACAGCGATGGACCTGTTTTGATGAGGCTTTCATAGACTGGATTTGTCTAGCGACCTCATCGGGGTAGAAAAGAGGAAAGGAGGAGCAAGAGGGATGGGGGTAGCTGAAAGAGGGTCATCAAGCAGAGAGGGGAGAGGAGGGGTGCAGAGGAGAGGGTGGACAGGATATCCTGGGTTTTAGAGAGGCATGGGCATTGCAGAGAGCATGGGATATGATATGATATATGATATGGTATTTGTAACGCGCCTATACACAAGTGTTTCAAGGCGCGACGAGGCAGGGATGGAGGGAAACAAGGGGAAGACAGACAAACGATCCTACTAGGCCAGGTGTCATTCAGATCGCGCAAGTGCAGAGGTAAGGGGAAAAGGAGAAAGTGCAAGGGGAGGAGGTGGGGGGGAAGTGCAGTACAAGGTTGTAGGGAAACAGTGACAGTCCCACAGTGCAGGGGGAGCCAGGGAGGCAGTGCAAGTGGAGAGTGGCTGAGCCCTGGACCGAGGTCGCTGAGAGTGGCCCAGATGCAGGTTTAGTGCAGAATTCAGTGGGGAGTTAAGCAGGTTTAGCAGGGGAGAGGGAGAGAGAAGGCAGAAGCGAAGAGGAAGGTTTTGAGGTACTTCCGGAACCGGAGATGGTTCTCCTCAAGTTTGGGAGGCAGGGGCAGGGGCAGGGGTGGAGACTGCAGCAGGGTTGGCCAGCTCCTTACAGATTATAAGAAGATTTCGGCCGAACAACTCAGATTTTGTTCTTTTTGACTGGACTCTAAAAAGCCCTAACGTTTGACAGCAATAACGTGTATTTTGCAAATTTGGATGTGAAGCAAAACATTTTGAAATCTCAAATTCTTATGATAAACCACACCAAAAGCGAGGTAAATTACAGTTCAGCTGGTGGGTAAACTGCTCTAGCGTAGAGATAGTATATTCCTTTAAATATTTGGGTGTGGTAATCCATGCAAAGTCCACTAAAGGAAATTAAGTGCAAAGCCTGAAAAAGCATGCCTTACCAAGTGCTACGGAACTACGACAGTTCGACAGGAAATGTTGCTGCTTTTCGGTAATTCCGATGCTTAAATACCATCATCAAAAGATTCTGCAATGCCTACCTTATGGCGTATGATCAGGTTTATTGCGATCAACTTGGAGCAGGTTTGAAGCCCTAAAATGGTGAAAGGCTCTATCTTTACCTCAGGGCTGTCTGTTTCCGATAGTGAGGCATGAATTAGGCTTCATTTCCTTACATGCTTGTGTTCTGTGGAACTTATTAGAACTGTTCAGGAAAGTTTTAGATCCTCCACCTCATACTTTGTTCTGTGAGTTAAACAAGGAATTGAAGAGTAATAGTTGCATAGTTTTACAGACGTGGAAGGAACAGCTCCTTTGTACTCTCCTTATAAAGATCGGTTCAATAGATGAGATATTGCAACCCCAAATAAGATTAAGAAGAAAGTGTTTGAGGATGATTGGATGGAGAACTGAAGTCTGGCTATGAAATTTCATCCGTTTTATCATTTTAAATATGAAGTCAAATCTTTTAATGCCCTTTCAGCCCATTTACAAAAACATTTTTCAAAACTCAGACTTTATGTTAAGATTTAAACTGCTCGTACTGCCAACAATAGAAGTGTTGGGTGCAAGAGTAAACCAGCCACAACCCCAAGGGATCTGTAGATCCTTTTCTTTTACTGATACATTTGTGTTTTTAGTGTGATGCTTTCTTTTTGCTGCTTGGTGTTTTTATATCGTCAGAGTGTAAAAAGTGTTTTACTTGTATACACTAAATAAATAATAATTTAACACATATGTTAGGGGAGTCGGCTTTCCCACAAAAGTTGAGAAGCTAAAAACAAGCAAGAACTAGAAGTCATGGAAAGACAATCTACAGGAGAGTTATGCTTCAGCAGCTGACCGCAGAGACTGCAAGCCGACATCAGAGCTGAATAACAGATACTCGATGAAACTGCCGGCAAGGAGATATATGGGATACATTACACACCATAATCGTATTTCTGATGCTTGAATCTGCTTAGATTCACATGCTATGCAATAGGCCGACATCTAGTGGAAGCTGCAGAGTATTACAGTTATTTTTGAAACTCGAAAAGGGACGTCAACATGTCGTACCAGTAATACTATCCCTAGTGTGACGTCCACTGTACCCATGTTTCTGACATGAGGTAGCATGAAGTGTACCTTAAGTAGCGGTGTATCCAAGCAGATAAATATCAGAAAATCTCATAAAACATCTATGCACCTTCTCTCAGTGGAAGAAGGGGGGGGGCGCATGTGAATCTAAGGCGATACAAGCATCAGAAATACGGTTACGCTGAGTAATGCATCCCTTCCAAGGCTTGTGGAATCTGCTTAGATCACATGATATGCATAGAATAGCGAGCCACGTTAGGAGAAGGTGGTGGGTTGTGAGAAGGAGCGGCGGCAAACAGATGTTTAAGAACCGCTTGTCCCACCTGTGTATCTGCTTTGGAAGAAGTGTCAATGCAGTAGTGCTGAATGAAAGTGTTTACTGAGCTCCATGTAGCTGCTTTGCAAATGTTGTCTAAGGGGACGTTTGTGATAAAGGCCAAAGTAGCTCCTGTACTTCTTGTGGAGTGAACTTTTGGTATGAAAGGCAGCGTTTTATTTGATAACGAATAGCACAGTTATATGCATCTTACTATCCATCTTGAGACGGCATTTTTGGAAATGCGGTCTCCCTCCCTGCCCGGTGCAATGGAGACAAACAGCTGGTCTGTTTTCCTTAGCGGTCTGGTCTTGTTTATGTAGTAAAGCACCACCCTCCTCCCATCCAATGTGTGGAGTTTTACCTCAGCTGAGCTGGTTGGATTCAGCTGGAGGACGTATGGAGGCAGCAACACCCGTTTGACCACTCTGGTGTAAGTAATGTATTGCCCGGGTGTAGCCCGGTTTCATTGACTATCGTTTGGAAATCCAATGCCTTGCCCTCTTGCCATATGTCTCCCAAGAGTTGCCAAGCCTACCTGCTCCCAATGTCTCTGGATCGCCTTTCTTAGTTGCTCATCCACCCCGCGTAGCGTCACAAGTGGTGCTTGCGGGGAGGATGGGGTCGGGTTACCCATAGCTCGGCACTACTCTGCCCCACAAAAGCTATACACGAGACTGGACTACATGTTCGCCACTCCGGAACTCATCGGGGAAATCGGGAGTTCAGAATATAAAGCAAGAATACTATCAGACCACTCCCCCTTGATTCTGGTGTGGCGACACCAGCCCCCCAGAGCCAGAATTCCACTGTGGAGGCTCAGAGCTGAAGCCCTGAAAGATGGCGCATTCCGGGAGGACCTAAGGGAGGAGATAATCAAATATTTTGAAAATAACACTGGCAGTGTAGAGTCAGAGGGCACTCTATGGGAGGTGTTCAAGGTAGTAGTGAGGGGAGCGGCCATATCCAAGTCCAAAGGGCTCCAAGGGGGCATAAAGCGGGAATTACAAGAGACCGAAAGGAAGATGGAAGCAATCATGAAAAGAGGGGACACCTCACAGGAGGAAGCTTAGACTATGAGTCAATTACAACAAGAAAGCAGCAAGCTTTGGGAAAGATTATGCAACTTAAGTTATAAAAAATACATTGAAAGGCAACATGCGGGAGGGAACAAACCAGGGAGGCTGCTAGCATGGTCATAAGAACGAGACACCCAGATCAGCTATCAGAGAGATAAAGGCGGAAACAGGCCAACTATGGGCCACCCAAGAGCGTAAACGAGGGATTCCTTAAATTCTACCAACACCTATACGAGGACGCTGGGGAGATAGAGCAGGATATTCGGGAGATGTTAGAGGATATAGGATTACCTAAACTGAGCGCAGAAGATGGGGAGAACCTGGATGCCCCAATCACAATAGAGGACCTAGAGACAGTGATCAAACACTTGCCCACCAGCAAAGCTCCTGGGGCAGACGGGCTCCCTAGCGAATTCTACAAAACGTACAGACAGGAGGTGCTCCCCGCATGACTAGTAATGTTAAATGAGGCCTTTGAGAAGGGGAGCTTGCCGGTATCCCAGAGGGAGGCGATAATCATTCCGCTGCTTAAACTCAATAAGACGGGTACAGACCGCTATCCATGCTAAAGCAGGATAGTAAAATTCTAACGGCGGCGATAGCAAATAGACATAAACGGGTAATAAATAAACTCATACAACCCGACCAGACTGGATATGTCCCAGGCAGAAGTACATCTGACAACCATAGAAGGCTCCACCACATAATAGAACAGGCTGAAGGCGACCCATGTGAAATCGCAATAGTCTCGCTAGACGCAGTGAAAGCCTTAGACTCTGTAAGATGGCCTTGGCTAATGGCGGCTTTGAAGGAAAATGGGATGGGGTCTGGGGACCTGAGGTGGGTGAAATTATTGTATAGCTCCCCTCTGGCTAGAGTCAAAATGGGAGCCATCATCTCAGACAAATGGCAACTCAGCAGAGGTACCCGACATGGCAGCCCATGGTCCCTGATGCGGTACATCCTGGCACTTGAACCTCTAGCGATCTAAGACAACAGTATGACAAAATAAGGGTTCACACTAAAGGGGGACTGCACTTGATATCACTGTATGTAGACGATATACTGCTGTACCTGCGGTACCCGTAGGAAAATTTGCAATACATTTTGGAGGTGATGGAGCGTTACGGGACTCAATGGTATAGCGGTCAACCCCAAAAAATCATGCAGGTTTCCCTTAGAAAGGAGTCCCATAGGACAACCTACCGACCTTGCAAATAGCATGAAAGACCAGAATGTTTCAATACCTGGGGATTAACATATATCACACGATGGAAGATGAATACAAAAATAATACGGAAAAAGCAATAGAAAACATCAAGAACAGCTTGGGGTTCTGGACGAAGCTCCCCCTAGCTATGGTGGGAGGGACGCTCTGCTGAAGATGGTTGTCTTGCCCAGGCTACTAAATGTTTTCATAAACATCCCACACATGTTGCCCAGGCGCTTCTTTATTAAACTCCAGAGTCTATGCAGAGGTTTCCTTTGGCATAACACCAGGAACAGAATTGCCTTATGGAAATTACAGAACACACATGATAGAGGGGGCATAAACTTGCCGAACTTTGAGATATACCATTTGGCTTGGCAGTTGCAATATGTCGCTAGGTGGCTGTCGGAAGACACAATGGCAGAATCCAGACTGTTAAGGGACGAATGCAACCCGTACTTTTTGAAAGAACTAATATGGTTACCCAAATCAGAGCTAAAAGGGCGATCGAGATTGCTGCACCTAGGCGGGAAGACATGGCACAAGGCGTGCCGAGCTATGGGTAACCCGACCCCATGCTCACCGCAAGCACCACTTGTGATGCTACGCAGGGTGGATGAGCAACTAAGAAAGGCGATCCAGGGACATTGGGAGCAGGTAGGCTTGGCAACTCTTGGGAGACATAAGGCAAGAGGGCAAGGCATTGGATTTCCAAACGATAATCAATTAAACCGGGCTACACCCGGGCAATACATTACTTACACCAGAGTGGTCAAACGGGTGAATGAGTCGTGGTCCGAAATAGTGCTAGCAGAAGAACCTAACATGGCAATAGAAACGATATACGATATCTCAGAAGGAGGGCATGAGGTATCCCGGATCTACGAACTGGTGATGTCTAGAGTGGGTAAGGAGGTGACCCAGTTGACACTGGACTGGGCGGAGGAGGCAAGAGCACCCATGCAAGACGGCAATGGGAAAGGGCACAGATATCATGAAAAGGTGTTCAGGAATGCGAGACTGCAACAGATTCAGCTGTACATAACCCATAGGGCATATATGACCCCCCGGAAAATTGCCAGATTCGGGAGTACAGAGGTACAAACATGCCCCAAATGCAGGGAGGTGCATGCGCAGATGCTTCATATGTTATGGGCATGCCCAGAGGTGGGAAAATATTCTGGGGAGAAGGGGATTAAGCTAGATGTAGAATCCGTTTGGGCATGCATGGTAGGGGAATTCACCAGACCACGCAACTTGAAACATGTGAGCAAACCCAAGGACCTGGCCTACATTCTGGCTAAACGTAGAATTGCTATGAGTTGTAAACCATGCCACAGACCCAGAATAGAAGCATGGTGGCATCATCTCTTGAAATGGCCAGAGGCCGAAACAGTAGTATGGTATGAGGCAGCCAGCAGAGGGGAGGAACACGAAGTGGGACCTCTGATAGCCTGGAGACAACTTGTGGCTACATTGTTGGGACCCACCCAAACCAGCCCAAGGGAACATGATACGACAGAGCTGCGAAGGGGAAGAGCCCCCAGAGACATGACATCTGGAGATCATAGGAGAAAACTCGAGTTAAGGTGGCAGAAGGGGAGATGACAGTAATAAAGATATGCAAAAGTATGCTAAAATGCTGGTAACTGAAAATGTTGGGAGTGTTGGTTGATATTTGATTGTTGTAAAAACCAATAAAAATGGTTTTAAAATGATATATATATATATATATAACACCGGTACCAACGTGTCTCCGAGATCAGCAAGGTAGAGGTTAAACCGGCAAGGACCAGGGACAGGCCCCTGCTGAAGTCCTCTGTGTGTTACAAAACTATTAGACTACCCTGCCTATTCATCCTCACCTGTCGGTAAGTGTCCTCAAGCAAGTGAACCAGAATGGCCAATAAGGAATCCAGGATGTTCCATTGCTTCAGCTTCGACCAGAGCAAAGCTCTGTTAACTGTGTGAAAGGCTTGAGAAAAAGTCAACAGATGCCACATAAACGGAAAGGCCGTCCTTAGACCAAACATTTTCCCGACGACAACTCATGATAGAACTGTTTAGTAGGGTCCGCATCCCTTTTCTGAGCCCAGTTTGATACTTAGACTCCTGCTCTAGCAAGCCCACTGTTCTAAGTCACTTAAGATGAAAGAGGCAAACATTTTGCTCTCTGCATCCATGAAGGCTATATGACCGCAATGCAGTGGATTTAAGCGATCACCCTTCTTAAAGATCGGTATGATGATCGAACATTTCCATGTTTTCAGGGTAGATTTAGTGATTAATAATAATAATAATAATAATAATAATAGCACCCTCGCCCAGATAGCTAGAACACGTCTGATAATATAATTACTAAGTCCATTAGGACCTGGGGCTCTGGAGTTAGATTTTGTAATCTGACTTTCAATGTTGTCAAAGTTGAATGGTAGGGATTGGGGTAATGCAGCCTGTGGGATAGCCCTATTTGAAGGCGATGGGTCTGTAAAGGACCAGAAAAAGTAACTTCTAGACTTCTTCAGCTATAGAATTGCACTGGGTATTCTCTTTACTCAAAGACTTTGCATTAATTAAATCCCAAAAATTATGAGGATTTTTTTGTAGTGAATGTGCTAGATGAGCTCACCGGCCTTCTGTAATAAAAGACTGCATGCGTTATGTCAAGTTTTGTAGGATTGTCACAAATGTCATGCTTTTTGTTTCCGTTGCTCTTCTGTGAGCTTCAGTTTATATAAATGTCATAAGCTCTGCCTTAAAACAGATCTCTTAGCTTGGACTAATGGGTCAAAGATGTACATTTTGTCTAGGATTTTTGGTTGTTAGTCTATTACAATGGGCATTATTAGAAATCAATCAGAGGTTACAGCTGAGAGTTTCATCTCAATTGTGTTCTCAAATGTCTCTCTCATCCTTGCTTGAAAATCTCTTCTATCACGGATCCTCTTTGCAATCCTATTTCTGCCCGGATTAGTCTACTTGTTTATTAGCTCATTTGCCTGTACATGTTTTGTTTCAAGTCTGAGAATGGCACTTAAGATATTACGATCACTGGCAGCCATATCCAGTATGGTGAGGCCATCACACTCATTGAACAATGATGGCGACAGAATCACATAACCTATACATGTGGACAATTTTCAATTTTTCCAGGTATCCAGGCATTTCTGCTTGGTACATCACCCTTAACATTGCCAGTCACAATAAGTAGATTGCAAACGTCAAAAGTGTCTAATACTTAAATCTGTTTGGACAACCTTCTGAGAAAGATTTGTCAGGCACAGGGGCTCTGCAGTCTCAGAGTCACAAACAAATATGGTATCTTTTTCATTGCTTCACATGAACTTTTCCATAAATTGGGTGAACCGAACTAAAAACTCGTCTAGCGCTGAAAAGGCAGGATTCCAATACAAATTAACAATCAAAATTGGGCTTGGAGAAGGGGTTCCCTTTAAAATTAATTTAACTGCTAAAAGTCCATAGTGTGTATTTGAAAAAACAATGTTTCAATAGGACATCATTTTTGATGGCTACAAAGATGCCGCTAGATGTCTCATCACCGAGAGTTGCGAGTTGCTGAATCACTATAACCGATCTATAGCTAATAATGTCTTCAACCAAACCTCCTGTAGTAAAACAATGCTATGAGCGTTAAGGACCTTTCACACTCCATTATATAAAAAACTATTAAAACTATTAAAACCCCCTTGAATTACAAGAGAGTAATGTCACATTTTCTACAACTTGCATTTTGTTAAAGACCTGTGCTCCATTGCGCAATCTTCTAAAATCTTGCTAGATTTCCGGGTCAACCATGACCAGCCATTTTGATTATTCACGGTGAGTCTGGGGGCACAAATTAATTCTACTGATCACACAGTAGTTGCACCCCCCTGAAATTTAATTTTTAACAACTCACCATTATATCCATTGCCAACCAAGGGGCAAAATGATTTAATCAAATCCTATAGTGACCTTTCCTCATAATAAGAGGACAGGTCATACCGCATTTGTAGAATGGTTTCCGCTTCAGCTAGAAGCATTTTCATGAAGAATGTTGATGAGACATATTTGGATTATATCTGTTCTCACCTCATCAATGAAATAGCTAAGTTCTAGATCTTTAGAGGTTACTAGGCGAAGTCACAGGTGTAGTATTCTAATGCCTAATGAAATGTTATTGTTTGGAAAGGCCGCGGCTCCCCGCCTGCACGTGAGAGAGAATGTTGGGAGTGTGTGTGATAAGAAGGATGGCTGGGGGCGACGGTTGGATAAGGATGTCGAGCGAGTGAAGGGAGTTGCAGTGCGGGGCGCCAGCTTGTATGATTATTCAATAAAGTAAATCATACTTACTTATCGTGTCGAGCATACCTCAACAGGACTTCATGGAATAGAGTCAATACGTTTGCACGATCTAAAATAACAGCATTGTCCGTACGTAGAAGTTCTTGTGGAAAGTCCTTTATGACAACATTGCTGATATTCTCCATCGCTTTAAGGTTACCAAGATGCCCATTATGTGTTGTAGTTAGAATGAAACGGTTAGACTCCGATTAATTTAGGCAGTGGGCTGAGGCCTTTTCTCCCATTTGGGACTCCACTGAACGGACAGATATCCCGGGATGTTTCCCTTTATAGTGTACAGACACTTCATAAAGCAATGTAGAAGGCATTTTTACATTACAGTCAGTCTTATATGATAATGGACAGTGGGCTGGGGCCTTTTCTCTCGTTTGAGATTCTACTGTAGACGTCTCAGGCTGTTTTGCTTTGAACTAAATAGATGCTCCATTGGACAATGTAGATGGCACCATTAGATTAAGGTGGGTTCTGTTCACAGGAGGGATCTCAAACCCACCCAGACTAGTAGGAGAATCAGAGTGAAGAAGTAATGATAATTAAAAATTAACCTTATGAGACCTAGTCGAGTTTATTTAATGTGAGCACGCAGAATCTGTCGGTGGCGCTTGAGCTGTCCCTTGAGCCGTAGAGGCTGCCTGTTCGTGGTATGGAGGTTCTGCAGAAATTGTCTTGAGCTCTGCTTATTTAATTAGTTTTTCCTTCCATTCTTTGACTTCCTGGTAGCCTTTTTATTCAATGGAATTATTAATTTGTGAAATCTCGTTCACATCACTTGTGGCAGGAGGTATAAGAGCCTGACTTGAGGGTTGAATTCCTTGCAAAACCTTAGTGGCATCTATAAAACCAGAACTCCTCAATAAGGCATCGACCATTTCCATCTTCAATTTTATGTCACTTAACGTCAAATTATGAGATCTTAATTCTATCTTAATGTTGTCGTACAGTGAAACAAATGAGCTTAATACCATACTGAGGGCTGAGATGGATGATGAGGAGAGTTTTACATTATTATCTAGCTCCCGCAGAATATGGTGTAAATTAGGAGGAGAGGCCGAGCTAACTGATAAAGCGTGTCTACTACCTCCGCACCCAAGTGCTGTTCAGTCAGGAAGGAGGACATATCATCCATAGTCACAACACTATGGTGTCCAAAACTGCCGCTCTTATACAGTTCGGCTATGGTCAGGGTAGTCGTATTGGGCTGTTCTGTTGCAAGGGCCAAGTATAACAGACTGACATCATAAATGAAGTTACACTCACCCTTGTCGTGGCAATTTTTCCAGTAGATGAATGCCCCACTTCTGTGCTTTTCCCAGCTGTGGAATAGAAGACAGTTCTTTTCTTAGGATTAAGACCACCTTTTGGCGTTTTGATTTTAGACCCAGTAGTTTGAGTGTTTAAACAAAGCTGTTACATGAGTATTGGGTACAGTTGTATCTGCTAGCCCTCCAATTAGACCTAAAGAGTGGGTAGCGACTGGTGACAAGGCCAACTGTGATGCAGGATTCTACACATTCCACTGGCGCCCAAGGTGAGTATCAATCAGCTGGTTTAAAAAAACTGCCTCTTCAATCATTTCATCAGTTAGGGAGAGGGGCGGGTAGGAGGATGGTAAACTATCACCAGGAACCGATTTATTTCTCAAGTCATACATTGCAGGACAAATATCTTACTGTGCAGATGACTTCTTTGGTGAAGCTCCGCCACTCACCTCCACTGTCTCCAACTGCAGCACTCAGCTTGTACTGTCATTTATGAAATACAGGTCACTAGTGCCTCTATGTTGGACTGCACAGGAGTACACAAGGAGCTATTAGCGCGTCACAGTCCCCCTACCAAAGGGTCACATCCTTCCTAGCAGCAAACCAGTTCAGTCCAATAGACTATATGAATAGCCCATTTTTGCAAAACAGTAGCATATCTGATCATAAAACTAGTACTTCAGTGCCCAATAGAGGGTGGTATCGCAATACGTTTTCACTCCATGAATATGGAGTATTTGCATATTCTCGATGAGCAAGCTTACAACCTGCACTGAATGTATGCAGACCTAATCTATTTTTGCTGTGGGATCCCAGCGCTCTTTGTGGAGCACAAATCTTTAATGCGGACTGCACAAGTAGATAGTTTACCTTTGACTTCCTTATGATTAAGAATACAAATGTGTGTGTAAGCTTCAGTTTCTTTTTTACTTTAGCAGAACAATTTAAGTTTTTTTTTTTTAAGTGTTTCACTTTTCAAACTTTTAAAAAAATATGTTTTTATGCCTACAGCACTTTGGGTTAACACATAAGTGAAGACTAGTGGCTTTGTATTTAAGGTCATGTCCTTTCTAAACAAAACCACAAGGAAGGGTCTTTAAATACAAGGCCAGTAATCCTTAATTTTGTATTAGCCGACAAAGTCCCCTGTGTGGGTCAAACGTGTGGCGGCGGTCAGTGCCATTGCTATGAAAAGCCTCCTGACCTCATGGAAAGGTAGAAAAACAAGAACAAAGGGTAATTTTCTGACATTGCATCTACAGGGGGCATGCAGAGCCATTCTAAAAACTTTAAAGTAACAGCACATCTTCAAAAAAGTGTTTATTTTGAATTATTAACAGCCTAATGGAATCTTTCTCTACATTGCACCAAGGCTTGCAATTGTAGCAATCAACCAAATGTAACCTAACTGCATGGCCTGGGCTTGAAGATGACAAATGCTTTGGTCATGTGGTCAGGTTAGGGGACTTTTGGGGAGTTTACTGTGCAGGCATGATTACATGCAGACACGTGGGACTCATGTTCAATAGAATCGTAACGTTAATGTAAGGAGTAAAAGCTTGCACTGCTTCCATTAGCATCCTCGCTCATTTTCAAGCGTTTGTATGGCAGAGAGGAGGGACAGAATGCACCACCTCCCTTCCTCTCCATCACACCTTTCCGCCGCCCCATGCACTTGCATTCTGAACACTCACAAAGCATAGTACCTACGTCTCCCCTCCCTTTTATTCTCATTATTTGTTTGTAATATCAATTCAATTATTTATCTCTGTTGGAATTCAATGTCTACCTTCTTCTGTCCCCACCCTGTTGTCCTGTGGACACTTTGAAACTGTTTTTTGCCAATTGTATAAGCGCCCAACAAATGACCAATAAATAAATCAATAAATACAAATGCTCCAGCATTTGCGCATGCATGGCTTTTCATGCTCGCGATCCCTATGGGGTCTGCAAGCTTTATGCGCCAGCATAAAGCAGGCAGACCCTTAGAAATCCAAGGTAAACTAGGTCTGCCATGCTTGCAATAACAAATAATTGCTGTCCGATATGCTCACATGCAAGTTTATGCACTACAGGTCCACAGAGAAATAGCCGTAGCTTTACAAGTCCGTCCCCAAGTTGTTTGGGACCTTATGCACAAAAGTTCAGGAAAAGTTTGGCACAGTTTGTAACGCTGGAAAAAATGAAGGTAGGGTCTGGGGGGTCCAGTGAACTATTCCAAGGGTTAAAGGACAAGTTATTCTAACAAAAGTGTCTCCAACATTTGGAAGGCTTGCACAAGCATGCAACGGCAAAGCCAAAGTATTGTAGAACTGTGTGAAAGTTAACAAAACTTTTAAAGTAAGGTTAGGGGCAGGTAAATACCACTGTAACTCGCCCCCCTGTAATCTGATTCTTTACAGGACTTTGCAGGTCGATTGAAGGTCTGAGGTCGCTTATCCAGCCGTCAGCCTCAGCCCTTCATTTGCAGGGGTTGCAGGTTTGAGCCCATATCTGGTCGGTGTCTTTGGCTGGTGCAAGGGCTCTCGGTTGAAGAAAGCAGCAAAACACGATGCAGGACCCCTCTCAGTACTTGACTTGACTCAGGTGAGCTGTTTCGGATGGTTGTCACTGCAGCACGGCGATGCAAAGGGACTTGCTTGGCACGGTCAGTCTTTCTCTCCTATCTCAGCTCCCCATGATGCTAGGACTCTGACATTTTGCTGAGGCAAGTCTTGTAGGATCCCCCAAGTTGCAGGCCTCAACGCAGAACAGTGACGTCGGCAACACAGTAGTCCAAACTCAGACCTGGTCAGCCACATGGCAGTCCCGGGACACTTCGAAGGCTCTTGTTCGCAGGGTACGAGCAGACATCAGGAATGATGTTCCCTCCACTCCAAGGGTATCAGCTCCCTCACAGGACTGCTGAAGATCGACAGCAAGACAGGGCTCTTCCAGGACAGCAGCAGAAGTTGGTCGCCAAGCCTCCTTCAGACGGGTCACTGGTCTTCTGTCCAGCTGTGAGACTCGCGAGAAGTCTTGGCTGCTTCAAGTTTCTCCAGGATCACTCAGGAGTGAGTGCAGGGGTCCTCTTATCCCAAAAGCCAGGTAACAGCGGAAACCCCCATTAGCCAATAACAGACTAGCCCCCACACACACACCCCAGTAGTGGTCCAATCAGGACCACGGGCGGGAACACTCATGCATAATAGTCCGACACCCTCAAACCAGTTTGTGGATTAGGACCAGACAGTCCCAGCCCACACACATAGCCCTCCAATAGCCCGCCAAAAGCCTCTGCTTTCCTGGGCACTGAAAGTCCATATAAGGATTTTCCTGGCCTCACAGGCCAGGAAGAAGGCTAAAAGACAAGATGGCCAAAGGACAAGCAAAAAACCTTGTGGCATTGCCACGTTTGGTTACTAGCCACAGTTAGTAGCCAAACACAGTAAATGCGGTAAGGCTAAAACGAAAAGCACAAAATAATTGTAAAAGGTCACTGCTGCCACCAGTTTGTCCATTTAGCACACCTAACCAAAAATCCTCTGAGTGTTCGTATAGGGCAAAAACAAACATGTACCCCATTGTACTGCAATGTAAGATCCATGGCACAATGACAAAAGCTACAAAAGTGATACAAAAGTTTCCAAGTAGTAACATCAGTATTAAGGCTAAGGGAAAACATGTTTCCTAGTACTGACAGCCTGAAGGACATGTCCGTTTCCCCAGAACAGATGTGCAAAAGACAGTGTAGAGAAGGTAAAGGCTTCACTGCACTGTAAAAAGTACAGGTCAGGATAAAAAATAAAAGCAAAAAGTTTGGGGGTCCATTAAAATGGAAGGAAAGGTGCAGTAAAGAGAAATCTTTCCTAACACCACACCATTTCTTTGGCTCCTCTGTGACTTAAGTATAAGCCATGAAAAAGCAAGCAGTGCAGAATGTATCTGTAAACGCGGTGTTGTGCTATGCCCAGGTGGTCAATAGATAGGTATACAGCTGGAGATGGTCTGTACTGTTTTGCAAAATTCAAACATATATTTCAAAAAACTGAGCTGGAACTGCACCAGACCAAATGCCATCTTCTTCGTCCCCCATTTAAGAATTTTTCAGACTGCTGCCTCAACTAGGGGATCGCCAAGCCAGTGTGGCATTGCCTTTTGTCCCTCCTGTTGTAATTTATCAATGTAGTTAAGGCCTGGCCATTTTATTGCTGGGATCAGTCAATCTTGGCTGTTCTGTTTGCACCATCAGATTCTGCTTAGAGGGACCATATCCTTAACTTTCTATATGAAATGCTAATTATGTGGCAGTTCATGTTATCAGCCAATTCATTAAAACAGCCATCGTTCCAGGGACATTTCCTGTATCACTACAGAGTTTAAAGAAGATAGAAACATCTAAACACATTGCGCAGTTAATATTGGGAATAGTTGTGCATTATTCTCATGACTAATGTTCTCTTCATACTGCTCATTGGCTTTGTACTAGACTACTGGACAGTGCTCTCTCATCTCCGACATCCACAATAATTTTGAAGCTGTTGCAACTGCCTTGAAAATTGACAGATGAGCACATTTCTTCACAGCTAAATGTATGTTAAGAAACATTTACAAAAGAGGATTTAAAAAATGTTTAATTCATTCGTAGTATTTAAGATAGGGTTAACATCTAGAGGAAGTTGGGGCTTTCAGTGACATTTGTAATGCTTACCGTACACTTCCCATTTGAAAAAAATCTGTTAAACAATATACTCTCCTTTTTGGTGCGCTTTATGCATTGGGAGGGGGTTTGGGTCTAACGGAGATGGGATTTTAAATGTGGGGGAGTCCCTTATAAAGCAACTGCCATGTGTACTACCTAGGCTTGTGAATGTATCAAATCAAAATGATTCACTTGATGAAACCACTTGTTTGGAGATATGTACAAGTAATAATATGATAAAGCTGAATTCGAACTTCAAGAAAATGCAAGTCCGTTAGTGATGATCAAACGTGTAGTTTCATTGTAAACACATTAAGAGGATTTAAAAAATGTTTAATTCATTCGTAGTATTTAAGATAGGGTTAACATCTAGAGGAAGTTGGGGCTTTCAGTGACATTTGTAATGCTTACCGTACACTTCCCATTTGAAAAAAATCTGTTAAACAATATACTCTCCTTTTTGGTGCGCTTTATGCATTGGGAGGGGGTTTGGGTCTAACGGAGATGGGATTTTAAATGTGGGGGAGTCCCTTATAAAGCAACTGCCATGTGTACTACCTAGGCTTGTGAATGTATCAAATCAAAATGATTCACTTGATGAAACCACTTGTTTGGAGATATGTACAAGTAATAATATGATAAAGCTGAATTCGAACTTCAAGAAAATGCAAGTCCGTTAGTGATGATCAAACGTGTAGTTTCATTGTAAACACATTAAGAGGGTAGAATTAATGTATTCCTCTCAACGTTGCTTGAAATAAATGCATGCTGTACAGTAGATTAACTAGTATGCTTAAATCATGAAAGGTACGCATACACAACAGAAACACTGAGGATTTTTGCTACTTTTAAGCATTTAAAGTTTCCAGTAGTTTTGTGTGCCTCTTGTGGTTTAAGAAAATAGGAGTGAGGTACTTTAAAATAACAACTGTGCCTACTTAGTGAGAGCATGATTGGAAAGCATCTGCTTCAGATGCTGCGACAGGAGTTTCTTCTCAAGAGACAGCCGTATCCATCCTCTCGCCCGGCCAACATCTGTCTTTATCTCACTCATCTGTTGAATATGTCTATTGAAAAAAAAAAAAGATTTAAATGCCAATTTTTGCAATACAACAAAAGAACAAGTTACTGTGGAAATGTACAGTATACCTACAACAGAGCATCTATGCAAGCAATTTAAACGTTTTGGAAAAAAGTTAAATTACTCACCGTATTGAGTATTGTACTCCTAGCCTAGTCAACAGTCCCCTTTCCTCCATACGTCTGGGCATCCAGAAGACTGGTATACTTGCACAGAAAAAGAAAATGTTCTTCAAGTTGAATTTGGGAGCGGAGTATACACAGGGAATGGTTATGTACAACTGACTCCACCTCATGTTAGAAGGGCTATCTATCTACCGTAATTAGGGTGATGGAGGGTGGGCATATGGAGGAAAGGGGACTACGAAGTAGGAGTAAAGTAGTTACTATGATGATTGACTTTTACTCCTATTTCCCATCCCTTTTCCTCCCATACCTCAGGGAGAACAAAAAGCACTACTCTCCCCAGAAGGAGAGCGCCAACTAAGCAAATACGTTTTGAAGGACAGCCTGACCAAACCTAGCATCTGCTCTAGTGCTGTTGACCATGTAATAACGCTCGCAAAACGCTGATGGTGAGTCAACATGGCTGCTTCTGCTATGGCCTTCCACAGAACCTGCTTCTGAAAAGCTACTGCTGCTGCTTTTGTCCGGACAATGTGAGCCTGGGTGCCTCTAGGCGAAGACCTGCCCTGTAAAGAGTAAGATTCTTAAATGCAAGATACTAACTATCCAATGCACAAGTCTCCGAAAGTCACAGATTGTCATTCTTCCTGAAGGATTTTATACTAGCCAGGAAGAATTGCAAAGAGCTACACATGTCTAAATAATACAACACCATTACCGCATCAGACCAAGGGTTCAGAAACCAATCTACTTGTTAATGTGAACGGAGGAGACTATCTTAGGCAAAATCCCGCAAATCACCACCTTATCTATGTGAAACAAAGAAATATGGAGAATATGATCAGCTCCTACACAGGGTGCAGAGATTGCACAGGCGGAAAATGTGCGACATACTGTCATGATCTCTGCTTCCAAAAGGTCAGGACTTACCCAACTCCCTTGGAAGCAGACCCATAACCCAGGTTCCGAGTGCCAACCAGTCCCAATTAGGACCTTTTGGACCCTGTCCTGGCGCCAGTGGCACCAGGCTCATAAATATGCCCAGTACCAGCGCTGGAAGCGCCGGGCTCATAATGCTTGGGTGGACTTACCTGCAGCAGACCATGCTGCTTACTTACCTGCCAGTTGAGCCTCTAATCCTCTTCTGTTTGGGACTACTTTTCCTGTTGGGTGGGGCAGGAGCCACTCCCTAGGTTCAGAACACTGGAACTCTTCTGGAAAGCAGGAACTCTTTTCTTACCTAGGCGAGGCTGTGGAAGGAGACACCTAAGCACTACAGGAGGCTATTTAAACCACACCCGATGGATGAATCTTGCTTTGCGTTATTCTGCATCCTCTGCAGCAGAACGCTCATCGTGTCTTCTGCATCTGATCCTGGGCCTAAGGGAAAAAGGCTTACCATCCTGAATCCAGTCTTCAGCAACACCTATAAAGACAAGAAAGAACAGGTTAGCATTACGGTCTTCAGTGACAGCGCTTCTCTTACCTGGTCCATCGGCTGTCACCAACGCCTCGCGCTGCATTCCGGCATCTGAAAGACAAAGGCTTACCTACTCTTCGCGTGCTCCGGAGGTCTTCGCACTGCATTCCGGCATCTGAAAGACAAAAGCTTACCAACTCTTCGCACGCTCCGGAGGCCTTCGGCGCTGCATCCCGCATCTGAAAGACAAAAGAAGGTGCGTTTAAAGACATTGGGTAACTTTATTACGCACGTGCCATTACTCCTTCCCACGCCGAACCCAGTGGGTATTCCGGCACCCTTCAGCAGCTCCGAACTTGTACCTGCAAGATAAAAGGACAGTTAGTGCGCATCGTGAAGCAGGCAACAAGCGCTTACTTACGTGCTTCCAGGCGCTTCTATTCCTCACACGGGTTCCATCCTCAACTCACTTCAGCCCGTCATCCGCCATCGCCGGAACCCTGCAAAACAAGAGACATCATTACAAAAGACTTTTAAAGACATTTGAAATACTCGGAACTTACCGTTCGTGCAGTAAACGACGGACAGCAGTCCTCTGAGGTCAAGAGGCCTGCACCCTTATCCAGTGAAGAAACTGGTTACGGCACCCTGCCCCGAGGCAGATGGAGAGCTCGGCGTTCACTTACCTAAGGTGAGAGCGTTAACCTTTGGGGTTCTACAGGAGAAGAGAAGGGGAAGAAGAGAGAGACACCCAATAACCCCAGTTAATTAATCCCATATTTTCTATCTGCAAACATCTTACTCTTCGAGTCAGACATACAGTGCACCGAGGTCCAGCCCAAAGAGCCAACCGTGTGTTACACATCACCTTTGAAGATACGGTATTCGCCCAGTCAAGACCGGCGCCTCTGCGGGAATCAGGTGAGCGTTACACATACCTTCCGTGTGACGTCAAATTAACTGGATTGAGGATTGAAAAGGAAAGATCCGGGGAATTCCTATAGGCTGCTATTGGTGGCTAAAGGGTGCAACAGGAATCTATCCGTACACCCAAGTCTGCTAGATAAAATCTGAAATATAGCACTAAATCCCAGGTGTGGAGAATTCCCACCATGGCAAAATCTGAGTCATATACTTTTTTTTACTGAGAGTGTATCAACTGCTTCCAGGATGCCTGTATTAACCACACATTTTCCTTAAGATACCTGAAGGTACCCCACAGTTAGCACCTCAGGAGACAACTGACTAATTACAGCAATTGAGGGGAGAGGGTAAAGCACTCTATCCTCATATGAGTCAAAAAGTGTAGAAACACTGGCCGCACTGATACTAGTTCTGGGCAAACCAGTGCAGACCGACTGCAATTGTTTGGGGTCATTCGGCACCTGGATAGCACCTGTTCAATTAAAGAAATTGGCAGAAATGCATCAATGGTCCAGTTGAATGAAGGAACTATGAGCGCATTCCCAAAAGAACATAAATCACAGCACCTTTGAGATGCAACAGTCCAGAACTTCGTGTTCGTCGCTGAGGCAAGCATGTCCATCAGCGGACGTACAATTTTTGGAAAATTTGTTTGACAATTGAATGCTCAAGCTTCCACTTGTGGATGATCCATGCAGACCTCTTCAGCCAAACCACCACCATATTCTGTATACCCAAGAGAAGGATTGCCTTTCAGAGGATGAGCCCATTCTCAGATTTCCACTGCCAGCCTGCATAAAACGGGGATCTAGTGCCCCCCTTGCTTGTTGATATAATAAATGCAAGTTGTGTTGTCCATTGGGATCAACACAACCCTGCCAGCAATGGAAGGTGGAAAAGTCGTGAGAGCCAGAAAAATGGCTCTGAGCTCGAGCACATCGATATGATCTTTCTGTTCTGCCAAGACTAATCCTGTAGAGGAGTACTTCACTCGGAAAGAATTCTGCTATTAAGATCACTTGGGGGAGGATCAGAAAAGAGCATTCCTGCAACCAGATTCTCCTCTTCAATCCACCAAAGTGGTCTTGGCACAGCATCTCCAGAATGGAAATACAAACCAATAGTACATTTTGTGCTGGTTCCATGACTTCATTAGGTATCTTCACCATGGCAAAAAGTAGTGCCAGTACACAGGAAGATATCAGGCCTAGGTGCTGCTGAAACCATTGCCCAGATAGACATGTCAGACTCAAAAACTTCCAGACTGTTTCTTTGATATTCACAGTCCTGTCAGCTGTGGGAGCACTGGAGTCCTGGAGGGGTACCACTGAAATCCTATGAATGGATTGGACTGCTTTTGGTTGACCGTGAGCCGCAATCACCGACATGAGTTCTGGAAGTAACCTTCTCAAAGTGTTTAAGCCAAAGGATGGTACACCATATTTATTAGAAGAGCAAATCTCACAGAGAACCTCCTTGTAGAGGGCCAAATGGGAACATGCAAATATGCATCCTTCAGGTTCACTGCACATAGCCAGTCTCCTTGAGTCAGGGAGGCATGGATCTGAGCATGCATGATTAGCTTGAATTTGTCTAATAGGAAAGAATTGAGAGGTGATGGGTCCAGCACTGTTCAAGCCCGCCTGGTTCTTCTTCGGAACAGTGATCTGCCTGGAAAAGAATCCCTGGACAATCTCTGTACTGGCAACCAGCCCCATTGCCTTCATGTCCGGATGATGCTCCATCTCCTGCCAAAGTGTCAAGAAACCAACCTGCCAAAGAAAGGGGAGGTGGGGTGAACAGTTAGGGGGCGGGGGGGAGGAGGGGGAGTGCCAACCTGCAACCTTTCACCACTACAAACTGGACTTCAAGAACCCACACAAATAGTGAAACAACCTGCTGCGAAATAGACAACCCTGCGGCCCACAGGAGACCTGTGGGCCTTGGTGCAAACCTCATTTCTGCTTCTCTTCTGTGTGGGAGGACAGGATGCAAAAGTTCTCTGCTTCTTCCTGGTCATGATAGGAGAACAGCCAGGTGGGCTTAAGAGGCTTTATAGAGAGAAGACAAAGGCAGACAGATGCCTAGCCTGAAATCGTGCCTTCAGGTGGGGACAGATTGAACAAGTTTTTGGCAGGGCTTTGTGAGGGACAACCAGCGATTTGTTGGTTAGTGTGTACACCTTTTTAGTAAGCTCCTCATCTGTGGAACACGTCTGCACCCCTGAAGGGCACATCTAATCCTGAGCAAAATAAGAAGCGTGCAACCAAGCTGTCTTACACATGCCTGCCCCAACACATATGCATGTTGCTGTAGTATCTGTGTGATGTGCAAAAGCCCCCACAAGATCGTAAGCAATAGTCCTGGCATCTGAGAGATCCGCTCAAAATGCTGGTTGTTTCTCTTGAGGAAATTGATTGGTGGCAAGCATAGCATCTGTGTGGGACTGCCTGAAGTGGAGGTATAAAATTCTTGTCCAAAGAGTTAGGAAGGAGGAAAGACTTCACGAGGGGGTTGGAGGTGGTCATGGTGGACAAGGATACCTTATGGAAAAGGGAAGCTGCTGTTTCCACTGTTGTGGATGGCATTTTGGTAAAACAGATGTCTGTAGGGTAACTTAAGGATTACCCTTCATACCAGTTACTTTCATCTTGCTTCAAACATTGAAGTCCTTCAAGCATGGCAAACTTCTCCACCTCGCCACTCTTAACTCTCGCTCTGCCGTCAAATACTCCTCTGACATCTGCCATCTCCTGGAAGAAATCAATGTCAATATCCTTGGTCTCACCGACACATGGTTCACGGCCAGCTCTGTCACAAGCTTTCACACTCTCCGTCCTGATGGCTACAAGATCCTCTCCGGCCCCCCGATCCAACCGTTCTGAGGGGGGTGTAGCCCTGATCTTCCCTGTGTGGATTCCTGCCTCTATCATTCCTATGCAGGCCTACTGCTCCTTTGAATGCCTTGTCTGTAAGCTTCCCCTCTACTGGCCACTCTCTCACAGTGGCTACTATCTACCTGCCACCTGGTCTGAACACGCCCTTCCTCTCCGAGGGGGCCAACCTCTCTTCCTCCCTCCTGGCCTCTACCACTCAACTCCTCCTCCAACCCATGAAGCGTGTGTCAGTTGAGGCTTTTGCCGCATCTTTCTCTCCCCCTCCTGCAGCTCTGGCTGACTCAAACCCTGACACAGCCCTTTCCATACTCCACTCTGATACTCTTGATGTACTTGCCTGTCATGAGGATCCGCATGAAGCCTAAAATCAAGTGCAACTCCTGGTTAAACTCTGACCTCGTCACCCTGCCGCCTGCTCCAATACCGACTCTGTCCACACTAAGAGAGCACACATCCAAGCCAACGTTTCTGCAGCATCTAACAACTCAGCTGAACCCTTTAAAATCTGCAGTCCTGCCACAGTCTACCTCTCTTGTCCCTTCCCAGGCCCTCTGTTCGGCCCTAGCTTCTCACTTCATCTCTAAAACCCAGGACATCTTGTCCACCCTCTCCACTTCTCCCTCCAGTCTCTCCTCTTCCTCCAACCCCCCCTGCGCCCACCCCCTCCCTTCTCTGCCTTCCCGCTCTTCTCCCCAGATGAAATTGCTAGACAAGTCCGATCTATGAAAACCTTATCTAAACCGGTTCTTTCCTGTTCTTCCAAAACCATCAAGGACCACATTGATACCCTCGCTCCTGCCCTGGCTAAATTCTGCAACCACTCATCTGCAGAACCTTCCCCTTGCCCCTGAAGCACTCTCTTGTGCACCCTCTTAAGTAACCCTCAGCTGACCCATCCCTTCCGGCTAACTACCGCTCGATCTCCATCCCTCCTTTCCTGGGCAAACTCCTGGAAAAGCTGGCCATCTACCAGCTTAATCCTCACTCTGAATCTGTTGGTCTCCATGACCATCAGTCTGGCTTCAGATCAGCCAGAAGTACGGAAACTGCTCTCCTGAACATCCGTGAAGACCTGCTCTCTAACCTCGATTCTAATCTCCCCTCTGTCCTCATCTACTTGATCTCTCTTCTGCCTTTGATATGGTCAACTATGCTATCCTGCTCAACCGGCTCTGTAATAACCTGGGTATCACTGATCAGGCTCTGGTCTGGCTGTCTTCTTTCCTCTGACCGACCCTCCCAGGTCCAACTTGGTTCCTTCCTCTCCTCCATCTCTCTCCACCTGCAGTGTTCACCATGGGTCTAACCTTTCTTCCTGGTTGTTCAACCAATACCTGGCACCTCTCGCCCACCACATTACTGCTCTCTGCACCAACTTCCAGTGCTATGCGGAGGACACCCAGCTTGCTTTCAGGCTCCCCTCTAGCGCCTCTTATCCCGGATTGTCTGTCTCCAATCCAGGAGTGGTGCAACGCCAATGATCTTTGCCTGAATGCCAGCAATACGTGGATCCTACTCATCGGCACACCTGCACCCTTCTTTCCCGCAACTCTTTGGCCAGCCTCCCTTGGCCCTCCACCTGTTCCCACCTGTGAGGCTAAGAACCTCAGGGTTATCTTAGAATCCTCACTCTCCTTCTCCCCTCATATTTCTGACGTCTCTAAGAAGTCAAACTACCAACTGCACCACCTCAGAGGTGTTCTGTTTTTCCTCTCCTTCTCCCAGAAGCTCGCTGTATCCTGAGCTCTTGTTCCTCTTTAGGGTTGACTTCTGTAACGGCCTCTTTTTAAATCTGCCTTCTTCTACTCTGTCCTCTGCACCTCATCCAGGACTCCGAGACTTGTCTTTGGCCTCAAGCGCAGGGATTGCATCTCTCCAGCACTGAAATCTCTCCATTGGCTCCAAGTGGCTGTAAGGATTAAGTTAAAGACCCTTTGCATTGTCCACAAGACCTTCTGGGGCCTGGGACCTAAATATCTCCAGCTTTCTCTTCTGAAATATCTTCCTAGTCGAGCTCTTCGCTCCTCCAACTACTCAAGGGTCTGTTGCTTTTCCAAGCAACGAGTTTCCGGCAGATCTCTATTCGGCTGACGCCTCCCTCTGGAACAGCCTCCCTGCCTCTCAGAAACCTCAGAAGAACCATCTCCAGTTCCGGAAGCAGCTCAAGACTTTCCTCTTTGCTTCTGCCTTCTCTCTTCCTCTACCTTGCTGATCTTCTGTCCGTTACTACACGGGTTACCTGGCTACCCCCTGAACCACGGGCCGAGGTCCCTCTCCTCCCAGTTGCACACCTGCACCGCCTCCTGGCAACCCTGCACTTGAGGCTGTATCTGCAACCCTACAGTCCCCCTACCTGCACTTATCTAACACTTGTTTTCTGCACTTAACCCTGCATTGCCACCTGCTGGCCACACTTCTTGTTTTCGATGTTTGTCCTATGTCTTGCACTTGCTCCTCGTCGCCTTCCCCTGGCACTTCTCCCCTTCCCTCTCCCCTGCACTTGCACGTTCTCAATGTCACTGGGCCTAGTAATATTGTTGTCATGCCCCCCCCCCTTGTTCCTTTCCCCTGCCTCATCTTTCCTTGAAACACTTGTTTGTAGGTGCAATATAAATAAAATCATAAAATATCCAGTTTGATTAACTTGCATTCAGTATTTCCAATTAACTTGTACTTATTCCTAAGCTTTCTGCCCCTACCGGTTCCCAGGATACACCCGCTAACTTTGCTGGCTTCAGGACGTTCTGCTGGTTCTTGCTGGGGTCTCCCTTCATTTGGGAGTGGTGCACGGGTCTTGCTCGTCTCCTGATCCACGTTCTTCACCCCCACTCGATGGGCCAGTGGTATGGGCACTGTAGCAGGAGAAGATACACGGTCCACCTTCTCAAGGTTGCGCCACCCCCCCTCAGCCTCCAGCCACATTCTCGACCAGCTTCACACCACCGGGCAAAGGACTCTTGCCGCCTGCTTCGCGTCTCCAGCTGATGACTGCTTTCAGCTTCCCCAGAGTGTTCTCTGCTCTGCCTTTGATCTTCCCGGGCTGGACTGTCTCCTGTGCTGCTTTCCTTCTCGGCTGGCCCACCCTCCCGAACGGTTCTCTCCTTAACTCATTCCTTCATTGTTTACATCGTTTTGACGACCACTCCCCCGTAGAGCACTAGAACATTTTCTATTCCGTGAGTCACTCTTCATGGCTCCTTGGGGCGACCTCTTCTCAGTACTTGCATTGGGGTTATCCTTTGCTTTGCAGACTATCTTTGTCTCAGTTGGTGAGTTGGTGAAACAGACCTGATGTCACAACACATATGTTTGTGCCAGTCAGGGGTAGAGTGGTTGGCAAGGTGCTAGAGTTTTTGGGTAGGTTTGGGAGTTGTGCCATCTATTACCGGTCCGATAGCACAGCGAGTAGAGCGCTTGCTTTGACATCCGTGCAGAGCCTGCTGACGCAGGTTCGAATCCCGGCAGGGCCAAACTCAGCCTTTCATCTTTCCGAGGTCGATAAATGAGCACCACACACCGTGGGTAATAATAAGCAGCGCTCAGATCCCCGAGGGTTCGTAGCGCTATATAAATGCTAAATAATTATTATTATCACGCTAGTGAATTTTCACACTCCAAGACAACTACTCCGGGCAGCTCACCCACATCAGCCGGACTGCTACCAAAGTAGAGTCCCAAAATCTGACACCATCTCAGCCTTTTATGAAATTCCTTAGCAGATGAGGGAATGTCCTCGTCACTTTATAGAGTATGTTGTGGAGGCTCATCTGCTGGCGCAGAGCCTCAAAGTCCTCCCAGAGTCTGCAAGAGCATCTGATGGCTGCAGAGCTTAAGGAGGCATATCCGCAAGCATCAGCAAAGATTCATGTTCACCTATCTGGAATGGATGCAATGGTTGAGGAGCGAGAGGTGGCAGGGGGGCACCGAAGCAGCTGGCTCAGGCAGCAACTCTTTAATTAGCCCCTAGAAATGTCTGTGGCCTTATGTTTGGAAACAGTTGAAGTACCAGTCTTTACATGCAACGATGAAGCAGCTGCTGAGGCTTGGGTTCAGGATACAAAGGAGGCTGGAGTCTAGAAGGATGCCTGCGATGGGTACCAATAAGGCTGTCTCAGGAAAACTGACCATGGGTCAATGAACCTTAGCAAGCCCGAAGTTGTTGGATATTGTGTAGACCACCTAGAGGTAGTAATGGGGGATAATGCCAGTCTGGGAACAATAGACCCATCAACATGGTAGGGGTGAGTTTCACTGGCCCAGTCTTGAGTCTGCCCAAGGTGCATCAGACCCATGAATGGACTCCAGTGACGAAGCTTCTGAATGGTGAGGAAATGTCATGGCCTTGTGGCATGCCACCAACCGGTCTGTCGTGGGCTGCGATGCGCTAAAGGTCTGTTTGTCTGTGAGAAACCATAAAGTAACAGATGGTCCAGATGGACCGTTTGGAAGAAGCCCCTCCCAGCATTCCAGCTTTTACCTCAGGGACAGTGTAAGCACGTAGGCTGCAAATACATCCCAGCAGTCATCAGTATCTAGCATTATGAACAGAGTGTGGGTCCTACGCCAAGTTAAGACGTGTTCATTACCTACAAGTTGTAAAACTCGCAATCATCCCCTGAAAAAACAGGGGACGGCATGGTGTGTGCGAAGATAACAGAAAATGAAAAAATAAATTGATGAATAAAAAGGAGCTGACATGGGGACTGGGGAGTTGAGATAGATTTTCAGAATCAGTCTTTTGGACAGGTACAGAGAGGCCACCCTATTCTGTTGAACAGGTTTAGAAACTAACATCTAGCCAAACTATCTGGGTAATGTGACCAACAAACAAGGCATGAACTTAGGAAGTACAAGAATGGTGAAGGGTTAGGTGAAGCACAAACAGAGGACTATTCCCATAAGTTAGGCAGAATGTATATACAAGTACCGCTGAGGCCTTAGACAAACTCTTAGGAATGAAAAAAGAAACAGGTAAAAGCATTAACACTTTACTTTCAGAATGCAGCTACTGTTGAGTAGCAAAGCAAGTGCCTAAAAAGAACCAGTAATTGACCATTAGTTATAGAATATGTGTAGAATAAAGTAGTTTGAAAAAAGCAAGTGAAACCTGAAAGTATACGGTACAATACCTTAAAATGTCCTTCTCCAGCCAGAAAGAGGGGTCCTAGTGCCACATGTTCCAATGTAGTTCTCATCAGAAGGCCAGGAGTTTTTTTAAGAGTCTGAACAAGTGTTGACAAAGCAAACTGGCAGTTTGCAAGGATCTCAGTCAGAAAACCATTGAAAGAAAGCAGGCCCTATGCCAATCCAATGACCTTAAAGGGAAGACCAGGGAAGGATCCTTGACCAAAAATGCACCTATCACTGTCAGGCAGGGAAGAGCTAAGTCAAGGACTTTACGTCTGTTTAACCCTATTCAGATGAGGGAGTAGGTACAGGTATGTTTACTTAGACCCTGTACTCCGATTCACCCAGGGACCAGAAGTTCCTGAACTTGCTTGGCACCTTTATCTTGTGCCTTGGTTTCACCGATGAAAGTCCAGGGGTCTCTGGTGCAGAGGTCATTTCGGCATCTGGGTCTAGCTCGTCTGCAGTTTCATGCTCTGATGGATTGGTTCTGGACACTGGACAGCGGTACTGGACGAAAGAAAGGACCACCACTCCAACGACCTTATAGAACCCTGAGCACACGATGCAGTCGGCCATCAGCGATGGCCAATCCGAAGAACTGGCGCAAGTCGACCCTCATGGTGGAAGCAAAGAAACTGGTCCCGCTAGTCTCCAAATTGCATCGGATAGTTGTAAGTGCAGGGGGCGGTGCTTCTTGTTTCACAAGTCTGAAGGCTCAAATCGAAGCGAAAAATCGATGCAGCGAGTTAGCCTAGGAAGAAGCTGGTCAGCCCACAGGCTGGTTGCGGGAAATCTTTCAAGGGCTCAGTACCCAAGCAGGGAGTCAATAATAGTGGTTCCCAGCAGACCAGGTGGTGAGATACTGATTAAGGCTTTCTGGAAAGCAGCAAAAAAGCAGGGCTTGCCCATGACTGTTAAATAAACCAATGCTGACTGGCTCCCGATGTTCAGTTCTGGGTCTTCACCAGGATGCTCCCCTTTGTAATGATCTTGGCTCAAATTACTATTTTATAAATGGCTGCAGAAGTACATCTTTAATCCAGGAATTGAGCTGGTGCCGCTATCGGGCCCACCAATGGTGAGTATCTGCAACATTCAATCTGCCAGAGCATGTCCAATCCTAGACAGCCATTTGGAAACTAACATGCCTAGAAACAGACGCATGCCGGCATGGATGTGGACTAGGATCATATGGTCACAGTCCCACACCAGACCACCACTTTGCCTGGAAAAGTCAAAACTTTCTCTTGGAAAGGGCTTACTCTTGTCCTCAAGTCAGCAAGTCTTGCTTCAGTTTGCTCTGGCGTCTCATTTGCCCTGGAGAAGGTTGCTCTTGTCCTCTGGTTGGTAAGTCATGCTGCTGTTTGTTATGTTTCAAAAGCGCTTGATATTGATTTTCGCTTTGCATCAGATGGAGCTTTGCCAAGTGATGTTTGTTTTTTGTGCGGCATGTTACAGTCACTCAATGGCTTCAGCCCATTTGAGAAAATGTCAAAGAAAGATTGAGCTATCTTCTTGTGAATTAACTTAAGTAAACTGTAACCTTGCCATTTCCCATATTTGGAGTGGTGTCATAAAAAGCAGGTATGCATAGCGCAGCTCCACGGAGGTATGGCAGAGCCATGTAACCCAGCGCAAAAACAAAAGGGGGGGGGTCGTTGGAAGACACAGACCGAGAAGGAGGCGAACGTAAGGGAGACCTGAGAGAAAGTACGGGTGCTGCCCAGGGACCTCTCGGACTCAGGAGAAACCATTGTGAAGGGGGCTGTGAACTGCATATAAGCAACCAGTGTGAAGCAGCCTGGAACCCACATATAAGAAACCAGTGTGAGGGGGACTGGGTACCATAGTTGAGAAAGGCAGTCCCTCCCAGGAGACTACGCCAGGGCTGTCTGTTTGACTGTCAAAGTAAGCCTGAGGAAGACCTGCGGAAGGGAGACATTGCCACAACTACAGTGAACCGTCGTGATAAACCTGAGAAGGATAAGCCTGACAAGGGCCTGGGGAAGAGAGACATTCCCCCAACCACATTGAACTTCCAAGAGAAGCTTGAGAAAGGCCAAGGGACGGGAGACATTCCCCTTACTTTGTGAACCACATCCATCCAGAAGAAGGGAGTCATTCTTCTGGACACAAGAGACAAATCCAGTTACATTTTTTACAGATGTAAGGGATAGAAGTAGGATTTGGACATGGGATGGTGGACTTCTTAGCTCCAGACATTCTGACAGTTCCTTGTTGCGGTAGGGAAACCCATTCTAGAGTTAGGGATAGGTAAGTTTTCACCTCATTTGTTGAAAATAAAAGTCTGTACCCAAATGAAATGCCACCTGTGTGTCAGTCTCCTTCCACACCCTTACACTAGTTACAAGGGCTGTGGTTAAAGTGCCTACAAACCTGCTTTGTTCTATTACAAAGGGATACTGTTGAAAATAATAAAAGGTTATCTGAACATATGTTTGATGGAATATAACTGGACCAGACAATTGTAAGACCACTTAACCTACTTGACTCTATACTCACACCAATTGCCAAAAGATTGTCAAAGTGGAGCAACATATTACCAATAACTAAACAAGGAGACATTCTTTCCCTAGTCCAGTCTTTGGAATAGATGAGATGCATTCTCTCGAAGGATTTTCTGTGCAGACTAAACCTATATTTATCAAAAAAGCCCCTTGGAACGGGGACTGTCATTTAGTCCAACAAGGCAACCCTTCTTGCAGAGAAAACCCCTGGCCTCAAATTCTGTAAGAAGGGGCATTTCAATTCCAAAGCATTCAACCATAATTACTAAGCCATCCTCTAGTATTAAAATGTCCACATACTGACATAAAACTATTAAAAACGTGCCCAAGTTTGCAGTTTCCCCGCTCAGACGAATCTCTTGTAAAGGTCCGCACTGGCGTTCCCCAAATTTTCAGAAGGGGCCAAAGAGGACATTTAATCTTTGATTAATAAGGTGAGTCATTGGATCAATAGAAAAATTAATGGTATGAACAAGATCCTTCCTTTATATAGATCATGAGGAAAAAAGTCTCTGTGGGAGCCCATCCTAAAATTGTCATGGGCTGGAGCTCTGTGGTAGTTTTCAGAGTCATTTACATGTGGCAAGATTATTACAATCCAGCCTCGTCCACCAGCGCCAGGATTGTGCCATTACATTAAGTCCTCTACATTATTTGGATCTTCCCCAGTAACATGCTTAACATTGGCCTGGGGTACTACTGTGGCCAAGGCATAGCAGGAAGTAGAAGCCCACATCACTTATGGGGGTCTGGAATCCCCTTTACCTTTCCCAGTTCTACTAGCTAACAAATGTGTATCTTCAGCCTCACCCAAGATAACCGACTTAACAATGCAGATCATTGTACTATTAGGAGGGGTTCCTCAATGAAGGATCATCTTCTACTAGCCTATAAAATATGACTGCATGTTATCAATCCTCATATACCTACAAGAGAAACTTTAATCAGATCATCCTCCTTTACTACCCAAATTAAGGATTTCCCTTGTCTTCCCCAAAAACGTGAACTGATTGGTCTGTTGCTGTGGATACTACCAACGACTCAATACTTGCCCTAAGGCCGTTTTCCAAAAACACTATTGGGATAACTGTGAAATTAGATAATTCTGAATGCAGAGGATACATTTCCGAACTTTACAAAATCTGCTTTCTGGACATGTGGTAGGTGAATACATTTAATAAGGATTATTTTACAACATTTAAAATTAGCCCCCAACAAGAACGGTTAAAACTCTGGGGGATTAGTCGACTTGGTGACTGTGTACCAGAGTTTAAGAATAAAAAGGAGTCCCTGATTTAATAGTGTTTTGACAATACTGTTAAGTGGCCCACTTGCATTGCCCATCTATTTGGTAAACCTTTATAATTCACCTTCAAACCAGTTTGTGAGAACATCACCACTGAATTCTTTAAAGGAGTTAATTCCTTTTCTACTGGTTGACAAGAGACAGAACCATCCAATGTTGGTTCTGGTGGGTGACTAGCATTAAATTAGGAAATGGCCCACAACAATGCTATTTATTTAGTTATTTGTAAAGCAGACCAAACCCAAAGGCATCCAGGCGCTGGTTACAGTAAGCACATCTTTGTAAGACATGAGAACAGTATAGACATTAGGCGCTGGTTACAAATGGTGCGTCTAATGCAGCATAAGGAGGTGGTACATACATTTTCTGTATTGATCACTTGATAGCTTGGGCTAGAGATATTTGATCATGATTTAGGGGGTTACAGGTCAAGTGAAAAAAGCCAAGTTTTGAGGCCGTTGCTAGATACCGAATTTTTAGCAGGGCATGTTGAATTTCATCTGTGCAGCAGCTGGATCAAAGCAGAAGAACAGTAGAGGGCAAGCAGATAATCCAGGCCGAATACCCTTTAAGGACAATTGAAACAATTCATTGACTCCCATATTTTTTTTATAATACCTTCAATCACTGTTGGTTTACACGACTGACATTATCAGTTCTGAAAGTGACCATGATCTCCTAGAACTGATCTTTCATTTTCCAGAGGCGAAGAAAAAGTGAATTATTAATCATATCCAGGAAGGATACTTAACTATTTAATCTTCATGGAACACGATGTGAAGGGTTGAATTTAGAGGCAGTTCAATGTGGTATTATCAAGAGAGCAGACAAGGAAGGAAAGGTTTGCTTAGCAACTTCTATTAAAATCAATATTCTTTTTTTTTCAAAAAACTTTTATTTAAATCAACAGGTCATGAGTACAGAGACATACTTAGCTTTGATTACAGTATAACAATGCAATTTCAGGGAGGCGACCCCCGTATACCCAGGACTCATTGGATCCCACCCACCACAAGGCAAAATGAAGTTCATCTCAGTCCGGCTCACAGCGGGGAAAATTATTGCAACATTGGGGGTTTCGCAACCATGGCGCAACCATGGCACGTATTTGACAGCAAAATCGATGAATGGGGCCCATATTGAGGCATACCTTGCATAGCGTCCCTCGGATAGCATCGTGATTTTATCTGCCAACAATATATCCCAGACCCTAACCAACCACATAAGCGTCACCAGTCCCTCAATCGTTTTCCAAGTCCGGGCGATAACCAGTTTTGCTGCTAATAGGAAATGCCCAATGAAGGTGGCTAGTGGGCTGGTTATGGGGAACACGCCCCCCCCCCCCCCAGTCACCCCCTGTATCTCCCAGGATCACAACTCGTGGGTCCTTTATCTTTGTCAAAACTTCCTTCGAGTAAAGACCCACCTTCGGACATACCCACACAATGTGGAACAGTGTGTCCACTGCCCCGAAGCCCCGCCAGCAGGCGGGCGAGTAGCTTTTGTCCATGTGATGTAGTCTCTCAGGGGTAAGATACCACCTATAGCAAAAGTTGTAAGAGCATTCCCAGTCCGTAACGCACCGGGAAGTCTTAAGCATGTGTCCCCATATTTGCAACCACTCCTCTTCTATGGTACCCCCCCAGGTCCTCCCATTTAGACATATGGCAGGCATGTTACAGGGTCGCCTGTGTTCAGGTGATTGTACAACCTAGATACCTCCCACCCCCCAGAGCATTGTCCTGTAGCGTCAACTCTAGGGCCGAAAAGGTTCGGGTTGCCCCCTCCTTTGTGTGTGGATGAGAAGCCCAGTGCCACGATTGGGTGTATCTGAAGCGTTATGGCTCTTGTATATTGAAGGTGAGTTTACACTCCTCGAATGACATTGGTTTTTATGTCTTTGTACAACTGACTTATACATTCCAGGCCCACCTCCATCCATCTACTGAAGTCCCCCCCTAAAATCAATATTCTTAATAATGTAGTTATTTATGTTATTGATGCCGAAAAAAGGATCTCTTTTTGATCCAAATGCAATTTTAAAGCCTCAAAATAAACAAAGGGCATAGATTGACAGGAAATGTAACCAAAACAAGGAATTATGAGAAACACTGAAAAATAGCACAATGAATTTTCCTCTTTCTAAACCTGCCTACCTCTAACTCTCCGCCCTCTGCAACTTATCCAGAAAAGGACTGCAAGACTTATCCTTGGCCTCAAGCCCAGGGACGCATCGCTCCAGGACTGAAATCTCTGCACTGGCTCCCAGTGGCTGCGAGGATTAAGTTCAAAACCCTCTGCATTGTCCACAAGGCCTTCTGGGGCCGCATTACCTTCAACTCTCTCTTCCTAACTATCTTCCTCCTCGAGCTCTTCGCTCATCCGCCTCCAACTTCCTCAGGGTCAGTCGCTTCTCCAAGCAACGAGTTGGTGGTCGATCTCTCTTCGGCAGGGGCCTCCCTCTGAAACAGCCTTCCTGCCTCCCTGAAACTTGAGGAGCACCTCGAAACCTTCCTCTTTGCTTCTGTTTTCTCTTCCCTGCTTAATTCCTGGCTGAAACTGCACTGGATACCTGGCCACCCTTCTGATCTCAGGCCCACGCCCCGCCAGTTGCACACCTGCACTGCCTCCCTGGCAACCCCTGCACCTGGGGACTGTTTTCTGTATCCCTAGAGTCCCACTACCAGCACCTATGTCTGCACTTAACTTGCACTTGCCACCAGCTGGCCGCTTTTTATTTATCGTATTTATTCTACTATCCCATGTACTGCACTTCCCCTCTCCCTTTCCCCGACGCACTTTTCCCTTTCCCCTTCTCTTGCACTTGCGATCTGAGTGACACCTGGCCTAGTAGGATCGTTGTCGGTCTTCCCTTTGTTCCCCTTCCCTTGCCTCGTCGCGCCTTGAAATACTTGTGTATAGGTGCGTTATAAATGCCATATCATATCTGGTCAAGCCATAAAAGAGTATACTTTAGCAAGGAGAATTCTTAAAAAAAGAAAAGTACAGATTGAAATGTCTACTTGTGGCAGAGAAAGAAAATGATTCTGGAGGATTTTGAAGAATGGTGGAAGAGGGACAAATCTACAAGCTCATTCCATAGCAAAGATCAATGCCACAAGGTATGCTTGGGGGATACCTTTTAAACACCTATAACTCAAGCAAAACCAGATCACCAGGGCATCAACTGGCAATTGCTTACGTTAATACATGAATATATTACTATTTTTGATAGAAAATAAATCTCAGAAATGTCCTCAATCGTGTATCTTGTGATAGGTTTAGACACAAAATACAGCTGCTTGTAAATGTATTTAATGATTTTTTATCATAAACACTGTTCTCCCAATTTATTTGAAAGCAGTAGTTTCTCTTTTTTTCCCCCAACTTAAATAGTGAAACTCCACAGTCCTATCAACATATCTACTACATGGCACCTTCGGTACACAAGCAGTTATTACAATGTGCCACTAAGAACATTATTAATGACGCCCAAATGGGATTTAGAGAAGGTGTGGGTACTTCTATCACGCTTGACATCTTTTGCTACTCTTTGCCATATGTGCGACGGCCAGAGGAATGCCACCTTTCCTAGCCTTCATTGAGCTCGACACAGCCTTTGACCCAGCAGGCTTTTTAAGGTCCTTTATGGCATAATTATTCCTGTGGGTCTGTTAATGTTATTGGGAGCCCTTCTTACAAGCACCAGGCCTCTAGTCCTGTATGATGCTGGTGGTGAACGCACAGATCCAATTTGCACTGAGAGGGTGGTAACTCAGGGTTATGCTTTCTTGATCCACCAAAGACTTAAGGGAAGGAATCCCTTATTGTAGTTTTATGGTGAAGAAGAATTACTTGCAACACGTCCCAAATCCCTTCATGCATCAATATATGTGCATACATCTTAGTAGAAAATCACAGAAACAAATGAACACCGCCAAAATCTTCAATATAATATTGGAAAAGAGGCATGCGCCTACAACAAACCTTTTACACTCTAGGACAAGTCTTTAATTGTGTGCAGGAACTGGGCTACTAGGGAGTCTGTTTTTCACTGGAACCTGGCCACTTTCAAATACTCTAACGGTATTACGTATGTCTCAAATGGCCCGAGTGGTGGTTTGGTATTACTCAGGTTTCGAGTCCTAAAAAGAAAAAGTGGGGGGACTCTTACGTGCATTGAAAAGCGACATTATGGGAAGTGAACATATCCCCAAAATCAAATATGCACATTTCATTCAACTTGTCTTTCTTGACTGAAAAAAAGTAATTGCCAAAATAACAGATTTTCATATTACCGTGGGGCATACGTGTAAAATGTAAGCACATTTAAGATCTAAGAATGTGTAATAAATATGATGTGTGTTGTTTAGAAAAATATCAATTTGAGACATTTTACAGGTACATGATGTGGTTCCTGTGGTCTTGTGGTGAATTGTCTTGTTTCGGAACTGCGAGGCTGGAGTTCGATTTGCTGCCGCGGCACTGAATCATATTGTTATGGTTGTTGTATTCTTTATACACACAGGGGAGGGGGCAGCATATGCCCCCTCATAAAAGTGGGAGGATGCCGTCCACCAGCGTGGTCCTTCGACTTGACTTGAGCCCTGGTATTACTAGATTAACAAAATCTAGTAGTACACCAACCTTTGGATATATTTGTAAGGAACTATTGTACCAAATTTCAATTGGACTGGACAGGTCAAAGATCTGGGGGCACCAACAAATTGCATCAATGCAACTTGCAGAGAAATTCTTCTGTAGGAAAATATTATATCTTTGCATTTTAGCTCTGATCTTTACCAAACAAAGTGAGCTTGGTTTGTAATTTTTGAGGATCCTGGTAAATAAGCACCAACTAGGGTATTGGGTTCTACATGGCTTCATGAAAAGGCTACAATCAATGATCAAAGACATATTGGAAAGCAATTTACAATCATAATATCGTTTGGATGACTGTAGCCAAGAATACATTCTGAAGTATTAACGCTCTTATCACGTTTTTACAAGCCAAAAACCATAAAATGTACTGTTAAGAAGCAAGTCAAATCCTTGTTCCTAACTAAATGTGATGAATATGGAGGCAACATAGAATTGCCTCAATCTAACAACCGAGCTCACATTGAGTTTTTAGGGCCGACCGATCATACCAATTCGTATTCAATACCTTTTTATAACCAGCTTGCGTTTTAAACTGCTCCATTTGGGGTTTGTTACTGACAGATGGGAACAAAATACCCCAGGTAGCGTCTGCCCTTCTTGCATCATTGAGTTGGAGACCGTTATACCTACATTTTTTGTTCCACTGACAAAGACAACAGAAAGTACACTATGTTAATAATTTTAATGAACGTTTTTCATCATTGTAGGCAAACATTTGATGCAGTATAGGTATCAAATGTGTGTGTTTCATGGGCCTTGTAAAGATTCTTCATCAAAGCCACTCACATTAGCACAAATTTGATTTTAAAAAATTACACAAATGTGATGGAATGGAAATCATGTCTGCACCAAACACAGTTAGGTAAGCATATACTCAATGATACAAATGATGTACTTCAAGGCACTGAATCTTTTAATTAAATGTATGTATGCTCATGTATTTTGTATTTTTGGTGGTTACATTTTGTACACAGATTATGGATGATCTTTAATTAAATAAATCTATTAAAATAAAAAAATTAAAAAAAAGGACTACAATTCATTTTGCATGAGACCGACTGCAGAATCTAGCAAGAATACACCGTTCAATTTCTCCATACGTCCGCTTCGTACAGGCTGACTTGGTTTGCACCATATAGATATCTATAGTCTGAGGCAAGTCGCTGCCACCAGTCTCAACATTCGTATATGGGTGTGCTGCATGTTTGTGCAGTATTAATGAGCTGTTATCCATGTGCCGCATTGACCATCTCTAAACCGTGCTCCTAGGTAACCAAGGAATGTAATCCTGCTATATGCTTCTTTCCTAGGGACAGCGAGTGTATCGAAAGGATTTATGTGGTCGGCATGCCATATATTTAGGTTTTAATGCATTATTAGCCAGCTCCTTGGAGTTGCACAGTTCTTAGAATGTATTCAGCTGCTTTTAGAAGACCCATTGTGGTCTAACGGACCAGGGGGATACATCATCTGAGAACAAAATAATGCCAGCACTTAATCCATTAACCTTAAGGGCACACATTTGTTAGGGAAGCCACAGCCAAGATCAAATCATTAACATACAAGCAAAACAGTAGGGTAAAGAACACATCTTGGTCTTATATCTTAGATTGAGGAAGAGCCCCTTAACCCCTGCCTCAAATGCAAAATGTTCATTATGCATAGTTTTATGGCTACCAAAAAACAAAAGACAGGCGACACCTAGGTCTGCCAAAGTCTCCCCCAAAAGGTGCTGCAAAAACATTATCAAATGCTGTTCTTAGGTTGGTACAGTTTATAAACTGGTTCCTTCTTTAGCTGGATAAAGTCTTAAATCCAAAGATATAATTGGAGATCTTTGTCAATCATACTAAGCCCCTTTACGAAGCCTGCCTGAGGGTGGGTTATTCCATTTGCTTTGAAACAATGTTGGCTAAATGGAACTTTCACATTTTCCACAAAGCTGTTTAGAAGGAACATTGGTTGATAAGTGAGTTTGTAACCCTTTTTTTTTATATACAGGAATTATTTTAGTGCCCAGCCAAAAGCTGGGAGTCAAACCAGTTTCGGAAAAGGCATTCAAGAAAACAAATGTATGTGGCGCTAGAGGATGGCCGTTAAAAATGGAGGTTTAGGCCCAGGGCTCTTCAGTCAAGAGACAATGCAGGGAGAATAAACATGTCATACTCTACTTGCCTGCTTTCTCTGCTCACTGTCACAATCTGCAATGAAGTCAGCGACTGTCCTGGAACGGCTATACTAGAGTTCGTTTTCTCATCACTAGTGGTGTGGAAGTGCACCAGAGATCCGGTCCTCTGGCTCGAGAGCCTAGGGTGTCTGGTGCGGCCTACACCATGGATCACAAGATGTGCTGATGCCCCCCAGGTTTATGGATCTCACCACAACTGATGCTATGGCTGCTCTCCCCCGTGGTGCCTACTCCCAATTCAATCTGCCAACTGTGCAACCTTAATTAATGGGCCACAGCTGTGCGCTGGGACGTTCTGAGGGCCTATTGCTGGAGTGACTGCTTTGGCTTGTTGGTGCCGCAGGGTGGAGCGTTACACCCCAGCCTGCTTGGTATCACTGTCCAGGATAATCCTCCTTTGCTGCAGGCTCAATGCCCAAGCTACTGCAGCATCGATATACTGTTTGGAGGGGTGGAGTGTTGGACCACGTTGTATTAAAGCTGCGTCTTTAAAACCTTATTTGCTACCAACCACTGGGTCCTGCAAGCACATGGATCCTTGTTACAATCTACAGGACAAGAAAAAATTGGACTTTCTTCACCTGAAAATTACATCACTGAAACCATAGCTTGGACTTGTCATAACAATTGGCAGGTGCCCTTTCACTTTAAGTTGGCAAGCAAGATCCATTGGTGTGAACCAGAGTTTGCCTACACTTAAGGTTCTACACACATTGTATGGCATCACCACACGTCTGGGGTTGCTTGCGTTTCCGTGCAGAAGGGACCAGGCGTAATGGTTGGGTTGCTCCCGTTAGTGGACATACCCGACTGATTTGCATATGGCTGGATCCCTTTTGCAATGGAACAGACGGGCAAAAAACGCTGCTGTGGGAGGTTGCCCAGAGCAGTGCCAGTGGTCCAGATTCATTCCAAACCTTCCACCCACAACATTTTGGGTTATAGTTCGTCTCCCTATATGAGAGGGCATGCCCATATGTGGGTCCCTTGTTCTTTGTGCCATAGGGACCCAAGCTACACCTCATTGATGAGGACCAACAAGGCTGAAACAGATCTGGGGTTGCTTATTTTTCTGTGCAGAGGGGACCTGGCATAGCGGTTCGGGCTGTGATGCTCCAGTTAGTGGACGTACCTGACTGATTTGGAACCCTTTTACAATGGCGCACACATGCTAAAAAGTGTGGTGTGGAAGGTTGCCCAAAGCAGTGCTGTGCTTCCTATTAATTCAAACTTTCCACCCATCACTTTTTTGATTATAGTTTGACAACCACCACATTGGCCACACCTGTTCAAGTGCCCAAGATCAACATACACTATTCTCAGCTAAACCTTACCCAGAAAGCCTGCCTCTAACATCAATTTGAGAAAGTTGACCACATCAACTAGAGCAGTTTCAACTAGAGGGGAAGCGAGATATCATTGATGCCAGATTCCTGCTCCCTAAAGGGTGTGCTGGCCCTATCTGAGGCTCTTCCTCCAGACTTGTCACTGATACTTTTGAAAAGGAAAGCTGAATTTCACTCTTTAAACAGTAAACTTGTAAAAATATTCTTCAAAGTCAACATGATGTAACATAGGATTGAGACAATGTGGGTGCATCACTTAAGGGGTAAATCCTATTAGTGTATTGGAAGACCGATTTTGAGCAGCTATGATCAGTGAAGCTATTGCAGACTGAAATGAAGGGGGTAAAAAGCAAGAATGAGGACTTGGAAGCAAGATCCCACATAACAACATGTAGGTTGTTTGGTTCCCGCAAATTCCTGCAATACAAAACATGGATATTTTTACTGAATCCTTTGCAATTCTTGGTGAAGAAAGTTCACAGATCCGTTGGCCCCTCCCTCAAGCCTGGTCAAAATCCACATCCGGTGATTGTCCAGCTACTTAATTACAGGGCAGACAATATCTCTGCAGAGCTGAGGAACTAGGAGAGTTACGCTACTGTGAGGCCGGTATCTCCTTTTATGGCGATTTTACTAAAGCTACTCAACGGGCTATTCAGTGCTTCTGCACTATTAATCAGACTATGAGACGAAGGCATCAAGTGTACTATGCTTTTTCCCTTACGACTAAGGGTGGTCCTTGTTAATAAAATTCACTTCTTTAGCCCACCTGACAAAGCAAATATCTTCTTGGATACAATTGCCATCTTCTTCGGAAGGTGGTGCTGTGTTTAGATTGCACCCTTAACTTTGATACTTCATGCTAAAATATTTTTACCTTATTGCATAATAATGCTTAACTATATTATACTGTAAGGCTCTGCAGTTTTTTTGTAGATATGGTTATGCATGCAAAAGGTTTCTCCCCATTTCCTGTCATTGCGTTCTTTTGAGAAATCATGGGGTTACTGTTCGTTTCTACATTACATGCTCATCTAATTCACGACGGGTCCTCACACTAATACACCATTTTTTCTGGCCTCCTGTGAGATGTAGACGGCTGTCATGGGATTCTTTCTGGGACATTACTTGATAGAAAGATGATATGGGTTCATATTTACACCCCAATATAAACAATCCCCATTTCTTTTCAGTAGCGATGGATAAACCGATGGATAAATGCCCGAAATAAGTGGATACAAAACTCATTTGAGTGGACGATTCCAACACAATCTTTAACTTCCATAAAGAGATCAAGTAATAAGCCCAGAGCCTTCGCTCTGGGAGCACAGGAGATTCACAGGTCTGTGTCGCTTCTTAACCGCATGGACAGATGGCATGCAGCGAATCAAGAGTCATTTGACTTCTTTTACTGCTCGGTCCATGACACACTCTTGAAACAACGTATTTCTAGCCTCCCCTTCAATGATAAACAAAACAGTTGGTTGTATGCCATTACCCAGAAGCATGCCAGACCACTCAGCTACAAAATGGACCCTGGGGTACATTATTAGAAATCCAACTGTCTTAAACCTTTATCCCTACTGGCTGTGGCATTGGGGGACGAGAGGGGGGGGGGGGGACTGAACACGGCTATTTCTACCTTTTATCTTTGTTAAATTTCCCAATGGTCGGCCGCTTTCTCCGCACATCGGGTCGGGCTGTTTTAGGTGGCTTTGCTAGGGGCATACCTCCCACTTTAGAGGGGCTCATTCGTAGCCCTCCTCCCTCGTTAGCTCTTCATTCAATCGAGTCTGGTCCGGTCCCGTACTCAGATAGAAAAGGGGCCCATTCAATTTCTCTGCTCGGCCTAGTCCCATGAAGGGCTCCCATTAGGTTCTTCAGATCGTATATGTGCCTTACCTTCAGTACTGTGAGAAACCAGAAGCTTTCTCACCTGCTAGTCCCCGGGGATCTGTCATCCAGGTGGCCAGGACACTGCCATCACTTTTGGATCTAGTTCCTGGGGTAGACCAGTGCGGGAGGATCACCTGGATGAGGGGCCCTCTGGGAGTGAAAGTGGGACACGGGAAAGTGAGATGCAGGATCCCCTTCCCAATAACACCTTTTCCCAATCCTACAAAGTAGGGTACCTAGGAATTCAATACCCCCTTTCCGACACAAAGTCTTTCTCACAGACAGTTCACCGTGAGCGACAATGGACTAACACCAGAGCCATATACCTGACATGTCCCAACTACATGGGCAGGCAAGGTAAGGCAATTATGGATTATTACACACCTGACTTCCATCACACTTCCCCACTCGGATAAAAGGCGGAGCACGAAAGCATACTCTGAGCGAAGCAAACGGCACGAGGAAACAGCAGTTCCGAGATATAAGGGGAAGGGGCTGCGAGACCAGAGAGTCGGAAGGAGGGAAATACCTGTGTCCTCTAAAGACTTACTTTTGTGAGCCTTGGAAAGTAAGAAACTGAAGAACGGGAACGAAGGCTGATCAAACCTGCATAGTGTGGCGGAGGTAAGTACCGAGGGCTCTCCCGCATCGATTAACCAAGACGGGGAGGAGCGATTGCCACTGTGGTACTGTCCTTGGCTCCTACAACAAATTAGCGTCAGAAAATACAGCACAACCAAATCAGCTTGTGTTTTGACAGAAGGTTGCAAGCGACAACATTTTGCAAAGAGAACAGTGTGTGAGGCATTTGCAAAGAGCGACACAGATATGAGTGAATACCAAAAGGAGTAATTGAATGTCATAATTCAACTTTGGATACCAGTAAAAGATACCATATACAGAGAAGTCCAGCACCACGTGTGTGCTCATTCGAAATTCTCTGTTAGGTATCCAACTGATGCCGAGTCTGAGGAAAGGAATATTGAGTTAGAAGTGGCCATGCAAAGGGTCGAGCTAAACCCTGTGCACATTGGAAAGTCTTCAATAGTTTAAAGTACATCACAATTGGTCTGAGCCTGGCTGAGAGAGATTGAGTGAAAGAGGGATCTGAGCCCGGCTGAGGGGTATCTGGGGTGAACCGTGAGTCACCAGAGAAAGAATTATCTGAAAATAATTTGAAAGGGATATGAGCCTGGCTGAGGGGGATTCAGGGTGAACACCCAAATTGAATACTGGAAAAAGAAAAGCATGTTTCATTGTTGTTTTTTTTTTTTACTAGACCTTCTAAGACTTGCAAGAAGTAAAGAGACTGGAACACAGAAGATCTTGAACTGCAAAAATTGAACTGTATCCTTGTGCCGCATAAGCCAGAGTGTGCGCTTTTCTTGAGTGAACCGCCTTGTCCCATGCTGAAAAGGTGGGGAAGGGAGGCCAATGGTTCAAACATCCTGACTTATCATTTTGTGAACACTTTTTTTTCATGAACATCACCCCACAGTATCTGTAAATTAGTAGTAAGGATTGGCAATAAATTTGATTTTAGTACAGGCCCTTTTATGTCAACAAGACTCCACTAGGACTGCATTATTATTTGATGGTTGTAGCTAGCTCTCATCTGTATATTTAGGTTTCAATAGGCGTTTATCTCGCCCTTGTGAAGGTAAACACCCTTGAACTGTGGTCACCTGTGTCTGTCTTACTGTTGATACCATGCCTTCCTACAGTACCCATTGTTTTATGGGCAAAGCAGACTGCTTCCAACGTATCACAACACAGACACAAGCAGCAACCACAAGGAAGTGTGCCATATGGGGGAGCTTTCTCCATCCTTCTTCTGTGACTTCGACCCAAAGAGCACCAGGAGGGGGCCCAGACCTCCATCTATGCACTCTAAAGCCTTTATCCATTCCAGGACCTCCCTCCAGTACATCCATATTCGGGGACAGGTCCACCACTGTGCCAATAGTCTGCATCTCCCCCACACTCTCTCCAACATCTTGGACTTACCCACAGAAACATCTCGGAAAGACATGCAGGGTCCCATTGCCACCTGTATAATAATTTGATATAGTGAAGCTTATTATTGACATGCAATGAAGGTCCGTGGGTTCGTGCACATGGTTCTCCACTGGTGCTTGTCTAGCTCTATGCCTAGGTCCCTTTCCCACTTTCTTCTGTGTGTGTCAGGCGCACCGCACCCTTTCCAGCCTCCAATAGGGAGCAGTGCAATCGTGATATCAGTCCATTCGTAGCGTGTGCTGAGCGCAGTTTCTTTGGGCGTCAATACCCTGTGTATGCTTTCTTTCCATTTAGGTGCCATAAGAACCCCTTCAACTGTAGGTACTTTAATATCTGGAGCCTCCCTATTTTCAGGTTCTCTTCTAAGACGCCAAGCTTTATAAATTGTCTCCTTCACAACCTGCCCCAAACGTACCAGGCCTGCCTCAAACCATGTCTAGAATCGGAGCGGTTCCCGGAAGTCGTCTCTTATCGGGGGAGCCCTGATGTGACTTAGCGGCGACGGCCATGTCGTGACCCCTCATATCCTTTTTTCCCTGCAGAGGGCCCATAATGGGCCTAAGATGGCGTGATTCTTCACCTTCTGCAGAATATATGACCATGGCACCCAGAACCACTCGCCCACCCTCACTGGTCTCAGGAGGTAGTTTTCTGTTGCAACCCATTGCTTTTCCTTGTTGCAGTGCCACTAATGCCCTGAACTGTGCCGCTCTATAGTAGATGCGCATGTCTGGAAGGCTCAACCCCCCCACCCCTTCTTTCTTTTGGCTGGACCAGGGTTCGGTATGCTACCCTTTGAATGCGATCCTCCCATATACATTTGGAGATCTTACACTGCAGCTCCTGAAAGGGTTCTTCGGGCATAGGCATAGGTAAAATCTAATATAGGTATAGTACCCTGGGATGCAGGGTCCTTTTGATCGCGTTTAGTCTACCTAACCAGGATAAAGAAAGCCTGGACCAAGACTATATCTGAAAATAGCTTGCGAAGCAGCAGGGGGAAATTGGCCTCATAACCCCTTTAACATTCAGCTGACATGCACTCCCAAATACTTGATCCGGTGCCTCTCTAACAGTATCCCCAACATGTCACGGTCTGACGTCTGCTTTTTCTCCCTCTGCTACAGGGGACGAGATTTGATTTTACTGCATTTACCTTGAACCTCGATGCCCTTCTGTAATCCGACACCATTTCCAGGGCCCGTTTAGTCGAGTTAACTATGTCGCGTATATGCAGCAGGATATCATCTGCACACATCCCCCCCCAATTTATACTCTGTGCGCTCCACCTATATTCCCTTCACTGCAGATATCCACGCAGCGTTGTACCCAGTGGTTCCATAACCAGGGCAAATAGTGGGGGGTGAGGGGAAGGAACACAGGGCAGGCTTGCCTCATACCTCTCCGGAGGGGGAAGGGGGGCACTCCCAGGACTTTTTTCCATTAACCACCACTTGCAGACTGGGGTTGGTATATAGCGCCAGGATTCCCCTATTCGTCCACACCCCAAGGCCCATGTTGTCTAGGACCGTGAACATAAACCCCTCCACTCTACCTCGTCAAATACCTTTTCAGCAACAAGGCATGGCAGCGCATAGTCCCCTCCCTTCCGCTCCATGTGAGCCATTAAATTCAGTGTCATTCAGAGGGCATCCGCTCCTTGCTTCCCCCATATGAACCCGACCTGATCAGCATGGATCAATCTAGGCATCATCTCTTCGAACCTTGTTGCAAGCACTCAGGTATATATCTTCTCATCTGCGTTGAACAGTGAGATCGGGCGGTAGGACTTGCATAGAGTCGGGTTTCTTCCTTCCTTGGGGATAACCGATATTAAGGTCTTGGTAAAAGATGTGAGGGAGGAGCACTGCAGCATAGTGCTTATAGAACCCCATTGTATATCTGCCCTCCCCTGGGGCTTTGCCTGACAGGAGCCTTTTCATGGCTTAATCTATCGTGATCAGCGCTTCCGGCTTGGCTCTCATTTCCATTAATTATTCTATGCCCACTCCGCACAGGTACTCCTCAGGCGTCTTCCTTCCCATTAGGCTTGCTGTCATGTAATGTTTTTGATAGTACTGTGCAAACCCTGCTGTCATCTCCCCCGCCCGTGTTATGACATCCCCATTCTCATCTGTAATTGTATGAACCCATATTTCCGCTCGTAGCGTCCGCAACCTGGCAGCTAGTAACGCGTCTGCTTTGTCTACTTACTCATAATATTTCTGCCTCCGAGTCCCATTGCCTTAAGCTCTGCCCTTTTTAGCCTTAGTTCTTGCAGGCCCGATTCTGTGTAGCCCAGCCCTGCGTGGAACCTGTCCTCTCCCTCTCCGATTTCCCTCCTAAGAGCTTCTTCTACTAGCTTTCTCTCCCTCTTTTTCCTCACTCCCTCATCAGGCACCCCCTCCATGTGGCCTTGGCTGCCTCCAAGACTGTGTCCATGTGCACTTCGCCTGTGTCATTTGCTTTTTAGTACTCTATTATCTCAGTGCGGAGCTGCTCATCGAACACCCTGTCGCGCCATAGGGACTCATTACACCGCCAGTAGGTGCCTGCTCTGTTAATTCCTGTCACATCAATCGCTGCTCTTACCATGTCATGGTTTGTCCAGGCCACCAGTATGTGCTCACATTCTCCCAAACGCCCTCCCTGGTCCCCATTCAAAAGAACATAATCTATCCTTAAATATGTATAGGGCATGCAGTTTTGAATAAAAGGTGTATATCTTCTGGTTAGGGTGTAGCTGCCTCCATGCGTCTATGAGCCCTCTTGCTTCTATAGTCAGCCCAAAGGGACTCTCACTTTCCACTTCATGGGTTACCTGTGGCCCTCGCGTTGCAGCCCTATCTAAGCTCTTGTGTGCCCAGGAATTGAAATCAACGCTTATTATCAGGAGGTTGCCTCTTAATGCCATCACTATATCCAATCCTTCATTTTTTTCTTTTTATTACAGATTTATAGTTTACATATAAACCTTTAGCAAAGACAACAGGTCTTCCTTAGTTCACTCCCAAACTCTGCCCCATGGTCTAATTTTCACAATTCTGCCCAGAGGATCTTTTAGCAAATGCTATTTTCAGACCAGTCCAGTAAAAACCAACCGTGGCGATTAGGAACGATGTTTTAGAGCCCCATAATATGTGTTTCCACCATGCATCAGCTGTAATTGTTTTATAATCCCTTGAAACATGACCAAACTATCGGGTACTTTGCTCCGTGAAATAAGGACAAATGGTGAAAAGGTGGCCGAGTGTTTCTTTCTCATCTACTCTGTTGCAGAATCGGCATACAGAGCTTTTGGATTTTGTATGGTCACGAGCTGCAATGACTTCCCCCGTTTTGCTTACGTTCAGTCGAATTCTCACAAATGTTGCACATAGGACTGGATCAGAGCATATGCTTCTGCATTTAAGGCGGCCTGGCCATGGTTGGGGGTGTAAATTGCAGCCAGCTCAACTCTTAGGCCGTCCATTAACCCCTCCGCTGTCAATCGCCCCTCAAATCCCTTCTTCACCACCACGTCTGACAACATTAGGCATTTGTGTAGTATCACTCCACTCTACCCCGCTTTACATCTCTGGATGCCCAGTACACTCCACCCATTTGCGCACCCCATATCGGTCTTTCCTCTCCCGCTTTTAATCTTGTTTCTTGAAGGAAGAGTATGTCAAGGCCCACAACCCTAAACCCACAAGCCACAAGTGACCTCTTTGTGGGCAAATTTAGCCCCTCCAGACTGAGGGTGCCCACTACGAGCACTGAGACCCCTGACTGCTGGGTCATTAACTGACTTTTCTCCCATCCATTCCCTCGGCCATGGCTCCTGTGCCTTGGACTCCTCCACCCATTATCCAACGTTTAGGCCCGCACTCCCTCCCGCCCTCCCTCATGTACCAAACTGTTACAAAGAACAAACTAAAACAAAATAGCAAAGCTCCCTCTTTGGGTCAGGAGGTGCTAACTCCCCCGTTTGCCTCTGTCCTTCGCTGCACTCCCATAACACCAGGGTATGGTTTGATATCAATCATTAGTGACTATGAGATGCCCTCCTTTTGTCAGAGGGTGGCCCAGGGCAAGGAGTCCCTAGCGTCCACGTTAGAGTGCACTCATGCTCCCAGGTCTACTTTTAAAGTTACTTGGTCGCTCGTCTCTTGGCCAAGTACCAGCACATGCCAGGTGCAGATCTCATGTATTCTTCTTTAGCGAAGGACGTTGAGCCTTCTGTATTTGCAACCATTTCTGCCTCTTTCACGGATGCTGTGGGGCAGATTCTCCCTCTGTTCACTCGCATTTGCCCCCTGGACAGTAGGACATTGCTTCTAGGCTCCTTGATGAGCTGCGGTGGCGCAGATCTTGTTCCGCCTCTTGCGCTGTGATAATCCTGTAGTCCACCGTCCCTACACCGACCACTCTTTTACTGTTTCCTGGGGTGGCCGCTCCTCTCCTTTCCACCCTCTTGTATACGGAGTTCCAAGGCTCTGTGCTTGGTCCCTTCCTATTCTCACTCTACACCTCCCGCCTTGCCCCTGTGTTCTCCTCTTTTGGCATCTCTCACCATTTCTATGCCAATGACACACAGCTCTTTCTTTCCTGGTCTTCCTTCTCTCCTGACCTCCACCTTAAACTTTCCTCCTGTCTCACTGCTATTAAAAACTGGATGGCTTCCCGCTTTCATTCCCTTAACTCCGACAAAACCGAAGTAGTTTTCTTCCCTTCCAACTCCCTTCCCTCTCCCTCTCCTCCACCTTTCATTCATTTTCCTCCCTCTAATCTCACTTTCTCCCCCCACGCTCGTAACCTAGACTTTCACTTTGACTCTTCTCTCACTTTTTCCCACCATATCTCTCTCACCTCTCGTGCTTGTCGCTACCACCTCTACCATATTCGCCCCTCTCTTACTTTTCATGCTACTAAACTCTTAATCTCCTCCCTTATCTTTTCTCGCCTCTTCTACTGCTCCTCCTTACCTTTTGGGCCTTCCTACCTCACATCTTGCCCCCCTCAAATCTATTATTCACTCTGCCATCCGTACTCTATGTCTACACTCCCCCCCAAGACTCCATCTCCGCTTCCGTCTCCTCCATTGGCTGGCTCCCCTTTCATTCTCAACTTAAATTTCTCTTCCTCTGTCTGGTCTTCAAATCTCTCCACGATCTTGCTCCCCCTCATCTCTCTTCCCTTCTCTCATTCTACACGCCCTCTCGTCCCCTTCGTTCCGCCGACCACTTCCTCCTCACTATTCCTCCCCCCCTGTACCTCCTCCCATTTCCGCTGCTTCCAACTCCTGGCCCCCCCTCCACTGGAACTCCTTGCCTCTCTCTATCTGCTCTTCTCCTACTCTTTCCGCACATCTCTCAAATCTCTTCTTCTCCATTCCGAGCCATGACATCCCCCCACCTCCTCTCACTCCCCTCTCCTATCCCCTTTCCCCTCCTCCCCCCTTATCCTCTCCCAACCCCCCCTCCATCCAACCTCCTCCTACCTTTCCTCCCTCTTCTTCCTAGCCCTCCCCCTCCTCTTCCTTTCCCCCTCAGAATAATTGCTCTACATTCTGTTTTTGGTGACTGATTCATGTTTGTAATTTGCTTCTGTTACAATTTTTGATATGTTAAATGTACCCTGTTGTTGTAACTGTACAGCGCTTTGGTATAAAGCGCTATAAAAGAATAAATACAAATACAATACTTCAAACTACAAGGCAAAGGGATAAGCCCAGCGATCACATGTCCCCTGCTCTGTTAGCCACTTCGTCAGAGGACAACAGTTTCGTCGCCTAGTCAAAGACATGTTTGAAAGGTCTTCAAAGATCTTAATCCGGGAGCCTTCAAAGTCAACTTAATTCGGCAGTTGGAGCCATAAAAGCATAAGACAATACATTTCATAATACAACTTCACCAATCACAAATCTATTTCTCAAACATTCATAACAATCCATAATAGTTGGTCAGTTTTGAATTCCCACAATTACAAATACAATGCATACTACAACATAATATATTCATTTACAAAAAGATACAAGGATCTATTCACAAAGTATTATAGGTCAGCTTAAAACCAAGGTACTAAGTAGTAATCATGTCTCCTAGCACATTCAAGGCATGGGGTTCCAACTACTTAGATTTTAGTAGCCAGGCTCAGTGTATACATTTAGATACAGCAAACACTGCAACAGGGTCCTTGGCATTTAAACAAAGTTCCATGGCTTCTTGAGGCCACAGAACATACCTGAATATAAACAACGGTACCAGATACCATTGCCTCAGATCACTAAAGCTACTGCAAAATAGCACAAAGTGCATACTCGATTAGTTGACTGCCCCACAAGCTATGCATTCAGTGCTTTTCCTCTCGTTCCGTTTAGCAAAGAAGGAAGCTACCTTCAAGATGTTAAAAAGGGAGGAAGGCGAGGCGCGCACTCCAGTTCCCAGTCAAAATATACCTGTTGCAAAAAGTAACTGGGTTAAATCCCAAATGCTGCAATTCAGTTCTTTAGTTCTTCTCCTCCAAGTGCTTTCTTGTCACAAACAATTATCAGGGAGGCTGTTTCTTTTCAGGTGTTACCAATTTAGTTGTTCACAATGTTAATGCGCAGCTTTATGTAAAGTGAGCGGGCATACCATGGACTGACGACATTGAGATAATCCTCAAAACCATCTGACCATCTATGTGACCGATACATTCACCCTGTACTCAAAACCATGTAATCCAGCTTCCTCTGGTTTAACACCATTTCCTGATAAGCTTGCTTCACCACCATCTTGGATCATGCTCTTATGCTCTGGGGACTCTCCCGTAGCACAATCAAACCTAGTTTGTGGAGCTCTAGACAACAAACCTAAACCAGGGAAGGGTGCCAGCTCCCCCTCGCCCCCGGTTTAGAAAGTTAGTTAGAGCCAGGCGGTAGGGTGCTAAATGGGTTACATGTCTTTATAACGAATCCTATATGCCGACACTGACAACAAATTTTATATACTGAAACCATCATTACCGAAATACATCCAATTACATATAAAGAGTTCTTATAACGATACCCCAACAATTACAGCAATATATAACAAAAGTAAACCAAGTCCTCAGAGAAAGGACAATAATGAGGAAGTCGTTTTCTAAATCGAGGCGACGGTTCACAAACAGTTGATTGCGACACAACCACTGAGGTAAACAGTCAAGTAACCAGATTTAAACAAAACATCACAGAACCCACCATTGTATTTACTGAGGTAAGATTTATAGAGTGAATAAAAAATTACTTCAATGTACATATTTAATCTGAAACAGTGCATTAAAAACGTATCTGATAATATGTGCCAGGTTATAACAGCGTTATTCAATCAATTTAGACTTCAATACAATGGATGAAACACTGCAATTTATTGACTCGAAAAAGGGGAAAACGTGCTTTCAAAAGGATTTCTATTAAACAAAGAAAAATAAAAAATGTATATATTCAAAATGTTCAAATTAATATGTTCACAATTGTCGAGGAAGAGCTGTAACGCAGGGATAAAAATGACTAAGTGAGCCAACCCACAACCACATGCCAGACGGCACAAAAGTTGAAATAAAAAAATATCAGAAATGAAATCACATATCGATTCAAATGAAAACAAACCAAGCGGGTCTATAATCAAAAACGTATGCAGGGATATACCATTCCACATGGCTGGACTAATTCCAAATGTAAAACTGTTGCAAAGACAGTTATGTAAACTCAGACAAAAAAAAAAACATTTTCCACCGACGCCACTAACATTTCAAGATGTAAACATTTCTTTGGAACCAGACAAAACATGGACTACTTAAAATATACAACACAATGGCAGGTGGATGCCACTTTTAAAGTGTGCCAAAAACAGTCCCACACTTTTATACTATCCACGGTCTAATGCACGACACTTTATTTCCTTTATTATTTGCATTACTGCCTTCAAAATCGCATGAACATTACAAGGTTATATACACAAATTTGTAAAAGAGGCAGTTTCACCTCAACAACCAGAAATTATTTTGGATTATGAAATTCAACAAATTAAAGATACATTTCCTGAAACCCAAGGGTGTTTTTTTTCATTTCACTCAAGCAATATGGAGAAAAATACAAGTAAAAGTCAATACACAGATTTAGAATTTCAATTCAACGTTAAAATTACTGTTTGCTTTAGCGTTTGTACCTGAAAATCATGAAGAGGAATATTCTAATTATTAACACAGAGTGACTTTTTTTTAAAGCTAATGAACATTTTTTCGACCCACTATTGGACTACTTTACCTGGATAGGACAGCTTACAAGAAGTGGAACAAGAAGGCCACGTTGGAACTGTTACACAGCAGCCAAAAATGAAACTGCAAAAACTAACAGCAGCCTAGAAGGATGGCATAATGGCATCAGACAAACTTTCAAAACATGCAATTCATCTTTATGGAGCCTTCTACAGCATCTTATAAAAGAACAGTCTTTCCAAGAACTACAGATTGCCCAATGTTTGTCAATGGAAAAAACTATTCAAAGAAGAAAATACAGAAACCACCAAAAAAGTCGGAAAGAGTGTGTACTTAATTTCGGAAAAGAAGAAAAATAAACAGCATCGCTTTCAATATAAACTATTAAGGAAATATAAAATAAATGTACCACTGCAAATGCCAAAATCCAATAGACCCGATATCTGAAAGCTCCACAAATTCCGAAAAAATCCAGGACGTGAAAATTCCAGGTATCCAAGAAACGACAAAATTCCCAAAATTTCCAGGAGCCATAATTCAGAATATCCAAGAACCAACAGCAACCCAAACCCTAAGAAAATCCATGTCAACTATCCAAATCCAAATAAATCCCATTAATCAGTCCCGGATCAAAGTGTATCATAAATCCAGCAAAAATTGTGAAAAATACGACAAAACAGCAGATCCACGGTCATGGAATTCCATAAAAAGTTTTTTTTTTAAATTGAAAAACCCATAATCCACGGTTCTTGGAATCCAAAAAGCCACAAACATCCTGAAAAAAACTTGTAAAAAGCATCTGAATGCTGCAAAACACTAAATCCAAAATGGCCTCTGATTTTGCGGTACATTCTAATCTAAGTAAAAAGAACTATGGAGCGACACCTAGTGTTTGAAACTGATATAGCATGTTTTAGATTCTTATTCAATATTAAAATGTTTATGTGTAATTCATTAAAAATATTTAGTTCTAACATATTTCGACAAAAAAAGTGTAGTTATGAAGACTGTATACCGCTAAATGTTCCTTTGACCAGATCCTGATCCAGTACAACACTGGTTTTATGGACAGGACCCTGCAATAGCGGGCCAATCACTCTTCATCCAAAGACTAGCTGGGGGGGGGGGGCGCCCTTGGTTGCATCGGGATTGCCGCAAGAAAATCATTCGCTGAGACGCCGAGGGGTGGAGCCCTTAAGTGACTCCACAGCTCTGCTCCACACAGGGCTGCCTGCAGAGCCAGTGCTCTGTAGAGATCCAGGGCAGGCGATATTGCCCCTCTGCCATGAGTGCTGAAGAATTTCTGCAAACCCCCACAGTATTTATCCAATGTCACAGCAGCCCATGGTGCTGGTTCAGCCATTGGACACTCACTGAGAACCAAATATCCAGGTAGTCATACATAGCAACTTGTTCCAGAATCTTACCCTTACACTCGATGCTCAACGGGACCCTCGTAGCCAGTCTATGCCTTAAGGCCATTGCCTTTGTTTTATCACTATTGATCTCCAACTTGAGGCACCTGCACACCCCCCATGAAAACAGCAACATTGTTCTTAAGGCCTATTGGCGTGGTTGACAAGATAACTGCGTCATCTGCAAGAACAGAGCGGGCAGGCTGTCCAGGCCAAGCCTAGGGGCATCAAGGCAGTCTACCACAAGTTCCCCAATCATTTCTTCAATATAGAGGGAAAATAACATAGGGGCTAATGCACACCCCTGCCGGACGCCCTTCTAAATGGGAAAAGACTAGGTGAATCACCCCCGCCCCCAAACCCCACCTCACCGAGACCTTATTGCCAGTATACAAGGCACAGATGTTTTCAATAAGGTTCTTAGGTAGCCCCTTCTTGACCAACACTTACCACAATAACTGCTGTTGTACACAATCAAACGCAGTTCGAAGGTCCACCAATATTGCATAAATTCTGGTTTTATTAATCAGACGCAGACTAAACCATTGTTCTATTGCACTGATGCCCTTACGAAAAACTGGCTGGAGATAGTTAATGGCTTCCCTCTCATCAGCCCACTTCTGTAAGTGTTCCAAGTGGACTTTGGCATAGATCATTACTGTAATTTGCTTTTACTGTTACATTGTTTTATGTTTTATTATATATTAAGTTGTTAAATTGTGCAGCGCTTTGGTGTAAAGCGCTATATAAACCAATAAATACAAATCTTCCCTGCAGTGTCTAACAAGGAGATAGGCCTGTAGTTCGCAGGTACATGCCTATCACCCTTCTTAAAGAGAAGTACGATGTCTGCGTCACATGAAGAGGATGGGACGCTACCAGTGGCTACCATAGAATTAAACACACGGCACAAAATAGGAGCCCATGCCCTTACTTCATCCTGGAAAAGGTCAATTGGCATTTTATCAGGCCCCAGGGCCTTCCCTGCCCCCAGTACCATAATAGCCACTTCCACTTTCTTAGGCATAATACCATCTTCCTTGCTACCCTGTATATCTCGACGTCTGACAAATTGGATGGCCCCACTGTCTAACAAACCATCATGGTAGAGGGTCCTGAAGTGTTCATACCATGAATCAGGCTAGATCTGGCACCTAATTGGCTCTGCCACATTCAAACCATCGCCCACTTTGCATGTCGAGTGCAGATCCTCCCATAGATCTGGATTAAAATCAGCTTTCTTCCCCTACATCACTGATTTGTAGTTTGCCCTCAACATGCACAAAGATTGCATTTCCATTGGGTCTGCCACCTTCCAATAGTGCATCAAGGAATCCCTAGCAACCTTACAGTGTAGGTCAAACCATCTTTCGACTTCAGGGCCTCTTGTCACACCTTTTGGCAGGCTTGGTTACAAAAGGATAGATAAATCTACCCATGCTTTCGTATTCATCTATGATACTCCCAGGGGTACTGTTGTCACAACAGATTTCTCTCAAACAAGGTACAATAGCTGCATACAGGCCAGGTTTGATCGCCTCAAGATCCAGTGCAGCCCACTTAATCCTTAACCTAGCTCAGCCGTCGACAGCTACTAGAACACCCTCTGTCCCTGCCTGACCCCCTTCCAATCCTGGGCACAATCCCTTGATTTCACAGCACACAGGGCTATGATCACTCACACTCTGCTTTTGCACATTCAAGCTTACACCGGAGGAACTTTGCGATTACGGTACTTGGGCCATTTCCAATGCGTCTTCCCACTCTACGAGCTTATTCTATCTGCACCATTCTGCCCCCTTCTGCCGCAAACAGGAGGTTCACAATCCCCTACACTACATGTTCAACTTGCACCAGCATTTCTCCATCTTTTTCCTTCCGCCCGATTACTCTGCTATTGTTTCTCCTCTCAGTTTTCCAGGTCATCGATCTTCAGAAGCACTTACACCTCCCGTACTGCCAGATATGTCCTACACGCATCCAATCCTATCTCCACTAGGTCTTAAACTGGTTGGTCTCCGCACCTTTCATTCTGTCCTCGATCTTGCCAACGTTCTCATTCAAGTCTGCGAGGGAGGGATTGGATGTCTCTGCGGAGCGGCCCTTTTTCGTCAAGGATTCCCCCCCCCCCCACCCCCTCCCTGAGTCTTCCTTTGTGGGGAATTGTGACACGTCCATCTCTGCTGGGAAGCTCACCATTGCCCTTCCAAGGGGTTGTCCACATCACCCCCCACCCCTCTAGCCTTTTCTGCTGCCTCCGCTAAACACTCATCACAGTGGGTTCTTCACTGCATGCCTGCTTGCTGCGACTGTTCCATTATTGCCTAAAGTCTTTGCTTCGTTGAGCATGGAAGCTAGCACAGGGGCGTGCCTTCTTTAGTTTCCATCTGCCTCCGAGGGTGTATGCCTCAGCCCATTAACTCCTGCTCGGCGACTTCACTTGCGGGGTCGCCCACCGCTGAACCTCCCTAGCTTCTTAAGTTCCCTATGGGGGCCTGGCAAGCTAGTCCTGCACTACCCCACGTCCCCAGGTTCGACAGTATTTCACGGCTCCAGAAGGGGGGGCCAGCGCAGGCTCACTCCAAGCTGCCACTAAGCCTTAACAGTCTTTTGCTTAAGGGTATGGTGTCCGTCCACCCACTCAACCGGTATGGCCATTTTGCCTCAAAGCCCCCTCTGGTCTCTTTGGGTGTTGGCGGGGGGGGGGGGGGTGCGACGATGGTAAGCTCACACCGCGGTGGGCCCAGCTGTTGCTTCTCTCCCCACCTCGAAATGGTGGGCCTCTCCCAGTCTTCTATCGGGTCCTAATCCCCCACGTGGGTTTTGAACTCGCTACAGGCCACAACACCCTCTGTTACTGGCTTCTGTGCTTCTTGTGCTCCTCGCTCCTATGGGGCGGCAGTTGTCCCTACTCTGTGCGACCCTCTGCCGATGGGTGCTTCCCTGTGCTCTCTTCTCTGGCTGTCTTTGGCCCTTTCCCCAATGGCCTCTGGTCCAGCGTCCTTCCTCGTCGAGCTGCAGCCACTTGACAGCACTGTTCAAATACTGAAGCTCTTCGAGACACTTCACATTAGTCTCCCTTGGGAAGGGGGGAAACCGCTCAGAATTATACAGCGTCTTGGGGCGTCTCGTCTCTTTTCTCCTTCTGTGCCGAGGCTTTTCTCTTCCACCCCTCTGGGGCTCACCGTAGGGCAGGCACATCCCCCCCCCCTCTTTCGTCTCGCAGGACACTCAGCTCTGCATCCTTTCTTCAATGTCAGACGCATCGTACTGCAATCGCTTCGTGTCACACCTGGCTGGATCGCCTCCTCTCTTTTCCATTGTGGGGCTGCCTGTCCTCAGTCCTCCCGGTCAGCTCTACCAGGACTCTGCTCACCTCCAAGGACTCTGCTTTGGCACTGCCGCTGTGCAGGGGTCTGCAGGCCTTGGAGCATTCCAATCCAAGCACAGCGCCAATTGTTTTTATTATTTTTAACAGCTACGGGCCCTTTGGCACCGTCTTATCAATCACAGGTTCAGGGAAAAATGCACTACATCATCGCTATACTCCGACAAGGGCAAGAGCTCCTGTTCACGTGGCCATCTAAGTCTGCGCCACATGGTGGTCTCCATTTCTACCTTTATTTTTTTTTTACTAATCTGGGTTCGACCACGAAAATGGCCACGACATGGGGCACCTTTAAAGTCTACACAAAGGGGCTTGAGTGATTGTTTAGGTATTGAAAAGGGAGACTTACGCCTGCTTATATGTGAAATGTTGAACCTTGAAGATGATAACAAATCACTGGAACTTCTCATCTTCCAAACCAATGTTAAAACCTTATTGTCTCCACTTAAAAACAATATCATTCAATTTAGGTGAAATGCAGAAAGGGAAGTTCGCTTCTTATACGCCCTTACACAAGCTTGTAGATATGAGGAAGGTGACTGCCTTAGCCATGAATTAGCTTGGCCAATCAGAGGAGAGAGGGTGCGGGAGAGGGGGGGGGCAATTAAGGAATTATGTCTCCAAGAGTTTGATGGGGTCATTCAGACATTCCCCGACAATATTCTACAGGTACTACACCATAGTATGCAAAGCCTTACATGGCCAACTATGCCCAGTGAAAACCAGATATACATAGCAATCAGACAGATGCTCTTTCTACTATATAGACTAGATAACAATCAACTTCTATACATTTCGCCTCATTACAGTTTCTGAAATCCTTACAGCAATCACCGACCTGCTAACTGCTAAGATCCCCAGATCTGATGGACGAAACATTGCATTTTTTACAGAGCCTGCATCTATCGAGGCCGGCCCGACCAGAAGACCCGAACTCGAGGCCAATTGCCCAACATGTCTGCGCCTGCTACACAACACCAGGTGAGACCTCCGAGACGCTCACATCCTGCCTGCGGGTCTGCCAGAGCAACAGCTGACCTTGCGTGGCTGTACTCTGCATTAGCACGAAGGAACATCAGCTCCACACAGTCATAGCTGCTGTCATCCCCAGCCAGGTTGCCTTACCCTACAGGACGGATCAGGATTGGCCCCCTGCTCCCAAAATGAAGAGCACTGATTAGCCACTCGCTGCACTTATACAAATGGACCCAGGAAGTCGGCAAGCGAAGGCGGCCTGACCAAAAGGCCCAAGCTCTGTGCCAATTGTCCAACCTGTCTGCCCCTGTCCACGCATGAACATCCCTTCCAATGACCTGAAATGCCCATGCATACTCGATCCTACAGCCGTCGCCAAATGGATATATTTGATCCATATATTTTAGCACTGTTGGTAAATATTAGTAAATTTTGCTATTTTGGTTTAAATGAATACTTAGTTGAACAAATTTGCACACACCTGTATATTGTATATGATTTATTACTGCTGTATGCATGTATTTTAACAATATATCAGGAAAGGGAGGTAAATTATTTTAATTGTTTTAGATTTTCCTCAAAATTGTTTATTCTGGTTTTTAGATGCATCTTGATATGGTCTTAATGTCAGTGAATTTCCAGAAGGATGAAGTTTGAGGCAGCCGTACTTGTATAAACATTAATTACTCAGGTATTTGATAACACTGGTGTATCAGTATAGCTTTTAGATCGGTTTTGACATTTTAATTGCTCCAATCCTAGAACATCTCTAGAGGGAACAAGCTTGAGGTAGTTCGATTTGATTAAACACCCATTACCTAGGTGCTTGATAACACTGTTCCACAGTCCTCAGTTGCTGGGAGAGGACGGCAATAAGTGGCAGTCGTTTCAAGTGGAAACTGGTGGTCCTGGGGTGACAACGGCTACCATTTGAATCTAAGAGTAAGGCTATGTCCGATGTCTTTTCAGGGAAAGGCTTAAAGAAACTAAGTTGTTCCAACCAGTTAATGAAGTCAACGTACTTATTACAGAGATTAAAGAGCTACTCAAGGATATAGGAGGAGGCAGCAAGGTTCGAGGGGGAAAAAGCTCCCGAAAATCAAATTGTGTGGCGAATGAAGAGGATGGCGATCTCTTAGAAATAGTGACAGAAGTGCTTGGCCCCAGTGATCTCCCACAGATCACGACTTTTCAAGGGCAAGACGGGTGGTTTAAATACAGTCTATGGATGCCTTTGTCACAGATATGAGTGAGGGCCAAGAAAGGGGTGAAGATTATTTACTGCCGGGGGCAAGATATGCCTGGCGAGCCCAGCCTTGCCATGTATTATCGAACACCCCACTGCAACCCCCTTAAAGAGTTCTTTCGTATTACCTACTGAAGAATATTTTGTACCCACTAACCCAGAAACCTTAACGAGGGACCTAGGGGCTGTGGTGTCCATAATGTCACCTCTCAAAGAAACTACAAAGTTTGTCAGTTTGTAATCAAGGGAGGGTGATATAGTGGTAATCTTGCCCCAGGAGAGTCGGCCCCATATGAACAGCCCTATGCTCCCGCCTCAACAGCGGCTCTGTATGGTGCACCACAAACAGCCCTATGAGCTCCCCCTCCATAGTTTCCGCAACTGCAGGCACCAGTTACCAACGGCCAAGTATCTTATGCCAAACATCCTGCCTGCCTGAAATACCTAACAGCAATATAGTTCCCAATGGCACTGTTGCACATTACAAAGGGGCTAGCGTGAGAAGAGGGAACCCATTTGTTTTACCGGGGACAAACACCTACCCAGATTAAGACAGCCCAGAGAGAGCCTTAGTGTGTCCAGTCAGTTAACGCCAACCTAGAAGAGGAACCCTTGGTGGGCGTAGACATAGGCGATAAACCTTTATTTTCATGGTGGACACAGGTGCAACTAAATCATGTATTAGCAAAGGGAATTTCTGTTGTCAGGTGAGGTTATGGACACACAGGGCTTCTCAGGGGCAGTAAAATTGATTCCATTCACAGAAGAATTAGCCATCAAAGTGGGGGGCAAAGTGGTACGGGCCCAGTTCTCAACAACGTCCCCTGTCAATCTACTAGGACGAGACTTGCACAGGAAGCTGAATATGACTCATTCACCAAACAGGGGGTGGTGCGCTCAACCCCAGGAATGTGTTGCATAAGAGCAATGATGGTCAATCATGAATTAGGGTGTGAGATGGCTGCCCAAGGGATTCAAATTCACCCAGATTTGTTCATTTATGTGGTCACTCTGCTGTTAAATTCAATTCCTCAAGTAGGAAATGAATGTTGGAGGATACCCTCCGATTTCATATTCCGGCCTGCTGTGTCCCAAGAACACAAAGCTGGGATGATCCTCACTCTGGACATAGAAGGGGTGGTTGTGTCAAAGAACAGGATTGGGTTCCCACAAGTTTTCTGCGCAGGGATATCCTTTCCATTGCACCAGATATTCCAGCCTTCCTTTCTTGTATCTTGAGTCGCAAATCCTTGATACCTCATACTCCTTGGGCAAACTGACTACGGGAATCCGATGTTTGGGTTGTGAGCAAACATAAGGGTCCACAGAACAAGTTCGTAACAGAGAGGAATGGAAGACAAGGTGGAGACGACTGAGGGTCTTTGGCAGCTTGAGCCTGAAATAAACAGGGTTGATTCTTGCTTTGATCTCGTAGGGTCCCATATAGCAAGGGGATAACTTAGACGAGTGAACCCATCTGGGCAAGTACTTGGTCGAGAGCCAAACCTTAGACTCCACTTCCTAACAGGGAACCTCTGTCCGATGGTGATCTGCCTGGGTCTGGTTCCTCTTTTGCATCCTTCTATACTTTGCTGAGCGGTTTTATGAGCTTCAGTGATGTCTGAGAGTATAGCCTCGATAAATGGTAGATTGGACGACTGAGCTTTCGTGAGGAAAAGATGGCAGGGGTGTTGGCCATACGAGCAAAAGAAGGGGCAGAGTCCAGTAGTGGAATGAACAGTGTTGTTATAGGAGAACTCCGCTGTGGGTAGAAGAACCATCCAGTTGTCCTGTTGGTTGTTGCTAAAGCAACGCTAAGTATTGCTCCGGAGTACCATTTAATCTTTCTGTCTGACCATTGCTCTGCGAGTGGTATCCGGAAGATAAAGCCCTCTCGATTCCCAGATAATGACACAAAGTTTTCCAGAACTTGGATGCGTACTGGGAACTGCAATCTGATACTATGGTCTCTGGTAACCCATGTAACCGAAATATGTCTAACAAAAACCATGGCCATTTCGGAGGACGTGGGTAGACCTGGGAACGGGGTAAAATGAGCCATTTTAGAAAAGGAATCCACCGTTGCCATGATGCAGGTGCACCCCTGGGAATGGGGGAGTTCAACAATAAAGTTGGTCGAAAGATGGCTCCAGGGTCTGGGGAGTGGAGGGGAGGGGACAGGGCTTTGTTGCAAGAGAACGACCGGTTTCCGTGTACTGTACTTGCTTTGGGCACAGACTGGGCAGGCCGTATTGTAGGTCTGCACTGGATGAGCTCTAAGGTGTTGGACTCCAGTCTACGGCCGGCTAGTTTGCTGTTCTGACACCAGCATAGAACTTGCTGGCACATATTCTCTTCAGGGATGAACAGACGGCGGTTTACAAAGAGCAGTCCATCCATCTCGATGTTATCCTTCTTGGAGACCTAAAATCAGACCTACTCATGACCAATGCTTCTTTCACACCTCCTGCAGAAAAGTAGACACTTGGAAGACAATGTTATTTCTTGGGAACAGATATTCCGGTCCATGGTCTGAAGAGCCATCAGAAGCACGGCCTCGGGAAAGGGAATCTGCCAAGTTGTTTTGACTTCTGGGTTAGAGACAGTGAAGTCAAACTGGGCAAAGAAATGTGCCCACCGGGCTTGGCGAGAGTTCAAATAGTATTTGTTGCAGCACCTTTATTTATTTATTTTTGTATTTGTAAAGCACCTTGCAGCCCAGGGGCATTGAGGCGCTGTTTCAAGAAAGTGTCTTAGTTACAAGAAGTAGAAGGCACTGCCGGGGTTATAGGTAGTAAGTGCCTAACAGTGAGATCATGGGTGAGGTTATACAAACAGTTTAGTTTTGATTGCTTTTCTGAAGGCAGTGTGGGATTCGATGCTTCTGATTGTGGGGGGCAGTAGGTTCCAGTTGATGGCTGCTAGGACTGGGAAGCTTGAGCCGCCTGCCCAGGCTTTGAGGCTTTTGGGGATGGGGAGGCGGTTGGAGTAACTGGAACGAGTGGGTCTGTTCGAGGGGGGCTTGGAGAATCTGAGGTACTGTGGTGCCGTATCATGGAGGCATTTATGGGTCAGTGCCAGAGATTTAAAGAGGATACGTTCCTTAACGGGAAGCCAATGGACCGATTTCCTTGTGGATGAGATATGCTCTTGTCTGGAGACACCTGTTGCTGCTCTGAGGGCACTGTTTTGCACTGTTTGTAGTTTCCTGATGTTCTTTGCTGATGTGCCTAGAAGGAGCGTGTTACAATAGTCGAAGCGAGATCCAATGATTGCTCTGGCGATGGTGAGGGAGTTTTGTTGCGTTAGGAAAGGTCTGATGGCTGTGGTAAGTTTAGAGTGGTAAGCAGCTGCTGAAGATATTGCATTCACCTGTCTGGTCATGGGGAGGTTCGAGTCGATGTATATTCCCAGAGTTTTGACTGATTGAAATGTGGGAATGCGGGTGTTGTCGATGAGAAAGGCATTGTATTGTGAGACCAACTTTCTGATTGTGCCCGGGAAGTTCGGTCTTTTCGCTGTTTAGGCAGAGCCAGTTTTCTGCCATGCAGGATTGGATGGTGGCGTAGATGGCGGTGAGGGTTGTTTGGTCTGCTTCATAATCACCCGAGAGAGGAATGAGGTTCTGCGAGTCATCAGCGTAATTGGTGTACGTGATGCCCATGGAATCTAGGTAGTTAAATAGGGACCTTGTGAAGAGGTTGTACAATGTGGGAGAAATGCAGGACCCTTGGGGAACTCCACATTTCATTAGATGTGGATGGGCGCAGGCCTGGTCTGAGAAAACCTTCATTGCTCTACCGCTAAGGAAGGAGGAGAACCATGCTTTGGCGTTGGGTGAGAAGTTGCCTGCGGTTGAGAGATGATGGCAAAGGGTGTCGTGGTCGACCAGGTCGAAGGCTGCAGATAGGTCAAGAAGGAGTAAGAGGGCAGGTTTGCCTGCGTCCCGGAGGTCATCTATTTGGTTCTTGAGGTCCAAGAGGTTCCGTGGTTAGGGCGAAAGCCTGACTGTCTGAGGCCCAGTAGGTGATGGGTTTCAAGGTATTTCTGGACTTGAAGGTATGCAGCTTTATCCAGGATCAGTAGGAAGAGTACTGTAGTTATAGGGCTGTAGTTCCCTGGTGTTTTAGGATCCAATGTGGGTTTCTTCAGCAGCGGGTGCACCCAGGCTTCTTTGGGGCAGGAGGGCACTAGGTGGGATTTGAAGGAGGCGTTGATGAAGGCAGTGAAGAAGGGTGTCAGTGCGGGGGCGCCGTCTTTGATAAGCTGAACAGTTGGAGGGCTTGATCGAGTTGAGGATAGCTAGGACGTCCTGTTCTTTCATTTCTTGGAATGGGAATGGTGGGATTTCCGCTGGCACGTTTCGTTAAATGTCTGAAAGTTGTTTTAGTGCTTTTTGGTGGCTGATGATTTTTTCTTGTAAGGTGTTCAGTCTGTTGAGCATAACATCTTGGATTTTATTGCACCAGTCTTCGTCTGTGGTAATGGTGTTCGGTGCGGGGGCAGGTGTTTCCAATTCTCTGAAGATGGCGAACATTTCTCTGGACCCAGACTTGGCGTTAGTTATCCTGGAGTTGAAGGAGTTGGCTTTGGCTGAGATGATGGCGGTTTTGTATTGTTTGGCTATATTTTTGAAGGTCAGTTTGGTAGTCGCTTGGGTTACATTGCCAGGCTGACTTTTTTTGTGAGTAGCTGGAGGAGTTCCGGGGTGAACCAGGAGTTTGTTTTATGGTTTTTGCTTTTCTTAATGACAATGGTGCAATGGCATCCACGGCTTGAGAGATGATTGAGTTGTATGTAGTGGCAAGGACGTCCGGTTTGTCGGTGGATGGATGCATCAATTCGGGGAACTGGAGGTGCGGTAGTAGTCTTTGCTTGGTGAGTTGCTTGGCGCTTCTGGTGAGGGCGGCGATAGTGTAGTGGATGTGGAGGAGTAGTTTCTGGCGAAGTTGAGGTTAAAGTGGATGGCTGTGTGGTCTGACCAGGGGATAGCGGTGATCAGGATTTTTTTTGTGGTCAGTGCGGATGAGGAATGGGTGAATTCCTCTTTGCAACAAGTGGCGCCACTCTTCGCAGGTGAGTTTCATGGCCAATAGTTCCTTCTCTAACAGAATAATTGAGCTGTGAGACAGTGTCTTTGATAAGTAGGCAACTGGGTGTTCCATTCCCTCAGACTCCTGGAGTAAGGCTGTTTCAATGGCTGTTGATGAGGCGTCTACACAGAACAATGCCTTGAGGTGTTTGAACGCAGCATCAGCAGTCTCACTCCACCGAAATGTAGTGGTGTTTTTCTTTAACCGACCTGTAATGGGGAGAACTAACTTGGAGAAATCGGGGATGAATTTACGGTAGAAGTTGGCCATCCCAAGGAATCTCTGGATATCTTTTACTTTAGTCGGAGTTGGCCAGCCAAGAATGGATGATACCTTGTTAGGGTCCATTTTGATTCCGTCTCCAGACAACAGATATCCCAGGTAGGGAACAGTAGCAACTTTGAACAAACATTTCTCTGGTTTAACTAATAGTTGGTTATCCTGTAAACAACTTAATACTTCCTGGAGGTGTTCCTGGTGCTCGTGGTGAGAATATCAAGGTATCATCCAGATATACCATGACAGAGTGGAATAGCAGGTCTGAGAATAGTCTGTTCATAAATCGCTGGAAGACTGCCAGAGCGTTCATCAAGCCAAAGGGCACTACCCTATACTCAAAGTGACCGAATGGGGTCCGGAATGCAGTCTTCCAGCCGTCACTTGATCATATCCCGAGAAGATGGTATCTGCGACGTAGGTCAAGTTTGAAAAAGACCACCGCTCACTGCACGGCTTCGAGGATGTCTTTGATGAGGGGCATGGGATACCGGTCGCGTATGGTGACTCTGTTCAATCCCCGATAGTCAATGCAAGGTCCGAGTTCTGTTGTATCTCGCTTGGGGATAAAGAATAAAGATGCCCCTGCGGGCGAACGGGATGGTTGGATTAGCCTGTTGTGCAGATTGGACATGAGGTATTCCCCAAGTGCCTTTTTCTCACTAAGGGAAAGAGTACATGCGACCAAACGGAATCAAGGCTCCTGGTGTGAGATCAATGGCACAGTCTTCTGGACGGTGGGGTGGCAGATCTTGGGGTGTTTTTATCCAGGAAGACCTTGCCAAACTCAGCAAGATCCATAGGTACACAATGTATGCCAACAGTATCGGTGAGAGTTAGCCACCATCGTATAAGACCTCATCAAGGCACTGTTTGCGACAGTAGGGAGAGTTATACTCCAGTACATTTTGAGACCAGTCAAAGGAGGTGTTGTGCTTCTGTAGCCAAGAGATACCTAATGTGACTCGGAGGTGTGCTGCAAGAACTACATCGAACTGTATCTTCTCGGTATGTTGGAGAATTGTTAGGGAGAATTCTCATAAATGTGCTAATTCCCTTCACCTTAGAGACCCCCAGCAACTTTGCTGGATTTTTAGGACTTCATTTTTTTTTTAACTGGAAAGAGTGTGAGCTTTTTTTTAACCACTTTTTCGTGTATTTTGATGTGCGTTTTACTCTTGTGTTCTTTGATTATGGAGTTTTAGACAGCACCATAGGCATCATCTTTTCATGCGTCACACAGCACCCTCAGTGCAGTGACACAGGGGAATCCCTTTTAGGCTGCCCCAAGGTTTAAATACCTTCTCTGGGATAAACTACTGTTTCCCAGAGAATGTAAAGCTAAATTGACTTTAATAGTCTTTTAAAATTCCTAGATCCAGCACACCCTATCTTACGATAGAGTGCTGGAGGGGTTACCTAGTATCCCCTATGTCTAAAAACTCATGTAGTAGTCAAATGCTACCCTTTCCTATGAAAATGGCTGATGGCAGTGGTTTTTCAACAAACTACCATGATTTTTCCCGACCGCGAACACCGGTAGTGAAAAATCACGGTAGTCCTGTTTTTCAAGGTGGCATCTGAGCCCCCTTTGTTGAAACAGGTCCCGGTCTTCTTTTTTCACCATTTCTTTTTGGAAAGGTTCTTCTAGAGTTTGTCTCTGCGCGCCAAACTAGGTTTGGTCCCTTTGTTTCGACGCCTTTGGCGGGCTTCAGGAATGAAGACCGCCTCTGGCGCCCGAGTGTCTGGGGTGGCCAGGAAGTGAGGGAGGGGCCCGAAACTCCCTGTGCTTAGTCTCCAAGGAGACCCAAATGCACTCTGGCGTGATTGACTGGCTGACTGTCCGGCAAGGATAGCCACCCTGCTGGATGAGTGGCAGCTAGGCTGGAATGAATGGGAGAAAACTGTTTAAAAGGCCAGTCTCTTGGACTGGAAAGCAGAGTCGACCACTGGACCGAAAGAAACAAAGACGAACTGGAAGAGGACGGCTGCTGCAACTACTTAACTGTTGGTTTGCCCGGTGGAGCCCTGCTGCAGGTCCGAATCACCAAGTTCACCTCGACAGAGAAGCCCTTCAAGGACTTTGAGTTGGTAGGGCCAATCAACTCGTAAGCCACCTGGACACCATTCTATGAGCTGGTTAGGATTAACCAGGGGGAAGGACACCAGCTTGTGCGCTCTAAGACAGCTACCGGAATTGAAGATTTGCCAGTTTGCAGCTTTGTGACCAGTCCCCGTGCAGTGCAGGAGTCCCCCGACATCTTCTCTCTTGTCCACACGACTGAGGCTCAGGAACAGCGAGATCTGCAGGAACTGCCAGGAACAGAAGTCTTCAGCTGCATCTTTTTCTTCAATATAAGGTACTGTGAAAACCCTACTTACCTCTCAACGCGAATGTTCGTGGAACTTTGGCAACTTGCATGTCTAGGCAGCTTGTGACCTGACATTTGAACCTTTCTTCTGTGAACTACTTCCGAGAACCGTCACAAAGACTTTTCCGTTTAAATACCAGAACCGTGTTTACCTATACAAGACACTAGTCCATTGACTTTGGCCACCTATTGCATCCAATCAACTACTCTGGTGAACTCTATTTGCACTGTTTAAGAGTGACTAATATTTGCTTTATTAACTTATGCCTTTCTGCTCCTTCAATTGCTCTGAATGCCATTTTGCTCCTCCTTCAAAGTAGTGTAAATGTTTCAGAACCGGTTAGTGTGAAGTATTATAGGATATTTTTGTGTGATATTGATTGCTTCCTTTTAGTGAATGTTTTCTAACTGTGTAAATACATTCAGAAGTGTTATACCAAGAAACTTTGAGTCTAAGTGTCTGTCTGAATATTTGTAATTATAGACCTCTGTGTAACATCCTTACTAGCTCACATTCCCTCGTGAGATAAGCCTGGCTGCTCAGCTCGCTACCAAAAACTGTGTGGTACAGACGTATACCAAATGTTGGTTTTCCTTACACCTGTAGTCCTAGTTGTGTGTAGTGGTCCCAGAGGGTAATGCATACAAACATTGCCTAACAAGAATGAACACTGTTCAGTGGTATGAGTGATCAGCCCAGAACTGAGGGGCTTCCCATCAACGCCTACCTTTTGGTCTTCTTTCTACTCTGCGGACGCCCACCTTCTCGGCCCAAATGGTGTCGACGAAGGTTCCGGCTGCTCCGCAGTCTATGAGCGCCAAGGAGTCAATCTTCTTTTGGTTCACCAGTAATTGAATAGGAACAACAATGAGCTGGGTGTCTTTGTTGGAAGCGGGGGATGATACAGACAGCGTGACAAAGGGACTGGATGAAGAACCTCGGTAACCCGTCCTACCTAGGACCGAGGTCGACCGTTTACCGATCGGCGAGGTGGTCCCTTCGGACAATCCTGGAGTAGGTGCGTTTCAGATCCACAATAAACATGCAGAGACTCTTGTCTCTTCTGCGTTTTCTTTCTTCAGAAGTGAGTGGGGTTCGAGCAGCCCCGATCTGCATCAGTTCATCCTTGGCAGAATTCGATGATGAGGAAGGATGCAGAGCTTGGTCTGTTTGCACAAAGAATCTTCAGCCATTTTATCTCTCCGTCAGACGATAGTCGATCTGTAGAACTGTGGACAATCGGTCCGAGAAGGTACCCGGACGTGGGGTACGGGCTAGTCCATCTTTAATATCCTCCTTCAAGCCTCTTTGTGATATGGCATACTGAGCTGGTTCTGGCCAGCCTGCATCTGCGGCCAATATTTTTAAATTTGTAATGTAGGTAAGGAGGTCAACTGGGCCCCGCTTAATGTCCAGTAGCTCTTCACAAGCCAAATAAGTAGTTTCCGGTCTTTCGAAGGTCTGCTTCAGAAGGTTAAGGAATGAATGCTCTGTAATCTTGAAGGATGGGATTAGTGCTGGTCACCAGGGGAGTTGCCCATGCTAAAGGTGTGGCCCAAAAAGTTGGAGATCATAAACCCAACTCGCGTATGAACAGAGGCAAAGGTACTGGCTCTAAAGGTGAAATGCACAATACAGCCTCAAACTCCTACAATCTTTTTGGGGTGCCATCAAACTTTCCTGAAGCTAGTCCCATAGTGGGTAGGTCAGTAGGGTGGTGTTCTCTAGCCGTGATGTGGGATACATTGATCCACTTAGCAGAATTCCCATCTATAATTAAGCTGCACTTCAGCAGTTCACAGCAAAATGGATGCGCTGGCTCCTTTGAGCACCTTTGCCCCACATCAAAACTGAGTTTTGCAGCTACAAAATGATGGCCGCACTGTTTTGCCAAGCACCATTGGGCAAGTTGGAACAGGGAACACACAGAGAAAGGCTGCCAGGGTGTGTTCCTGTGTGTACTGAAGCAAAATGAAAATCAGCGCCGTTTTTGCCGGTAGCCCAAAGTTTCCCATTGAAAAAGGGAAATATTTCACATTTAACATGATGCAGCCCTGGCACTCTTTTAATCTGTTCAACATCACACTGCTTCTATCAGTGAGGCTCTGCCATGCCCATCCATATTCAGATTGTGCTCCAGCAGAAGAGAGCATTATCCCTGAATAACAGGTTTTGTCAGACCAGATCTGGGAAAAAAACAGAAGCTTTACTTTCAGCCACACGGAAAAACGCTCGACCTTTGGGCTACAAAATGTCAAAAATAAATGCTTGAAAAGAAACCCTGGCTCTAAGGGCATATGTCAATTTCAGTGGACTTGTGTCTTGAACAGATTGCTGTATAAGAGAAACTGACTAGGGCTGCAAAACAAAGTTGGGAAGTCAAATGAAGAGAAAACCCTTTGAATGGGACACCCCAGCAGACTTCACCAGCTGTTAAAATGTGCTTTTGCAAATAAGGAAAAATACCCGTTTTAAAAGTGTAATGTTGAATAAGGCCCTGTCTTGGGCTAGCAATGTAAAGGGGGTTTTGCTCGGAAACATATGGGATGTTTTAATTCCACAGGCTTGCTTCTGATTCAGAACAAAATAAAATAAAGAAAGAAATGTTTTGGCTGTACTGGGAATTCAGCCCAAACAGGTTTTCTGCAATGGCTCAAGGGATATTTGGGTGCTGACAACAGGACTGCTCTACCCCCAAAAGAAGCCACAAGGGATTTCTGGGACACTTACGTGTTAATTGTACCCTTTGAAACTTTGAATGGACCAAAAAGCAGCATATCACACGCTCGTCAGACTTTTGTCTTTGCTCCAGGTTGAGACAAAAGATTCTGGGACACCTACGTGTGACTTTTGGAAGATCACCTCCCCTCAAGTTCTACTGGGGAGCTTCAAAACAAACAGAGCAGCCTTGGAAGCTATGCCCTTATCTGGAATACAATGCTGGCCATTTGGCTAAAAAGGCTATTTTAATAATACATTTCAAGGTTTTTTATCTACCAAATGGGACAAAGCACTAATGTGAAAGTTTCACAATCTAGATGAAATTTTGGTGGCTTTAATTTAAGACGTGATAGCCTTCACTGGCATATTGGGGACAGAAATGGCAGAGAATTGGATATTCTGAGGAAAGTTTACATGATGCAACTTTGAAGTTTAATATTCACATGGTTTATGATAATCTATACACATGTATAAAGTTAGAGAATTTTAGGTAAAATAATTCCATTGAAAATGACGAAAAACTATTGGACAGATGAAACAAAGTCCTACAAACTGGAGAGTTGGACTGCTATGCTCTGCGTGAAATATGTAATCTGCAAAAATGCTGTGAGTAAACATTCCAATAACCAGGGGGAAAAGCTGTGGTACCCTGTTGGGGAGCATCCCGTGACCAGAATTGATTTTTGCCCACTACCTGCATGCCCGATGTTCCTTTGCCATCCAGTGAACAGACTTGCCCAGCTGTTTGCTGTAAGGGGCGCCCGCCGTGCTGTGACCAGAGCCCTTCAAGTCCAGAACCCAGTTGGCTGTCCCAAATCCCAAACTCAAGTGTGGATTGTGAGCATTTCCCCATCCCATAGCAACACATAGCCTAGCCCCATCTTGACCCTTTGTCTTTGTCCTATTTTCTAAATTTGTAAAAGGAGGCAGGTTGGGTATCGGCTCAATTCAAATTCGTAGAAAATAAAGAAAAAGTATTCTCATTGAGCGCTACATCCTAGGCTAAAACCAAGGGTCCTGGTCCGGTGTGTGACGCCCGATTGGAATCCTTCACAGTGACTTACTGAGCACTGTGTTTTCTGTTTTCAAATTTTGGACTTCATGGGTAAGTCCCTGCACAGCAGCCAACAGTTCCTGGACTTGTTCCGCTGTGGCCATTGTTCCTTTTTGGCGTCGAAAAATGTCAAACCTGTTAGAATAGTCACTTAAGTAGGATAAGAATCCTCCTTACTCACCTGACTTGTTGGAACTGGTGTTTAATGCCTTCTCCCTTCCCTTGTTGCGGGTAGACTTTCTTCTGCTAGAGATACAGCCTACCTCGGAGGGAAGCCACTATGCCTGTCTGTTGGACTGGCGGGCTAGTGGCTCCTTCCCCAAACATAGCCACATAGGGGAAAAAGCCTGAAGAGGCAGAAAAATAAAACCTGGATTGTGGCGTGGTCTTGAGTGGACTGAGGCACCTCGTGGATGTCAGAGGAAGCACTGGAATTCTGATGGAACCCAAGGCTTAGGGTTCCGAGGGGCAGTGGTGAAACCAGGAATCCCGATAACAGTGGTTGAGAATGGCAGAGTCCTGGAGGACCAAAGCAGCGAGGAGCGACCAGGAAACCCGAGCATGGAAGGGTAAGAGAGAGTCCAGGTAAGGTTAAAGGGAGAGGCAGGAAGGAGAAGGCAACTAGGAGAACCGGAGCGTGGTCCGGTGAAGAATGACCAGCTGCGAGAGAGTGAGGGCGAGCGGCAGGGCAAGGCTCTGGAGTAGCGCGTATTGTGGCTGAATGGAAGGCTCAGCAGCCGCGAGTTGAGAAAGAGTACAAGAAGGGCAGGCTCGGCAAAGAGCCGAGTGGTAAGCAAGCTCAACAAGAGCGAGAAAAAAACCACAAGCACAGCGTCTCACCTGGTTAGCGAAGAGCAATGGGTTGCAACGCACCGACGGCCGGGCTTGTAATGGTTATGTATGAATTGGCGGCAGCCATCTTGGAGAAAGACTCGACTGGCACACCACGTTGCTAAGCAACGTGGTGTGCCGAGTCAATGGTGACAAAGCTTCCATCTATCCCATAAGCACCACGGCCGAGTGCGCGTGACACTGATACAACTATCCATTGTCTCACGTTGCAGGCCTATGCAATTAGAAATCAATGCGGCTAGCTGAGAGCGGGGAGGGCTGCGCCTGTCCCTAAAGGATGAACTCTCGGGAGCCAGGGAAGAGGTCCTGAGTTGCCAAAATAGCCCAACCCAAATTTAGGGCACTAGCACCCCCCAAGATAATGGTCGCTCTATTTCAACTGCCAGATACCCATCAATAAAACTCCTAAATCCATAACTATTTGACTGATTAGTGTAGTCCTGGAGGAGCCTAGGTGAAGGTCTGGGGAGGGGACAGCCGCCAAGGAATTAGTAACATCTATTGCTTGCATCATCTGGGACGACAACCCCCTTAAATATGTATTGTTCAGCTTTGAACTAACCAGTGCACTCCATGGCGGTCAGGTTTGAATGCCCCTACTGACATGTACCTTTTTTCTTTCATAGGAGAAATACAACTTAGTTATCCTTGTAAGAAGTGCACCTATCCGTTTTCCTCAGAGGATTGTCTTTCCTTATCTGGCTGCTGGTGGTCTGCCCTACACATTTCTAAAGACTATGCTGTGAAGCATTTTAGGCTTCCAAATCATTTTTGAAACTTTGGCAATATCTCATTTCTTTATTGTACTTTGTACAATTTGAAATGGGAAAGCTATGTACAATGTCAATGTTTTAATATTGAAACTTGTGTGCTTATGTAAATTAGGCCTTGAAAACCGATACATTGACATATGAAAGTCAGTTTAAAGACCCTACTACAGCTAATTAACAAATATTAAACCACCTAGAAATAAAAAAAGAGGCACAATGTCTTTGAAGTTTTAACAATAGTTCACCTTTATTAAATGAAGAGTCCTTGCCTTGTTAGAGCAAGGATTGCGTTTGGTGCTGTGATCCACACTTGAGTTTGCAGTACATTCATATTACCTTACAAAACCATGTATTGCTGCTCTGTATCTATGTTGACCATTTCGTATCTTGGGTCCAAGGACAACTGATTTTCTCTTCAGCTACCTCAGCTTCTCTGCATGTTTTCCGGATGTTGGCACGTTGTTCAATCTGTAACCTCACGTTGTTCAATCTGTAACCTATGTCAACAAGCCATGCATCCTTTGCTTCTATGTGTATGTAACTGTAATATTTACTTATGCTCAAGCGCCCACATACCTCCAGGTTAGGGGGGCTATATAAATAATAAACTAAACCTCTTTTTCCAAAAGGAGGTAAGAAAAAAAAGATTTATTTAAACCACATCCAATTTATGAGTTGATTTGCATAGGATCATTGCATCATCTGTAGTATGCATGTATGTCCTTATAGAGGTTTCAAATATTTTGCTCTAAAAAATGTAAGACTATCATACAGCAGCGAAAAATGGGCATGGGTTTCCAAAAACCGGGCATATATCAGTGCTAGAATTGGCCCAGGTTCTAGTAAAAGCTGCTACCTTTAGGGTGTTCACCTGAATTCAATATACAAAGCACATGCACACTTGGGTTGAAGGACGTTGAGATATTCTTCAAAACTAGATTCTCGTTTGCTTAGCAAATATGAAGGTCCCAGATTCATACTGCAACATGCATTCTCCAACTCCCTTCTTGACAATACACATGCTGCCATTTTTACTCTAGATTTGCTTCTCACTGTCAATAGAAGTCAATTTCTCCCATAGGGCTGCCAAGTCCAGGCATATCAACCATCTCGACATGGGGGGAAAACCAAGTCAAGGCTCTCCCCCCATCAAATGCCATAACATGCTCCAAAAATACCCTGTATCTGATAAGACCCGGAGTTCCCCATAGTGTGATCCAGTACAACAACAGCCTCAGGCCCAATTCATCCATAATTGGTTACAAATTACATTCCATATGGGTCTGGGCATTAGGGGTGCTGATGGGAAACAAGTGAAGCGTTTAAAGGAATCTATTTTCAACTTGGGCAAGACCTTTAGTGCTTAACAAACCCCAAAATGTCAGCGCTGTATGAGGCTGAGACTTTTGCCTGAAGCTGGTACAACCTAATGGCGGGGCGGACAGGCTCTCTTCTGTGTCTACAAAATTATATTCCCACGGCTCTGCTGTTCTTTTCTAGAGTACAACAGGCCTTATCTAATTGAGTTGACCATGATCCATTATCAGCAAATATGATATCCAGCTTATCACAGGAAAGGACCTGGTCTAGTCTACAGCCATCAAATTCATCCTACTAGGCCATGAAAAGGGGGCTGAATGATATTCACCTTGATGGATTCACACACCAATTGGCCCCTGTGCCAAATCACACTGGTTCATTATTAACCGCAATCTCTCCTTCTGATCATACATGAACAAAAAAGACCAAACATCCTGCTATCAACTAGCATTCCAGGAGATAAAAACCTCCCTCAGAACCACACTCAATGCCATGGGAACATCACACCTCAATGAACGGAACAGTTTCAACACCGGCATCCCAGCCACACACCAGCTGAAGCCCCCTATGTGAAATGCAAAATTACACTGGCTACCCATCAGAGTCGGAATACTCTTCAAAACTGCCTGCATCTGTAATAAGGCAGCTACTGCCCGAACAACAGCCTATGTAGCCACAAAGCTCAGTTGGGGCAGCTCCTCAATTAGTCAGACCACTGCAAAGCTCAAGAATAAACTGGAATGCAAAGAATACATGGAAAAGGCCTTTGCTTACTGGAACCTCATCCCAGTGGTCATCAGGACCAGGCCCACGTAAGGAAGTCAAGACCCTGCTCTTCAAGGAATACCTATGGGTCGCTTAGGCCCTCCTACTCTCAGGTATATAGTGCCCCTTACGTATAACCAGACTACTATAGACTTTCACCCCCCTTCCACAGACCTCCATCAACCCCAAATGACTTATAAGGCACTCTATTGTTTCCTAACTAGGCTTGCAAATATGTAAATTCAAACAAGAATAAGCTGCAATTGTCAGATGTGACTTGTGCACACAAATAAAATGAATACTATTTTGTCTTAACATATCGTGAGCCTCTCAGCCTAGCCAGACTGTTGTAGCAAGCACTGTATAAAGAACATGGCCACTAATGGGATATGAACATTCGCAAGTTGGAGAGACAAACCCAATAGGTGAAACAGATTTCTGATCGCTCGGATCTCATCAGGAGACAATGACCAGAATATATATTCAAACCTTAATTATAGATAGAAAATATATGTGTAAATCTACCTCATATCCTGGATAACAGACACTCTGAGCAAGGGCAAAGTGACACCAGTTTCTGATTTTCTTCTTTCTGGCCCAAGGGATACTGCTTAATAAAGAGAAACAAAAAGGAACACTTAAAACAGAACACACATCTCAACAGCCTGACAATTACAGCTACTAGTGCATGCAGTGTACTCTCAACAACCAGTCATATAATGGGACGTTATTAACAATGTGCTTTGATTACACTGCCATGACGACAGACAAATATTAAGAGTTGCAAAAATTAAAATGTGATCAATATTCCAAATATTAGTCAATATACTAAATTCACAGGCTTGAGCAACTATCATAAAATAGAAGTCACTTGACTTAACAAAAATGACCCCTTTCTACAGAGAGGTTCCAATGACAACTCACGAGAAAAAATGTGGCAAAGATGGCATTTCAACATTTATTTTCACATATTCCTTTTTAGGATGTATAGTATGAGTGAAATATGAAAATTGGAAGAACAACTTTTAATACGTGGTTTAAAGCTGTATTTCTGAACAAAATCTATTATAGACATAAAATCAGTAAAATGACTTTGCACATGCTTTCAGCAATATGCATTTGAACAAAGGAGTAATAGTAACTATTTTATTCAGCATACAGTTATGTTGCTTTAGTTTTGCCATTGTTGGAAAAGGGAAATGTGAGGAATAAAATAGTATAAGGTGACCTGAATTAATCATTTTATAAAGGTATGTCATCGACAATCTTATCAGCAGAAACACAATGGCACCTTTTCGCACCAATCCGAGACGCTTAGTCTCGGCTATGGACCTCTGGTGAATTTCCTTTTTACTCCATTGCCAATAGGCCTAGAGAGAAACTAACAGCACCTCATTGGTGGGGCAGTCGACAGAAACCAGGCTGCACATGCACAAGCTGTTGGCCAAGTCGAATGCATGGTTACATATGATGTTGTAATGCTTACATAAACGTCTGTGGTCTTCAAAGTTACAGCATTAGTTGCATTCACAGTTCCAGCATTAGTTGCAATGTGCTTTGTAAGCTCAGCTCCAGAAAAAGGTAGAACACTTGAAAGCCTGGGAGTGATTCAAAACTAACCACAAATACTTTTTGGTCCTTTTTTTCCTGCATTTATTACCGTATGACAAATGCAACAAAAACATGCATAGCCTGTATTGGGAAGGGTGAGTGGGGGAAGGTTAGTCAAAGCTTTTGTAAGTGTGGGCAAGAAAGCAGTGTTATCGGGCATCCTGCAGCAGGTTAACATCTCAAGATCATAATACAACAATCCAAACTGTAGTGCAAGAAATTAAAGAAGGGCAACCTAAACATGATTCTAAATGACAACTTCAAATCAAATTGAAGTGAAAGGATCGAGTTACTAGGCACATACAAAGTAGGATTGCAAAAATGGAGTTGACCCAGAAAAGTTGATATGAGAACAAAGGACCGAAGCAGCAAAGACGTTTTTGCAAGGAAGTCACATGTTTTTGATACAAGTACAGTTACTAGACTCAGGCCAAATGTAGTTAAAAAACGGCAGTAAATTGAAACATGCCCGTGGATTTCATGTTATGGAATGTAATGTTTGCTGGTAATTTATGCTGAAAAGGTAATCTGTCATTCAGTTAAGGCTAAATCTTTTGCATGGTTAGGTGCAATGAAGATGAAAACGGCGGCATGTTATGTTTTTTTTTTTAAAGTGCAACTTTAATTTTGCACCGTTTTAAGGGTCTGCAGCAAGTACCAGGGTACTGCTTTATTTTCCCCTTGTATTCTGTGATATGTTCACTTACTTTAAACAATGGGCATAAAAGACTAAAGACTACCTGTCAAACTGTTTTAGTTATATACATCAAATGGTGTGTTTCTGTGCTAGTTGTACTTGCTGCAAAAACTGTCAATTTGCAAAGTCTTAACATTGTGTTGTGCTTTAGTTAATACCGTACTTTGTCTGCTGTCTGAAACAGTGATTAAAGAGTGGTCATTGTTTTATCTCAAAGTGTGCATGCATTATTTTTGCAAGAAATACTTGTAAGCAATTCACTATTTCAGTTGCACACTGATAAATATTTTTGACCCTTATGCCTTTCACCACTTCATTTTCCACCCCTGTTAGCTTTCACAATTCTGATGTAGCTGCCAATGTATTCCTGGCAATTGTATTTACTTCTTTGACATGATGCCCTGCACAAGGCCTAAAATCATTGGCACAGAGAAAAGCGCAAAGCTGAGGGAGCTTGTTGGTCCTGTGTATTCCATTACAGAAATCCAGAAATTGTCTATATCTTTTGTGATTTCCCGCATGTAGCATGCCTTTTACTACCTGTAAGGGTGCAGAAGTAGATGCGGGACACAAAAGGTAACATGCTTGTGGACAAACTTATTTGATAGAAAGTAACGGAAAACACCCATCTGGCCCCATAACTAAGAAGGGTTTCCCTGCCTCAAAACTAAGAATACTATCGGAATGTCAAACAAAAGAAATATAGTCCACCGTCCTATGTCGCAAACATATTTCTATCCCTCACACTTCAAAAGAAAACGATATAATTAGTTCCACCCAGACTCCAGAAAGGTGGTTCCTTCCTTTTGGTTGGTTTTTGGCAGTTCGTGACTGTTGGGGAAATCATCTTCCCCTGGTTGTCAATATGCCTTCTAATGTAGTTTCACACAGATGGGGGGCCTGGGGGAGGGCGAACCGGGGGGTGGGGGGGAGGGACGTTTCCCTTCCCAAGGTGGTCTTAGGTAACTCTTTACAGTTCCATAAGTATGGGGGAAAGTATCTCCCTTCATCCAAGCCTTTCTCAGGCTCTCATTAATATTCTCAATGATGTCCCTGGTTTTGCCAGAGGATCTCTCTCTTCCCCTGGTCTTCTCTTGACTTTTGCCAAAACGTATCCCTCTCCCCTTGGTCTTTGCATCCAGTTAACTGGTTCCCAGACACCTTTCTCAGGTTTACAATGCCTCTTAATCAGGCTCAGTTCACTAACCTGCCAGGCACTGTTTGACATTAAACATTCTCTGAAATTCTTCCAAGCACTGGTACAAGGAAGATAATTACTCTTGAATTCAGATTGTTTTCATCAATTTGTTTTACCCTGGGGATCTCTCTTTGGGCCACACTCGGTTCAACTCCTCTCAACAGGGTCTTTTCTCTGTCCCCTGCTTCATAGAGCAATTCCCCGTTTATGAACACAATTCTCTTTATAGATTCTCTCAGCCCCAAGGGCTTGCTCCTGACCCTTGCTGTGCGGGTTGCTTCTCTCTCTCCAGCTCCCAGTGTCTCCGGGCTTCTCTCGCCCCCGGAAGTCGTGCAGCAGTTTCACGGCCTTGGGTCCCTCACAGGTACAGCGGTACCTTTATCCGCTCTGCAGGTTGCCGCCGTATACCTGCTTCTCCCGCTGTGGTCCCGTGTGTCAGTGGAGTGTTTTGCTGGGACGCATCTGCTTCCAGCTTCTCTGGGCTTCTCTCAGCCCTGTAAGTCGTGCGCCGGTTCCCCAGCCCTGGGTCCCTCACAGGTACAGGGGTAAGTCCTTCCGCTCTCCGCCAGATACCCGCTTCTCCCACTGTGGCCTGTGTGCGCCATTGGAATGCTCTGCAGGGATACATCTACAGTCTGGCCAGCATCCCAATCTCTCAGGGTCCCCATCCTCCGCATGGCAGCTCCCTCCAACTCGCGGTTCGACCAGGGATGATCAGACCATGAAGGAAGGCCTTCCTCTCCATCTTTGGCTGGCTTGTGTGAGAACTACTATGTTCGCTTTGGTTCCGCAAAGGGCTCTTCACTTCTCTTTTCTTCTTCCTCGTGTCAGTATCCACAGAGCAATAGCTTTCCAGGTTTTGCTTACTCTGCCTCATCACAGCATTGTTTTTCTCATACTCAAGACAGGTCTACTCTGCATAAAGTAACTATTAGTAGAAAGAGAAGGTAAAGCAGATGGGAGTGTTTTGGCGCCAACAGTGTTGGGGGATGTGGTCATTTTTTATACCGCGTTCTCCCTCGATAGCCTTCACCGATCCCACAGTAGGGTCTCCTCCCATGGGATCTGCATGCTGAGTACCACCCACAGGGGGACAATCTGGTAGCGGCCTCGCCTCCCTGGCCTCATGGGAAGCCCCCCTCTGGTGGAGAAATGACAACAATGAAGGATTTGTTACATACCTCATCAGTGGGAAAGTGCACCCAGGGAACAGAATTCAACATGAAAAGTATTGTACTGTAGGAGACTGGGTGCTGTGGAATGCTCCATTGTACGCTGTAGGAGGTGGGGGTGCCCATACATGCCAGTCAACCCAATTTTTCAAAAATGCCTACTTTCTCGCTCCAGGAATATCCATCATCCCAATGCTAGTCAATGGGAGCATTTTCCCCGTTTCCTTCTCCAAACCAAAAAAAGTGTTTACCTGGTACTCAAAACTAACATTCCCGTGCATTGCTTTTCTGCTATACTTTTAGGCTGCTCTTAGAGATCTTTCACTCACTGATTAGGGAAGAGGAGTAAACTGACCCAACTGAAAACTCTGTTCTCTTGTCACAGGATTAAAATTACAAACAGACTACAACATGACTAACTTAGTTGAATAGGGCTGAGGATGCTAGCGAAGGTTGTTTGCACATGATCCAGTCCACTCTGTAGGTGCTTTTCCAGTCTTGGATTTTACTTTGCATTCTGGGACTTGTCCTCGTTTTATCCAACAGGCTCTGCAGCCTATCCCTAAGTATACAACTTGGGGATGGGCTTGGCAAGTCATACTCGGTGTAGAACCTTTACCATCTGGAAGCATTCATAAAGTAGGAAATGCAGATAGAGGGCCAGGAGAACCAAGAGATTCAAACTGGTTTTAAAAAAAACAAAGGTTTGTGATACCTGCTTGTAGGGAAGAACTGCTGATCGTTACCTGCTTTTGAGGATTCACACATGCAGAATCAAGCCAACCCTAAAGAATAATGGAAATTAATAAAAGATGAGGTGGCTGCTTGTGCAGAAGTCCTCACCAACTGTTTCCAAATTCGCGGAATGAGGTTTAGTCTAGAAGAACCACAGTGTGATTGCTAGACTAATCCCAGCAGATGAGAAACCTGTAGAATGTGCAGGCACCTAACCACAGGCAACACTATCACCACTTATAAAGCTGAATGTAGCCAAACAATTACACACCCCAACTGCATCAATCTATAAAAAAGGAAGTGCAGCAAGGAGGTGAAAGTTAACCTTACTGAGGTGCAGCTACAAGTTACAGTGTGGTGGTGTGACAAGGAGAGTTTTGAGGAGATGGAGAGGAGATAGTATGGAACAGAGGTGGAGGAAAGCAAAAGAGGCAGCAAGGAGAACAGAACAAAGGTAGAGGAGAGGAGGATGAGCAAAGAAGAAAAAGCCGAGATGGGATGCATCGATTAGAAAGAACAGCTAGGTCACTGACGAGATCCAGAGCAGTAAAAGGATTGTGTGGAACATTGCCAAGAACCTAGTATAGGTCCGATTAAAGGAGAAGCAGGCCTATCGCTGTTCAGAAGGAGGGCAGCCCAACCAACTCCACATTTTACTTGTACTTGGAGGGAGAGTCCTGGTAAACGAATACCAGATTCAGACACCATCAACAGCCAAAAAAGCAGCAAAAGTCTGTATACTAGAAATCCCAAAGAAGTGACTTTTGCAAGAAGAGGAATTTAAGACAAAAGGGGGAGGAGTCGATGGTCCCAACCCAAGCAGGTTTTGGGAAAACTTAATAGGTGACATAGAGATAGCCCAAGCTGACTAGTTGTGAACAAATAAACCTCATTGTGAGCATTTCCATGGTTTTGAGTCTTCTATTGATTACCCTGTTGTGACAGAAAGGATCCCCTAGATCGACCCAGTCATCTTTGAGGGGCTAATAGGTGACATGCATTCCTGGAGCACATTGTGTGTGGAGTGCTGCTCATACACTGGCAATGGTTTTATCTGCACAACAGTTGGAAACTAAGAATATAGTATAATGATCTAAAACATTAGTCATCTCCTGGATTTACTGAGAACGAGAGTCTTCATTGAGTTCGGACTCCGAGTACCGGATCTAAATCTGATCAAAATGGAGCAAGTGCACCTTAGGGGATATTTGAAGTGGTTTAAAAAATCCTTGAGCAAAGCAGACCTAAATCTATGCCACCAATATGTTTTGGTTTGAAGTACTTTCATAAAACATTTGCTGCATGACAATTGCTCACGTTATATTCAATCTCATCAGGAAACTGCACTGAACCCTTCTCCATCGACAACATTCACACCCACCAATATAGAGATGACAAAGCTCTACCTCAAGATATCCTCCATCAAAAAGATCAGCAGGCTCAAGGCCTGCCTCACATTGATCCAGTCATGGATGTCCAGTGTTTACCTGAAGCTCAACCCCTCCAAAACGGAATTCCTTTTGCTGGCCAACAACACCGAACACACTTGAGGGTTTCACAACCCACCTGGTCACCTGCGCCCAGTCACCTGGGCTTGACATAAACAGACACCTCGCCTTCAAACAGCACACCGTAAGAAAAAGACGAACAGCTTTCTATCAACTTTAAAATCAAGCCCTTCATCCCATAAAATGTCTTCTAATCTGTTTATCCAAGCCATGGTCCTCTCCCACCTGGATTGTGGCAACGCCCTTTTGGAAGGCCTTCCACGGGCAACCCAGGCACCCCTGAGATGTGTCCTGCATGCTACAGCAAAACTAAAAGGACTGCAAATTCGACCACATCAGCCCAACCCTCATCAAAATACACTGGATCTGATTACCTACAGGGCAGACACCCTGAAGTCCCCCCGCTACCTCACTGAGATACTCTGCCTCTACAGAGGCCGACAATCCATCAGAAGTAATGAAATGTGCAGAGTTGTACTCTGCGGGTGCAGGAAGGAAAGAAACCTCCACATCAACATCAGACTGGCCCCCTTGCTTCTACAGTTCCGGAAGGAGCAAAAGACCATCCCCTTAAAAGAAAGGCTTGTCCCCAACACCTCGGTCCACACACCCCTCCACTCCCCAACCCTACCTGAAACTGGGTGATCTACGCCCCACTGTTTCCTGCCGTGATTGCTTGCAGATACCTTGCTACCAAAATGCCCACCCCCTGTCCAGTTAGCTCTCCGATCTCTTACTCTGCTTATCTCACCATGCTCTAACCTCTATGATGCAAGGTTTCCATTGCTTCCCGAAGGTACGTCTGCAGCCAATAAATATAATAATAAAGATGGGGATCCAGCACTACATGTCCCAGGCATGTGCACTGGGGTACTTGGGAATAGTGACAATAAAGCCAGCCCATGAGCACTTCCTCAGCGGTATGCTGCAGCTAAGGGAACACCCAGGATTACACTGCGCTTGCTTCTGGCGGCTCCAAAATAGGTAGGGGTTTGGGTCCCCCATTATCTAATTTGGAGCATGCTACCACAGGGCTTCTGGAGCAGGTGGCTTGGTAAAATGCTTGCACCCTTCCTCCTGCAGCTCAGACTGCAAGACCTAAATCTGAACCCCAGTCTCTGGTGGTGGGCAGGTTTTTCTTGCTAGAGCCTGTCTCTGCCAGATGAATCTTATTGCGTTACTGCTCATGTCCAATTCAGCCTGTTTCCTATTCCCCTTCATCACTTTAGTTACCACACTTCTTATGTCACTTTAGCAGTCCTCCTTCTTCCGCTCCCTGTGCACTTATGCTGATCTGAATGTACCAAGACATGCAAATATGCAAAGCTCTAAGCATTCTTCCAACTCCCCCATTCCCTCTTGAGATGAAACAAAGTAACTGTTTTGCAGTTGGAACAAGGGAAATCAACTACCAATAAAAGAAATTGCCACATTTTTACCTGGTGACTCGACAATATGTTCTTGTTTCTCCTCTCTTTCTTGGTACTGAAGTAAATGAGACCACAAAGCCGATTTACCCTGAAAAATAGGAGTTTTTTCAATGTTATAAAAGGACATTTCTGCAACAATATTCAGCCAGTATTTTTGAAAATTAAACTGAAAAGCTTTGGAACTTCCACTTTAAAAGTGGTTAATTTGTGCACCATTGTTATGACTCTTGAATATCCTCAAATCCATGATAACACCTCAACAACTATTTACTCAAGCAGCTCCTACTGCATCTACTCCACTTGACAGTAATATTCAAGTTTCGCGATTTAAGATTAAAAAAATATTTTCCACTAGTTGTTCCTCACCAAACTGTTTCTCAAATATTTTATTTTAAACTCTAATTCTTAACACTACTCCCAAGTCACCAACTCATACACCCACACCTTAACCACAATGCCCAGTCTATTAAACCTAAGGTCTCCTGAAAAACCTGTGGAAGAAAAACACAGATGCATAAATAAAGAAAGTTGGTAAGAAATGGCATTAAGAGTTAATCTAAATCAAAACCAAGAGCACGTTGATTCAAGAAAAGTAGGCATAGTATAGCTTAGAGAGAAAACTCAATTTTGAATTATACACGTAGTCGGGTCAGAGAAATTAAACTAGGCACACCAATGCAATATTTGCAGGCACACATGTTCTGCTGCCTAGCACAATTCATAAATCTTGCTTATTCCATCAAAAGTATATTTAGCCACAAAGATAAGTTTCTTCAAACATGATGATAGAAGAAAGTTAGTTTTAGTTGTATTATGGGAACACATCTGTTGGCATGTTCAGAAGACAGGAGATGCAACCATGCAAAGCGTGAAAAGCTGCTTAAAGAGGTTATAGAATCATCTGTTGGTTGCATTGAAGACAATGTGCTGAAAACCTGCAAAGGTTGCCAATAAATGGTCAGGGTAAGTGTCAAGAGTTATTTGGGGATCATTTGCTGCCCATTCCTGTCCTCAACCTGCAGTGCTGCTATTAAATGTTTAGCAAACACAACTCACCAAAGATTAGTGTCCCGCATCTGATTACCGTGACAAAGTCACATCTCATAACCACTTACAGGAAACCCTAACCTTTGATTCTTTGGAAAAATAAAAACAGGTTGAAAAAAACTCAGAGGAAAGGTCACCCAAGGAAAGACATGAGGAAATATTGTCGGACCACGTAGTGGAGCAATTGATGTTTTCACATTTCCTTGTCTGAATGCTAATTTCATCTTTCATATGCTGCAGCTTAAGGGGCCTGTTCGGCGGACGAACACAGATCGCACACAAGCCCCTCTGCCAAGGAGGACCGTGACCTATGTTTGGCGCAGGACAGCGGAGGTGTTGGTTAAGCGGCTGAGCTGTGGGAAGAATAGCCCGGGTCATCTGTGCTGTAAAGGGGCTTTCCACATAGCCGTGGGTCATGACATTGTGGGCGGCGGTGTCGGCTGCTGTTGCTCTCTCACAACTCCCACAGCTCTTGCTTGCCTGTTTGCTGCCAGAGTGCGGATGAGCTGCTGGTGCCTTTTTGAGGAGTGTCTTCTGCCGTTTTGTGGGCTCTGTTGCTGCTGCTTGCCTCGTTGTGGCAGATAGCTGTTGGTCGCCGAGGGTTTCAGACTGTTGAAATTCCGGTGTTGGAATTATCTTGGAGGGCAAAGGTGGTCGAAGCACTGGAGGCTGTCGCCCAAGTTTGGATTGCTCAGACTATTTTTTTGGATGAGCCTGCTGACTTGTTATTTTCTTTACATTTGCTTCCCCAGAGTTCGTTTTTGTGTCTGGGATTGGCTGGATTTGGTCTGGTAGTAATACATCATGTTATCCGACTTTCCACTTTATGGCTTATCGGACCATCATATCATTTCCTTTTTGTTGGTTTTCCTGTTACTTTACTTCTTCTCTTTTGTGTCCTGTAATTTATGTCTTTTTTTCTAAAACTGTACCAATTCCTTACATTTGGTAAAGCGCCTTGGCGTAAAGTGCTATATAAGAAATAAATACAAATCAATCAACTTTGAATCACTTTTTGGCTACGTTCGGTTTCTTTTTTTGTGCCTTTTTACCCACAAAACAATAATGCTCTCTCCGTCGGGAATCTAAGTCTTCCTTCTACAGAAGAAAGCCTGCCATGTGCATTTGAGTAAAGATCCCTAGGCATAGGGGTTCAGATTCTCTGGACTCAATGGTAAGGAAGTGCTTGGGGTGTCCTTCAAAGGAACAGTACCAAATAATGAAAATACACCCCAGCACTGTGCGACTCAACATTCCACACAATTAAATTAATAGATTCAAAGAATGTTTATTGTGACTGATTGCAAGTTTCATTTCACATGTCTGTATATTTTAGGTAAACAAACCTGCAATAGATGTACTTGACTCCAACCAAGCACACAAACATCTCAATTATCATAGATTGGGTTCTGTTCTTTCATGTCTTTGAGCAATTCTAGCCGGTGGTTGTTGATCATGACAACGGTTGCTGATCTTGACAAACCGATCAGGTTTTCAGGCTGCCATCCATGTTCTTTCGAACATGGCCAAATATTTACACCGACACAAAACTGACTTCTCTACAAGACTGATATAGAAGCCATTTCGCAATGTCTGAAGCTCCTTCTCACATTCTGTTCACATTGCTTTGACAAGGAAATGATTCAAACAAATCAACACTTCAGAAAATGTCTCCATTATAACTCTGGAAATGTTAGTCTTTTAAACTCTTACTTTAATCACAAATGTCATCTATTGGCCTACAAGAGCCACCCTTATTATCTAGGTTCACCAAACCATCTTCGAAATCTCATTGTACTATCTGAAGCCTTATAACCCAGCAATGACTGTTCGTGGGTGAAATTATTCCCCAGTCATACGCCTTTCTCTGGATGCTGAAATGTATGCATACTGTATATTTAGAAGCAGCCTCAAACGCTATGTAGGCCGGTCTGGGAGCCCAAACGGTAAGCATACAAATATTAGCTTTGTTCCAAGAGTCACAACAAGAGAGGAGCGAGACAGAAGGGAACGAAAGGCCATCAATGTACGGCAATGAGTGCATTTCAAAAGACAAGACTTGGAATTTGAGAAGTTCACACTTATCCACGCTAAAGAGAAGGGCACTGAGCAAAATGTAGAATTGAGAAACCGTTTACGCAGGAAAGCCCCTACAGATCTGGGCACCTGGTAGCACAATCAAAGAAATTATGGCAAAGTACTATTACCCTCTGCTCAGGTTGGCAAAATAAATTGTGAGACAACCATTGGATTCACGTAGTACAGGTATACATCAGCCCTGGAGAGGGAGTTGGGCGGTGGGGGAGTTGGCGGGGGGGGGGTGAGTTACTGTTCACAAAACAATACCAATTCCCACTGCTTTGGAACAGAGCTATCAGGATATAAGGGCATATAATCCTCTTAATTCCTGGTTTTATAGCTCTTCTTTGCCAGTCATACAAGTCCATAAAAAGCCCTATGACCAGAACGCCCAATTACTCATTTAATGGTGCTCATTTTTATTAGTCTCAGGAGGATGATTGGCCAAGTCAGTTCCGCAGGTTTTCCAACCTGTGGGGAAATACCTAAAGAAGAAGCTTTATTCCACTGAGACCAGTATGCCAAATGTGAAGGCAGACCATCTGAACACTACGATTTATTTTCATTGGTGCTACGATACAGTCATCTGTGCATCAGAAATAATATAACTTTTCTTTTTGTTAAGACACAGGAGAAGCTGCAACCCTCGTTTTCATGCATTTCCCCTTACAGTACTGCTATACTAACACAAAGACATACTGGTAGTTACGTATAAATGTAGACATGCCATGCTTTGGAGGACCTTCGGTTATCTTACATAATGGGCAAAACCTTGAACCGAGTCAGTGGCTAATCGTTTAATACCTCATCGAATAGATACTGGTAATGGCCTGTGAATCATATTGTCTCTGCCATCATCTCCCCTGAAGTAATCTGTGAACAATTAACTGAAGAACTGGGGGAGTGTATGAGTGGTACATACTCTCAGATGCTGATGTGGGTGTGCAGTAACTCTCTCAAACAATGAATAATCTCACTCAGAGCATAACAATGGTACTAGGAATACATAGGGTGCTAGAAATCTACCCAGGATTTCAGACAAGCAGTTTAAAAAAAGGTTTTGCAGGCACTATTCATACCGATGGGGTAAAGTAAACATACTTCCATTTAAAAACAGTCAACTTAACACATTAGGCATTCAAAATCTTGCCACCTCAAGATCATGATGAAAATGAAACTACATTACACCGCCACAGTATCCTTAGAGAATTCACTCTAAAGTTGCTCCTGAATCAAAGGTTGCCACAATTAGATATATTGAACTACCTTCAGTCTGGAGGAATAGAATAGAATATTGAGAATGTTCAACGCTTTAACTGCTTTGCCTCAACATAACCAAACCTAGTTAGGAGGCTGAAACCTGTAGTACCCTTCTTCAGTGATCTAAACCTTGGCAGCGAGACCAGAAAGGAAAGGTTACTTACCAAAGTGACTACTCTACTCTTAGTCCAGAGTCCCATTTCCTCCATACTGTATGGGCATCCCTAGGTGCAGACTGGAACAGAGCCTTTTGCACCTCAAAATATGCTCTTTTCATTTGACATTTTAGGCACACACAGATGCAGCAGTCTGTTGTGTGATTGCACACCTCTAGCCCCGCCCTACAGCGCCACACCGTGTTCCCTCTTTTCTAAAGCATCTGGGAATGATGGACCTAAATACACCTACATTTTTAGGGGCATGTGTGCAGGGTGTAAAGAGGAATGGGGACGACGGACTAAGAGTACAGTAGTCACGTCCCCTTTCCTCATTACTGTATGGGCAATTACAACACCACCTACCACCAGGAAAAAGGGAACCTAACTGATTCAAGCAAAAAAAACAAGTTGCTCACTGTAGTGACTAATATACTCCTAGGTCATAGTACACTTTCCTCCATACTGTATGGGCGTCCCCGTACAGGGAACGGGACCGGAGTCTTTTGCCACACAAAAAATTACACTTGCCCTTTAAGGGATTTAATTTATGCAAGTGTAGGCACGAGGTTAGGTGTGACCACATACAGTGCCTCAGCCAGATGGTGCCACACCTCAGTCTCCATTGACACGCATCAGGAACAACAGCACTCACGCATTTTAACACTGAGGGGGATGGATGGAGAGGCATATGGAGGAAAGGGGACTTTGGACTAGGAGTAGATTAGTCACTCCGGTGAGCAACTTGTTTTTACTCCTACGTACTGTCCCCTTTCCTCCATACTGTATGGGCTATTCCAACACAGCCCCAGAAATAGGGAGGTGATAAATCACTTCACGCAAAAAGTCTCTTTACGCAAAAGGTTCCCGAGAACTACCCGGCCAATAGCGGCATCTTCACATGAGCTAACATGCAAACAGTAATGACTGCAGAAGGCAGAGTGGAATGTGTTGCCGCTCTACTAATCAACTCCCATGGGACATGCTACTGAAAAGTTACTGCTGTTGCTTTGGCACTAACCAAGTGCACCTGAATTCCATCCGAGGAGATTTGACTTGTACTTTGTAAGCCTCTGCTTTGCAAGACACTATCCATCTGACTGTTTGCTTTAGACGCTTGCTTCCCCGGCGAATACCCAACTGAAAATTAAAAAGTGAATCAAATTTTCTATATGTTTTTGACCTGTCCAGGTAGAACTTAGCGCCCTTCTAACATCTAAGCAATGCAAAACCCTGTCTGCTTGACATTGAGGGTTAAGGAAGAATGTAGGAAGGACGATCTCTTTATTATTGTGAAATTCTCCAACTACTTTAGGCAGGGAGGTGCGTCCATAAGACCACCTTGTCCCCATGAAACTTCTTGTATAGTTCATATGCTGCCAGCGCCTGAATTTCGCTCACCATCCTAGCTGATGTCAAGACCACTAGTTGAACAATTTTTAAGGTTACAAACTGAACCTCGACTGGAGCCATGGGCTCCAAGGGTTTATGCATCAAGTCACTAAGACCACATTGAGGTCACAGGAAGGCAGAGTCTTGGAGGATATATGTTGCTGGCCAAGACAACGTTGGGCTGTGAAAAAATAACACTTGCTCAATGGTGAAATGGAGGATAGGACAGGGGCAACGTGCTAGTCTTTGAAGCAAGACCACATAGAGCAACAGAGGTTTGAAACCCGGATCCGCACTTAGAATTAAAAACCCCGGTATTAAGCGCTTTATTAAAAAAATTAAAAAAACAATGCTGTACTTAGACTTAGATAATCGTTTATACTGTAAAGTACTCCAAAGCAGGAGCGAATACAAAATGCCACTTATATGGAGGAAGAGTAGAAAAGAGGACAGGACCTGGGCAGGAAGCAGTTTATGGAGCCCAGAGGCAAAGTATGAGCTGGGGACTACAAGAGACTCAGGGGTTCATGGGATGTGAAGTTTTTTGGTTACATTCTCTGTTTGAAAAAAAATATAATTTTAAAGAATTATAAAGATTTAAATCTGCTCGGAGAGTAGAAATACATGCTTGCCTATATACTGAAAACGACAACACATTATGTAGGGGACAGGATAGAGGGTCAATACATGTAATATGCACCCAATGACAACATCTTGACCATTTCCTCTTGTATGGAGGTTCAGTCTTTTCTGTCTCTCTCTATTCAAATTGTAGTCTGACATTAGCTCATATTCAGCTGTCAGTTTCTCAGGCACCAGGCTGCTAATGCCATGGACTGAGAATTGGGGTGCAGCACAGAGTTCCCCTGTTTTTACAGCATCCAATCTGACACTGCCAGGCTGTTATGTTAACTGCAGGAGGGAGAATTCTGAAGAAGCAGTCTAAGCACAGCATGACTTATGGACAGAGTTTTATTCATTTAGCAGAAGCCAAGTCTAAACAAGCAGCGACCTCTAGCCACATACACACCAACTGGCTCTCCATGGAATCTGGGACCCCTCCTGTGCTACGGATTTCCTAGTTCCAGGTTCAATGTGATGGCACATATGAACTAGGGCAATAAATGATCAATACAAGCAATGAATGCAGACCAAAGTACAATAAAATGAGTATTGAAAATACAAAAGAACAAGGAATATAAACGCAACCAACCTGAGCCCTCCTAACACAGGCTAACTGGGTTTTGATCCGATAATGGCTTGAGGTCAGAGTACCACTCCTTGGAGGGCCTCAGCAGAGCCAACAGTATCACTGTGCACATATGGAAGTTCTGAATTTGTTGATTACTCTCTGCAAGAGCAGGGTTGGTGGGAGCACATAACAGGTAAACTCTGACCAGTCTATTTGAAAAGCATCCCACTCGCACTCCATGCCTTGGCCCTCCCAGGAGGCAAATCTGGTGCATTTGGCACTGCTGCTTGTGGCAAACAGGTCTATCTCTGGTTGACCATGATGGAATCCTCCAACTCCTATTGGTCTTGAGCCTATCTGTATTGTCCTGGCCTGAAATGTGAGCGGCCCGCAGCCACATCCCCTGTGCTATGGCCCAGTCCCACAACTGAATAGCCATCTTGCACAGAGGAGGGGACCTGGTCCCCACCCACTTCTTGTTCACGTAGAACACAGAAGTCGTGCTGTCCATGAGAATCAGCACCACCTTGTCTCGTACTAGAGGAGCGAATGACTTTAAGGCTAGGAATATCGCCTTCAACTCCAAATTGGTTGATATGCCTGTCCAAGTCTCCACTGGTTCAGACTCTGAGACGAGTGAGTCCTCCGCGCAGCACCCCAGCTCTCCAAGGAAGAATCAGTTGCTACAGTCATCGAATGAGTGGGCGGATGAAACGGGGCTCATGACCCATGACAGAATTCCTCCCTCCACCATATAAAATGCTCCCCGATTGCAGCAGGTACTGAAATTCTGTCAGATCGAGACTCCGTTTCCTGGTCTCAGAAGGCAGCCAGATGGAGCTGTATTCTCATTTTATGCCTCTGCATGGGCACCGACAATATGCAGGTTGCCTGCAGGGACAACAGATGCTGGTATCACCACAACGTTGTGCATTCCCTTGCCGGAAATGCGGAACTGCCGCTACAATATCCTTCCTCCAGTCCTGCGTGGGGAACATTGTGGCCTGCACTGTGTTCCACTGAAATTCTATGAAAGTAATCCTCTGTGTGATGGTGTACTCTGATTTCTTGATGTTCACTGTGAAACAAAACTAATAAAAGGTTGATTAGTGTGCATAAGGTGCGGATCGCTTACTGGGGTGAGTGTGCTCTGTTAAGGCAGTCGTCCAGATAGGGGTAGACATGCTGGCCCCTGATCCTGAACAGGCTGGCTATGGAGCTCATGATCTTAGTGAACATCGGTGCAGCATTGAGCCTGAATGGCAGAACCTTGTGCTGGAAATGTCTTCCCATGATGGAAGACCGGAGGTTTTGGAAATGGGGATGCCAAAACGGTATATGTATGTAAGTGTCCTGGAGGTCCCGGGGACATAGCCAGTCAACCCGGCAAAGATTTGCCACGTTCTGTGCTGGGGTCACTGTTAGGGGAGTTTTCCTAAAGTCTACATGTGGTAAGACTTTATAAAACTATCCCTTGGTATACGGGCCCTAACTTCTAGTAGAAGTCTGTACTACTCAAGGTTTTGGTAGTATGGCAGAGCAGGTAGGCCTACTTAGGAGGGAGATGGGAGCTGTAAGCTGTAGGTAAGTACAATGAACTGGGTAAATACATAGGCCCAAAAAAACTCTTAGATACTTCTAGTTATAGCAAAAAAGTTATTTTATACACACAATGTATAAAGACTGAAGGGGGGGTATCGGTACTTCTGCCCTCTATATGGGTGGGACAACGGCAGAGCGCACTCCAGCCAAGGCTCTCAATTGGTATTGTGGACAAGCAACTAAGGTTTAAGCTCTCGGGAGGTGATCCAGGCTAGTTCCTAAGTACAGTGATTCTCCAAACCCCCACAAAGGTATGTCCACACACTATGTTATTCGATAAGTCTTTTATTACGTCAAGATTTACTTAAACAAGGTCCAGTAAATATATACATATAAACATTTTGGACTCAGGCAGTTCTGTTCAAATAATGGAAATACAATATAAACTCAGTGGTACCACAAAATACTTAAGATTCAACTGCTGAGTTTTTAAAAAGTATGTGAAACACTAAACAAGGGATGACTGCATAGGTTAAGAAAGGTTTGTTTCAGACCATAGGCAGTATATTGTCTTAAAGGAATAGTGTGCTCAAAAATGTCATTGGCCAAGAAGATGGCCCATAATCAAAAATATATATAAAAAATATTTTTAAACAAAGTCCCTATGTAAAGTCTTGAGCAAATGAAACTCAAACTCAAACATTTGAAGCACTAGGAGGCATCCATTTTGTGATATGGATGAGCTTCCTGTGCTGCCCCTTCGTACAAATGAAGCAAAAGCCAGCCAACTGTAATAAACAAAAGCTAACACTGGGTGGCTTTTGCTTCATTGGTGCCGGAGACCAGAGAATGCAGGCAGGAAATCTGCATCTAGGTAAGTGCTCATTTCTTTTTTTTAATAAGCACTGCTAATATAAAAGCTGCGGTTTCCTTTCTAAGTTTTCTGGGCTGGAGCAGCCCGGAAAACTTAAGAAAACCGCAGCTTTCAAAACGTTGTATTTATGTTTGCGGTGGCTTCAGCTTGGAGTCCCCTGAGCTCCAGGCTGAAGCTACCTCAAACATAATTACGACGTTGTTGTACTTACAAACTCTGCGGTTTTCTTTCTAGGTTTCTCATACTCCTCCGAGCAGAACTCAAAGTGAAAGCCACCAGACTCAAAGTGAAAGCCGCTGCAGGCAGAAACACAAGGCGGTTGCGTTTCCAAATGCTGCTGTGTTTCTGCCTGCAGCGGCTTTCGCTTCGAGTCCCTTGGGCTCCCCCAACCCTGAGGGAGCCCAGGAGACTCCAAGCAAAAGCCGCCGCAGTTAGAAATACAACGTTGTTGTATTTGTAAATGCAGCAGTATTTACAAATACAACAACGTTATTCTGACACCGGCGGCTTTCGCTTGGAGTCTCCTGGGCTCCCCCGTGTTGGGGGAGCCCAGGAGACTCCATGCGAAAGCCGCCGCAGTCAGAAATACAACCTTCTTGTATTTATGATTTCCGTGGTTTTCCAACCACTGCAATCACAAATACAACAACGTTGTATTTGTAATTGCTGCGCCTTTGCTGTTTGCCTTCATTTTACATTTTCTGTGCATCCCTGGGCTTGGGGAGCACCAAAAATGTAAAATGAAAGTGAAGGCAGCCTCCTCAGCTCATGTTGAGCTCTGCTCTGGCTGTAGTAAGCAAAAGCTCCCAGTAGGGGGCTTTTGCTGCTTGTTTAGTGCCGCCAGGGCAGAGCTGAGGAGGCTGACTGAAATGGCAAAATGGATGCTCCCATGTAAACGCTTTGAGCCTCGTTTGCTCAAAAGTTTACATAGGGACTTTCATTAAAATTATGTTTAATGTACGTTTTGGATTATTGCCCATCTTTTAAGTCAATAATATTTTTGAGCGCACTATTCCTTTAAGACTTAAATAGTGATACTTCCTGTATGAGGACCACCGCCTCCTGCCCTAACGTGGGCAACCTGTAAAGAAAAAGTCAAGGTGAACTCATCTTGTCTATTACAGCCCAGTCCAAACAAGTTCAATAATGCTCTGCTTTCTTTTTACAGGTTTCACCACCTCAAAGTACCTGAGATGCCACAGGAGAACAGGATCCACAACAAATCTGGGACCCCTGGATGATTCCTGAAGCCGGAAAGGAAATCTTCCTTATTACAGTACCTTGGGTGCCATGGCAGGTGTAGTGGTGGAGTTTCTCGGCTTTACTCGATGGGATCCCTGCAATATGGACCCCCTTTGCAAGAAGGAGTGAATGGGATGCTCAGGCCAAGAGAAAATTAGGAACCAGACCACGTTGGAAAGGCAGCACTTTTTTGTTCTTCTCGGTGGTCTCCGTTGCCGGGTCGTTACTCCGGCTGTCGATATCCTATGAAGGTGAAACTTGCTGTTGACTCGGAAAAGGCCTGACTGAAGATAAGACCACTGGGGACCTCGGATGCCTTTCAGTGGCTACGGGTGCAGCGGCAGAAATAGGTGTCTGGTTTCAGGATTTTCACGGTTTACCAACTTTTGGATCTTAGTTGCTGCAACCACAGCATGGACCACTGGAAGGCTTCTGGTGACCTGGACCGAACAACGGACCCTCACCAAAGCTGGACCCTCAGGACGTCGTCTTTGGCTTTTGGTGGTGGGAAAATGACTGGTGGACCTTCCTCTGCACACAGCGAAGTGAGTTCTTCTTAGGTGGGAAAAAGTGGTCAGATGTGAGGTCAAGGATGTCCCTTGAAATATTTTTTTCAGATCGAACTTTTGCAGTTCTGGGTGTAAAGTAGCACTATGCCAGGGTACCCCCTTTTCTGGGCGGTAGACAGCAATCAGGCTTCCTCCTCCGAACCCTGGGCGACAATTGGACTCACAATGTGCAAGAACTCCTCTTCCAAACTCTCAAAGACCCCTTATCCAGATGGCAGACACACAGGACTGGCTTCCAGGGTACCTCTGGAGAGTAGCAGGTGCACGATGGTCCCTCATAGCTCGGGAAGAGGTCACCTATCTAAGTCCTCTTGATTTCATCCTTGGGTCAGCTCAGAAATCTTCTGATTCCTTAAAGAAATGCAGCTGCAGACTCCTTTCTCAGACTGGACCCAGGATTCAAGCTTCAGGTTTCAGCTTCAGAACAAATTGGTGAGTGAGAGGTCCCCAGTTACAAATATTTGTTCCCTATTCACTCAGGCCTAGCTCAGCCAATTATTCACGAGTGCATTCATGCAGACAAGCAATCAGGCTCACAAGCATTCAGGCCAATCACTCCTCCCAGACTCCCATAACACAGAATGTGGATTGGAGTAAGCACCCAGCCTTTCAGAACACTACACTGCATTCACTCCAGTTTCAGTCAGCGCAGGCATTGTGTCACACACCCCAAAATCAGACACCCAGAACACAGAATTGGAGTGGGCATCAGACACCATTCATACAGGTGTTGCCCCAACAGTGTACCTCCAACACACAGCCCCTGGCTGGGAAGGCTCCAGTCAGTTTGACAGGAGGCAGCCCTAGAGCCATATATGGTATTTCCACCCAACAGACGGTCAGGAAGAAAGGGACAGTCAGGGCTTCACAGGAGTGGGCATCAGACACAATTCATACAGGTGTTGCCCCAACAGTGTACCTCCAACACACAGCCCCTGGCTGGGAAGGCTCCAGTCAGTTTGACAGGAGGCAGCCCTAGAGCCATATATGGTATTTCCACCCAACAGACGGTCAGGAAGAAAGGGACAGTCAGGGCTTCACAGGACTTTGGAAAGCTAGGTGTAAAGGCAACACAAACCAAGGGGCTACAGTGGCCATTTTACCCTTCTTCGTGAACGCATTGATTCCTATGACAAGGACCTGGGTATCCCAAAAATGGAGGACACTCAGAGCCACTGCCAAGTCAGCATGTAGCTGCCACCAGCCCATACCCTGCTCTTTGGGCAACATACAGGTGCCCACCGCTGCCTGTCCAACGACTCCCCGTGCCCCTTAACTTTCACAAAAACTCAAGAAGCACACTACATCAAGGCCCTCAAGAAAGGCCTACAAGCATCGCCTCATACCTAGATGTAACCGCAAAAGGTCGGGTGGTGCCAGCTTCCCTGTCGTTCTCTGTCCTATGAAATGACCTCCCACCCCACCTACGGGAGGTACCATTCTACAACGCCTTCAGAAAACAGCTAAGAACACACCTCTTCAATTAACTTGCCCTTCGAGCCTTGACTTTTGGATTGCCTTCTTACCACCTTCCTTTTCTCACCTGTTCCCAGGGTAATTAGCGCCTAGATGCCCATGGGCTGTGTGCGGTTGGATAAATGTTTTAAATAATTAAGCAGTCCATCTCTATCTAGGTATGACTTCTTCAAAGTCAGATTGGAGGGAAAGCAGGCAAGGTACAGATGTAGAAAAGGCAAAGATACAGGGGATTCTTCAGTTACAAGTAAGTAAACATTTTCAGGGACCTTGGGAAAGGCTCCCTATAGGCGCACAAGTGTTAGGCCTGGGTGAACAGTATGGGTGAACACCCAAACACCGGAATCAGCACTCCAGCAGCAACGGAGCAACAGGATGATTTAAGGTCTGTACTAGTATGAATCCCGCAGTATGCGACGAGTTGTGACGAAGATGCAGCAGCAGTGGACGCAGTCTCCTGTTCCTTGGCATGGTGACGAAAGGAGCGACTCGAAGTGATGTTGCAGCAGCAGTTGAGAGAAAGCACTCCCAGCAAAGGATTTGCCATGCTCCAATGTCGTTCTGCAGCTTTGGCACATTTCCACAGGCTCCAAGGATGAACTCAATTCTTTGGTCCTGCACTGGTGAGGGGACGTTGAGGAAGGGGGATGATGCCTCCGGAGGTCCAACAGGAGCCCACCAAAGTTCTAGGAAGATTAGCTCATGGTAAGACGATGCACTGTCATATAGTCGGCGGTCCCAGGGTATTGGCCGTTTTTCAGCCCAGGACGGTTGCAGTACATCGTGTGATAGCTCGTCTTGCAGGCCGTTTTATGGCTGATTGGTCCCACCAGACAAAGGGAAGGAGTCCCCTTCAGAGCTCCTCTGTCCATTAGAAAACTGAGTTAGGACAGCAGTAGTCTCTTTGCGGTTACCGGTAGGGGCTGCAGGCATCTAGTCTTCTTTGCTTTTTCTGTTCCAGTGGTCGACTTGTCTTTTGCCTCAGGATACTCGCCTTTTATCAGGAACCTACACTCATCCTCTGCAAACTCTCCTTGCAGTTTACAGAAAGGGGCGGGTCATTTGAGGAGATTTCATTAATAGGAGGAGTTTATTGAAGAATCTGCCCTCACAAGCGGGTGAAGCCTGAGTCACCGAGCAAGGCTGCCACTGAGGGTGTCCAGGTTGACGTGTATGTGGCCTTGGTACGTTTTGTGGCAGATAACAGGTGTACCAGGGAGCCTTGCCAGTGGTCAACTCCATCCTTGCTGCATTAGTGGCGACCAAGTGTGAGTCGACTGGTCATTCCACAGAGCTAAGCCTTCTAGGACCCTCTGTCGAGAGGCAGATGAATGAGTCATTCATAGCGCCGGCCCCTCTCCCATTTCTATATCATAGGAACGAAAAGGAGCGCATCATTTATGGTGTCTGCCCCTTTGCCGCTGTGATACCACAAGTATGAGAGATGCTATTCACTAAGGCAACCGTACCAACCTTACCCTGGAGCGATCGAAGAGGAGATGGATTTGCAAGCTTTAGTGGACATGAATATGATGTAACCAAAGATGAAGAGCGCAAATGACATCACTACCGAAACAGACAGACATGAAGAAGATATGTACTCATCATGAAGATACACAGACACTAGGTCAAACTTGCCTTTATACGCTGAAACGCAAGGCAAAGGAGATGCTTACTAAGCTTGCTAAAAAGTATAAACGCAACAGTAAAAAGTAGCCATTTTGTAAAAAATGGATGGCGCAGCCACGTTTCAGTGAATGGGAAGCATCGAAGAAACTTCAGGGCTCCAGAACATTAGACTCACTGAATTAGCTGAAAATACAGACCTGAGCAGACCAGACAATAGCTGCACAACTCGTGCCAAGGTTACAGTGAAAAATTGGAGTTCTGGACTAGCACAGAGAACAGAAGATAATAATTGTAAGCATGAAGGGAGTAGTTTCTTACCTTTAACTCCATGTATCCACCATTGGTATCTTTCATGGATTCACATGATGTGAATATTCCCTGTGAGGCTGGGAACACCCTGGTAACTTTAGTTTAATAGTTTTCCTATGGAAAAAACGTGACACCTTCAGTGTCCTATAAATGTCGTTATGGGTGCGTTTAGGCAGCACCAATGGGATGCAGAGTGTATGGGCCCGCCTCGCGGCTTCCCCTCAGATTTTAACCTGTCCAAAAAGAGGATGTCCTAAGAGGCTGTTTGCCTGAGGGGGAAGGCTGGAAGGTGCATGTGAATCCATGCAAGATACCAACGCCGGAGAAATGGAGTTACAGGTAAGAAACTACTCCCTTCTCCAGCAGTGGATGTTTAATCGATTAACAAGCTGTGAATAGATTTTGTAGCAGTAAGAATGCCTGGAGGTGTACATCAGGCAAACAGGACATATACAATATAATCAAAAAAATAGAAGGACATAACTAAGTCAATAACAGAGGAGTAGAGTCAAAACCCTGGAAGCTGGGGGGTTTACCTTACTGGAACAGGCGTTGGAGCACTGCTAGCCCCACCTGTACGTCCTCATTATGCTGCTGACTCAGACAGTAGTGCCTGGTAAACGTGTGGGGCACTGCCCACGTTGCTGCCTGGCAAATGTCTCCGATAGGTATGGGAGCTGACTGCAATGGTTTGTTGGCTTTATTGTGGCAGAAAGATATAGTCACTGACACCCAGCGTGAGATGCCTTGTTTTGAAATCAGCCGCCCTTTATTGGAGGGGCTGAATGCCACAAACAGTTGTTTGGATGATCTGAACAACAGTGCGTTCCCGATCGTACTTTAAAGCTCTTGTGACATCCACGGAATGCAAAGCTTTTTCCGCTGGAGTAGAAGCATTAGGATAAATAGTTGGTAAGGTGATCGTAGTGTTTTTTGTGAAAATCTGATGCAATCTTCGTAATGAAAGAACAAGTTACTTACCAACTGTAGCGTTCTTTCGACTGGATGTTCCTCCCACGTATTCCTCATCTTCGATAATCTGTCAGCTTGCTGCTTCTTCTTTGGAAATGTTTTCGCCAGAGGGTGCTGTGCTCGAGGCCGCGTAGTCTTAGTGCCTCGAGGGCTGCAGTCGAGTGTCGACGTCATCCGTCGTATAAAGGGCTCGAGCCACGCCTGTTGGTCTCATTTCTGTTTTTTCGGTGTTAATGGTCGCATCAGTTGCATCAAGCATCGAAGGATGTCAGGCTCTTAAGGAAGTACAAGTGCAAAAAGAGTAAAAACTGTACGGAGGGGTAGGTTGGGAGGGTCGATGAGGAATACTTGGGAGAAACATCCAGTCGAAAGAACGTTACAATTGGTAAGTAACTTGTTCTTCGAATTGACTGTCCTCCAACGTATTCCTCATCTTAGATAGACTCCCACAGCAGTTGTAATTTGGAGGAGGGAGTACCAGAGTTTTTAATTATGTACTGAATGAAGGACAGCTTTTCCAAAAAGGCCACCTTGGTAAGAAGTGGAGTCCAAACAATGTTTTACAAAGGTGTGCATGGATGACCAGGTGGCCACTGCGCAAATGTCCTGCACAGGAACACCCCTCTGAAGAGCCGTAGAAGTTGCTATGCCCCTGGTTGAATTAGTCCTTAATCCATCTAGAGGCTCTTTCCCAGCCAACTTGTAACATTCAGATATTGCTAGAATTATCCATCTGGATAAGGTTTGTTTGGACACACCAAGGCCCAATTTGTGTCCAGTGTAACCGACAAATAACTGATCAGTTTGTCTAAATCTTTCAAGTCTAGAGATATAGAAGCTGAGAGCCCTTTTAGGGTCCAGCCTGTGGAACCTTTCCTCCTCTTTAGTAGCGTGCAGAGAAGGGTAAAAAGGTAAAGTACTCTTTTTGACAGATGGAAATCTGAAACTATTTTAGGTAAGAAAAAGGGTTTGACCTTCAAAATAACTATCCTTGTGGAAAATAGTGTGAGGAGGCTTACAATAGAGTGCCTGCAACTCACTCACCATGTGGGCTGAAGTTAAAGCCACTAGTAAAACAGTTTTAAAAGTTAGGAGCCTTAAAGGGCAAGAATGTAAAGGCTTAAAAGGGGCACACATAAGAAATTCCTGAAAAGGTGTAGGAGGGAACACATTTGTTAACCCTTTAAGAAATTGGATAACTAAAAAGGTATTTTAAAAATACGAAACCTCTTCCGAGGAGCGCTTGAAGATAGATAGCGCTGCCAAATATCCTTTAATAGTACCAACTTGGAGCCCTGAGTTGGCCAAATGTAAAAGAAAGGAAAGCACCATCGGAGTGCTACATTGAAAAGGATCCACATTCTTATCCCTGCACCAATTACTGAATTTCTTCCAACGACATTGGTACAAGGATTTTGTTGCTGGCCTTCTAGCCGAAAGCAACATTTCCATAACATCGTCCGGAAGGTCCCAATCCTTATATCTCAGTCTCTCAGAAGCCGTGGAGGCTGAGAGCTTTGACCTCTGGATGGACAACTTGACCTTCCCTTTGCGAGAGGAGATCCTCTCTTTGTGTAAGACGTATTGGAGGGCAGATGGACATGTCCAGAAGGTCCGGGTACCACATTCTCTTGGCCCAATCCGGGGCAATTAGGATCATGGTTTTCCTGAACTTTCTCAACCTCCTGATTACTTGAGGAATCACAGGGACTGGAGGGAATGCGTATAGGAGTGGAAATATCCAGTCCACCATGAACGCGTCCCCTAGAGCTCCTCTCGGGGGAAATTCCCTTGAGCAGTACAGTTCGCACTTTTGGTTGGTACTGGTCGCGAACAGATCCACTTGAGGGGTTCCCCAAAGGGCGAAGATCTCTTGAAGGACTTCCTGAGCTAGTTCCCATTCGTGGGAGACTGTGCTCTGCCTGCTCAGAGCATCTGCCGCCGTGTTTTTCTCTCTTGCTAGATGAATTGGTGATAGAGAGATTCCTTCTTGCATTGCCCAGAATCAGAGCTGCATTGCTTCTCTGCACAGTGGGAGTGATCCTACACCTCTCTTGTTGAGGTAGTGCATGGCCACTGTGTTGTCCGTCATTTGTTAGGACAATCTTTCCCTGTACAGAGGGCAGGAAGGCCTTCAGCGCTAGTCTGATTGCCCTCAGCGCCAAAAGGTTGATGTGTAGTTTGAACTCCGATGGAGACTGATTGTCGTTGGTGTGGGCTCCCCACCCAGTGAGTGAGGCGTCAGTCACTACCGTTATTTCCGGCCATGGTTGCCAAAACTGCTCCCCCTTGAGGATATTCTCCTTGCAAGCCCACCATAGAAGATCTTGAGCTACTTTGGCTGAGACTTGCAGAAGATCTGACATCGCCCCCCGAAAACTGGGACCATTGAGTCCTGAGGGCCCATTGAAGGGATCTCATCCTCAGTCGAGCCTCTGGCACCAGAAAAATGCAGGATGCCATGAGGCCTAGCAACCTTAGAAAGTCGAAAGCCGATAGATGTTGGGCATTTTGAAACTTCGTTACCATCTGCAGAATGTGGTGAGCTCTCTCCTCGGGAGGCAAGGCTTTCCATGAGGTAGTATCCAGGACTGCTCCCATGAATTGGAGTCTTTGGCTTGGAATCATTTGTGACTTCTTGTAATTGAGGGAGAAGCCCAGTCTGTGTAAGAAGTGGCAGGTCATGGTCGAATGTTCCTGGGCTCGTTCTGGTGAACTCGCCCCGATTAGCCAATCGTCCAAGTAAGGGTAGACATTAATCCCTCCTCCCGAGACTCGCTGCCACTACAGCCATCAGCTTGGTGAAAACCCTTGGGGCTGAGGTCAGCCCAATGGCAGAACTCGAAACTGATAATGAGATTCGCCAATTGCAAACCTCAGGTACTTTCTGTGCTTGAGATGGATTGGCAGATGAAAGTAAGCATCCTGAAAGTCCAATGAAACCAGCCAGTCCTGAAGCTGAAGAGCCTGAAGGATTTGAGAAAGGGTCACCATCCTGAACTTGTCCTTCCTGAGGAACTTGTTCAAGTTTCTTAAGTGCAAGATGGGTCTCAACCCTCTGTATTTTTTGGGGATGAGAAAATAAGGGGAGTACCAACCCTTGTTCCTCTCCGCTACAGGTACATGTTCTATTGCACCTTTCTCTAGGAGGGTTAAAATCTCCTGCACAAGGAGCGTGTCTGGAATTTTTACAGAATTGGCTCCCAGTGGATGATCTTGAGGTCTTTGATGAAAAGGAAGGCAGTAACCATGGGTCACTATCTCTAGTGCCCAGGCATCTGACATAATGCCCCGCCATTCGTCCAGATACCGAGTGATTCTGCCTCCCACCGCGGTTTTGTGGGTTAAGACCACAAAGTGGCTTTGTAGCGGCAGCAGCAGTGGCTGAGGAGGTAGTAGCTGCTGCTGTGGCTGATCTAGCAACTCTCCCTTTTCCACCACAAAAGGGTTTTCTCTGTTGGCCTCTCTGACTGGCCTGCCCCCTCCCTTTTCCAAAGGAGGAATAGAGGCGAAAGGGGCGACTCTTCCAGGAAGATGAGCCTGCGTAAGAGTGTTGTTGAGGCTGCCTTATAGCGGCGCCAAGTGATTTTGCTCTCGATTTTGAGGTCTGCAGCTTCTCCAAGCTCTCGTCCACCTTGATGCCGAAAAGCCCCAAGCCGTCAAAGGGCATATTGAGTAACCTGGACTGTACATCAGATGCAAAACCAGATTTTCTCAGCCAAGCAAATCTGTGTAAAACCATGCTCAACGCCATGGACCTGCTCACACTATCAGCAGTGTCCAGTCCTGACTTGAGGCACTCCTCCATAGCCTCCTTTCCATCTCTTACTATCGCCAAGAAACCATCCCAATCCTCACCCTCCGGGATGTGTTCAGCCGCTGCATTCAAGCAGTCTCGGGCGGAGTAAGGCCTAGGAAGAAGGCCAACAGCTGACTGAGCTGACAGAGCGCTACAGGCGCTAAGGGGCCGTCATGCTCTCCAGGCACGCTCCTCCACTCGCAAAGGAATGTAGGCGAGTCCTCCACACGCCACTACAAAACTTCTTTCCGCATGCAGCCTCCAGCTAGCCAATGTCCCCCCTGGCCCTCTCACATCTCAGGCGTAGCGTCTCACGCCACCTCTCCTGCGCTGCCCGCAAGCTCAAGTCTAACTTTCAACAGCCTGACTACCATAATTGACTACGTTGCTACTTGGCCCTGCTCAATTGTGTTATTGCCGGCCCCCAGTGGCCCTGATCTACTGGCGTAACTGCCTGCCCCTAGCGGCCCTGCACAATTGTGTTACTGCCCACCCTTACCAACAGTGTTATTGTCCACCTACGTGTACATCTATTGTCTACAAATGCAGCCCCTTGGCACACACCCCAAAGCGCCTACACACCTCCCTTCATCTTTATCCATCTTCTTCACATCCCTCTCCTTTCTGGCCATCTGCAGGATGCCGCATGCGCACCCAGACCAGAATGCCCACCCATGCCTTACCCCACCATCTGACCTCATACACACCACACCGTCGTCTGCACTCCATTCCACACTCAACTACCATACCAATCCGATCGGACATCACCCACTCCACCTCAGGCTCTGTAGACTAAGAACACGCACCAAACACCCAACTCTCCGCAGCACTCCACACTCCTTGGGAACAACAGACTCAGCTCTCGCACCCATACATCAGCCGCCCAGACTTACCTCTCTGACCACGCTCACTACCCTAGCACCCATCACGCTGCATCTATCACCCCAGCCTCACACACCCAAATACGCACCGCCCACCCCCAACACCACCAACGCCAACACACACACTCTACGACCAGACTTAAGATGCGCTCTCATCAATGCGCGCTCTGTCCATGCCCATGAAATCAATGACCTTATCACCACCCACAATCTTGACCTGCTTGCCATATCCGAAACCTGGCTCCATGAAGCTTCCAGTCCATCCATCCACCTTGCTCTCCCTCAAAACTATACCATTCTCAGACAGGACCAGAAAAACTCCAAAGGTGGTGGCGGCGTCGCCCTCATCTTTAAAGACACCCTCTCCATAAGAATGTGTAATCAACAATGGGACAACAACGCTGATCTCCTCACTGCTAAACTAGCCCTCTCACCCAACTGCACCATAAACTTCTTTATCACCTACAGACCACCAGGATCACACTTTGACTACCAAAAGCAACTCCTCCAAAACATAGGCAACAACCTCAAAAGCACCACCAAAAGCATCCTTCTAGGAGACATTAACCTTGGTTTAGCTGACCCGAAGGACAAAAGCAGCCGCAAATTTAGCCAAAGAACTATCAAACATGGGGTTCGAACACAAAATTACTACCCCCACTCATAACAAAGGGAGATCCATTGACTGGCTAGCTGATCACAACTGCTCATCTGCAATTACCTCCATCTCGGCCCTCCCATGGACGGACCATTACCTCATTCAATTCTCCATTCCTACCATGCCCACTCATAAAACCTTAACTCATGCCCCACCCGCTAAAGTAAGAAGCTCCAAAAAACTCACTGCTTCTCGCCCCTCTCCTCGATATCCCTGAACTCAAGCCTCCATTCATCCATGACCCTACCTCTCTAGCCAACATCTACTCCAGCACACTCACTCAAGCCATCGATCTCATTGCCCCTCTAGAAGAAAAAAAAGGGAAAAAAATCAATGCACTGCAACTCTTGGTTCACTGAAGAACTATCTGACCTTCGCACCAAGAAACGCAAAGCCCTATCCAGATGGCAAGCAGCGCCTAACCAATCCTCGCTTAAAGATTTTAAAGAGATCTCTTTGACCTACAAAAAAGCCATATTCCACGCTAAATCTGAATCCTACAACCAGAGAATTACTAATGCCAGCTCCAAATCAAGAGAAATATTCTCCATATTCAAAAAACTCACCACACCTGCCTCCGGCCCAGATGAAATCATCAAGGATGAAGCATGGTGCACAGGCATCCAGGCTGCCCGCCTCAATAAAGTTAAAACACTACAAGACAAAATAGACTCCCAACGCAAAGCTCTCAACACCCCCACCTGTTCGCCCACACCTTCCACCAACAACTCTCTCTCACAAACACCCCTTTTTGCTTTTAGAGAAGTCTCAGAGACGGAAGTCAAGGACTTCCTCAAAAAAATCAAACCTTCCACCTGCAAAGGGGATATCTGCCCAGCCTCCTTAATCAAAGAGTGCTCAGAATCCCTCACCCCCATCATTACGGCTTTCAACAATGCCTCCTTCGCATCTGGAACTGTACCACAATGCCTAAAAGAAGCCTGGGTCGACCCGCTCCTGAGAAAACCCTCTCTCGATCCTTCCTCCCCTAACAACTATCGCCCGATCACCACCGTCCCCTTTCTCCTCAAAATCCTAGACAAAGCCACACACAATCAAATCCAACTCTACCTGGAAACCAACACCATCGTAGGCAAAAGACAATCAGGTTCCCGCAAAGGCCATGGGACTGAAACTGCCCTTCTAGATTTAAAAAATCAAATTACCAAAATATTGGACACAGGCAAACCTGCTCTCCTCCTTCTGCTCGACCTCTCTGCAGCATTTGACCTGGTCGACCACAGCATTCTCACATCTCACCCCTTCAATGCTGCACACTTCTCTCACAAGGCTACCACTTGGATCACATCCTTCCTTGAAGGTAGGGCCATGAAAGTGTACTCTGACCAGGACAGCGCCCCCCCGACCACTATAAATTGTGGAGTCCCACAAGGGTCCTGCACTGCACTGACCCTTTACAACCTATTCACCAAACCCCCCTTTGACTTACTGGACTCCCTCAACATAGCGTACACAAACTACGCAGATGACACGCAAGTTCTCCTCCCCCTCTCCGGAGACTATGACCAAGACTCAGAAGCCCTCCTCAAAATCTACTCGACTATCCAAACCTGGATGGCTATCAATGGTCTCTGCCTAAACGGAGACAAAACCGAAATCATCATCCTAGCCCCCAATGAAACTAACCAAACTCAGCCCCGATTTTTCTAACATGATCATCGACAGTATTAGCATACCTGTCTCCTCTGCCGTCAAGACCTTAGGAGTCTACATTGACGCCACACTCTCAATGATTAAACAAACCAGCGCCATCGCCTCAGCTTCTGCTCTGACCACCAAACTCATTTACGCCATAAAACCCTACCTCACCACGCTCAACTGCCTCTCCATAGCCAGAGCTACTATAGGAGCCAGATTGGACTACTGCAACGCCCTCCTGGCAGGCACATCGTCAAAAAACTTAAGCAGGCTCCAAATAGTGCAAAAGAATGCCCTCCGCGCTGCACTACACATCCCCAAAACTGACCATATTTCACAGGCCAGAAGACTTGTCCACTGGCTCCCAGTCAAGGAAAGAATCAACTTTAAAATCCTCACTCACAGACAAGTGCATCAATCACACAGCACCCCCCTACCTATCTGAAACTATAACAAAGAACTCTTCCATCCCTCCCAGAAGAAGCCATCACACCAACCAACTCCGAGTACCCACTGTAAAAAGAGCCAAAGCCGGCGGCATTGGCTTCCCACACATAGCACCTAAGCTCTGGAATGTCCTCCCCAACTCACTCAGAGCAGAACCTTCTCTGTATTCGTTTCGCAAATCTCTCAAAACCACTCTATTCAACTAACTTCATCCTTCCTTCACCCACACCAGCTCGCATACGTCTGATACGAAATGTGTCTTGTAATGAAAATTTGCTTTGTAACCATCTTCCTTCCACGGTAACTAGATTATGTATGCCTTCATGTAACAGCGCCACGATGCCCCCGGGCTGACGTGCGCTTTAAATAAATTTGAATAAATAAATAAATAAATCTCACAGGGTGTATGTAAATCTAGCCAAAGTACAAGTCACATTAGTAGATTGAGAACACTTTCCTCGCCCAAGCATCAAACTTTTTAATTGTCCCCATCAGGGGGCATGGAGGGATAATCCGATTGCTTATTTGCAGTCGCAGCTTGAATCACCAAGCTCTTAGGTGAGGCATGCTTAGACAGATACTCTGGATCTGAAGGTGAAGGTCTGTACTTTCCCACACATTTTTTATTTACAGCTGGTAAAGATTCTGGGATTTCACAATTTACCATACCTCCCTTTTGTAGAGCTTTGTGGAAAGGAAGGATCGGATCCTTCTGAGGTCCTTCATCAATAATATCTGTCATGTCATCCTGGTCGAAACTCGGGGACACTGTCTTCCACCCCATGAAGTAGATGACTCTTCCCATGAGGTTCCTATACCCAGATTCTGTGTGGTCAGCAGGGTCTGGTCTTTCAAATTCTACCTCAGGTGAGCTATCTAGGCCACTGGCCGATTGTAGGCAGTCATAAAAGTCAACCATTTTGGTATTTGGGTCTATTCATTCTTCAGGAACTTTTCTTGTACCAAATCTAACACCAGCTGATGCAATTTCTTCATCAGAGGATTGTTCTTAAAGAACAGAAGACCTGGATAAAAAAAATTCCTGCCTGGGCTGAGGATGGAAGATTTTTTCTGGTAAAGGTGGCAGCATTGACCTAGGTTTAGCTATAAATGTCGTTTTGGGTATCGGTATCTAAGATTTCCTCGAAGAAGGTGTTGATGGAATAGACGCTGGCTTCGATATGCTTGAAGGAATCCTCGAGGTCATCGAGGAAGGCTTTGAAGTCGACGAGAGAGGCTTCGACACTGTGGTCGAAGGCATCAGCGGCATCTTTGGCTTTGACGAAGTCGAAGGACGTGTCGAGTCAATGCCTGACTTGAAGGATGCCATTTTGTCCTCTGCGAACCTCGATTTGTGCACTGAAGGTTTTTGTCTTGTTTCATGAGGCGATTGAGAATCATCCTCGGAGGACGCCCTCGACTTTGTCGGATTTTGCGTGTACCGTTTTAGATTTCCCTCTGTCACTCTTAGAGTGGACAGGGGCATGCTCTTCAAGTGACTTTTGAGGGGGTCGGGGCCGCCTTCTCAAAAAGGCCTCCCATTTTTTGGGGGAATCATGCTTAGAAGGACAAGAAATGAACCTTCTGTCAGGCGAGGAGGAAGAAGAGGAAGAAGATTTGTGACGTTGCTTCTATTTTTTAGATGAGGAGGATGATTTCCTCGAGCGACTCTTCGACCTCGACCGCCTCGACTCGTGATGAGATTTTCTACTCGACTATCCCAAGTTTTTTTGTAGACTTAAAAGACTCCTCTACCACTGCTAGCTTACCTTGGTGTTCCTTAAGAGCCTTATTAGACATTGCTTGACATGAACTGCACTCATCAACCCGATGGTCAGGGCTGAGGCACCAAAGGCAATTGCAGTGAGGATCCGTAATGAACATCTTCCTTCCGCACTTCAGACACTTTTTAAAACCTGTCGTCTTGGGTGTGGTAGGAGTTGAGGATGAAGACATTTTCAATAAAAGAACTGATGCGCCGTTTTGAAACACAAAGCAGAAGCTTGGAAAAATGGAATTGAGACCAACGGGCGCGGCTCGAGCCCTTTACACGACGGATGACGCAGACACTCGACGGCGGCTCTCAAAGGACTAAGACTACACGGCCTCGAGCACAGCACCCTCTGGCGACATTTTTTACGAAGAAGCAGCAAACTGGCAGATTATCTAAGATGAGGAATACGTGAGAGGACAATCCATTCGAATGTGGATTTGTAGAGAGAGCAACCCTGTCCTTCATGAAGCGCAGATATGAGTCAATGACCAGAGCCTGCAGTTATGATACTCGTCTGGAAGACGTGATGGCCACTAGAAAAATCACCTTCCACGTGAGAAATGTTATGGCAGCTGTTGACAGCTCAAACTGTGGTTTCATGAGGGCTGCAAGTTTGAGGGTCCAAACGGGAGAAAACTTTCTTTAGGGGAAAAGTCCTGAAAAGACCCTTGATGAAATGCTTAATCTGTCGCAGAAAAGTGGTGCAGAATTCCTTTTCCACATGAACCTTGATATCGCAGCTAGGTGAACCTTGATAGATGATATTGCTAGACCATCTTTTTTTAACAGCAAAATGTAAGGAAGGAGTTGTTGAGGTGAAACGCACAAAGGCTGTAGGTTACACCGTCGAGAACACCAGACACAAAACCTTTTCCATTTATGGGTGTATGATGTGTTGGTAGACAGAGCCCTTGCCGCAGCCAGAATACAGAGACAACCATGAGGTATATTTAGGTTGCTGAGTTCAGATTCATTAGGAGCCATGCAGCCAAGTTGAGGGAGTCTGGATTGTGATGCCACACGATTCCCTTGTTCTAAGAGAGGAGGTCGTCTGGGAAACCAGGTGACGAGGATCGTCCGCCACCAGGTGAAGAAGGTCGAAGAACCAGGTCTGCCTGGGCAAGAACAGGGCCACTAGGATGATTTTGCAGGGAACCTTGCGAATCCTCTGAACCATTTTCCTTATCAGGGGGAAAAGAGGAAACGCGTAGGCGAGCATCCCCGTCCACGGGAAAGAGAATGCGTCCTCTCTGGAGCTCGGATGAGGGACTTTGCTGGCAAACTGATGGCCCTGTTTGTTCTCAGGGCTGGTGTACAGGTCCAAAGGGGGGATGCCACACTTTTCGAAGATCTTTGTCACCTGGGAGCTGTTCAGTTGTTACTTGTGTGTCTGAGAAGAGGCCCTGGCAGGTGTAATGCTAGGATCTGAATCCTGTGTTGTATGGCCAAGTGCCAGATGGTTTGGGCCTCCTGGGAAAGGGGTTGCGAGTGTGTCCCACCCTGCTTGCATACATAGAACATGGTTGTGGTGTTGTCAGTGAGAATCCTTACCACAGAGTCCTGGATGAAGGGAAGAAAAGATCTGAGCGTCCAATGTACCGCCCTCAGTTCTAGGATGTTGGTATGCAGAGGCGCCTCTGACTTGGAACTGATCCAGATGAGCACCCCATCCGGTTTGCGAGGCATCGTTCACGATCGTGTGTCGAAAATTCAGTTCTTCAAGGGGCATGCCCCGTTCGATGTTGACTGGACGAGTCCACCACGGTAGGTAGTCTGCCAGAGACTGGGAGATTACCACTCTGTCCAACCAGGAGCCCTGGATCTGGGACCATCTGGAAGTGAGAAATTCCTGTGCTGGACGCATAAAGAGACGACAATCTGGAATGAGTGGGATGCAGAACGACATGGTGCCGAGGAGGGACATGTACGAGCGGACCTTGACAGATGCTCCTGGTGTAAACGAGCCTGCTATGGAAAAGAGTTTTCCTACCATCTCCTTCCATGGCTTGACTTGAGAGATGTGTGGAATTGCACTCCCAGGAAGATCAAATTCTTTGAGGGTGTCAGAAAAGGCTTGCTGAAGTTGATGGAGAATCCTAGACATTGTAGAAGGGGCATTGCAGTGTTGAGAGACTCCAACATCTGTTGGTAAATTGCCCCCCTGACAGGCCTGTCGTCCAGGTACACGTGGTGGCAGTTTTCTCCAGAGGTAAGCTGCTACAGGGGCCAGACACTTGGTGAAAATCCTGGGAGCTGTCTTTAGGCCAAAGGGGAGAACCCGAAACTGATCTAGAGACTGCACAAACCTCTCGGTTGAACTGCCCTAATGACTTGCAACGTTAGTATCCTGAACATTTGCTTTTTTATGTTTTTGTTGAGCAGCCGCAGGTCTAGAATGGGATGCCATTTCACGTTAGGCTACTTGACTATGAAAAAACTCGAATAGGTACCCTTTCCTCTTGCCGATGAGGGCACCCTCTCGATTTTCCCCTTTTTGTAGCATGAGACGAACCTTGTGACGCAAAATGCGAAGATGAGGCAGAGAGGTTTTTAATGGGGGAATTGGGGGTTGTGGACGCCTGACCTCTGAGTGGCCGTATTGGATAACTTCCAGCACCCATCTGTCTGTTGATATTGAACGCCACTCGCTGAGGTGGAACACCACCTTCCCTCCTAGTCGGCTGCCCATGTGGCAGTCATTGTTGCGACTTGCTATGATGCCTTGTTTTGAAGAGGAGGCTCCCCTTTTCATCTGGCCTTGATATTCCTTGTTGCATTGCGCAGTCTTGAAGGAACGCCTGTAGCCTTGGGAGTAGTAAGAGGACCTACTGTATCCCTTATCTTGAGATCGTTTCCTGAGGTGCCACGAAAGGAGTGGAAGGGGCAAAAAGATCTTCTGCCCTGCAGGGCTGTAAGGGATCTTGCCGTATCAGAGTCCGCTTTCATGGTTTTCAAAGCATTGTCGATCTTTTCACCGAAAAGATGATCCCCCTCGCAAGGCATGTTCACAACCTTGTGTTGAACCTCCTGGCGAAAATCTGTGCAGCAAAGCCAAGCTTGACGCCCGAGAACCACCCCGCTATTAATTTGCTTGAAAACAGTCTCTGCGAGGTTTACCGCAATGTTTAAACTGTGGTTCGATGCCTCCTCCTCCTCCTCCTCCTCTCGCACAAAAAGCATAGCTACCTTCTTCAGCTGCTCCGGAAGGCGGTCAAGCAGTGGTGCTAGGCAGTGCCACATCGCACGATCGTACCTCGCCACGATGGGCAATGAGTTGGCAGCCTTCACAGCAGTGACTTCAATAGTGAGGACTTTCTTACCAAAAGCGTCCAATTTATGGTTCTTATTTTCGGGAGGAGTGGCGCACTTGTGTTGAGTGCAAGCCTTTCTACTAGCTGCTGCAGAAACAACCAACTGCAGTTTAGGCTACAATGTCAGGCACTTCAGAGTGGATTCGGGAGCTTTGAATTTCCTCTCCAAACATCCTTTGCCGCAGGCTCCATAAACGGGTGCTTCATCGTATGGAAACCCTCCTGCCGTACGTGATCCAATATAGCGATAGAGAAAAAACGCCTTTCTTTTCCCCATGTGGTCAAACAAGAAACAGTCCTCCTTTTCCTCCTCCAGAATGAGACCAAATTCCTGACAGGCTTTAGCCATTATGCCATGGAATGCCCCTATATCAGCAGGCAGAGATGGTTGGGCCAGACAACTCTGAGCATCCTGGTCCGGGTGTGTATCCTAAGTATCCATTCTCCTTGGAAAAGACGAGATGGTGGAGAGGGTGTCTTGTGGTGCGATGTCCGAGTCATCCAGCTCTCCTTCCTCTTGCTCCCTACGCCAAGGACTAAGAGCCCTAGGAGATGGGGAGGAGGTCTAGCTAGTCCCAATTTCGTGAGGTGTCTGAAGTATCCTTCTGACAAGGAGTAATCAGTGGGCTTTGCAACAGCAGGACTATTGGCGTTTGAGGTATAGGGAGCCTGGCGTATAATTGTCACAGGGGAGACTGCAAAGTGTAGAGAACTTTCAGAGAAAGCAATGACTGCGGATCAAGTAGTGGCTATTGAGGTGGAAAAGGCCCCATGTCCATTGAAGTGGGCAGCATGGCAGGTGATTGAGCAATCCCCTGCAGCCCCAGGACCGATGGATCTAGAAGAGGCGTTTCTGATGGCCCTTCTTCGGGATCAGACTCAAAAGCCACTTGCTCGTTGTAGGGAGGTGCTTCAAAATCAGAAGTGATCTCATACTGAAGTATTTCCTCCGGCAGTATGGTTGGAGACCTTTCGAATATGGGCTGTTGTGCAGGCACAGTTGTGTGCTTCGACCTCTTGGGAGCCGGATCTTCTGCTGGTCCCGCCGAGGAAGTACGGGTTGACACATTTTCTTTGTCGCCGACGATGTTGTCGCTGATGGTGTGGTGGTTGATGGTATGATCGTCAACGGTGCCATTGTTGACGGGACAGCGGTCGACTGTCATAGTTGACGGAACAGTCGACGAAGCAGTCTTCGGCAATGGAGCAGTTGCCGGGAGACGAGTCATAGATGTGTTTGTCGCTGGCACCCTTGTCGATGGTGAAGACGAAGGCCTGGAGGACGACTTGGAACTGTGCTTCGAAGTGTTGTGGCCCAATGAAGACCTGTGGGACACTGAAGAGCGATGAAGATTCTTTTGTCAGCGAGAACGTAGACCTCAATGAGGCTTTATCCGATGAAGATTTATGGGCCAAGTCTGTGGATTTCTGTGGGTGACAGCCCTTCTCCTTAGGTTTGGAAGTGTCCATGGGGGGGCCTGCCCCTCACCACTCGACACAGGCCCTTTCCTGGATTTATCCTGACTCTTGGAAGAAGGCCTACGCTCACCTGAGCCTTGTTTCTTAGGCAGCGGTTCTTCTGACCACGAGCGTTGGTGCAGTGGTGACCTCTGAGCCGAGGGAGTTGACGCCCTGACTCCGCAGCAAGAACCAACCTCTGAAGACGGATAGGCCCCCTCGTTCAGCCAACAAATTAGGCGCCTGTTCCTGTCCTTTTTTGGGGAAAACCCTGACAGATGTCTCAGTCTTCGATGGCATTATTGGGGTATAAACAATATAGGAACTCGGAATGACTGTTCCCGTCGTAGACATCATTGAGGTCTCACACGGCCTGAACAAAGATTTATTCGGACCCGAGGATTCCATAATGGGACCGGAAAACACACCTTTCTTTTACGAAAGAGTGGGAACAGCAAACGCTGAAGTGATGAAAGAAATTTTCGCTCACAAAAAGACAAATTCTCTGGAGAGACCGTGAGGTAATCCCAACGGTTTGGAAGACGCTTGAAACCTGAGGAGAAGCCGTGGGGGCGGGGCTATACACAGCATCCCATTGGTGCTGCCTAAAGCACCCATAATGACGTTAATAGGACACTCAAGGTATTGAAGTTTTTTCCATAGGAAAACTACTATACTAAAGTTACCGGGGTGTTCCCATCCTGACAGGGAATATTCACAGCATGTGAATCCATGATAGATCCAATGTTGGAGAAACACATTTCTCTCAGATTAAGTAAAGAAACAAACAGCCCTTGAAAGCATGTGCTCACTAATTAAGGTTATTATAGGAAGAAAAGTAGCTTTAACAAGTCTCCAGTGGCTAGAAAGGGTAAGGACACCGATATTAATAAGGGCTAAAATCCTAGTAAAAGACCAGCAGAATAATTCAAAACGTGTTCCCCTCACACGACTTATAGTTGAAGCACAGTGGCTATTCATTAACTCCAGACACAGATAGGCTTAGGCCTTCATTCCCTAAAGTTCTCAGAACAAAGATGCCAGACAAAGCCAAGTTCAAAGTTAAACTCCTGGCTTGTGGCCTAGGAAATCAGAGGTGCTGTCTTATTAATTGGGAAAAGCAGCAACTCAATACCACTCCTCCTGCCACAATTGTTGCTCATGTGCTGATGACCTGCCAAGTAGTCAAGGTTGGTAAAGCTGATGCCAACCAAACCCCATTCTCAAATGATGCCATCTTGTAACTGTTGAAGTAGCCAATACTTTGTTGTAGTGATGATGTCTTTTTACCTGTCATCTACTTAGGAGGTGGGGTGGCCCGAGGTGTGTCCAGTAGATAATTGGTAACCAATGGAGCAACAAACCACTATACATTGCATACATAAACGATTCCCCTAAGCAATCCCGCCTTCCCGTAGGTTTTTGCAACCAAGATTCTAATGAGACATCAGTTGTGATGTATTTTATATTCTTAATCTGTTGTCAAGCTTGAGAAGGACTAGTGTGGTGAGATGTCTTAGTTACTTACATGTAACTGTATTTCTCCGGCATTGGTATCTTTCATAGATTCAGATGCTTGAATATTCCCCGTCGTCAGACCGGGAATCCTCAGCGATTTAAATTATTAAACCATTTTAAATACATACATTATTTCCATAGAAATATGACTGTAGATTGCCCATTATGATCTATGAGCCATTCGCTTGTGTAGTCCCTCCACCTCACTTTGGTCCTTTATGGACCTAACCAATTAGGTGGCAGGGCTTACGCTCCGCCCCAGACAGCCATCTTCAGATTTTGAACCATAGAGACTACAGTATGATGGATGCAGAGCGCAGGAGCAGCCTCTATGGGAGGCGGGTGGGCGCATGTGAATCTATGACAGATGCCAATGCATGAGAAACAGTTACAATTAAAGCCACTGAAGCTGCTCTCCCTCTGGTGGAGTGCGCCGAAGGAGGTCTGATGAGGGGGGGGGGGTCACCTTTGGTTTGATGACAGTGGGTGATACATAGAGAGACCCAACGTGCCAAGCTTTGTTTTGAAATATGTTGTCCTTTAGTGAGTCCAGAGAAAGCAATGAACAATCTGTTGGAGGAGCGAACCTCCTTAGTTCTTTGTAGGTAAAACTTTAGGACTCTCGCCACATCTAAAGAGTGTAGAGATCTTTCTACCTCGGATGTGTGATTCTGGAAGAAAGTAGGGAGAACAATGCGCTCCGTGAGAGTCATCTTCGACAAAACTTTGGGAAGAAATTTCGGATGTGTTCTCAGAACGACTCGGTCTTTGTGAAACAAAGTGAAAGGAGGTTCTGATAATAAAGCTTGTAACTCACTGATCCTCCTGCCAGATATTATGGCTATCAAGAAAGCCATTTTCCACGATAAAAATGTCATGTCGCATCTATGAATAGGCTTGCAAGGTGGTTTTATTAGAGCCGTCAGTACTGTTTTTAGGCTCCAGGATGGCACCGATGTAGGCATAGGCGGGAAAGCAGCATACACCCTTTTAGGAAGATCTTAACCACTGGTAGAGTGAGCAATGACTGTTTATCTGGGTTTGTTGTATATGGCGCAATGGCTGATAGATGAACCTTGATAGAGGATATAGATAATCCTGCTTTGGCCAAGTACAGTAAGTATGGTAGCACTTGCTCGACCGATGCTGTGAGAGGGTGTACCAAGGATGTTTCGCACCACTTGGAGAAACTAGTCCATTTTCGAGTATAGGTAATTCGAGTTGAAGGCGCTCTAGATGCCTTGATAATATCCCAGCAACCTGCAGGTAAGTGTAGATTCATGAATTTTCGTTGCTCAGAAACCAGGCCTTGCGAGATGGGCTCGCTGGATCGTGGTGGAGGACCCTGCGGTTCTGCTGCGTCAAAAGCTCCTGATGAGCTTTGAGGTGTATCGGGGGCCAATGGGAGAGGTGTTGTAGAGTGGAGTACCAGCTCTGCCGGGCCCAATCCAGAGCTATCAGGATCATTGAACAATTCTGTTTTTTCAGTCTGCTTACCACTCTCGCTATGAGAGGGATATGATGGGGGGGGGGTGGCATTTCCCTGTCCAATCCACCGAGAACGCATCGCCTACTGACTGATGTTCTGGGTACCTGGAGGCAAATTTTTGGCATTTCTTGTGAGCTTTGGTGGTGAACAGGTCGATCTGCGGATGACCCCATTTGGAAAATATTCGTTGGACTTCTTTCTCGTCTAGTTCTCACTTGTGAGAAGTCGTGAACTCTCTGCTTAATTTGTCCGCTAGGACGTTGTCCACTCTAGGGAGATGTTCCGCTTTGATTTGTACTATGTGGTGCAGTGCCCATGCCCATAGGAGTTGAGCTTCTTGTGACCTGACTTCTGACTTGGTACCTCCTTGTTTGTTTGTGTAATGCATGGAGATCGTATTGTCTCTCTGGATGGTAACCACCTGGGCGGCTAATACCAGAAGGAAGGCTTTCAGTGTCCATCGTATTGCCCTGAGTTCTAAGACATTGATGTGCAGTTGAGATTCTTGAGCGGACCAAGTGCCCTTGGTTTGAAGGTCCTCTAGATGGGCCCCCCAGCCGGACAGAGATGCATCTGTCCTGAGGAGAAGGGTAGATGTTGGTTCCTGAAAGGGCATTCCCTGTGACAGGTTCTGAGGTGAGTTCCACCATCGAAGTGCTTTTAGTAATGTCTGCGTTAGTTACAATGTATACTCCCACAAGCCGGGTGCCTGTTTCCATTGGTGGCCCAAGGCCTCCAGGATCGGTCTCATGTGAAGCCTGCAATTTGGTATGAGGAATATACACGAGGACACCATTCCCAGGAGAGATTTGTAAGAGCGTACCGTGGTTGCCGTTCTGTTTAGGAACCATGAGGTCAAGTGTAGAATAGCTGTTATTCTGTCCGCAGTGGGTCTTACCCTGGGGATGCAGGTGTCGAGGTCCGCACCCAGGAAGAGAACTGTTTTGCCGGGCACTGGGCAGGATTTTGTTTCGTTGATGGAGAAACAACCATTTTAAGAGTTTTATTTTTATTTTATTTTTTTATTTAAAAGTTGTTTATAGTTTACATTTTATAATAAACTTTACACAACATAAATTTACATAGAATTATTTTAGCAAGTCAAACGTTAGAAAGACAGAAAAGATAATTTTCTAATAAAGCATAAACAATGACATATAACATAAGGTATAAAAGTAGCAATTCATATGTGCTTATTTGCAGTTAAAACACAATATCCTCCATCATAAAATCCAATGTGCACCCAGAAGAATATTCATGCCAAAACAAAAAATCATAATGTTCCTTGCCAATCGATGCAACCTCATTTAAACAGTTAGTTTCTTTAGGACCATATAATTCTTAGAACATTAATACAGCGTTTGGGTTCGTTGACAAATCAATCCAGATAATTTAATCAAAATACAATTTAGTCCAAACTTTGATTTTTAATTTCCAACTCCTCATTCATTTTATACAACAATCTGGATAAGACCAGAATCAATCGCATACTTTCGCCCTGCATACTGCGTTCCCAAAAGGAAGCCCTTGCAATAACATTTGGACCAGGTGCATATTCTCTCAAAAGGGCACATTTAAGTCCCTCAAAATGTGGGCAGTAAACCAAAAGATGTTTTATACTTTCTATCTGATTTGTGGTATTACAGAAACAACAAGTTAGTTCCCCATGGAGCTGAGTTATATGATCCCATTTCTGCATGCGTTCTAAGGTGGGAAACTGATTAAGTCTGAATCTTAAATAAAGATTTCTCACCTTATTACACGGACATTCTGTAAGATATAGGGGACAAGTGCCCCGCTTTCGAAGTCTTAAAGCACACTCAGTGTACAAGGCATATTTCTTGTTTTTCTCTAAAGTCAGGATCCAGTCCCAATCGTACAGTTTGAGTTTATTTCTGGATAAGCCCATTTTCAGATCTTCAATAGTGACATCAATGGTTTCCAATATTAGATTAATTTTGTGATGATATAAACCCAATTCATGGCAAATAATCGAATTCGGCAGAGCCAAAGATAGACCTAAAGTTTTTTTCAAAAGGATACCTTAAATCTTATTTAGCATAGAGTCCACATTAATCAGGCACATATTCAGGCTATATAGCATAATGGGTTCAACTTTTAATAAGTAAAACTCCATCAGAGGTATTATTGAAAACATACTATATTTCCTAAGGTGTCTTATGGAGCATGACAATGTCGTCAGCAAAGCAGAGCCAGTCTAGCTTTAGGCTATCAAGTCTAACGGGAATCATACCCTTTTCTGAACCACAACATATCCATATCAGACAGATATAAATTAAACAAGGTTGCAGCAAGATTGCAACCTTGTTTAACACCTATTTCTGGGAAAATAAGAGGGATTAAGGAGCCCGCTTTATTTATTCTAATTTGAAAGGATGTATTAGTATGAAGCATTGCTACCAGTTGGATAAGTCTTTTAGGGAACCCAAAGAGCAATAATTTGGCCCAGAATACTTCACGTATAACAGTCAAATGCATTCGTTAGATCCAATGATGCAACATATATGGGCCCAGATGCAGATAATTTCGTGTTAGCAAATACATGCGCTAATATTGTTGCATTAAGAGATGTTCCGATATTTCTTCGGAAACCAGATTGTTTAGATCCAATGATGCAACATATATGGGGCCCAGATGCAGGTAATTTTGTGTTCGCAAATACATGCCCTAATATTGTTGCATTAAGAGATGTTCCGATATTTCTTCTGAAACCAGATTGTTTAGATCCAATGATGCAACATATATGGGGCCAGATGCAAGTAATTTCGTGTTAGCAAATACAAGCGCTAATATTGTTGCATTAAGAGATGTTCCGATATTTCTTCTGAAACCAGATAAGAGTTTTATTGTTCGAGACTGCCAAGCGTGCGAGTTTGTATGAGCTTGCCCTCATCAACCAGTCATCCAAATTTGAGACGACTTCTGTACCGGTCCTAAGTTTTGCTGCTACTGGTGCAAAGCATTTGGTAAAAACTCTTGGAGCTGATTTTAGGCCGAACGGGAGAACACGGAATTGGAAGTGTAACTCCCCTATTGCGAACCTGAGTAACGGTCTGTGGGCTGTATGAATGGGGCTGTGGAAGTAGGCATCTTCCAAATCTAGAGTGGCCAGGAAGTCGTGTTGGTTTAGCCAAGGTAAGACACACTGCAGGGATACCATCTTGAATTTGATGTGCTTGATGAACTTGTTGAGAGCTCTTAGATCCAAAATAGGTATCAACTGACCATTTTTCTTCTTGATCTGGAAGAAACGGGAGTCAACACCTCTTCCCTTCTGTTGGTCTTGGACTGGTTCGATGGCTGCTTTTAGGAGCAGTTTTCGAATCTCAGACATGTCTTAAAAGATGTACCTTGCGAGGTGTGAGCCCAAGGGATGGAGGTTGATCTAGAAATTCTATAGTGTGACCCTTTCGGATCACCTGTAACACCCACTTGTCCGATGTTATTGACTACCAACGATGGAGAAATCGGCTTACTCTTCCCCCCACCGGGGGTATGACATTGAAGGAAAAGGTACAGTTTGTCAATTTTGTTTACCCTGGGTCTTGCCCTTGGTAGAGCCACGCCTTCCCCTCTGGGAGTACCTGTTAGAGGTTTTGGTGGTATCTGTTGTCCTGGTAAGTGTTTCCCTGCATTTCTGGCCATAGGAAGAACAATTGAAACCTCTGAATTTGGAGGATGAGCCTCGATAGGAACGAAAGGATCTGCAGTCTTTGTCCTTATCTTTAAGGGAACTGATGGCTCGAGCCGTGTCAGTGTCCGTCTTGATTCCTTTGACGTGGTCATCAATCTTTTTGCCAAATAAGTCTTGTCCATCAAAAGGCATGTCCAATATTTGAGCTTGGACTTCCGGTCTGAAATTTATAGCCTTCATCCAGGCCTGTCTCCTCAGTACCGCTGCGTGAGCCAGTTGTCTGAAACCTGATTCCGCCACATCCACTGCTGCGTCAATCATATGATATGAGGTAGCTTCCCCGTCTGCTATGAGTGATCTGGCTTCTTCCTGAAGATCCGTTGGTAAAGGTCTGGCTAGTTTAGACATACGCAACCATAATTTGCGGTCAAAACTCACTGTCATGGCTAGTGCTTTGCCCGCTCTGATGGTGAGAGGCTGACGAAGATACCTTCCTGCCCATGGTCTCTATCTTACGTCCCTCCTTGTTAATGGGCGCTGATAAGGGGATGCAGGATTGCCCAACGTATTCCTCGCTGCCACCGAGATGACAGAATCTGGTTTGGTGTGTCCCCTTAGACAAAGCGGCACCGTGTCTGGAGCTTTGTATTTCTTTTCCGGTCTTGAAACCAGAGAGGGGGCAGATAAAGGTGTAGCCAATATCTTTGACCCTGATTCCCATATGGTATCAAGAAGAGGAATGGTTGTGATAGTCCTCCTGCGTTTATCCCTGTGCTCATAAAGCAATGACTTTTTCCTCTTCAGATGTGACTTGAAGCTTGAACAAGTCTGCAGCTTTGCCAATAATGGTATGGAAAGATACCGAGTTGTCTGGTGGTGAAGATTCTCCTGGAGAGTCTTTCTTACAGGGTTTTTCAACTATGTAATCATCCCAATCGCTCCGAGTATCCGGCGCATGAGTGATCTCCCCTTCTTAAGGGTCAGAAAATTCTTGGAAAGGATCCTCTTGCCAGTCTGAGATCGATGCAGTTGAAGGCACAATAGTAGGATCTCGAACCGGTGACCTTGGCCTAGGTGATAATCTAGGCAACGGGACCCTTGTCTGTGAAGCACTGAGCGTTCTGCTCCTGGATCTGCGAGGAGGCTCAGGTGAATGTGTCCTTTTATGTGGTCTGCTCCTGGAAGGAGACCGTCTAGGCGTGCTATGCCGAGTTGAAATGCTCTGAGGAGGCGTTACCTCTTTTGGTATGGATGACTTATTCTTTTCCGCTTGACGTCTGTTGGATTCTTCGATGATCCTTTGCATCGATTCTATGATGACTGGATCGCGAGGATCAACCGGTTCCTCCACAGTTGGTTGCCTGGGAGGACGAAGTTCAATGGGGGTGTGGCAAGGTTGCCCGTCAACAAATTCTGTGTCTGAAAACGCCTCCTGAAGAATGATGCCTGGAAAGTTCTGACAGGTCTCCCAACGGGGAAAGTTGTGCTCTATCGGTTTGTCTGATAAAGGGGGTACTGTCTTTTCATTGGATGGTGTAACAGTGGCGTCTGCGGCGTCCGTTTTGTGTTTTGGTTTCTCCAGAGTTGATTTTGTCGTCAACGGCACGAAAATGGACTTCGTCAACGGTGTCTTCGTTGACAATGACTTTGACGGGTGACTTAATCCACTGACGGGATCTTCGCAGACGAGAGTGTCGTGGACGAATGATGGGGCTCCTTCGTCGACTAGTGCTTCGTGGAAGCTGATTTCGATCACGAGGATTTGGTCGTCGACAACGAGGTTTGAAGTGCCGTTGTCCTGGACGCAACGGGTTTCGTTGACGGCTTGGTCGTCGATGGACCTCTATTACCATGACCGCTCGTAGACGGTTTATCCGTTGACAATTGCCCCCCCCTGGGTTTTTTGAAAACTCCTTACCTCTGGAGGCGTTTTTTTCTTCAGTATGCTGTTTTTTGTGATCCGCAGATTTGAAAGGAGGTATATCCGCCTTCTTTTTACTTTTGTGAGAAGGTAAGACACTCCTTTCCACTGAGGCCCTTCTTTTAGAAGTTTGTCTCTCAGATGGTTTAGAAGAATGTACAGGAGCTGTTTTTGCAGATTCTTCGTCAGAAGATAGACCTTTGGCTTCTAATTGGAGAAGTCTTCTGTGTCTATCCTGCAGGGTCTTGTTGGAAAAAGTCCTGCAAATGTCACATTTATTTATATCATGAGGATAAAAAGAGATGCATTGATCGTGAGGATCCTTCATGTAGACAAGTTTCTTCATGCACCTCGTGCAGTCCCTGAATAGGGAAGGCTTCTTGGCAGTTGGAAGTTCAGCCATGTTCTGAGGAGGATTTCACTCGACGATTTTATGATGATACAAAGTATTTTCTGAGCCCAGAAACACAGAGCAGAAAGCTCTTGAACAGGAGATCTCAAAAAGGTATAATAATTTGTGAAAAACAAATATACCCAACAGGAAAAATATATGAAAAGCTCAGAGCTGGAGGATTCCCTATGTCAGACTGCGGTGAAAAATCTGAAGATGGCTGTCTGAGGCGGAGCTAAGCCCTGCCTCCTCATTGGTTGGGTCCATAAAGGACCAAAGTAAGGTGGAGGGACTACACAAGTGAATGGCGCATAGATCATAATGGGCAATCTACAGTCATATTTCTATGGAAATAATGTATCTAAAATATTTAAACAATTATTTAAATCACAGAGGATTCCCGGTCTGACGACGGGGAATATTCAAGCATCTGAATATATGAAAGATCCAATGCTGGAGAAGTTGGGTGTTTACTGCGGTCTCTTATCTTGATCATCAATAAACAGGCATTTGTCAATTACCTTGACCCTTCTGTTTTTGGATATGGGGTTTCCCGGCCCATCTGTTCCACTCAGAACTGGGGATTTCCAATCATCCATTACACCTTTGTTGCCCTTTCTGAAGGAGATTACTAAACAGGACGCCCGACTGCTTCCCCCGCCAGGCCGAGCTAGAGCTTACAGACCCCTCAGACAATAGTTTGGTACCAGAGCTTTTACGCCCCCTCCTCAGTAATATCTAGTTTTATATAGCGCTACAAACCTGCAGATATCTAAGCGCTGAAATAATAGTCGATATTATCCAACTGCGTGGTACTCAATTTATTGACCTCGAAAGGATGAAAGGCTGAGTTGGCCCCTGCCGGGATTTGAACCTGGCTGTGCACAGATGTCAGAACGAGCGCTCAGCTTGTTATGCTATCTGACCGGTACTATGCCCAGGAGGATCCCAAGACCACTCGGTGCACGCACCTGTAGCTACATGGGCCTCAGGCCTAATACCTGTACTAGAATCTTTACGACACATCCCAGCCAGAGAAATCCTGAGAAAGGAGTCCCCTTTCTGAGGTACCTGTGAGAATAAAGGTTCACGTAGGTTATCTTTCAATTTTCTGTGATCAAACTCCTTGAGATATTCTGGAGGCAACCTCGAAAAGGATCTCTTAACCTCGCAAGCCTTTCTTCCGTGAACAAGGTGTAAGCGTGTTGCATGCGGCACACAAGTCCCACCGTTGTTCCGGGCCTAAACATTCTAAGCAAAAGGAATGGGGATCCGAAGTGGGAAATGGCGTGCTGCACGACGCACACCTACCAAACCTGGACACATGGGCAAGCGAACTGGGGGCGGTAGTGTAAATAAGAACTGGGAAAAAATTATGCATGGCGTTGAGTGGAAGGGGAGTGCGCAGCAAATAAATAGTACTGCTACAGAGCAAACTTCCTGTCAAGCCGAAAAAGGGAATGAGGTGTGGCACTGTGGGGCGGGGTTAGTGTGCGTGGTCACACTTACCCAACTAGTGCATACATTAAATCCCTTAAAGTGGAAGTGCCATTTTTTATGGGGCAAAAGATTGAGGAATTCGACCATCCGCACGGTGGGCGTTAGCTTTCGCCTGTGCTTTTTGAAATTTTCAATCAAACTGAATGATGGTAGATCAACCTCTGGAAAATGTGTGGAGCCAATCCGCACACATTCTCCTATGCTCACTGAACAACATAGACCTGTGTACTCTGGCACAGCCTACAGACGCCGCCCCCCGTCATATTTAGTTGGAATATGACAGCCAAGAGAACATCAAGGCATCTCAGAAGGGGGAGGGCAAAACCTTCCTCCTGCCATGGCCAGTGTAATTAACTAACTAAGACTCCATGGATCCGCCCGTCCTTAGTTTGCTGCTGGTGGCAGCTTCACATTCTAAGCAGAGTACATTCAAGCAGGCCCACGGGAGGCCTGGTCACAGGACTAACAAAAGACAGGAAAACACCAACAACCTTTGATTTTTTTTATTTTATTGATTTTTGTGCATACATTAATACGTCATACCAACACATACTCGTGTCGTATGTCATCAATTCTGTATCTAAGCAGAACATGAACTTTACTATAACTTTTAAACATACCCTTTTCCAATCCCTCCCCCTCCCTGAACTCACTCACCCTCTGGTCCTGTCTGCTACTTGACAATTACACAGACGCTGCATAACTGTTATTAGATCTCCGTCTCATTGATGGGAAAATGAGACTGTATCCCCTATAGTCCCTTCATTGAACAGGGTTTGTAGCAAGGCATCCAACTTTTAATCTCCATTGTGTCCTCCACCTGGTCCCTCCCCATCACCCTTGTCCATGCCGCCGATTCTGCTATTCCCCACCTGCCCATGTCTGTCCACCATTCTTTTATTCTTGGGCCTTTTGGTGATTTCCATGCCATGACAATCCTGAGTTTGGCCAGGATTCACGCTAGATTCTTCAGTTTGGTGACATGTTTCCAACCCTCCGGGTGCGGAAAGCGGCCAAACAAGCAAGCTCCCGGGGAAATCACATCCAATTCCACCACCTCTTTGTGTAGTCTGTCACCTCCAGCCAATATGCTGCCCGCTACTGGACATGCCCAGAACATGTGTTGCATCCCTACATCTATCCCCTTGCACTGGGGCAACACTGCCCCTTTGTGCATGGAAAATGCGAGATTCGCTGCAGTGTCATGTATGCTCTATGTGTCACCAACAGTTGTATATCTGCAATCTCGCGTTCAGGGATACTTTCTTGTGGTATCCAAGGATATCCTCCCATTGCCCTTCCGTAAAGGCTACTCCGATTTCTGCTTCCCATTTGTTCCTTATAGTTAAGGGAGGGACATGACCGTTAGCTAATATGAGGCATTATATTTGCGATATAGCATGTCCACGCTCCGCGATATCATGGAACGTCTACTATTGAGTGTTTCACCATTAGCTCACTATATGCAGGCCATCGGCATGTGATCACCTGCTTAATTATGCTATGCACCATGTATTAGCCTGAGTGGATGCCTGTCTGCTCAGCCATTGCTAAAAAGGGTATGTATACGTTATGGTGGCCACCCAAAAGACCTCCCAGTAAGCCCAGACTGCTGCCCTTGCATGCACCAAGCATGATATTACTGAGATCAAAGGAATCTGTGCCAAGATAGGATTGGACAGCCCCATCGATGCCATGGCTCTGTCCCACACTTTCACGTCCAAGCTCACTAGGCATGACCATCGTAGTTCTCTAGGTTTCTTGAGCCCTTTCAGATAGTGATTTTGCTCGTGGACTGCAGCATCCTCGTGTCTTGAGTCGGATCGTCTGATAGCCAGTCTACAACAAATTGCAGCTAACCTGCTATATAGTACAGTTCAAAGCACGGGACCCTGATGCCCCCCTCTGTGTATGGCCTGTATAAAGTTGTTAAGGCTATTCTATTCCTCCCATATCGCCAGAGGACTCCTCTAAAGATACTCTCTATGGTCTTGAAAAAGGATCTTGGTGCATACAATGGAACCTTTACAAAATAATGTATCAGTCTCAGCAATACTACCATCTTCAGTAACGCCACCCTACTAACCTACACCCTACACACAGGCATCTGAAAGTACGCAATTTCCACTGCAGGGCTAGCACCAGCAGTACGTTCCCTGCCCTCCCGCGAAGTCCCTCTAGCGGAAATATGGTCGACTTGTCCATGTTAATTGTAATCCCTGACCACATTGCAAACAGTGCCATTGCTTCTAACAACAATTCCAGATTGTCCTCTCGGTTCTGAATGTATAAGAGTGTCTCATCAGCATATAATGATAATAAATGTCTGGCTCCATCTTTTTTTGTGGGGACCAATTTGTGTACATATTCTTTATAAAATTCGCTAGGTAGCCCGTCTGAGCCTATCGTCTTACCAGTTGGCAAACCCTTAATCGTGATCTGTGTTTCTTCTAAGGTGATGGGCGCCTCTAGACTATCCCTCTCTTTCTGGCTCAACACCGGGAGTTCATCTAGTCTAATATTTCTTCTAAGCGAGTGCTCGATATCAGGGGTCCGCTTTGATACACCTGTCGATAGAATTCACAGAACCCATCGTTAATCCCATTCTGTGTGTGGTACACTCCTTGTGCCGTGTTTATAGAGTTTATGGGGCTCCTGTGTGCTTCGTTTAACCACGCCAGCAATCGTCCAGGTTCATCTCCCTCTATAGGCTTTCTTTCTGTGTACTTTGCAAAACTAGGTTTACCCAGTCTCTCCCAGCAGTCAATGAATTTCTGTTTTAATTCCCCCATCCTTGCCTTGTTCCTTGGCTACCGCTCTTGAGAATGTTCTATTCTCCTCAATTGTTCCTCCATTGAGGACAAATTCTTATTTATGGTTGCCTGAATGCTGCTGGATCCCCGCTATACATGCCCCTCCGACTACTACCTTCAGGGCTTCCCAGATGACTCCAGCTCTGGGTACACTGCCCAGATTGCCAGGATTGTTCAATACATATTCACTAATACAGACTGATGTTTTCTGTGAATAAGGGATCCCTCAACGATTCCCCTCTGAGCTTCCACGTGCGAATCGCGGTCCTAGGGGGTGCATATTGCCATTGTAAACTAAGCGGGGCATGATCTGATAAGACTCTCCCCTTATATTCAGCATGCCTGATATGATGCATTTCTCGCCCTACAAAAACAATCCATCCTCGTATCTACTTCATGTGGCGCTGAGAAGTGTGAGTAATTTCTGGTGTCTGGGTGAAGCACCCTCCAGGCATTCCCCAAAGCAAATTCAGGAGTGTCTGGAATGTTCTCGCGGGCAGTGCTAATTTAGTGTATTTACCGTCTGGCCCATCTAGGACAGGATTCAGAATACAATTAAAATCTCCACCCCATAACATATTGCTTTCTCGGTATGGTGCAAATCGGGGATATAGTGTCTGGAAAAACTTAGCGCCCGTGGTTAGGGGTGTACGTGTTGATCAAACATGTATCCACCTGTTCCAGGAGGCCTTGGATGAGCCCCATTCCACCCTCATTGTCAGCCTTTACATGAGTGGCCTTCAAGGGTACGGAGGGTGCTATCCAGATCAGTACTCCTCGAGCATACTCCGAGTACTTCGAACCAAATAATTACCCCACCGCCATCTGCGCGCTAATAATGCCCGTTTTTCAGCTGTGAGGTGTGTTTCCTGTAGGATAGCGATATCAACCTTGCATCTCTTCAGATATGAACAAACTCTGTTCCTTTTTACACAAGCGTTCAAACCCCTCACATTCCAGACAATCACATTAACTGTGCCCGCCATTTACATCTGTCTGCTTGTGGGTCCTCTACTTCCCTGGGTTTACTATTCCGCCTCGCTAGCAGCTGCATTCTGAATGATAAACCGTGCTCTACTCCAACTAGGCATGCAGGCAACCCCTCCCTCCCTTGAAATTCCCAAACCTCCCCAAACAAAAAAACAGCCCAGCATTGTTGCCCTTACTCAGGCCTGTCCACTTCTCACATCTTCCCGCGCAGTCCTTCCTGGGTCTAGTGCATAGTGGGTGGGCAAACAAACAATTGTCCTTACTAAATTAACCATGAAGGGTGTGGCAGTCACAGCCATAGGCGCAGTTCCATTCTTCATGGTCTATAAGTGTTAATAAAACCGCCACATACATTACGCTTATAACCAAACTACTTTGCTCTGGTCATCCGTGAGATGCCCGCTCTGTCTGTAGGCCTTGCAATCCATGTATGTTTACACTCTCCCAGTGTCCTTGCGGCGACGCTTTATGCGATACGTGCAGTTCCTAGTCTTAGTTGTTCCCGGCCTCAGGTCTTGTAGTGCTCTCTTTGCGTTTCCATTGTTCATCAGCCTCCTCATTTGCGCTGTGTCCTATATCTTCTCCCTATCCATCCATGCTTGCACTGCTTCCGGAAAGGTCAAAGAACAAAGTGTTATGCTTAAGTATAATTTTGAGCCGCGCTGGGTAGATCAGCATATACTTAAATCCTGCCATGCGGAGCCTGTTCTTTTGTACTTGAAACGTGTAGTCTGGGTAGACAGCCAGGTTCGCTGAAGCCCTCTTCAGTTGTCCCCCTTGCCTGGAGTACGCCAGTATCTTCTCTCTGTCCTTGTAGTTCAGGACTTCGGCAATAATCGGACGTGGGGGCACCTCTGGAGGGGGGCACCTAGTTAACACTATTCGCTCCCTCAATTGTAAAGCCCTGTGTGAGGTTCCTGGGCCTAATTTCCTGGAGCAACATTTTCTATTACGTCGTCAGGTCCGTCCCTTCTTCCCCTTCTGGTAATCCAACAATGCAGGTATTATTCTCCTTGCGTGTCCTTCTGCTTCCTCTACTTGTTCTCTAGAAAGCTTACTTTCTGTTGCAATACATGGAAGTTCTTTCTTCGTGATCTTCAGCTGCCCAGAGTTCTTTCACTTGCGATTCCAGTAATTTCTCACATCCTGCCGCACCAGCCCCACGTCCAGTTGCACTGCTCCAATCTGTGACCCCAATGAGGCTTTTAGGTCTGCTATTGCTAGCATGACTTGGTTTTGTAAGTCTATGGCACTCTTTTCTCTCTCCTTTGCCGCTTTCATATTTCCTCCTGGTACTTGCCGTTCAGTTTTGGCGAATCCGTCCAGGGTTGACTGGCCTGCCTTGTTTTTGGCCGGTTTGAGAGGCATTCAAACCCCTACCTCTCTCCTCTTGTCAACATACTTAATCCTTGCTCATCTACACATTTTTTATAAAATGTGTCCAGATTAGTTATGTCTGTACGTACTGGTACTCTTTTCACTGATCTTTGAGTATCTCCACACTTGGGCGAACTTGTTGTATACAACTTTACTGTCAAAGGCGGGGGGGGGTGACATATGTGGCTCTTTTGTCTGCTGAGTGCATTGTGCCAAGCACCCTTGCTTTGCATGTACGGTGTATTTATACACTGGGTGTGATACTCTGGTTCTTGCCAAGTGTGTACTTGTTTATCTGCAAGGCACTGTGTTTTACGTACTTTTTCCCAAAAAGCTGCTGCCTAATGTCTTGTTGCTGCTTCAGTGCCCGCACCCAAGGGGCCCTAATTCAATACCTACCATCTGTTTGGGCTTTGCCCGCACCACACACGCATATCTACCCCTCTCAGGGGTATTGGGACTCTTGCCCTGGGCTCCAAGGAGTTGGAGGTGCTGTTATCTTATGTCAGCTTCATGCTTTAGCACAGGTTCCAGTGTATTATCTCCCAATGTTTTGCACCCATAGCAGGTTAACTTCAGTTCTTTAGTCCTCCGCCTGTATGGTCTGGCGCAGGTGTTTCATGTGATTTCACTGCACGGTCCAGGGTCGCGTTATTGTTTCACTCGCAAGGTCTAATGGCGGGCCGCCTGCTGGTCTGTCATGTGGCGGTCCCTGCCTCCCATTTGCTGGAGCCTGCCCCTTGCTAACACTCCTCCGTTCATTTATGAAGAGTTTAGTAACTCTCCTCCCTCACCTGGTGCTCCAGCTAGAAGGGGGACTCCCAATTCCCTTTTGGCTGCATCTCAGTTTCGTGCTTGCCAGCTGTACCAGCAATCGACCCATTACTCTCTCATAACAGAGGTGGTAGGAGAGGGGGGGGCCGGGGGGGTACTAAGACAACCAGCGGGGGTTCGCGCAGCACTTGCCTTGTTCTCTCACATGTACAGCTTGGAGCCAAGCCCCTCTGTCGTCCTACTTCTCATTCCGTCCACCCATTGGATACTCCCGGGCTTAAGCTGAACTCATCTTCAGTTCCCCACACGATCACTCGCTGTTGGTCTTTCAGCCCTAGCCTGCAGCACTCATTAACTTCAGGGCTACAGCTTCTCCACCGGACTCACAGACTCTCGCCACAGTTCCTTTGTCCGCCACCGCAGTCAGGCGCCATCTTGGATTTAGATGTTAGCAGCAGTCCTGGCGTTTCGTCCTGCATATCTTGGCGTTTTGCAGTTCCCTTCTCTCTGCTTTACAGCCAGACATTTCTGGGATATTCACACGTGCAATCCTCTATTTGTGGGTTACTTGTCCATCCTGAAGCTCTTGTATAAGTCGGATCTTTACAGATCAATCAAACACGGACACGAAAACCAACCTACACCATCGGATGCTAGCCACGCCCCTCCAACAAACTTTGATATGCACCGTCAACCTGAAACCAGCTACCACTCTTGGTATCAAGGGCAGTGACCGGTCATGTCCGGGACTGTATATTTACAGTAGGCAAGGCCCACAGGGGGACCCAATTCAGAAGGTACGAGTATGTGGATTGATGGACAGTCTTCTCGCCGCAGCTTCAAGGGAGACCTGCCGCTTTAATCAGTAACTGGAGAGAGGTCCATTAACTAGAGAGACCCTTTGATCCACAACAGACCGGAATATGGGTGGGACTTAGTATTACATGTTTTCACCCCTTTACCTATCTAGCAAAGAACTCCGATTATGACCTTGTGCATACAGGAGATTGTTGGTGGGGACCCAGGACTGGTTAATTAAGGGAGGTTTAGCCTACACCAATCACTGTGGCCCATTAGGCTTTAAAAGAGGGCTGAGCCCTTCCTTTGGGCAGATCTGAATACTTTGCAAGGAGTAACAAACTCATTTGGACCCTGGCTGAAGGTACAGTCTGCCTTACAGCTTCTGTCAGTGAAGGAAGGCCAGGAATTCCAAAGAGGGAAGCAAAATCCCTCCCCTAAGCATCTCCCAGAGATACTGAATCGACAGGACCCTCCAGCAGCTCCAAAACAGGCACCCAACCAGCACACAGTGTGCCCTCCCGCGCTCTGCAAGCAAGCTTCCTGGGTGGGAAGTGCCAGAGAGTCGCTGAACCAAACCAAGGACACGGCAGTTGCCTGCAACACTCTCCTCAGCTTTGGGACGTCCGCCTTAAAGGAGGACACAAGCCCAGTGAAGAAGCTAGGAGTACATCATCAAGCATCAACCAGCATCCACCTTAAAGGACATTTTCGAGCAACTCGAGTTGCAACTGTTGTCACGCTGCAGTCCCTAACATCGCCCAAGACGTTTCAACCAGTGCTTCAGACCCGCCAACCAGCACTGAGACAGCAATTCTGGACCCCAAGCCTCCGTGCAGCCTGCAGCCTTGAGTCCAGCCTTGCTCGCCGAACTGCCTGCCGCCTGCAGTTTTGTCACAGGAGCTGTAAAGCGCCCTGAAACTGACTCGACCTGTCAAGCACCAAGAACCTCTACAAGCACAAGGTACATTGTGGTTCTGTCACCCTGGTCCTTCTCCTAAGGACCCTGGTGACATTTTACGACCCATTGCTCCCTTTGTGCTGAAACCAAGTATCCTTGAACTATTGAGATTAAGTACTTTACGGACTATCCTCCTGTTAGTATCCAGAGTGCATACCTTTTCCTTCTTGAAACGGTCTGTCCTCTGCATACCTCTACAGGGTGGGTTGTATTTTGTAGTGTGCTAGACTTTAGGGTCTTTTGGCTTTCACCCCACAATGGGGTATCTGGTCTCTCACTTCGCCTTGAGGTCGGACCGGGTCTCTCATCCTCCACCTTGGAAAGACCACGTACCTCGTCCGTCGTAGCAGCATTCCTCAGGAATGTCTATCATCGGTTGGTGTGGAACCATGGATCAGCTTCTTTCTCGATTCTCTGTGTCCGTGCTTCAGTTTGGCTCCATTCGGCTGATGCTTGAGGGTTCGTCTGCGCTGCGTGCATCGGTCAACTACTTCTGGCATGATTGGACTTCTCCGCTCCTTCGGTCGAGCTTGGTTGGCTTCAGACTAATTTGATGATATCAGCGTTCCACAGGCTTCACATTTCATCCTGCCACCCCCCCACCTCCCCCTCCTCCCCCTCTGGGTACACAGGATTTCCTCTTCCGACTCCTTCGGCTTGCTTTGATGTTCCTTGTATGGCTTTTTTATGGTTCAAGCTAAAATGATATTGATCAATCCATTGATTCTGAATGAGTAGGAAGAGGCTGGGAGAGGGGCCTGGGCTGGAACATCGACAGTACTCCAGCACTCCAAAAGCTGTCCATATTTAATCTTTAACATCAACTATGAACAAAGGCCTTTCCAGAAAGGGCAGAGGGCTGAGGTCAGAACCCAGCAGCACTCCCTTCCAGTTTATTTATTTTGGCAGATGGGTAGTGATTAGGTTATAGTACGATTCCAGACACAGGATTATTTTCAGACATCCTGACAAGCACCCTTTTGACTTTCTTTTGGTGTAGAATAGGGCTTGAGCTTTTAGATTTGGGGAAAGATTATTTGGATTTAAGAACCAATCCCAAGTCTGGCCTGCTGTAAAGCCCAAAGGCTGAATCGACCTAGATCCAGACAGTAATGGAAGCGAGAAGGAGATGCCCAAGAAGCAGCTTGTTGATGACATTCCAAGTTATGTGTCTTTGAAAAGCCCCTGCTGTAGCTTTTCCCCCTCTACAGATGAGCAAGAATAACTTTCAGAGGGGGTCTCCCATATTATTTTTGTATTAATGCTTGTGGCTAACAAAATTAAGCCTTTTGCATACACATCCCTATACAGTTACACAAAAAGCAGGAGAACAACAAATAACAAATCTCCTTACATATAAAATCATCATCAAATGGAGTAAAATAAAAACTTTCCATTTAAAATCATCAATAGATATCAAGCTCTTCGAATACGGACATTCAATTAAATATCAACATCAAATTATTAAAATGAGTAAAAAAAATAAAAACTGCCATTCCACTCCATATCGCTTTGCACCAATATTTAACTGTGATGCCAAAGTCGATGTCACATTTTCAATTCAATGGCTCACATCCATTTTTAAGCCTTGTATACTTTACCAAAAAGGCATAGCTGCGGCGGAGATAACCAGGAATTGTATGCAACAATCGCGGACCAAAGCTGGTCTGTAGCAATGCTGTTAGGCGATGTGCATATATGCTCACATCCCTTAGTATAGAGATCAATTGCCTTCGCACAGGAGGTCAAAATATGCCTACTGGTCTCAATGAACTTGGCACACATACCTTCTAGTTTATCTTTGCATCACTTTGGCTTTGATACAAGTATAATATTTGGCGGCTGCAGGGTTACTATAAAACAGTAGACCAAGGTAAACGGGTTTTAACCACCTCCAATTTGGTTCCGCTGATAGACCAACTAAACTACATGGTGCAATGCTTTTTGCTATGAATAAGTATAAGCTTAGTCTTTGCATAATTGATCTTCAAGCGGTTCATTTCTGCAAATTGGGCAAAGTTGTTAATGGCTCTTTGTAGACCAAGGGGAGTGTGGTTACAATCAAACTATCATCTGCATAGGTGAACCATGGGACCGCTACCCCATCAATATGTGGAGGGAAAGACTGATTCAAACTAGAGAGCTCCCCCATGTCTGCCACATAGAAATTGAATAGCAGGGACGCAAGTACGCAGCCCTGCTTAAGCCCTCTATTGGCAGGCATGGGGGAGGAAATGTCCCCCTTTTGGGAGAGACGGATAGTCACTGCTGTATCAGCGCATAGGGCCTTTATAAAGTATAGAAGATATTTAGAAGACCCCATCTTTCCAACTTAGTCCATAGGATCTGGCGATCAACACAATTGAATGCTGTCGTATAAGTGACAAAGCATAAGACACCACCATCTGTCCCATTTAATACATCTGCCGACAACAAGCGGAGGGTCCACATAGCCTGTATGGTAAAATAGCCCTTCTTAAAACCTAACTGTAAAGTTTTCCACAGCTGTTTATATTTATACCACTTGTTGAGCAAATTTAATAGTATTGTAGCAAACATTTTTCTACTTGTGTCTAACATGGCTAGCAGCTTATACTGCTTCGGGTCAGTGAGTGAACCATGTTTGTGTATAGGAACCAGTATCGATCCAAGCCAACTCCTGAGAATTACTCCCCGAGTGCATATTTGTATATACAGTTCATACAACACTCTGGCCCCAAATTAGACTTTAATACAACGTTGGCTAGCCTGTCCAGGCTGGGCGCCCTAGATGATTTTAATCTTACCAAAATGTTCAAGATGTCAGTGATTTCGAAATTCAACACTGGACCGCCAAAATATTCAAAAGGAGATTTGGAATTCACATTACATTGGTCCCAATAGATGCTGTTTACACGTGCCTCAAATTCTGCTGTAGTGCAGATTTTGTTTGGGGCTGTTGCCTCTAAATAAGTTTGGTAAAGATACCGGAAGATACTGGAATTTCCGTGAATCGTGCGTAACAAGCCGTACACCATTTTCCAAAGCTGATTCAGGCTAATTTTAGGGCTACATAGCCAGTTCTTATATTTGGAATAAATGGTGCTGATTTCAGTTTTTTGTTCTAAATAATTCAATTACTTCTTTTTTTATAACTGCCAATTTCTTGCATAACTGCCATTTATCAATATAGATCTTATAATCAAAAATTGGAAGTTTAGTCTTACCTTGTACAGCCATCTTCCCTGCCATATGTAATGGGGGCTTAATGAGAATGGTTTACCCAAATCATCAATACAGTAAATTATTAGTTCTTCCAGGGTGCAGGCAATCCGCCCTATATATTAGTTTGCCCTATATAGATTGGCTTTGGTCCACACAATTCTATTCCCCTGTGGGGCAACTGAGACTTTACCCAACTCCACCTTCCCATTCTTCTGAGAATACACTTGGAACATAACCTTCAACATAGCATGACGGCTAAGTGATGTAAATATTTCATGTCTCAATTTATTAAAATGCAAGATGTCAATTACAAAAAATACCATCCAGACATGAGGCACCCCACCTGTTAGACCAAGTAATGACCTCCAACAGCGATTCCCTCTTGCTAGGCAACAGTGGTACCAAATTAAATTAAAAGAATACTTCAGACCACCTACGCCCCTTCTGTATTAATGCTCTCTAGTGTTCAGGAAGCTGCCTCCATTGTTCTTCCGTAATCTCTTTTTCTAGGCTAATACAATGGGCGTTAAAGTCACTAGCTTCCATTATATAACCTTTTGGATGTTTTAGCTTCCAGGTGGACAATAACTCTGAACCATTTCAACAGTGAATCTGTAAGCGTCCCATCAGGAGGGTCATACGTTCAATATTAAAATATTTAAATTGTTATCAAGAAACCTTGACAGAGCCCTATACATGGGCCACCCTTGGGCCTCGAGCCTTGGTGGCAGGTTGTACAAATATATGGTAATCATCCAAGGAAAAAAGTTGTGGTTAACCACATTTCCTGGTGCAAAACGATGTCAAAGTGGCTAGGCCTACTGGATGCAAGGTGAATGATCTAACTCACCTGGTATTCCATAATAGAACTGGGCCCAAGTTAATATGGACTAAAGGTCAATAAAAAAGCACTTCAGAGGCAGGTTCCCAGTACTCATTAAATTGAGTTAGCTGGGCCAATTTACATATTTGTCCTTTATTATCTCCCCTCTTTTTTGTCTGACTGATTTGGTAATTACTTTGCCCTCCATGGTATACACCGGGGACCTAAATCATTCCTCCTTAAACAGGCCATCAGAAGTTAATTGAGCAAGGCCGAATTGGTCCTCAAATGTCCACAGCATACGTGTGCCTCCATAGGCCTTACCATCTTCAAGAAAAGACAAGCTATGCCCTGTGATCCAATTTTACTGCCATGTTCTGATGAAATTCACAAACCGTATTCACCACATATTGTGTGCCAACGTCAAATTTTTGACAGCTGCACCTTCATGGCTTGGCTCTTGTTAGTGCTCTTCATTTCCACGAGAGGTAATGACGCCTCCTCGGGACATTGAAGCCATTTACCCAAGGTGCCACACTGGCACAAGCACTGTTAAGATGTATTGGCCGTATTCAGCAGGTTAGCTCCAATACCATTGGTGGTTTTAGCAGTTTGTGTCGCATTTGGGACGGTTCCCAATGCAGATGCATTTTTAGGAGTTTTTGCAGTGGCTTGTTTTTTGTGAGGCAGCTGTGACCTATTGTTTTTCTGCTTTTTACATTTCCGTATCACTTTCGGCTGATTACTGACTGTAATTGGCTCAGAACCAGACTATTCCAGCACTTCACTCCCTTGGTTCGTGTCCCAAATCGACATTGAATAGTCAGGGATTGAAAGTGGGGAGATTAGTATACTTGAGTCAATTGGTATATCTTCATCCACAATTCCTTCCGAGTCGGATTCTGCTCTTACTCACGTCGTACCCCTTTCCATAATACTGTTCTACAATGTCACATCCACTACCCCGGTCAGAATCCTCTTTACTGCTCTCTGTTCATTGGCTAGCGTGGAGCATTGTCCAAAAATCGCATCCATCATAAACAGCAATAGTGTTCAAACTTGGCCTAAAAGATGAGACATTAAAGTTGGTTTAATCTTGGGTAGTGTTCTCAGAAATATCCAAACTTGAGTCTTCCACCTCCAGCAAATGGATGTTAACTATATGTTCATGGTCAGGTGTGGAAGACAAGTTTGTGGAAGGGGGAGATCCCAATGTTGCAGTATTCTGTGCCTTTCCTACTAAAGATGTTCGTCTTATGTTCAGACACATATTGAACAAAGAGTTGTCATTGTCAATATTAGCCAATCAATTGGGTGAACTGGCCACTGGTAGCGGGCATTCTGATCTTGTTGTAGCAATAGTAGGAAAGCAGTTATTTTAACTTGGTCCCGTGGAACCCTGTCCATTGAACACGTTAGCCTATCGCTATTGAAAGCCTTCCTTTATAAAATGGTCTCTGTGTCCGTTAGTGGAGTGCTCAGAGTCTGTTCTCTGTAGGACAAGAGGGCTGGCAACACCCTCTGCGCACAGTACAATTAATTTAGTTGAAGCTTGTGCACAATGCGATTTGGACATGGTCTGACTTCTAGTATTGGCAGTCCAATGCTGATTCACTTGACTATGCAAGGAATAAACACAAGGTGCTGAAGGGTTGGCAGATTTATTGTTATATCATTGCCCTTCACTTTTTGGCATTAGGCAAATAACTGCAAAGCAATATATTAAACGCACCTATCAGAATATTTGCTCCCAAGCTCTTACCACTAAAGAAGCACTATGCCAGCCCATAATTACAAACATCAAGGAAGAACAAATGATGTGGATTAGTTTTCTTAGCGCAGAGCCAGACCTATCAAGTCAACTGCCTTCTTCACTACGGCCCAGTGTTCACCTAAGTACTCAGTCAATCGCAGAAATGAGCAATCAATAATAAAAAATGGCCCCAATCGGGCCTCTTAATCAGAGACAATATCGATACTCAAATAAATTCCTTAAAATAGCAAGCGAGCCAAGCTAAAGTCTATCCACCATCAGCCTTTTTCAATCAGGCCCGGTATTTCATGGTGGTAATGTGCAATGTATCGAAGCGTGGAAGCAATGAGGGAATCCAGCAAACGTCAGCCGTCTTCATAGGCAGGGTAATTAGTAAATGAAATTGTGCAGCGTGTTTATAGAGTTGTCAAAGCTTTGCGAAGCCACGCAGAAAAACTATGTAAATGGTACTTACAAGCAGTGCACCATCAGAGAAGATAGGCACCAGTCACCAGTAGAGCAAAACCATCAGCTATACAGATAGCTTGGAATTATTTAGCCAATAAGTTGAAGCAGCCTAGCAGATACCTTGACTGAGGAACGCAAAAACCGCCATGGATAGCAGTAGGAAGGCACCTGAAAGCATCAAAAACACTCCCGCCGCACTGTCATGCTCTGCTGTGGGGGGAGGCGGGAAGGAGGTCATATAGCGTTGTGCGAGTACTGGAAAGGAAAGTTGAAGAAAGACTGCTTCACTGAGCAAAAACGTACCGCTCCCAACACTGCCCGCAATTGCTGCCCAAAACACTCACACCGCACTACGCATTATAAGCTTAGGCAATGCATGAGACCATCCACCTAGCTGCATAGGCTTTGAAGCTTGTTTGCCTGGGGATGTACCACTAAAGGTAATGAAAAATACCTCAGAGACAGACTTCCCTTTGTACAGCTTAAATAAAGTTTTCAAGCCCTCCTAACAAAATGGAGCAAAACCGGATTTTTATCAGATTGTGAATTAGTGAACAAGGAACAAGTTACTTACCTGTAACTGTTGTTCTCCAGCATGGGTCTGGCATGGATTCACATGCTCATGAATATTCCCCGTCGTCAGGCTGGGAATCCTCGGAAAAGAAAAAAACAGTATCAGTTTAGTTTCTGATCTGTCTTTCGTAGTAGTAACCAATCACTGATCTCTGCGTCATACTGACCACAGCCAATGACTGCCCTCTACCTAAGTCCCGCCTCTGGCAGCCATCTTCAGATTTGGTAGCACGTGAAGTGGCAGTATGACCAAGTGAAGAACCGCAGAGGGGTAGGCGGGAGGGTTCGCATGTGAATCCATGCCAGACCCATGCTGGAGAACAACAGTTACATGTAAGTAACTTGTTCCTTCTCCAGCATGGGGTCTGGCATGGATTCACATGCTCATGAATAAAGAATACATAGCAGTACACACATGCACAACCACGGGAGGTGGCAAAGGCTCAACATTAAGCATTACATCAAACTCAACATTAAGCAAATCTTACCTCCTCACCAGGCTCACCTTAGGCGAACAGGTTGCGCAGCACTGCTTGGCCGACCCTGGACTCCTCCCTGGAATCCCGATCGATGCAGTAGAATTTCGTGAAGGTGTGCGTCGACCTCCACGTAGCAGCCCTGCAGATGTCCAGCAAGGGCACACCAGATAGGAACGCCGTGGTAGCTGCGATCGCTCTGGTGGAATGGGCTCTCGGACGACCAGGCAGCGGTCGGTTTGCCAACCGATGACAGTACATGATACAGCCGGAGAGCCATCTGGAAATGGAAGCCTTCGAGAGAGCCTTCCCCTGATTGACAGGTCCAAAGTTCACAAAGAGTTGTGACGTCTTCCGAAAACACTTTGTGCAGTCCACGTAGAACTTCAGCGCTCTAGCCACATCCAGCGAGTGCAAAGTCCTTTCAGCCGGCGACAAAGGCGACGGGAAGAAAACAGGCAACACCAAGGGTTTGTTGAGGTGGAAGTCTGACGGCACCTTGGGCATGAAGGAGGGGTGCGTCCTGAGCACTACCCTCGTGTCGTGAAAAGTCAAGTACGGGGCCTTGCAGGAAAGGGCCTGGATCTCTCCCACCCGTCGTGCAGAGGTGATGGCCACAAGAAAAGCTGTTTTCCACGACAAGAACTTCAACGGAGCCGAGTGCAGAGGCTCGAACGGAGGTCCCATGAGCTTGGTCAGCACCACGTTGAGCTCTCACGCCGGGGCCGGAGCCTTCACCGGCGGGAACGATCTGAACAGTCCCTTCGTGAACTCTTTCACCAGACGATGAGACCACAAAGACGTCCGCCCCGCGGTTCTGGTGTATCGGGAGATCGCAGCAAGATGAATCTTGATGGACGCGTGCGCCAGTCCAGCCTTGGCCAGCGTACGGCAGTACTTGGGGAGCCGTAATCCGTAGAGGGTTAATCTTCTGTGCGTGGCACCAGACAGAGAACCTCTTCCATTTGTGTCCGTAGCATTTAAGAGTTGAGGACGCCCTGGCCTTTGCAAGAACCTCTCCGCAGTCGGCAGGTATGTCGTATCCTCCAAACTCTAACGCTGCAGGAGCCAGGCCTGCAAGTTCAGCGACTTCAGGTCGTGATGGAGGATGGTGCCTCCTTCCCTGGAGAGAAGATCTGCGTCCCCTGGCAGCTTGATTGACGGGGACGCTGACAAGTCCAGAGGGTCCGGGAACCATATCTGCCTCGGCCACGCAGGTGCGACGAGGATCATCCTGCACCGTGACCTCTTGAGCTGGTTGATGAGCAGAATCAGCAATGGCAATGGAGGGAACGCGTATAGAAACAGGCCCTCCCAGGGGAACGAGAAAGCATCGCCCATGCTCCTCGGCTGGGGAAACCTGCTGGCGAACCTCCGGCACTTGGAGTTCGTCGCCGTTGCGAACAGATCGATCTGGGGTGTGCCCCACCGTCGGAAGAGGCGGTCCACTAGATCCTGTCATAGTTCCCACTCGTGGCACGAGCGCAGCTCCCTGCTGAGTGAGTCGGCGATGGTGTTTTTTATCCCTGCCAGATGAAACGGCACCAGAAACATCCCTTGGGCGACGGTCCAATGCCACAGATCCTGCGCCTCCTTGGACAGGGCTGGGGACCTGGTTCTGCCCCGTTTCCTGATGTAGAACATGGTGGTGGTGTTGTCGGTGAAGATCCTCACCACCTTGCCCTTGAGGGACGGAAGGAAGGACCTGAGGGCCCAAAACACTGCACGGAGCTCCAGGACCTTGATATGGAGGGACTTCACCGTCGGGAGCCAAAGGCCTCTCGCGTGCAGATTCTCGGTGTGCGCTCCCCACCCTTCCAGGGAGGCATCCGTGGTCACTGTCTCCTGGTGGCTGGGGGTCTGGAAGTCCATGCCCGCCGTCAGATGTGCGCGGGTGCCCCACCACCGGATCGCTCGTCGGAAACTCTCGTCGAGTGTGATCCTCTCCTCGAAGCTGACCGTCGTCTGGATCCAGCGCGCGTCCAGGAACTCCTGCAACGGGCTCATCCGGAGCCTGCACAGGGGGATGAGGTAAATGCAAGAAGACATCATTCCGAGGAGGGACTTGATGGAACTCACTCTGGCCGCGTCCGCAACCAGCATCCGCTGCACCTTGCCCAGAATGGCCCTCTTCCTTTCCTCCGACGGGGAGGCCAGAAGCGACACTGTGTCGAGCTTCGCTCCCAGAAACAGTGCGTCTTGCGCGGGCACCTGGTGGGACTTGGCGTAGTTTACGGAGAATCCCAGGTCCGTGAGAAGTTGGACGGTCTTTGCCGTGTGCTCCACGGCGAGCTCCCTCGTCTTGGCTCGGATGAGCCAGTCGTCCAGGTAGGGGTAGACGTGGATCCCCTCTCGGCGCAGCTGCGCCGCCACCGGTGCAAGGCACTTGGTGAACACCCTGGGTGCCGATCTTAGTCCGAAGGGAAGGGCTCTGAACTGACAGTGACGCCCTTGGACCACGAACCTGAGAAACTTTCGGTGTCCCTTTAGGATGGGAATATGGAAGTAGGCATCCTCCAAATCCAACGACGACAGGAAATCGCCCTCCTCCAGCTGACCCAGGACGTGTTGGAGGGTGACCATCCGGAACTTCTGTGCCTTGATGAATTTTTTCAGTCGTCGTAGGTCCAGGATGGGACGCCATCCTCCCGTCTTCTTCTTCATGAGGAAGTATCTTGAGTAGACTCCGGAGCCCCGAAGCCTCTTTGGGACGAGCTCGATGGCGCCCTTCCTGAGCATCGCCTTTACGTCCAAGAGAAGATGAGGGACGTGATTTTCTTTCCTGGCCACAGGGGGGACGCGCGGGCACCTTCTTTGAAACTCGAGCGCGTGACCCTGGGCTAGGGCGTCCAGCACCCAAAGGTCGGTGGAGATGGACTCCCACACGCTGACGAAGCTCGCCAGCCGGCCTCCCACCGGGGTGCTTCGGTGGGGGCCCGACCCCACGGCCGGTTCAGTCCTGCTTCGACAAGGCTTTGCCGCCTTGACCTCCTTGGCGACGACGGCGGGGTCCTCCTGACTTGCCTCGTCCCCTGTAAGCTTCCTGCGACGACGAACGGGCCGCTTGACGGTAGGTGGAAAATCCGCCGCCGGAACCTTTGGAGGCACCCTTGCCTCCGCCGCTCCGAAAGGGCAGCCGCCGTTGCTGGAGAACCCCAAGAGCCCAGGCCGTCTCCGTGTCTGCTTTGATGGCTTGAAGGGAATCGTCCACTGTTTTCCCAAACAGGTTGTTTCCTTCGAACGGCATGTCCAAGACTCTGGTCTGCACGTCTTGACGGAAGTCAGTAGCCTTGAGCCATCCACGCCGCCTAAGGCACACGCCGTTGCCCAACTGGCGAATTCCAGTGTCTGCGATGTCCGTCGCAATCGTAATGGCGTGGTCCGACGCCACCTCACCTTCCTGCAATATCTCTAGGGCATCCGCCCTCTTGTCGTCCGCAAGGAAGTCCAGCAGGGGGGCCAGTTTGTACCACAGCTCCCTGTCGTAGCGGGCTACGATAGCCAAGGCGTTGGCCGCCTTAATCGTCGTCGCTGCAGACGAGCTGACCCTGCGTCCCATCGTATCCAATTTCTTTCCCTCGCCGTCCGGCGGGGAAGTCGACGTGGAGGCCGCACCCCCCCGCTTTCTTCCTGGCCGCCGCGGAGACGACGGAGTCCGGGGTCGGCTGTGCCCAGAGGCACAAGGGGGCCGCGTCCGGGACCCGGTACTTCTTCTTGTACCGATCCCTTCTAGCCGGCGTCGTGGATGGGTTCTCGAGGAGGGCGAGGCCCTCATCCCAAATATCGTCCAGTAGAGGCACGGAGAGGACAGTCTTCCTTTTGGCCTCGCGCCGTTGACAAAGGAAACCTTCCTTCTTTTTCTCCTCGGGGCAGAGCTGGAAGAGCTTGGATGCCCTGGCGATCATGGAGTGAAATGATCCAATCTCGTCGGGCGGTGAAGCCCGATTGGGAGGTGACGACTGCAGATCCTCGTAAACCTCGCTGTCCGTACCCGTCGCGGCCGTGTCAGTCCCCGTGTCATCCCCACGAGTAGTGGACGGGGAGGAGGGCTGAACAGGGCGCGATGGCTGAAAAGGAGGTGGAGGGTGAATCCTCCTTCTCTTAGGGGGAGGACTCCCAGAAGGGCCTGGCTCTGGGTCCCCCGTCGTGAGCGGTTCCTCCGCTGGTGGTAACGGCAGTCTCGTCCTTATCTCCGAGCATAAGGACTGTATAGCCAACAAAATGGCCGCCGAGTTGTCTTGCGGCGCTGGTTGAGGGGAGTCCGACGGGCGGTCAGGGGCCCCGTCGGCACCCTCGACGATATCTTTGTCTCCTACGTCGGGATCCCTCCCAACGGGCTGGTCTTCTTCCATGCCAACGCCGTGGCTTAAGACCTCGATCAGCTCTTCCTCAGAGGTTGAGGCCGAATCCACGATGACCTCCTGCCCCCCCTTTTTCTTCTCCATCGGAGGTTTCACAGGGGTCCTGTCGATGGGCATAAAAGAGGAATCCCTCGGCGGTGGCAGGGAGACTCTGAGCCCCGAGGTCGCCACCACTGGTGTAGCCTCCACAGGCTGAGCCAGGGCCGCCGTGACCGTCTCGATAGAGGCCTTGGCCGGATGGATTAAGGCTTTCACCACCTTAGGTGCGCTCACCGCCTTCTCCTTGAGGGGAGCGGGGGAGGGACACTGCCTCGTTCTCCCTCCGATGGGGCCTTCGAGCTCGACCGGGGCCTCTCCAGGAGCTTCGCCGGGTGCTCGGCCTTCCTCTTACCCGAACCAGAGTGTTGGCTCGTGGTTGATGGTGCCGGGGAGGATGCGCCCTGCCTGGCGCCCGTAGAGCCCGACCTTTCGGCGCTCCCGGTGGCAGCGGACTTGCGGTGCTTGGCCTTGTGTTGGACCCCCGTCGCCAGGGCGTCCTCAAAGGTCTTAGAAGACCGCTCAGATTTCTTCCTTTTCTCGCCTGACGGGCTCTTCCCTTCCAGCCAGTTGGCGAGACGTTGATGGCGGTCCTTCATGGTCTGCTCTGACATATTGCCGCAAAACGCACAGTCCTTCTCCACGTGCGTCTTGTCCTCATGTAGGCAGTAAAGACAAAAGGAGTGTTCGTCCTTCTTAAAGACATTCTGAAGCTGGCATCCAGGGCAGACCCTGAACAGCTTTCCGGGCGTCGAGCTTCCCTTCTCCTGGGCCATGTCCGAGATGGGCCTGAGAAACTTCTGGAGTCCTCCAAAAGCGTAGCTCGACGAAATCTTCACCCTTGAGGGGCGTAGACGAATCCGACACGGGTCCCCGTTGATCGGATGAAGAATCGGTGGAGCTTGAGGCTCTTTTTGACCGAAAAAAATCGAGGTTTTTGAGAAAAACGTGAAAAAATAGCACTAACGCTCAAGTGCAATAGCACGACGGTCCCAACACTTGAACGTGCGGTAAAAATCTGAAGATGGCTGCCAGAGGCGGGACTTAGGTAGAGGGCAGTCATTGGCTGTGGTCAGTATGACGCAGAGAACAGTGATTGGTTACTACTACGAAAGACAGATCAGAAACGAAACTGATACTGGTTTTTTCTTTACCGAGGATTCCCAGCCTGACGACGGGGAATATTCATGAGCATGTGAATCCATGCCAGACCCCATGCTGGAGAATGTAGATAACCCTATGTCCTGATTCATATAGAAAGCCAACGACTATTTTTGAAAGAAAAGCAGGGTGACCTCATACCTGTGAAAGATCATAATAAGAATCAGAGTGTGAAAAAGCATGAATGTCACTGAAGTTAATGGCGTCAACAGGAAAGTTTTCTAAGCAACCGTTTTGATATTCACAAAGTCCATCAGTTCAAACCGCTTCAGCGACAATGCTGACAATACCACAATAAGGTCCCAACAACAGTAAGCTCTTCTGACTGGAGAAAATAGCCAATTTAGCCCATCAAAGTGTCTCATTACCACAGGGTTTGGCAGAAGAAAAGACAGTAATACCCCCAAAAATATAAATGCAAACAGACAGAAGATGAAAACAACGATTTATTTTGGTTGAATGTTTAGGTATTTTTGTACACTTTTTTTATAAATAGAAACAGGGTTCGCTAAGGGTAAATAAAGAGGGCGGGGATGCCTGGGGGAGCTGCGCTGGTCTCTCCCTGCATTGTTAAACCAAAAAAGTGCACAAAAAAGAAAAATAATAATCTGACAAACATTTTTGAAATTCGACCATTACAAAGTTGTTGTTTTGGACCTCCATTTTCTTTCTCTTGTTATTTTAACACAGATCCGGAAAAACAACATGTTCAGAATTCCTATGTGCGCCTAATACCGCAAGATCCGTTCTACAACTATTCACCTCGACCCCTGATCGAGCCAAATGAGCAGAAAACAAAATAACATTATTCAGACCATCCACCTTATGGCGATTTTGCGATTTGCCAAAAAAAAAAAAAAAAAATCGCAAAATTTGCCATTTTTCCGCAATTGCCGCTATAAATCATCAAATGAGCGCGAAAAAGACACGTTAGCTTAGTGTGTCTTTTTTCGCACTCATTTAATGATTTAGAGCGAACACAGCTGACTGCTGATTGCAGCAGCTTGAGGGTTAACACCTCCGGTTCTGCGTTGCAGGCCCAGGATTGGGGGAGGGTCACGCAGGCCTGGGAGCTGCACAGCATTTGCCTGTGACCCCAGGCACCTCCAAGGCTCTTTGAGTGCCCGCCCTGCCGAGCTGACAGAGTTGGTGAAGCGTAGCCAGGTAAGCACTGGCCTGTCCGCTCATCTGCCCCCAACTCAGAGCACCCAAAGAGGCAAAGAGGCCACTGGACTGTTTTCATTACTGGCGCTTGACAGGAAAGTAAATTACTTTCCTGTCGAGTGCCGGAAAAGAAAGCATAAACTTAATGCTTTCTGCCGCTCGTCTACAATTGGTATCATGCAGCCCAGCCTCAAGGCTGGGCTGCATGATTCCAATTGAAGACTCTCGTAGCTGTATTCATTTCAAATTGCTTTACAATAATTGTAAAGCAATTTGAAACGAATACAGCTACGAGCGTTTGTATCATGCAGCCCAGCCTTCAATCAAGGCTGGGCTGTATGACACCAATTACGCACAAAATTGGGTGTTTAAATTTATGAAAGGCAAATGCCATTCGTCCTGTGCAATTTTGGTGGTTATGCAAAGCCAATTTAATGATATATGCTTATTTCACCTTGATATGCTAGTTTCTGATGACATCACATGCCATTGCATTTGTTGATGAGTCCCCCCACTTTAATTTGGAGGACTTGACCCCTGGTAGTGTTGTGATGTCATTTCTGTTTGTGGGTGTGTTAAGTCACCATGTGTGGGTGGCATAACCAAGGAATGATGACCACCCAAGAGAGTTCATTGTTTGGCTAGGTATTATGGGCTTGCAGTTACTGCCCCTGCATTGCCCCTGTGTCTTGGGCCTCACGGATTCCTTCCATGGAGAAGTGTAGAGTTGTTCCCCCTCTCTCCTGGGGTCATAGGACAAGCGAAAAGCAAACCTATGGGCTTCAACCAGGGTTACACTTTTGAATTCAAGCCTATCTGTTTATTTGCTTTCCACTTGTCTGCTGGAAGTAGTGGCGCAGCACCATTTCCATGGAGCTGATCAGGCAATATCCCCCTTCCCCACCACAATCCAAAATGTTAGGCTGTGGTGACTGGACCTGGCGGTCCTACAGAGCGTGGCCAGACAGAACACAACATTTTGTTCCTCACTAACAAAAGCCTTGCAATTACTTGGTTTTAGGCTAAAAAAGATGTTAAATGATATATTTTTCAACATTAGAAAATGCCGCAAAAAACGCAGTTGTGTGCCGCATTTTTTTTCTTTTTTGTGCCGCAAAATTTTCCATTTCATGCCGCAATTTTCTGGAGGGTCTGATTATTGAGAAAAGACGGTGGATATGAGCTGCCCAGCCAAATACAAAACCTCTTCCACTTACTATTTACATTTATTTTTATTTAAATTGTTTTTTTATAACATGCCTCATACCATACCAGAGTTCGGTTTGTAAGTGCAGATCCGGGATTCGAACCTCTGTTGCTCTTCGTGGTCTTGCTTCCAAGACCAGCGCGTTGCCCCTGTGCTATCCTCTGTTATACTTTGTGCTATTTGAATAATTGTGTATTATACTCAAATATTCCTCAAACACCCCGAGGTAACCAAGTTATTCAGGATCCATTATTGGCAACGACTGCAATTGTGGATTCATATAGAGGACTTCTCCCTCCCCCAAAAACCTCCTTTCTGTGACACCATGAATCTGAGCATCTCCAGCATCCAGGACCCAAAATCAGTGTATGCATCAGGTCATAGAACAACACTCTGTATGGGTAAAGGGCACCTACCAGAATCTACATGCACTTCTTGGAAACTCATATCTCCCGATTACCTCCACTCCAATGTATCTGCAAAGCATCTCCCACAAACCACTCTTCCTGGCTCTTAGGTGGCCCATCTGGGACGCTAGGCCTTGATCTTTGTGGCAAATAAATCCATGAAGACACTAAAGGTCGAACACACTTTGAATAATCTTTCAGCCAAGTTCCCACTCATAAAACACTGCTTCAAGCCAGATGAATCAGTCTCAGTATTGCTCTCCCCTAGCAGATGAATAGCCGGGAGCGATCCCTTGGGAAACGGCTCACTCCCAGATCTTGAATGCTAGCATGCACAAAGTAAGGAAACTTGTTGGTTCCTGCTTGTTGACATGAAACACTGATATTGTACTGTCTATATGAGACAGTGTTACAGCAACCTGCAAGAGTCAGAGGAAGAACTGAGTTCCAGATAAATGTCTTTGAGCTGCAAATAGTTTATGTTCCTCTCTTGGTTGAGAGCCATCCAAAGACCATGTGCTACCAGAAGACCCCATCCAGAGATTAATTTGTTGTAAAAAAAACTGCTGCATGAGCGGCTGAATTCAAAGGAACTCTGCTCATGACAATGACCTCTTCCTTCCACCATAGGATATCTTCCTTCAGAGTCCGGAAGTGATAACATGTTTCACCGAGACCATTACTCTTAATCCCAGCAGGCCACCTGATTTATCTTGACCCTGGCTAATGGGACATTGAAAATGAATATCGCAAGAAAGCCATGCAGATGTTGGTATCGCCACACCGATGTTCAGTCCTTGTAAAGAAAATTGGCAATTGCTTGCAGAAGGGCTCTGTGCCTGTTCAAGGTCGGAAAATCCCAGCCTTTGTGCTGTGCCCAACGGAATCCTTAAAAGTTCAGAGATAGAGGGACCCTACAATCTGGTATTACAAAGATTCTTGAATAGAATCCCTTGTTCCTGCCAGAGTGAGGGGCAATTTCTAATGATTGGAAGTGCATCAAACTCAACTTCCTTGAGAAGTGCTAGAGAGCCATTCTGAATCCGGGAAGGCGAGTTGGGGGAGGAAAGAGGAAGGTAGGGCAGAATTCTGTGGAAACTTCAGAAATTAACCAGCGGTTGTTGAAGAGGGGACACCACTATTCCTTGTACAGAGGTAATCCAGCTCCCACAGCAGTGGATGCAGGGGTAGTCATGTACCCGGAAATCACCACAATTCTTTTGGGTTTTGGAGGCAGCTGAGGAGGGAGAGAGAAATAGAACCATTTAGGAGTGGTCCGCTTTGACTTACACCTATGAGTTCCAGGCAATATCAATGGCTGTCTTGCCCTTCTCTCTTGGAACCCCTTGAATCATCTCTGATTTGAGACTGACTAAAGGATTTAGAGGGAGGCTCAGTTGAAAAATATAGGGACTTGTTGGTTGCGAGCACCCATTCTTTTTCGTCAGTTCATAGTAAGTGAAACATGCCTAATCCCTCAGAGGCAGAGCTAAAAATTTGTTCCGGCGACCAGGAGCAAACTTTGCTGCATGCATCATGTGGCTCTTCGCATATCCATCCCTATGCAAAATGTCCCTGCAAGCTGTGTGTATATGACCCACAGTGGATTCTAGATCCCGAGCCACTAGTCTACATTCTGCCAGACCTGCCCTAAAAGTCGACTGCCAAGAGAGAGGTCCTAGAAAATCTGAAATCTCCCTCCATAGCTTCTGGTTTGCAGAGGCCAAGATTGTATCTGCATATGCTTGGTGGAGGTGCAGAGAAGTATTAGAGTACATTTTACAGCTGAATGTGTCCAGCAACTTATCCTTAGACAGAAATACTGAAGCCAAGGTAGAAGCAGACAAGGAAGAAGAATTTGCGTACAAATAAGCTGCTGCTACTACCGAATGGGGGCAGTGTATGTGAGGATAGAGGCAGATTTTCAGAGCCAGACCTTCTATAGCAAGCATCAACCTTTTTGCTCATAGGTTATGATATGATATGACATTTATAACACGCCTATACACAAGTGCATCAAGGCAAGGGAGGGGAACAAAGGGAGGACAGACAACGATCCTACTAGGCAGGTGTCATCCAGATCGTGCAAGTGCTTGGGAAGGGGGCAGGGACAGTGCAGTACAAGAAGATAACAATAAGTAACGGCCAGCATGTGGCAAGGGATGGTAGGGGGACTGTAGGAATACAGAAACAGTCCCGGAGTGCGGGGTTTGCCCAGTGGGCAGTGCAGGTGAGAGATGCTGGCAGGGGAGGGACCTGGGCCTGAGATCAGAGGGTCTCCGGGTAGCCAGTGTAGTTCATGTTTCAGTCAGGTCGTCAGCAGAGGAGAGGAGGAGAAAAAGCAGAAGCAAAGAGAAGGTTTTGAGGTGCTTCCGGAACCAGAGATGGTTCTCCTCAAGTTTAAGGGAGGCAGGGAGGCTGTTCCAGAGGGAGGCACTAGCCGAAGAAAGATCTACCACCAACTCGTTGCTTGGAGTAGCGGCTGACCCTGATGGAGTTGGAGGCGGATGAGCGGAGAGCTCGAGAAGGAAGATATTTAGGAAGGGAGAGTTGAAGGTATTGAGGACCCAGAAGGCCTTGTGGACGATGCAGAGGGTTTTGAACTTAATCTTCGAAGCCACTGGGAGCCAGTGCAGAGATTTCCGTCCTGGAGAGAGACGATCCCTGGGCTTGCGGACAAGGACAAGTCTTGCAGTCCTCTTTTGGATAAGTTGCAGAGGGCGGACAGTAGAAGCAGTCAGATTTAGAAACAGGCTGTTGCAATAATCCAGCTTAGAAAGAACCAGAGCTCTGGAGACAGTGAGCTTCGGGGGGGAAGGAAAGGAAAGTAAGAATCCCTCTGAGGAGGTGCAGCTGGTAGTGTGACTTTTTAGAGACGTCAGATGTGAGGAGAGAAGGAGAGTGTGGAGTCGAAGATGACCTCAAGGTTTTTACCCTTGCAGGTGGGAGCAGGAAGAGGGCCAAGAGAGGCCGGCCAGAGAGCTACAGGGAAGGAGGGAGCGGGTGTGCCGATGAGGAGAATCTCAGTCTTAACCAAATCATCATTACAGTAAATTCTTAGTTCTTCCAGGGTGCAGGCAATCCGCCCTATATATTAGTTTGCCCTATATAAATTGTCCTTGGTCCACACGATTCTATTCCCCTGTGGGGCAACTAAGACTTTATGGCATTAAGGCAGAGGTCATTGGCGGCACACTACTCCTGGATAGCAGACAGAGATGAGGGAAGGAGAGGAGGAGGCAGAGGGTAGCCTGAAAATGTGCTGGGTGTCATCTGCATAGCACTGAAAGTTGGGGCAGAGAGTGGCGATGCAGTGGGCAAGGAGTGCCAGGCATTGGTTGAACAGCCAGGGAGAGAGGTTAGACCCCATGTGGGATACCACAGGCAGAGAAATAGATAGCGGAGAGGAAGGACCCAAGATGGACCTGGGAGGGTCGGTCATAAAGGAAAGAAGTCAGCCACACCAGAGCCTGACCAGTGATCCCCAGGTTATCACAGAGACGGTTGAGCAGGATGGCATGGTTGACAGTGTCAAAGGCAGGAGATCAAGCAAGATGAGGACGCAGGGGGTGCTCGAGTCAAGGTTGGAGAGCCGTCTTCACGGATGTTCAGGAGAGCAGTTTCCGTGCTTCTGGCAGCTCTGAAGCCAGACTGGTTGTCATGAAGACAACCAACAGATTCAGTTTGGAGATTAAGCTGGGAGATGGCCAGTTTCTCAAGGAGCTTGCCCAGGAAGGGAGTGATGGAGATTGGGCGATAGTTAGTCGGGCAGGAGGGGTCGGCAGAGGGTTTCTTAAGAAGAGGGTGCACAACGGAGTGCTTCAGGGGGGAAGGGAAGACTCCAGTGGTGAAGGAGTGATTGCAGAAATCAGCCAGGGCAGGAGCAAGGGAGTCGATGTGGCCCTTGATCGTTTTGGAGGAGCAGGGGTGAACCTGTTTCAACGAGACTTGCATAGATCGGACTTGTCTAGAAACCTCATCAGCGGAGAACAGGGGAAAGGCAGAGGAGGGAGGAGAAGTGGCTTCAGAGGGGCCAGAGGAAAAGCAGGGAATGGAGGGTGGCGGGGAGGTGGGACGAGAGTGAGGACAGGATGCCCTGAGTTTTAGAGATGAAGTGAGAAGCCAGGAGAGGTAGAGACTGTGGCAGGATTGGCTAGTGCCTTGCAGATTTTAAAGAGTTCAGCAGAGTTATTAGATGCTGCAGAGACGCAGGCTTGGAAATGAGCTCTCTTCTTGGTTAGGACAGAGAGCCGGTATTGAGGATGCACATGAAGCACGCCATTTCCTCTCGGCCACTTTGCACTTGCGTTTTAGGGCGACTAGGTCTGATACGTACCAGAAGTTGCACTTGACTTTGGGCTTCAGGCGGATTCTCATGAAAGGGGCAAGGATATCAAGAGTATCAGATTTATCAGAGTGGAGCATGGAGAGGGCTGTATCAGTGTGCGAGTCAGCCAATGGGGGATGGGGGGGTGGGGTGGTTGAGAAGGTGGCGGCGAAAGCCTCAGCTGACACATGCTTCATGGGTCGGATGACCGAGAAGGTGGGTGGCAGTGATGGAGGTGGCTTTGCCTGAGGGGTAGGGAGGGTAAGGTTGGAGGAGAGGAGAAAGTGATCACTCCAGGAGAGAGGAGTAGCGTGAGGGAGAGGAGATCAGAACATCCAGAGTATGCCCTGCAGAGTGAGTCTGGCCAGAGGGGAGAATAGTGAGTGAGAGAGAGTCACAGATGTCGCAAAAGAGTCCAGAGGGAGGACAGGAGGCATCCAGGTGGATGTTGAAGTCTCCAAGAAGGAGGAGTTGAGGGATAGAGGTCAGGAATGAGGAGGAGAGGACCACCCACTCGGAGAGGAAGGAGGAAATCTGACGAGGTGGCCAATAGATAGTAGCCACAGTAAGAGAATGGCTAGGGGAGGGAGAGAGCCTGCAGATGAGGCATGCAAAAGAGGAGTAAGCCTGCGTAGGAGTGATAGAGGCGGGAATCCACTCAGGGAAGATCAGGGCTACACCCCCACCGGAGCGGTTGGACCTGGGTGCGGAGACGATCTTGTAGCCATCAGATAAGAGTGTATCAAAGCTTGTGACAGAGCTGGCCGTGAACCATGTCTCCGTGATACCGAGGACGTCAAGGTCAAGTTCTTCCAGAAGGCGCCAGATATCACAGGTGTGTTTGACAGCAGAGCAAGAGTTTAGGGTGGCAATATGGAGGAGGTTGCCATCCTTGAAGGCCTTCCGGGGAGGGGTACAGATCAGAGGTACCCCCTGCAGAGTTGTAGAAGCAGCCCAATAGGGGGCAGAAAGGGAAGGGGAAGGCAAGGTAGCCAAGGAGGCAGCAGAGGTAGTCACGGAAAGGGGAGAGGGGGCAGCAGGAGAAGAAAGTAAGTTGATGAGGCACGTGAAGAGTCTAGGTGAAGGTTGGCCAGAGGTCCTTGGACCAAGACGGTTGACATGTGTGGCTTCCACCAAAAATGTTTTGCTACAAAGTACATCCTTTCCTGTCTGGAATCCAGAACCACTGGTGCAGGAGGAGGAAGTGGCAAGGGGGAGGTGACTGCCCCTGGGGCACCTGTGGTTGAGCCGGCATTCAAGTCACCAGTATCGAAGGATAAGCTGGGATAGTAGGCTGAGGGTCCTTAATAAGCCTTTCAAAATGTTAGCCATTTGAGACTACTTTATTAGGCCCATGCACCTCTCAAAAAACCCTTCCTCACATGCTGTCGGAGGGTGTGATGAAGAGGATATAGGGTCCAGGTTACTGTAACCGGCACCCATTGCTGATGTCTTGCCTGGAAAGCCAATGCTTCAGAATACCCAAGAGAACTCTAGGTTGACAGGTATGAGGTATGCCACATCCTACTAACTACAGAAAAATCCACTTGTTGAAACATTCTGACTGGCAACTGGGCAACCAGAATAAATCTCAGTGACTGGCCTACTGACTGATCCTGTGGCCCTCTCCAAAGACGAAGATCCTGAAGAAGTAGTAACACTGATGTTATAAATGCTATGCCTTATGACCAGGGCCAAGAATGTGCAGAAAACCCAAGTCACAAGTCTGCCGCAGAGCCTGTAAGAGGAGGTTTAGAGGGACCCTCTGGATGTTGCCCGGTACAAACCTTGGAGCGAGTACCGGCAGGTTTTTAGCCCCCAGTTTAAGAACTAGTCCAATTGCATGTAGGCTACCCCTCGAAACAAGGCCTGGTGATGGGACTCAAATGCTTCCAAGACTGACGCTCAGTACTCAAGTTCGATGGACCCTCAGAACCAGTCCTGGTAGAGTCAGAGGACTGCTTGGTGCGGACAGGTAGACTTGCAGGCCTCAGGATAGGCCCGGTAGAAGTCTTAACAACCCCTCCCAGAAGCTATCTTGCAAAATAAAGGAAAACATAACTTTTCTGAATGAGTCTTCCCATGGGGACATTTCTTTAAATGATTTGGAGTCAACATAAAAAACCATTCCATGCCACTCGGCGAACCTATTCTTTAAGGATGTAGGTGTCAAGGTGTACACGCTTTGCAAGAATGCCACCGGTGGTCTGTACGCAGACACACCAAACAGAGCACATGAGGATCCAATGCCAGGAAGGACCCCTCAGAAGACGCACAACTGGAGAATCCCCTCTAGCCCCACATGTAACCGAGGAAATGGGGCACCAGATACTGGGGTACAGTAGGACAAATCCAAGAAAGAAGTGCACAGCAAAATATAGTACTGCCGCCATGCAGTCATTGATTTTGGTTTTGCTGCTTTCCTCCCATACACATCTATGGGACACCCTTTCTTTTTGCTTTATTTTAACCTTGTCCTGACTTTTTGGAGGCAAGTACAGCCTTCTGCTTCACTTCCCTTCCCCTTTTGCTCATTCTCATGTGGAAACGGACTAGTCCCCAAGACAAACAGTACCCAGAGACTGTGTCTCGCTTTGTGAATTCTTGTATTGCTACAATTGCACACATCACCTTATAGTGAAGGGCAGTTAGGATTATTTGTATCCTTCTATCTTTTAATTTAATTACTTTTTGGTTACATTTACAATGTGCTGGTGGCAGTCTGACATTTTACTCCTGCACTTTTGCTTTTACCGCGAATGGCACAAAAGGTAGCTAGCAGCCTAAAATGGCCATATCGCAAGGTTTTTCACTTGTTCTTTGGCCTTCTTCCTGCCTTCTCTGGTCAGGAAAGGCCACATCTGGAATTTCCTTTATTGGGAAAAGATGTAGCTTTCAAGTGCTAAGTGGCGGTTTGTGTGTGTGTGTGTGGCAAGAGGAAGGGGCTGCAACAGTCTAGTCCCAATCTACGTGCCTGAATGTCTGTTGCTAGTGAAGAGGGATGGCCAATTTCCACCCCCTCCTATAAGATACATGACACGGAAGAAGGCCAGGCGATACCGTGACCGCCCATTCTATTTCAGACCAATTCCTAGTGCTCCAATGATTGATAAGTATGTCGAGAGATATCCACTCAACCAGCCCTACAGACCAGGTGTGGTACATGCCTTACCCAGAGTGGACGAGGAGCCTCGGTGTCGATTAAAGGGCCAAGAAGCCACATCACGGATGTCGGTAAGAGACACCCAGACTTAGCAGCGTTAGACAGGAAGTACATGTGCCATCAGCACATTGGGACAAAAACACACTCCAATACATGAAGGAACACGAGGTCCAGTTATATAGCTGGAGGAAAGATGCAGATACATACTGTCATTGCTTTTAGTATTGTGTCATTAGCTTAACGCAGCAACTCAGAAACTGCAAGAAGCAAGAGATCCTGAATAAAGCTTGCAGATGCTTATGTGCAATTAATCTTATGGCACTGCAGGAGCACCTATGGGACCCGACAGCTACGCGTGAATAATGTATGGAGAGTATAGAATAGTACGAACATGTAGAAGCCACGTTATGGCTTAGGAAAATTGTTTGAATTGCACAATAAGCAAAGGTCCAACCACCATTTAATGACCCACAAGGTGGTGACAGGACGGCGCATGCATATTTCCCTGGCTCCCCCCACAAGTTTGTGAGAACAGTGCAGATGTGTTAGGACAATACATGTATGAATACATCACTTCTCTGGTTCCTAGTGCTTCTTTTATCTCTCGCCAGATACAGCGGATCTGGGGGGAGACAAGGGGGGCCAGAAGACAACAAAGAGATTGACTGCGATGAGACAGTACAAGACAATGAACTAAAACATTTAGTGAAGGTGGGAGACACTGCCCTCCTACATAATTTCATCAGGTGCTGGAATGTGTCTCGATTTACAAGCCCTCATGTGATTGAGGCCATAGCACACAGAGCTGTTAAATTTAGTAGGAAAGTCCATCTGGAACCATCTTCAAGATGTCAAGCCCTACAAAGCAGTGGCCTCGCCTGGCAACAGAGTCACCATGACCGACAGGGCCAACGTTCAGGACTTCGATGAACTACAAGTACGAGCGGACCTCACCGAGTTAGGGAGACAAGGTCACCCCATGATTTGACGATACCAAGCAGCAGAGGCAGCAACTGAAACACTTGTACAGATTGATCAATGAAACACTTTCTTATTTTTCCTTTAGCACACGCAGGGTGAGCACACCAATCCTTCTGTAGCACTTTCAGACTTAACGATGCAAGCATGCGCAACCTCTCTATCTCCAGAACATGATTTTGCCTTATACCAAACTCGTAATGCCTATCCAGTCACCCCAACACTCCCACAAGCATGTGCTACTGTTCATTATATGGACACATCTGATATCCCTTTACTCTATTCTCAAGTTGTACAAGACAACACAGAGTAAAATTTGCACCACCTAGAACGACGCACGGCAGCCCCCCCCACCTCAGCATCCTCCTTCCTGTGCCCCAAGCACCTCTCAACCACTCGACCCAAGCTGTTCACTGCTATCCGGACTTCAACCACACTTTCTCACAATACCGCAACGACAGCCAACCACCCAGGCTAACCACACCCCCCCCACATCTCTACCACCAAAGAGGCTCTAGCTCCCAGCTCCCGTCCTTTTCAGAATCTTCTCTCGCTTCCTTCTCTAAACCAACCCCAAGACCTTTTGGTTTTCTTCCCCCTCCCTCCATTGTAATAGACACCGCTTTGACTGCGGTAAATACTAGCATTCTCCTTTTGTCAAAACTTTATGAGTCACTGGAAATAAATGCAACCAATTAAAACAGAACACTTCAATCCCTGGTTGCTAAAATCGACTGGTTAGCATGGGAATTATCAGCTTGCTCTGATGCTTCCCAGCTGCAGCCAAATATCATGAACAGCCACCAGTTTGCACCCAAAGGAGTTACCCGGAGTCTCTCTCCAACTCGGACGGAGGACATTGTTCCACAAATCTCCGCCTCGCCTCATCTGTGCGGAACCTCTCCCCCATTCAGCAAACAGATCAACCAAGCTCGCCCGCTGATATCCCAGTGATTCCAGAAAAAGATGCAGAGGACCCACCTATTTACGAAGTCTTCCATTTAAAACAACTTAGAAGAAAAAATAAAAAACGCAAATGTCTGCCCATGAGCTACATATATAAATATATACGGTAGTGGCTGTGTAGTTATGGTTAAGTTGCTGTTTCCATAGGAAGAGCACTTTTTGGGCAGCCTATCACTCCGCTCCCCCTGGACTAATCCTCACCAAACTTTGTAAAAAAAGTATATGGGCCACTCTGAATTGTTTTGGTGATGTTTGGTCCAGGGGGGCAAAAGTTATAGGGGGGGGGTCCCAAATCGGCTTTTCTTCCCATAGACTGAATGGCGGAAAAACTGTGCACGCCTACAGCTCAAACCGCTGGATGGATTGTCATCAAATTAGCGGCAGGGGCTTGGTCCCAAAAGCGTGCTTTTGTAGATTTGGTGCCAATCCGTCCAGTAGTTTCCTTTAAAACAAACCAAAAATAGGTCTAAAAAAATTAGTGATATGCATGTCCGCTCCGCGGTCACAGATCCCTGTTCGCTCCGCGGACAAGATATCGATTGGCCAGGTGGGTGGCGTCATGACCGCAGACACTCAATGTCTTCGCCGATTGGCTACAGCGAGCCGTGATGTGCGTTAGAATAAGCGGATGCGCCCGACATCTTGGATCCAAAGACGGCGCGGTTGCCACCAGAGGCGAAATGCTGTTTTGGAAACTGTTTTGCTCTCCAACAGTGCTTGGAGAGGTTCATAGCGTAAGCGATGACTGACTGAAATACTGTACTTGTTTGGGCGGCAACTGTTAATGATGTATTCTCCATTGCCGCCTTGTTCAGGTTATTTGTACATGCAGAAAATGAGGGGTGCAATAAGGGTAGTATTTTAGTCTGTGCTGTGTAGAGGCACCTTGAAAATGTTCGAAGGACACGCGTTGCTACCGACCATTCAAATTGAGTACATGACGTTATTACATTACATTTTCCTATGGGTCCGTTATTGATTAGAATGCCACCATGGTTATGACATGCTGCGGTGGTTGTGGCCAGGGCCTACAGTCTTGGATGCATGGCCAGAGGCCATACTTTCAAGACTGTATGCCCTGGCCACAACCACCGCAGCATGTCACAACCATGGATACACCTGTAGTATTGACTAACGATTACAAGTTTGTGGGGAGTGTGTACAGCACCCAAGAACAAAGTTATAAGCGCTGGAGGTGTAAGCCAGTGCACACCCACACATTGCAATATCTATGGACATACAGCTAGGAGTGCAGTCTCTGGCCAGAACAAGTGAAGCAAACTACACCTATCAATACACCTGTACTACTGCACATCACTGAGGTGGTTGGGGGCAGGATGTACAGTTTTGGTTGCATGGCTGCAGGCTGTAGCCCATACAAAATACTCGTAAAACCCTAGACCCTGCCCACATCCACCACATCATATTAAAGCAATGCATACACCTGTAGTATATGTTAGCATGTCAGATGGTTCTGGGGAGGGTGTAGCGTCTTGGGTGCATGGCCCATGCACCCAGAAACGACCTTATAAGCAGTGGAGTTATAAGCCAATGTACACGTATACATTCAAATGTATGCGGACATATATCCAAATCTGTAGGTCCAGCCAACAACCACTACAGCATATTAGACAGGCACGTTTAGTGGCTATGTTATGGTGGAGTTCCTGTTTCCATAGGAAGAGAAGTTTTTGACTGCCTTATACCTGTGCTATACTTGGATGAATCGTCACCAAAGTTTGCAAAAAAAAATTCTATCGCTCACTGTGACTTTCTGTGGAAAGTTTGATGTTTGGTGCAGGGGGGCGCAAGTTATAAGGGGTAGGGGTTCTCAAAACATCTCTTTTCCCCTTAGATTGAATGGGGGAAAAAGTTTGTGCATGTGAACATGTGACTCATTTCCTGATAGGTTGTACAACAGCGTAAAGTAAGGGAGCTTTTTTTGGTGCCCCCCCCCCCTATGTTTTATTCATGTTTTCGTGTATGCGGATATCGCTAGTAACACATCGAAACCAACACTGCATTGGACTTGACACACTCATGTAACAGTATTTCAGAAGGTGACCTTTGAGGGGGGCGGAATGGGATGTGGAAGCGCAAAATGAAAAGGTGGAGCTTTTTTCTCACCAAAGTGATAAATATAAATTGAAGTACTATTCCACGACCATTCCCTGCGTGTGGGTTCAAATGTTTTTGGAATAAAATTGCTGTCAGACTGGCGTCTTCAGTTTTGTCAACTACGGCAACCATCTGCAGTGTTTGCTGGAAACATCCCTTCGGGATATGTATGGGAGTAGCGGTTCTCATAACCTTTTGAAAGCTAAGTTTCTGACTGTCAGTAAATAAAGCCACCTTGCCTACATATGGCTCTGAAGAAAAACAAAGGGGGCTACACATTTGATGTCGTCAGTGATGTCATCAATGACATTTGTGATGTCATCTTTTATGTCCTGGGTGTTACTGTTAGCAGTGCACAGTGCTGCAGGCAGTTATGGTTGCTTAGCGTACCATAACTGGCGAATTTCAAGGGTTTTTCGGTTTTACTTTGTACCATAATGAGACTTTTGTATTATGTCACATTTGTAAAAAAAACTTAGTGAATTTCCCAGGTTTTTAGTAGCGCAACTTAGCCATAACGTCCCCTTAATTTTTTTTTGTGAAAAAAATAAAATAAAAAATGTATATATATATATATATATATATATATATATATATATATATGATACATTACTCACCGTAATCGTATTTCTGATGTTTGTATCTGCTTAGATTCACATGCTGTGCATAGGCCGACATCTAGTGGAAGCTGCGGAGTATTAGTTTGTTTTTCGAAATTCGAAAATGGGCGTCGACACAGGGCGTGCCAGTAATACTATCCCTAGTGTGACGTCCCCTGTACCCATGATCCCTCACGCGTCTAGGACCCTCAGATTGTATTTTTCTGACATGAGGTAGCATGAGGAGTAGCGCGAGTACAGATGATCCAAGCAGATAGAAGATAGATAATAAGACTACAAGCATCCATGCACCTTCTCTCAGAGGGGAGGAAGGGGTGTCGCATGTGAATCTAAGCAGATACAAGCATCAGAAATATGATTACGGTGAGTAATGTATCCCTTCTGAGGCTTGTGGAATCTGCTTAGATCACATGCTGTGCATAGATTAGCGAGCAGTGTTAGAAGGAGGTGGGATTTGAGAAGGGTCATGAGCAAATAAATGTCTTAGAACCGCTTGTCCCACTTGAGTATCTGTCTTGGAATGGGTGTCAATGCAGTAGTGCTGAGTAAAAGTCTGAATAGAGCTCCAAGTAGCTGCTTTGCAAATGGTGTCAAGGGGAACATTTGCAATGAGAGCCAGAGTGGCCCCAATGCCTCTTGTCGAATGGGCTCTGGGCGTAAAAGGCAAAGTTTTGTCAGAAAGAGAGTAACACAACTGGATATAGTTGACAATCCACCTGGAGATGACACCCTTAGAGACGCGATGTCCCTCTTTGCCTGTGGCTACGGAGACAAACAGTTGATCTGTTTTCCTAAGCGGTCTGGTCTTGTTTACGTAGTAAAGGACCGCCCTACGCACATCTAGGGTGTGTAGTTTAACCTCAGCCGAGCTTTGATCGTTTTGGAAGAAAGCCGGAAGCTCGATGGACTGGTTTACATGGAATTTGGAAATAAATTTAGGTGAGAACCTAGGGTGTGTCCGTAAAACCAGCTTATCCTTATGAATAGTAAATAAAGGATCCTGCACTGACAGGGCCTGAATTTCACTGACCCTTCTTATGGATGTAATGGCTACTAAGAAGGCAGTCTTATAGGTCAGGTGTTTGAGACTCGTCTTATGCATGGGCTTGAATGGGGGGCCCATGAGCTTAGATAGCACCACGTTCAGGTCCCATCCTAGTGGTGGGTTAGAAATAGGAGGGTGAAGTCTCTTTACTCCTTCCATGAAGGCCTTAACTACTGGTACTTTCCACCAGAACACCTTGTTATGGGAAGTGGTGTATGCTGACAGGGCTGCCAGGTGTACCTTCAGTGAGTTAAAAACCAGCCCCGCATCTAGCAGGTGGAGCATGTAAGTAACAATAGTGGAAGGAGTGCAATCAACTGGGTTGATTTGCTTATTCTGGCACCAGATTACGAATCTCTTCCATTTGTCAAAGTAGCAGTGCCTCGTGTTGGGCTTCCTAGCCTAGTTTAGGATGTCCATACACCTCTGTGGTAATTTGAGATGTCCAAACTATGACCTCAGGAGCCATGCTGCCAGGTTCATTGAGTTGGGTTGAGGGTGCACTGTTTGACCTTGGTGCTGGGACAATAGGTTGTACCAGCTCGGAAGTCTGATTGGTTTGCACAGCGCCAGTCTGCATAGGTGTGGGAACCATGGTTGTCTCGCCCACATGCGAGCAACCAGGAGGAGCGTCATCGATTCTCTGTTCATTTTGGTGACCAACTTCCTGATTAGAGGAGTTGGTGGAAAAGCGTACGCAAACACCCCTGACCAGTTCATCCACAGGGCGTTCCCCCTGGGAGTCTGGTTGGGGAACCTGGATGCGAATCCTGGGCATTGTCTGTTTTCGCTTGTGGCGAATAGGTCTATAGTGGGGAAACCCCACTGAGAGAAGATGTCTTCTACGACTTCTCTGTGTAGATACCACTCGTGTTCCTCTGGGAGGGGGGGGGGTCTCTGCTCAGAGCATCCGCTAGGGAATTGAGATCCCCTGGAACATGTTGTGATGACAGGAAGATGTTCCGTCTGAGTGCCCATATCCAGATTTTCTGGGCAAGCTTGGACAGATTTGGCGAGCGAGTCCCTCCTTGTTTGTTCAGGTAGAACATAGCTGTAGTGCTGTCCGTCCGGATTTGCACTGACAGGTTTAAAAGGTAGGGTTCGAAAGCTTGAAGCGCTCTGAATACTGCCAGAAGCTCTAGAAGGTTGATCTGATTCTTGGCCACTGCGTGAGACCAGAGACCCTGAGCTGTGTGGTGGAGATGGTGAGCTCCCCACCCTGTCAGTCATTCATCGGTTGCGACTACCGCCTGTATCTCAGGATCGTAAAAGGGTTTCCCCTTGGACAGATTCTCTCTTGTCCACCAGTGAAGGCTTTATACCAGTGTTGGTGAAACGACCACTAGATCGTCCCACTGACCACTTGCCTGAGACCACAGTTTCGCCAACCATTCCTGCATGGGACGCATGCGCAGGCGCGCGTGGGGGACCAGGTAAATACATGACGCCATCATGCCCAGCAAACGCATTGCTTTGCGTACCTTTATCTGGCGACCGGACTGGTATTGCGGGATTTGCAGCAGTATATTCCACATTCTTTCCTCTGAAGGAAAGGTCAACTCCTCTTGAGTGTCTAGGATAGCTCCTAAGAATTGTTTGGATGTGCTTGGCACTAGACTTGACTTTCTCGTTTATTGAGAAGCCCAATTCGAAGAGGAGGTCGATAGTTCTTTGAATGTTTGTTCTGCAAATTACGGGAGTTTCCCCCGTGATGAGCCAGTCGTCTAGGTAAGGGTACACCGGGATTGCCTCCCTGCGTAGGTGTGCTGCCGCCACCGCCAGTACCTTGGTGAATACCCTTGGGGCCGAAGCTATCCCGAAGGGCAGTACCTTGAACAGGTAGTGCCGACTGTCCACCTTGAAGCGCAAGTATTTTCTGTGCGCTGGGAACATGGAAATATGAAAATAGGCATCTTTCATGTCCAATGTTGCCATGTAATCCCACTTTTTTAGGAGGGGGATTACCACTTGGAGAGTTGGCATGCGGAACTTTTGGGGCTTGACATACTTGTTGGCAGGCCGTATGTCCAATACTGGGCGCATTGTCAAATCTTTTTTTGGCACAAGGAAGTAAGTTGAATAAATACCCTTGTTTACCTGGTGTCACGGGACGAGTTCTATCGCGTCCTTTGCTAACAGATTGACGATATCTTCTAGGAGGATCTTCTGGTGTTCCAAAGAATGTATTCTTTGTCGTGGAGGATGGTCTCGGGGACGCTCTAGTAGTTCTATACAGTACCCCTCGGATACTGTTGACAGCACCCATCTGTCTGATGTGATCCCTTCCCCAAGCTTGGGTGAAGTTGGAAATGCATCCCCCTACTGGGGTTGTGTGAGAAGGGACCCTGAACGGAACGTCACTGTTTCGGTGGAGGCGTGCCGCCTCCTTTATTGGGGCTGCCTCTACCATGTCCTCTTATTCCCCTGCCGTAACCCTGGGTAGACTGCTGGTTATCATTGTTCCACTGTGTACCCTGCCCCTGGGAATAGTTAGAACCTCTTTGGGAATTTTGGCCGTGTGGGCAACGAAAATTGCCATTCCCTCTCTGATTAGGGGGTTTAGTGGTTAGCTGGCCTAGGGATTTGAGTGTTTCATACTCGTCCTTAGCATTCTTTAGTGCATCCTCGACCGCCTTACCAAACAACAGATCCGGCTCCACCGGTTTGTCCAGTAGTGACGCTTGTGTTTCAGCCTTGAAACCAGACTGGCGTAGCCAAGCGTGTCTCTTAATAACAGTTCCTTCTGCTATTAATCTGCCTGCGTTATCCGCGGCATCAAAGGTTGCCTTTAAAATGCAACCGGACACGGCTCTTCCCTCTGCTGAAACTCGTGCCAATTGGCTCTTTAAGGGTTCTGGTGCGGAGTCTATGAGTGCCACGACCTCTACCCACTGATGGCAGTTGTAGCTGGCCAACAGGGTGGTGGAGTTGGCAATCCTTGCCTGGTAGGCGGAGGTGGAGGCCACTTTCCTGCCTAACCCGTACAGTCTTTTGCTCTCCTTGTCGGGAGCAGCCTCGGATAAGGGTGTTCTAGCCCTCTTACGGGTGTTAGTAACAACCAGAGAGTCCGGCTTCAGATGCCCTCTTATATATATTGGGTCTGATTGGGCCGCCTTGAAAAGTTTTTCAATCCTAGGGTTCACTGCTCTGGTGAGGTTAGGATTGAGGAGTGACGGGTCTATTCTTCTTTGAATAGATTTTAGGATAGGGATGGCCTGAGCAACAGGCCTCCTCTCCCCCCACTAACTCTTCTGCGAAATCTCTTTCCTCCTGGGCACCCTGGGTGTCGATGTGGAAATGTTCGGCTGCTCAAGACAGCACTTCATTCGGGAGTGGCTGGTTGTCGACAGGGGAGTCAGTAATGGGGGCCTCTCTTTCTACTGGGGAGTCTACCCTGTAGGGGTCTTCCTCCTCCTCATCTTGATCCTCATCATCCCCATAGTAGCCTGTCCCAGTTTGTTCCTCCACCATGCCCAAATCTGGATCCTCAACAAAGGATGTCTCTCCCTGGTAATGAGAGTAGGGCTGGACGTAGAAGGGGTCTGAAGACCCTGTTGGTGTCTCAAAGTGGGACCTTGCACTTGAAGGTATAGGATCCTTAGAGCCAGAGTTTGCTGACCCGTCGGGAGTATAAGCAAGAAAGTGTTCTGGGTTTTTTGCATAAAAATCTGCCAAAGATGACATTCTTGACATTACCCTATCTATGTCAACACTGGTCCATTCTCTGGAACTGGGAATGACCCTTTCTGGGAGTTTAACAAATTTATCCTGACTAGACTTGGTAGCCTGTGCAGGGGTTTTGGTGTTATTAGAAGACGTGGACTTGTCTTTCTGTTTTTGAGGAGTGGAGTGTTCTAAGGGCTTGGAAGTGGGTAGAGACTGCTTCCTTTGCGGTTTACCTCCCTCCCCGTGACTGGAAGAGTGTTTCCCGTGTGTTTTAGGGCCCTCTGAGCTTTTCGACACCTGGCGTCGAGGTTCGGGGTATTGACCCTATCCTTCGAGCGTGGAGGTAGGGTTTCGGGACCTGTAGTAATTCGGTCTGCGGGCGCCGACTCTTGGAGTGCAGCCTGAGGGTGGCAGTCGGCTTCGTCTCCCGACGATCGAGCTTCCGTGACCTTAGGGAGCGAGGCACTCTTGGCAATAGTGGATGCTTGCCTGGCGTTGTGTGGCGATCGAGGACGCTGATTGGGACCATTCTCTACATGCCTCTTTCCGAGAACTCGATGTGCGCGTCGAGTCTCGGTTGGACTTTGTGTGTTTTGTGAAGGTGTCATGGGAAGCGCTCGTGTCGCCGGGGGGTGTTCCCCATAGCCGGCCTGCCGGTCGACCTTCCGAGGTCGGGGATTTGCGATCGCCTGTCTTTCGACGCCATAAAGCCCTCGCTGTCCGAAAGTACGGCGTCGCTGAAGGCGCCCTCCGCTGCCATGGCCTCTTGACACCTGGCGTGGTGGGCCCAACGCTTGATTGAACGGTCCTTAAGTGTTTTAGGGTTAAACCTACTACAGGCTCTGCAATTTGCCTCGGGGTGGTCCCTCGGCAAGCAGAGGTTGCCTATCGACCCAAGGGTATTTGCGATTGCACTTGGGGTAGAATTGGAAAGGGGTACCCTCCATACGCACCTTGTGGCAGCGGGCTGGTAAGTATGAATATATAAGTGTGTCTATATATTACAAGAGTGTAGAGTATGACCACCCCCCACTCTCCCTACTTGCAGGGCCTTGGCCAGCGGCCCAGGCCCGGGCCGAGACGGAAGCCTCGAGGCCCAAAGTCGTCGTGCAGTCGACGGTCGAAATCCTCTCCGATCCGGCGTCGAGTGTAGAAATTCGGTATCTCGATGTTGGGGTGGAGAAGGGGTAAAATTATCAATTTTTTGCAAAATTATGGCTAAGTGCCAGGAACTCCACGAAATGCTTCCGACCAGTATGGCGGAAAAAAACAATCTGAGGGTCCTAGACACGTGAGGGATCATGGGTACAGGGGACGTCACACTAGGGATAGTATTACTGGCACGCCCAGTGTCGACGCCCATTTTCGAGTTTCGAAAAACAAACTAATACTCCGCAGCTTCCACTAGATGTCGGCCTATGCACAGCATGTGATCTAAGCAGATTCCACAAGCCTCAGAAATATATATATGCAAAAATTCAACCTACCAGAACAAAAACAACATTGATCAAAACACTAAGAAATTCATAAATAATCTGACTATTCTGAAGAGTCATCACATAACAATCCACTCAGAGCCTGATGAAGATGAAACCCAGTTCAACCGGAATCTCCAAAAACCATTGCCCTCCCTCTGAGAAACTCTCCTTCAGAAACTCAAGGTAACTCCAACAATCTTGTATCTAATGCGAATAATAATGATGCTCGTCTAATTTCTGCAAATGGTGACCATCCGAATGCTAATAGCACCAGTGCTGACCTTATGAACTGGTCAGTGTACTCGACATCATCTCTACCGATAGACATTTTTCACCAGAGTCTACATTACCAACAAGCACCAACACATAGAATCAAACAGACATTCTGCGTCAACTTGGATATTGAGCCTCACAATTTATTTTAAGTCCCTTGCATAGAGTAGAGCTGAGTAATCAGAATCCCATCCACCCTTAACCAAGACTCCAACAACCCTTGAGCAGAATCTATACCAGCCCAGGGCTTCAATCCCTTGTAGCAGTGCAGGAAATCCAGCCACCAACCTCATTGTAGGAACTCAAGCCAACCATCATGTGGAATCTGCCCATGCAGAGTCAGATTGTCTAGCTTTAACAATGTTAGATAGACGCTATACTGATCCCTTTCCCAACTGGACCACGTTAACAATTTTTCAATCCATACCAGCTCTAGAACACATCTTCACAGAAGATATTGACGCAATTAAATATATAGAACAGGCACATTTCGACACTGTATAATTAGTTATAGCATCTAGAATTTTCAAGAACCTAGTGTGGCTCAACAAAGATGAATTACTATCACATGGCCTTCAGCTGCACCTCCAAAAAACACCAACCACCATTAGATGGTGTTAACACTGACCAATCGCAGATGCCCCAAGCCTGCACTCAAGATGCGAGAAATGGTTGAAATAAACTCCAACAAGGTTGCTGCAAATGTAAATGTACTAAAAACTCATCCGTTCATCAAACCCCAACAGCTACCCCTTCCTCTGCTCAAATCCAAATGGACATGGCTACTAGAAGCCACAGAAGCTGCTAGTCAAAAAGGAAAACAGTAGCATAATAGTGAACCACTCTTACATTCATGTATCCTAGCAAGTTGGAACACTTGAGGGTTCTTATCTGCTCACTGCTAAAGCTGATGTCCTTAACGATTATGATATAGTATTACTCCAGGAAACTTGGATTACAATATAACCCAAATGGTCTACATATCAAATAGCTTGGGTTCCGGTAATGAAAGCGGCGAGAGGGCCTAATTGTAGCCGTAAATACAAATACTCAAATCCATAGTGAGGATTGGGCATCACCACACCCAGGAATTCAATTTGTCAAACTATCGCCAGCAAGCCCTTACCACCCCCTTTTCCTACACACAGCCATCCTTAATATGTATTGGAACTCAACAGCCACTACTGATGACATGTTTCTTAATCACGTTGAAAAAATGCTAGAACTCACCTTTCTAGACCCCACTATCCATACTGTCGTCATAGCAGGAGAACTCAATGCTAATTATTTTGTATTAAACACCAGTCTTCTACTCGAGCAGCCAAATGGCTGCTACTAATGCAATCTAGAGATTTCACAATGCTCAATAGTACAACTGATCAAGACTCCCTGTCAGCTCCAACCTGGTCCAGAGGATCAACCTTTTCAACCCTTGATTGCAACTTCATTTCCATCAACGCTGTTAAAAAAGTTTCAAAGTTTATCATAACTCTAAATCTATCGAGTGACCATTCCATTATTGAAGTATACTGGCTTCCACACCCCACTTACAATAAACAACCCGTAATTCTCAATTCTGGTAGAAAAACCATCTGAACTGGCAGCCTTACAAGATAGCACTGCTAGCAAAGCAATTAGAAACCTCCCAGACGAATGAAGTACATTATACGGATTATCTGAATCAAATCACCCAATCAAACCACAGCGCTAGCTGTCCAGAGTTTAAATATAAATATGCCAATGAGTACAATTCATGAATTGAAAAAAAAAACTGTGCCAAGCTATGAGGGCACTTTCTCCCGTGACACGCCATTATCAAAGAGTTAAACTAAAAACTGACTAGACACAGCAATAAACAAATAATGGTCAACAAGAAACAACAAAACTGAGCAAGAATGCTGAGAGCCATGCCAACTAAATCAGCTATGCAAATATGGAACCTGCTAAATAATCCAGATAAATCTGCAGACTTAACCCTTTTATTAAACCCTATAGGGGAGCAGTCCTGGATTTCACCCTTTGAGTCTCTACTAAATCTATCCATAATAGAATCAGTTCTCCCACTGACCACAGTTCCGGATCATACACAACTAGTGTTTGACAGACTAGATATTATTCTCCTCATAAAGCAATTAAGTTCATCTAGAGCCCCAGGACTGCACAACCGAACTAACGTAATTTTAAAAGCTCACCCATGCGAATGGGCTTTCATTTTAGAAATGATTTTTTTAAAAGTCATTTGTACAGGCTCCATTCCTTCATCGTGGCAAGACGCCATAATAATCCCCGTCTTTAAAAAAGGAGACGGATCCAATCCTGTTAATTATAGACCTATTTATAGCCCTTCTCGATGTGCCAGGTAAAATTTTGCAAGACTTGTACTATGTGATTTTAACAAGTGGATGCATGCTAACAACCATATAGATAAACATCAATCTGGGTTCAGGAAGGGAATTGGAACCTCACTTAACCTGACCATTTTAGCACAAATTAAAAAACAAGCCATAGTGAGTAAACGACCTGTCTTTATAGCCTTGATTCACTAACAAGCATTTGATTCCGTCTCAAGAGAACTTTTATGAAAGAAGCTTCTCGACGTAGACTGCCCTAAATATATCTTATATCTGATCAGGCAATTTTACTCATTCACTTCAATTAAAGTCAAGCTCATCAATAATGGCTTGTTAAACAAAGCAATACCAACCAATGTGGGTATGAAACAAGGATGTATCCTTGCCTCTATTTTATTCAATTTTTATATTAATTATATAAACAGGGATTTAATCTAGTCCGATCCTTTTCTTGAAAGCTTAATGAAACACATATTTCATGCCTATTATATGCAGATAATCTCGTCATCCTAGACAGAACTCCGAAAGGCCTACAAAGAAAGCTAGCTGCACTTGACAGTTCTGCACAGTCTAATCAACTGATTATTAATGCCAAAAAATCGAACACTGATCTTGCACCATAACTTGGCAAAAACTGGCTATAAATTCACTTGGTCACTCAGCAAAGCGCCACTAATGCAGCTCACCCAATATAAATATCTCGGCCTGAACCTTAATACACATGTTTCAGACCTTCCATACCGAAAAGAGCTCAAATCTAGGATGACATTTCTCGCAATTCAAGGCAAGGCCATCCAAAATAAATATGGCAAGTTCTCCTACGCACCAGCTATAGTTTTCTATAAACGCAAAGTTATTCCAGTTGTGACCTATGGTGCCCACACTAAACCCCCTGCGACTTTACCTAGCTGGGACAGACTTGAAGGAGCGTATTGGAAAAAAATACTCTACCACCGAGTACGCCAATAACCATGATTAGGTACGAATTTGGATTAACATCGCCATCAGCTAGCGTTGCATGGCAAACCCTAGCTTTATATAGAAAATGCCTCATGGCTGTGCCTCACAGCAACTCCATCCCACCAATCTTCGGGTCATCTCTTGATACAACATCTAATGGCCCCTTTCAACCGTGGAGATCTCGTTGCATGTCATTACTGAACAAAGCTGATCTATCCATACAATTGTTAAAGGAGTTCCCGGATTAAGCAAAGCTAAATTCTGGGCATGGGACTGGCGATTGACATGGGAATCCTGCAACATGTATGTAGCCTTTCAACATTGCGCATTCCTATTAAAACCTCTACATCAGACACCTCTTTACCTTACTAAATTTCCAGTTCCAAACTATGCTGCTGCAATCTTACGATTCTGCCCCAATCTATATCGAACTAAAACCAGGACAGCAACATTTCAGAAAACGCATCCGATCGCAGACACAATGGGCCTCATCACGAGTTGGGCGCTAACCCCGCCGGTATTAACCCTGGGGCAATTAGCCCTACCGCCAAAACCCGATGCTATTAGCGCCAGATCACGGGTTTGGCGGAACGGTAAGTCCTCATTCCCCATTGGGCCCATTCGGGAATTTCCCATTGGGCCCAATGGGGAATGTTTGGTGCCATTGCCGGCGGTAATGGCACCGAAAATCGGCAAAATTGCTGCAGATTTGCCCCCAGCTCACAGCTGGGGGTAAATCTGCCAAACCTGTGATTTTGCGGACCCTTAAATGCGGAGTTAATAGCGTTACCGCCGCATTTAAGGTTTACCACCAAACTCCTGATGAGGCAGAGTGTGTAGATTTTGGCGGATGTCTAAATACCAGGAAACGCTCAAGCATCTAATAACCAAGTGCTCCACACTCATCTAATTGAGAAAATATACTTACAAACAGCTGAGTCAATTTCAACTATTAACTAAAACTCAAATGTGGATACACATATTTAACGCCACCAAAGTATCACTAAACATAGCAACTGTAAAATGTCTTCTTGCCTTAAAACTATCAGGAGACTAAAATATGCTAGCTGAAGTTGCTCAAATAGACATTTTATACTGTTTTTTTTCTTTGGCATACAGTCGTTTATACAACTGTCCTTAATAGAATGATCAAAGACAAGATCCATTATATATATATATATATATATATATATATATATATATATATATAAGACTTTCCATTTTTATCAGGGTTTACTTATTTAAATAACACGCGAATATCCATTGATACTATGAACATGCTTTTTATGTATTTAAGCTATTTTATTATGTGTTTTTTATTACACTTAAGCAATTGTTTTACTGTTTACTAAATCAGAGTACATAATCTAGATCATTAGTGCACTATGTCCAATTGAACAACTATAGAGAGCACAATCCTGTTATGTTAACGAGTCCTTTCTTTGCCTGTTTTGTATGTACATCCATCAACATTATGGATGTTTGCCTTTTATGTATATAAGTAGCCTTTTTTTACTCGGTTTTATCCATGTTAACCGTCTTAATGATCTGTTTTAATGATTATTAACTCAGACACTGTAAAGTTCATGACACTGATGCCACATGAATTATATTACAAACTGACTGATAACTTAAGTATAATTTGATGTCATAACGAGAAAGCTGGCCAAACAACTGTATTCTAATGACACTTGTATAGTAATGTAGAATATATTCTATTGAAAACGTTGAATTTCAACTAAAACAATATTTCAAGAAAAAAAAGAAAATAAGTAAAGGAGATAGGAGGAGATCCAGAATGCTGGGAAAGAACACAAATATTAGTGTATGGACAAGTGTACACTAACGATACATGGCAAGATGGAGTGATGGGAAGCAAGACACTGACATTAGCATAGTCAGCAGTGAACAAGGTGCAGGAAGAAAATGACAAGTGCCTAAAGGGGTGAAATGAAAGCTCAAAGTTGCTGACATGGGTGGAGAACGAAGCTGGGTCAATGCCAATAATTCCCCTGAAGACGCCAGCCTTGTGCTATAAGAACAATGGCGATGTTGAAGTTTGCGAGAACGTAGGGTGCAAGATTATCGAGCAGCTTCCAGCAATGAGAGCAGGAACGGCAGTACTGATGGATCACTACTGGGCATGTGTTTCCCTGGCATATGAGAAGCCGCCACCTGAGTGGGGAGAAGTACACATCAACATGCCTTTTTTGGTGGTACCCAAAAAGCATGTGAAGCTCGAGGACTTCCCGAAGATGGTGTTATGCTCACCTGGCTCCCACAGGGGCGTCGATCTGAACTGGACAGCTGCGGTCTCCACCAATGTGACGCGTAGTTCCGAGATGACAGACTGGACTGGCCCACATAGCTTCGTTTGCTTGGCCCGTAGGAATATTCTTCTGCAAAAGGAGAAAGGGAATTAACCACCCGTGGAGTTGAGCGTTAACCCCCCCCCACTCCCACTGTTCTCCCCACTGATCACCTTTGATGTCCCCTCTTATAGTCTCACCTGATGGTTTGGAAAGATGAGCTCTCCATCCTGCATTGAGCGCAGGGGTGCGTAGATAACCAGTTGCTTCACTGGCTCGAAGGAATTGGCGAGTTCCAGAACAATATTGACTCTGAGATTCCCGGCAAGACGCCCTAAGTATGTAGTTCGTAAGAGTTCAAATGTCTGACTTTCACTCTGTCCGATTCCTTGCAGGTTGCAGCCTGACCCTAGAGAAGAATTCCTCGTGGCAACCGGTAATATTCAGGTAAGGATTTGTATTATCCAACACAGTTCGATAAAATAATGTCAATATGTAACCTGTTGCTTTCTCCTTTGTTCAGGCGCTGAGAGAAAGTATGAAGTCTCAGGGAATAATGCCTCCGGAAGGAAAATCAGGTAAGTCTATTGTGGTGAGGAGGTTTCCCCTTGTTTGTCCCTTTGTTTCATCTTGCTGTCCTTTTGTTTCCCCTTAGGGGCCTGGGTTCGACGAGGATGCAGTGGAAGTTGTGCCGACCCGTGAAGAGGAATAGTACCCCCAGTGGCAAATCAGGTAAGTCTATGGGGGGTAACTAATATTGCATCTGTGTATTCCCTTGGCTCACCTTGCTGTTCTGGTCTTACCCTTAGGTGCCAGAGTGTGGCGGGAACATGCAGAAGGATGCGAAGGCCGGCGAGTTCAGTGCGGCGCTGCAGCAGGCGAGGCGATGCAAATAAAATAACTTCTTTCTTCCAGCTCGAAGGCGCGATGGATAGGGAATTCGGGTAAGGATCAAAGGTATTGCTCTTGTTCTAACCTTTTCTCCTTCTTTCTCCCTTTTTCTAGGAGCTCCAGACTCGAGGCCGGCGTGGCAGAAGAATGGATCCAGACTTGCAGGCACGGTGAGCGTTACGCTGCTGGATGCAGAATAATGTGAAGCGTGTGATGCTCTTCGGGCGTGGTTTAAATAGCCACCAAAGTAGTCCCAAGTAAGTATTCCTCCCCAGCCCCACCAGAGTAAAAAAAAATAGTCCCTAGGTAAAGTAGTCCCTTCCAAGCCTCTTTTGGCTTAGAGCAGCATGGTCAGCATCAGGTAAGTTTTAATATATGAGCCTGGCGCCTATGGTGCCAGGACTGACTCTCCATATGAGCCTGGCGCCATAGACGCCAGGACTGCACCCAAATAGCCCCTAGCAGGGGTTGTTGGGCTTGCTTGGAATAACTTGATGCCTGCTTCCGGGGTTGCTGGACTTGGTCTGGGTCCCCGGGGTTAGGCATCATGACAGCTGGATAACAGGCGAAGGAAGAGATCGCTGAAGATGGCACCAACAGCGCAGACAAACAAGGCCGAGAAGCAGGACGGGTTGAGCATAGTAAAAAGAGGGAGGGGGGAATTACTTTTCAGAGGCATCAGAAATGGCATTGGATGATATCCTGGCAGAATACAGATGTTCTTTGCATCAATAATACCAGGAATACAGACGTACACAAAATGTCAAATGGTTACAGATCACTTGTTGGGAGCGGATGGTAACAATTCTACAGGCAATGGGTTCAACGCCATAAAAGAAGAGCTTAGAGCAATACGGTTGGTGGCACTCCAGAATAGATATGTTCTGGATCTCTTCATAGCTATGGAAGGAGGAGTTTGCTCAAAGATAAGGAGTCAATGTTGCACATTTATACCAGCTAACAAAGATAATGGAACTCTCTCAGATACAGTTGTACAGTCGGCACAGATGCATGCAAAGATGGAGGACGAAGCACGAGCAACAGAAGGACAAGATCTGGTGGGGGTATATATGGTCATTAATGCCATTCATGGCTGTCAGACGGACTGAAGGTGATGGCAGGAGCCCTCGTGCTGGGAGCAGCATCAGTGTGTGGGACCAAGATCTGCATGGCAAGGTGCAAGAAAACGGCAGAAGAGGCTATTGGAATGTAGATCCTGATGGACGCGAACAGAGGGAACAAGGGATGAGAATTATTTCCAGCAGGAACTATCAAGCTGGTCAATACACATGATCCAAAGTTTTATGAAGGGATATGTGTTTAGTGCAGTCCTGAAGTACGTTTTTACATGCACTGGTCATTCGATGACCACACAAACTATTATCCCAGGCCTGGGGAGATCAGCTCTAGCCAATAACAATTCAGACTCCTAGAGGCGGGTTGCAAGGGGCAAGAACCAAATGGTAAGACCCTTACAGTGTAACCTAATTTAGAGATAGTAATTTGGGGATGGACCAGGCCAGCCAACTGACATAAGAGAGCCAGTAAACGAATATGTATAGTGTCCACTATAGGTGGACTATTAGTACCCAATTCAGTAGTGCGATAGGTTTTCTAGAGAGGGACCCAGATTGTAATGTCACTCTGATCTTATTCTAGGTCCAAACTGGCATGCGAGCCAGGGAACGCAGAGACATCTGGATTTCTTCTATCCTTCTACTGATCCCTGTTGGTTTTGGCTGTCATAAACCGCAGTTTGAACTTGCGGTCTGTCCGGGTCTGCCTTCCTTTTAGGGAAAGGTGTTGGGCCTTCCGAGAGTCTGCAAACCCCTAATAGCCATTGACCCAACCTTGGAGTTTGTCCCTAACACTAGGCAGATTTTGTGACCAATGGCTACCCATGATTGGATAGCCACTGCCAGTTTGAATGGTGTAGATCCTCACTCGGGCGAGTTCCCAGTCCAAAACCTGTATTAAAAGAGGACTCCTGCAACCATTCTTCACATCATCGTTGGACTAAGACCCCTATACAAAGAGGTGCAGCTGCTGACGACCCTGCAAGCTGGCAAGCATCAATGCCAGTGCCATCCCGGAGAAGCCCTGCTGCTCTGTCCTGAGCTCAAGAAGGCAGTCACTGTTGTTTTGACTCGTGGACTGGTGGGAACAACCAGGCTCATCCCCTGCTCGGGAAGTGTCCCTGGACCAACCAGTGGACTGACCAGATCTCTCAAGGTTTACCTTGCTGCTGCAGTCGCCATTCTGAATTCATCCTTGGAACTCCTGCTCCTTCATTTGTCCACTGAAGATCGCTTGTCGCCACAAGATTGTCGTGACTCCCATTGCAACTCGTCTTTCTGCTCCCTGAAAGTGTTCTGAGATGGCCTGCTTGTAGAAGTTGTAATCTTTTCTTTGCATGTTCTACTGAAAGCTGCTGGGAGGCAATTCTTAAGAACCACAATTGACCGAAACTAAATCCCACTTCCAAAAGTGACCTCTGCACCCGTGACCCATGGACCCTTGACAGGACCAAGGACAGAAGTTTGTGTCCCAAACAGAATCCAGAACCTATGCAGTGGTCTCTGGAGAAAATTGAGTCAGGGGGATAAGTTGGCATACCAGTTTCTGACCTTGCGTCCTCCATAGAGTTACATGGGCATAAAAAGTCGAGTTACGTAACCACTCTTCCATGTCTTTGGGCCTGGTCAGCGATGCTTTCATAGGACTATCCTAAGGACGGCATCGAGTGATTTTACTTACCTTAACTTTTGAACTATCATAACTGGCATCACAAATCTATTAGCAAACCTACATGTGAAGTATAAACTTTGTAACTGGTGACTTTTGGGCACAAGGCACCAAACCATCGTAGGGGTGGATTTTATATGAGCAGGGAAAGCTATTCTGGGTTTTTTCTAAAGTATCCTTTCTACTTCTAATTGCAAGTATGTACCTGTGTTTTTATTGGTCATTGAATCATATGCTATTCTATTTTTCCTAAGGGTAAATGTGTATATATGCTTTATAGTGTTGGGGTGACAATATGTGACTAGAAGTCTTCATCTGCTTCATGAGTAATTTAAAGGTCCAATGAAATATTGCTGTACTTGCCTGTCTAACTGGAATTATTGATGTTGCTCTTTGTGGACTCATTGTAGCCCTAGACCACTCTCACACCCCTCCTGAGTCTAAGCCATTCCGCTATGCTACCTTACCTTGACTGGGTTTGGATAGACTTCCAATCCAGCCCATGAGGAAAAGAGGATGGCAGTGTCCCGCTAGATGGCAGGGCTGTGTGCTAGAACACTGTGCTTGTGCTTATGCATAAAATGTAAAGGAAAATGCATGTTTTTGGTGTGAAAGGCTCTGGGTCCAGTCCCCAGTACGGAGGAAAGGGGAGACGATGTAGGAGTAAAGATTTCAATCACCAAAGAGTGAGTGGCCAGATTTGTTAATGTTATAGCTTGCTGTAGGCAAGTAGCATTTGGGATTAGGGGAAAAAAGAAACACTAAGGAATTGAGAAATAGAAGACCTCTAAGGGAATTGAATAATTTAAAAAGAAAATCTTGTTAAATGCATCTTTATCCATACAAGTGTTTCAAAATGGCATCCAAAAACCAAATACAGTTTATGCCACTCTGGTGAAACGATAGTCGAGCCTGTTTTAGAATTTTATTAATCATAATAATGCAATTTTTATTAGAGATATGGCACTAAAAAGCCCCCACAAATAAACACAATCAGAAATACATTCTGTATATTGAAAACATCACAGCGACAGTTTCAAAATAAATATTTTAACAAAACCCACAAATTGCACTGTCCGATAGACTGACAATGCTCCATTGTGCCAAACAGTATACTGCCATACACAAATTGAAATCTCTCATTTTAGAAAGCAACTGGAGGAGGTATAGGTTTAGGACCATATTACAATTTCTGCATAGTGACCGAATTCAGACATCACTGAAACGAGATTGGAAAAGTCCTATATTTGCCTGATATTGAACATATTTAAATAACATACCTGTTTGATTTGAAGCCCGTGGCTCCATATCCTCTCCAGTAAATCACACAAGCTGGCAATGAGGGTATTCTCCTCTAAACCTGTAATGTTGGCCTCCCCATGTCCAAGCTCCACAGCTTCGTGACCCATTTTTTCCACCAACATTCGTTTAGTCTGGAGAGGCATAAGAAATGCTGCATGACTTAATGACCAATACAATGACCTATACAAGTGTTGATAAGGAACAAGTTACTTACCTGTAACTGTTGTTCTCCAGCATGGGTCTGGCATGGATTCACATGCTCATGAATATGCCCCGTCGTCAGGCCGGGAATCCTCTGTAAAGAAAAAAATCAGTATCAGTTTCGTTTCTGATCTGTCTTTCTTAGTAGTAACCAATCACTGGTCTCTGGGTCATACTGCCCCCAGCCAATGACTGCCCTCTCCCTAAGACCCGCCGCTGGCTGCCATGCTCAGATTTGGTATCACGTAAAGTGGCAGTATGACCAAGTGAAGAGCCGCAGAGGGGTAGGAGGGAGGGTTCGCATGTGAATCCATGCCAGACCCATGCTGGAGAACAGTTACAGGTAAGTAACTTGTTCCTTCTCCAGCATGGGGTCTGGCATGGATTCACATGCTCATGAATGTAAGAATACATAGCAGTACACACATGCACAACCACGGGAGGTGGCAAGGCTCAACATTAAGCATTACATAAACTCAACATTAAGCATTTCTTACCTCCTCACCAGGCTCACCTTAAGCGAACAGGTTGCGCAGCACTGCTTGGCCGAACCTGGACTCCTCCCTGGAATCCCGGTCGACGCAGTAGAATCTCGTTAAGGTGTGCGTCGACCTCCACGTAGCAGCCCTGCAGATGTCCAGCAGGGGCACACCAGACAAGAAGGCCGTGGTAGCAGGGACCGCTCTGGTCGAATGGGCTCTCGGACAGCCGGGCAACGGTCGGTTTGACAACCGATGACAGTGCATGATGCAGCCAGATAGCGATCTGGAAATGGAAGCCTTCGAGAGAGCCTTGCCTTGGTTCACAGGTCCAAAGTTCACAAACAGCTGTGATGTCCTCCGAAAACTCTTTGTTCGGTCCACGTAGAACTTCCGCGCTCTAGCTACATCCAGCGAGTGCAAAGTCCTCTCGGCCAGCGACGAAGGCAACAGGAAAACGACTGGTAACACCAAGGGCTAGTTGAGATGGAAGTCCAACGGCACCTTGGGCATGAAGGAGTGTGCGTCCTCAGCACTACCCTTGCATCGTGAAAGGTCAGGTATGGAGGCTTGCAGGATAGTGCCTTGATCTCTCCCACGCGTCGTGCGGAGGTGATGGCCACCAGGAACACTGTTTTCCACAACAGAAACTTCAACGGGGCCGAATGCAATAGCTTGAATGGCAGATCCTTGAGCCTGGTCAGCACCACGTTAAGCTCCCACGCCGGGGCTGGCGCCTTCACCGGCGGGAATGACGACACAGTCCCTTCATAAATTCCTTAACCAGTCGATGAGACCACAGGGATGACCGCCCTGTAGTCCTGGTGTATCGGGAAATCGCTGCCATGTGTATCTTGATTGAAGCATGAGATAGTCCAGTTTTGGCTAGCGACAGAAGGTACGGCAATACTTGAGGGGCCGTAATCCGCAGAGGGTTAATCTTCTGTGCACGGCACCAGATTGAGAACCCCTTGCACTTATGTCCGTAGCACTTGAGAGTTGAGGACACCCTGGCCTTCGCAAGAACCTCTCAGCAGTCGGCTGGGATATCGAATCCTCCAAACTAGTGCTGCAGGAGCCAGGCCTGCAAATTCAGCGACTCTGGGTCGTGATGAAGAATTGCACCTCCTTCTCTGGAGAGAAGATCTGCGTCCGTCGACAGCTTGACTGGTGGGGACGCTGACAAGTCCAGAAGGTCCGGGAACCAGATCTGTCTCGGCCACGCCGGTGCGATGAGGATCATTCTGCACCGGGACCTCTTGAGCTGGTTGATGAGTGAGTGGCAACGGAGGAAACTCATAGGAACAGGCTGTCCCAGGGGAACGAGAAAGAATCGCCCATGCTTCTCGGTTGGGGAAACCTGCTGGTGAACCTCTGGCACTTGGAGTTTGTCGCCGTCGCGAACAGGTCGATTTGGGGTTTGCCCCATCGCTCAAAGAGTCGGTCCACTTGATCCTGGCGTAGTTCCCACTCGTGGCATGAGCGCAGCTCTCTGCTGAGTGTGTCGGCGATAGTGTTTTTTATCCCTGCCAGATGAAACGGCACCAGAAATATCCCTTGAGCAACGGCCCAATGCCACAGGTCCTGGGGTTCCTTGGATAGGGCCGGGGATCTGGTTCTGCCCTGCTTCCGGATGTAGAACATCGTGGTGGTATTGTCGGTGAAGATCCTCACCACCTTGCCCTTGAGGGACGGGTGAAAGGACCTGAGGGCCCAAAACACTGCCCAGAGCTCCAGGATGTTGATGTGGAGCTGCTTCTCCTCCGGGAGCCAAAGGCCTCTCGCGTGAAGATCTCCGGTGTGGGCTCCCCACCCCTACAGAGAGTCATCCGTCGTCACCGTCGCCTGGTGGGCCGGGGTCTGAAAGACTACCCCGCAACTAGATGAGCGCAGGTGCCCCACCACCGGATCGCTCGTTGGAAGATCTCGTTGGGAGGGATCCTGTCCTCAAAGCTGCCCGTCACTTGAATCCAGCGGGCGTCGAACTCCAGTAGAGGGCGAATCCGAAGCCTGCAAAGGCGCATGAGATAAATGCAAGAGGACATCATCCGAGGAGGGACTTGACGGACCTCACTCTGGCCCCGTCCGTGGCCAACAGATGCTGCACCTTGCCTAGGATGGCCTTTGTCCTTTCCCCTGACGGCGAGGCCAGACGCGCCACTGTGTTGAGCTTGGCTCCCAGAAACAGTGCGACTTGAAAGGGGACCAGGTGGGACTTGGCAAAGTTGATGGAGAACCCCAGGTCTGTGAGCAGCTGGACGGTCTTCGCCGTGTGTTCTACGGCAAGCTCCCTTGTCCTTGCGCGGATGAGCCAATCGTCCAGGTAGGGGTAGATGTGGATCCCCTGCAGGCGCACCGCCACTGGAGCGAGGCACTTGGTGAAAACCCTGGGTGCCGACTTCAATCCGAACGGGAGGGCCTAGAACTGGTAGTGCCCCCCTTGGACCACGAACCTGAGGAACTTCCGGTGTCCTTTCAGAATGGGAAAGTATGCATCCTCCAAATCCAACGACGACAGGAAATCGCCCTCATCCAGCTGTCCCAGCACGTGCTGGAGGGTGACCATCTGGAACCTCTGTGCCTTGATGTACTTGTTCAGTCCTCGCAGGTCCAGGATGGGTCGCCATCCTCCTGTCTTCTTCTTCACAAGTAAGTACCTTGAGTATACTCCGGAGCCTCTTTGGGACGAGCTCGATGGCACCTTTCTTGAGCATCGCCCTTACCTGCAACAGCAGTTGAGGGACGTGGTTCTCTTTCCTGGCCACGGGAGGAATGCAGAGGCACTTTTTTTTAGAAATTTGAGGGCGTGCCCCTGGGCCAGGGCATCCAGCAACCAACGGTCGGTGGAGATGGACTCCCACACGCTGACGAACTTCGCCAGCCGGCCTCCCACCGGGGTGCTTCGGTGGGGGCCCGACGCCACGGTCGGTTCAATCTTGCTTGGAGGACGCCTTGCCACCTTGGCCTCCCTGGCGACGACGGCGGGATCCACCCGACTTGCCTTTCCTCTATAGGCTTCCAGTGACGAGGAGCGGGCCGCTTGGCGGTACGTAGAGGAGCCACCGCCGAATCCCTTGGAGGCATCCTGCTTGCCTCCGGAGCTACGAAAAGACGGCCTTCATTGCTGGAGAACTCCCAGGACCTTAGCTGTCTCTGTGTCCGCCTTGATGGCTTGGAGGGACCCATCCACTGTTTTCCCAAACAGTTTGTTCCCCGTCGAACGGCATGTCCAAAACCTTGGCTTGTACGTCCTGGCGGAAATCCGTCGCCTTGAGCCACCCTCGTCGTCTGAGGCAAATGCCGTTGCCTAGCTGGCGGAAACCGGTGTCGGCTGTTAGGCAGAAACCTGTGCAGTTCCCTTAGGGAACACTGCAAAAGATTTAAGACTACAGGTGTTGGCAGTAAATCCACTTGGTAGCAGTCTGCACCACCCAGATTTACCTGGTAGCTGTGGCTGAGCAGTCAGACTTCCCTCAAGAAGAGTTAGACAGTACGCAAAGTATACACAATATGTACCCAAATACAATAGTACAAGCAAACACTGACCAGAGCTTTGGCATCAAAGTATATAATTATTTATTTAAAAACACACGGTTTGAAACACTCCAGCACTCTTATTGTAAAATATTCTAAACACAGTTACTATTGTAATATATACACCCCTTTTTCCTGATCATATAAGTCACTGTAAAACACCACTTATTTTCATACAGAGGTGAGCGCTTAACTAGATGGCACTCCAATAAGTTTGTGAGAAAGGGAGGGAAAAAGACAGAATATGGAAAGGTACACCACTCTAAGATTCAGGAACACTGTTAGCAAGGCAGAAGAGCAAAAAGTCACTGGTGAGCCAAAGTCCAAAGGCTGGGCCAACTCTACCCCGTACAGTCGGTAGCAAGGGAAGCCAGGCGGGACACGGTACCTTAAGTGGGAAGGATCCTCCAGCGGTGGCAGTTGTTCCTGGTAGTGGCTGCAAGTTGCGTCGTCGTCCAGGGGAAGAGAAGATCTCGACTTGGAGGAAAGATGAAGGTCGTTGCACTACCAGGGAAGAAACCAGCCGTGGAGTTTTCCGGTTAAAAGGTGGTACCTTTGTTTCGCGGTCGTGGTAAAATGTGGTATCCTGGTTGCCGGGGTGCTTGGCACAGGCAAGGCAGCCGCGAGGTACGTCGGGAAGGTGAAAAGACGGTGAAACTGGTTATCCCCACCGGTCAAAGGAAGAAGACTCTCCGGCGGGAGATCTCCTCTGTCGTTGGGAAAAGTGGTGAGACGGTCCAGCAGGGCTCCACCGCAGTGGTGTCGTGGCAGGTCGGCTCAGCTTCTCCCTCGTCGGATTCTTAGGTCCTGTGGCGACTTCTGAAGTTCCAGTCCCCAAAGCCCTGCTTTTATGTAGAAAACCCCCCATTCACCCAGCGTAGCTGTCACTCAAACATGCTAAGTGGTGAGCCGGCTGGCTCACCACTTGGGCCAATCAAGACGGAGTGCGACTTCAGTTGCCTAGGCAACTCAGTCCAGGGTGCCTAAATCCCCCTCCACCCCTCCTAAGTACCCCAGACAGAGTGGTACCACTTTGGAGGGATTCTGTGGAGAAGCCCGTCAAAAAGTGGAACAAAGGGCTCGACTTGGGTTGGAGTCACAGAAGAGAACACAAACGCCATTTTAGAATCAAGTTTTGGCAAAAAATACCAACCGGAGAATTAATATTAATTAAATTAACCGGCGGTATGTTCGAGGCTACCGTAAATAATTAAATAAAGATAGTAGCCTAAAACAATGGGAAATCCCATAGGAAAATATTCGCGATTGAATATAAAAAGTAGTATCCATTGCCACCAGCCAAAACTCCATCAGGGGGGACGGAGACATGCCCCCTCAACTAACAGACCCTGGGGCAATTGAATTGCCCCAGCCAGTACGTCCACAATACGATGGTTTGTACTGGTTCTGTTCAGAATTTAAGACTAGTAAAGTCAATGGTGACTTTACATGCCTTGGGAGACAGCAGTCAGTCCCAGGGTATGGAGTCTATACTGGGGGTCACTATGACACCCATGTGTCACTGCACTGAGGGTGCTGTGTAACACACATCACAAAAACACATGAATCCCTATGGAGTAAAATACCCCATTAAACACATCTAGATTCAAAGAAACGCACTCATATCATGCCCAAGAGTGAGGGTAAAAGAGTCTCACTCTTGGCAGGAGAAAAAATAAACCCCAAAAATCCAGCAAAGCTGCTGGGGGACTCACTAGGTTAGGAAATTAAGCCTAAACAGAAAATTCTCCCTAACATCGGCAATGTCCGTTGCCACCGTAATGGCGTGGTCCGACGCCACCTCACCTTCTTGCAAGATCTCCAGGGCCTCAGCCCTCTTGTCATCCGGTAGGAAGTCCAACAGGGGGGCGATCTTGTACCATAACTCCCTGTCGTAGTGGGCCACGATCACGAGGGCGTTGGCCGCCTTAATCGTTGTTGCCGCCGACGAGAACTCGTCGTCCCATTGCATCCAGCTTCTTTCCTTCGCCGTCCGGCGGGGAAGTTGACGTTGAGGCCGATGCCCCCCCCCACCCCTATGCTTTCTTCTTGGCCGCCGCTGAGACGACCGAGTCAGGGGTCGGTTGCGCCCCAAGGCACAAAGGTGCCGTGTCGGGGACCCGGTACTTCTTCTTGTACCAATCCCTCTTGGAAGGCGTCGTAGACGGGTTCTTGAGAAGGGTGAAACCCTCGTCCCATATGTCATCCAGCAGAGGCACAGCGAGGACCGTCTTCCTCTTGGCCTCGAGCCATTGGTAAAGGAAACCTTCCTCCTTCTCTTCGGGGCAGAGCTGAAAAAGCTCAGATGCCCTGGTGACATAGCTTGGAAAGACCCAATCTCGTCGGGCGGGGAAGCCCGGGTTGGAGGCGATGGGAGCTCCATCAACGTCGTCGTCCGTACCCTATGTGGCCGTGTCCGTTCCCGTGTCATCCCCAGGTACGGGGGACATGGGCAAAGGCTGAGCAGGCCGCGAGGGCTGAAAAGGCGGGGCTGGATGGGTCCGTCTTCTCTTGTTTGGCGGACTTCCCGACTGGCCTGGCTCTGGCTCCTCCGTCGGGCCTGGTTCCGGTTCCTCCGTCGGTGGTAGGGAAATCTTGTCCTTATCTCCGAACATAAGGATTGTATTGCCAACAAAATGGTCGCCAAGTTGTCCTGCAGCTCCAGAAGCAACGGGCGCGACGGTTGACTAGGAACCTCGCCGGCGCCACCGTTGCTCTCGTCGTCCCCTTTGTCGGGATCCCTCACGTGGGACCGGGCCTCTTCGACACCCTCGTCGAGGCCCTCCAAGACTTCAACCAGTTCCTCCTCGGAGGCTGTGTCCGTGTCCACAATGGCCACCGGCTCCCCCCTCTTTTTCCGGCAGGGTCTTCTCGATGGGCCTGAAAGAGGCTTCCCTCCGCGGTGGCAGGGAAACTCTGGGCTCGCCTCCACTGGTGTAGCCTCCTCAGGCTGCGCCAGGGCCGCCGTGACTTCCTCGATAGATGCCTTGGCCGGGTGAATCAAGGCCTTCACCACCTTCTGCGGGCCTGTGGCCTTCACCTTGGGGGGAGGGTCACTGCCTCGGTCCCCCTCGGCTGGATCCTTCGAGATCGACCGGGGCCTCTCCAGAAGCTTCGCCGGGTTCTCGGCCTTCCTCTTCCCTGAGCCAGAGCATTGGCTTGTGGTTGATGGCACTGGAGAGGATGCACCCTGTCTGCAGCCGAGGAGCCCAGCCCTTCGCCACTCCCGGTGCCCGCGGACTCGCGGCGCTCAAACGACTTCTTCTCACCCGACAGGCTCTTTCCTTCCAGCCAGTTGGAGAGACGAAGGTGTTGGTCCCCGATGGTCCGTTCCGACATGTTCCCACAAAACGCACAGTCCTTCTCCATGTGCGTTTTGTCCTCATGAAGGCAGTAGAGACATTTCGAGTGCTCGTCCTCCTTGAACACATTCTGCAGCTGGCATCCAGGGCAAACCCTGAACAGCTTTCCGGGCGTCAAGCTTCCTTTCTCCTGGGCCATGTCCGGGTAGGCTGCAGAAACTTCTGGACTCCTCCAAGAAGCGTAACTCGACGAAAACTTCACCCTTGAGGGGCGTAGAAAATCCGAAACGGGTCCCCGTTGATCGGATGTAGACACGGTGGAGAATGAGGCTCTATTTGACTGAAAAATGAGAACATCTCTTTGAAAAAGCTAGAAAATGCAGCAAAAAGCTCGAGAGCTAAACACGAGGACTCCCAACACTTGAGCATGCGGTAAAAATCTGAGGATGGCTGCCAGAGGTGGGGCTAAGGGAGAGGGCAGTCATTGGCTGGGGCAGTATGATCCAGAGACCAATGATTGGTTACTACTAAGAAAGACAGATCAGAAACGAAACTGATACTGATTTTTTCTTTACCGAGGATTCCCGGCCTGGCGACAGGGAATATTCATGAGCATGGGAATCCATGCCAGACCCCATGCTGGAGAAGAGTATACTGCTAGGCCCTGGGCTATGGATGAAGTAGGAAAAAAATGAAAGGCAGATATAAGTGGTCCAAATGCGTTCTTCCTTAGTAGATCTGAAAATAATTGTAAGCTGCGAGCATCACCATTGAGACCATTTGCTCGGACTCCAAATGTTAACATTAAAGGTTGAAATGTGGAACAGCTGATAGACTATTTTTTAAATGATTTAAATTTTCATTTTTCTAGTCAAATATCCAAAAGATTCATAAATCTATAGCCTTCTTGAAATCCCACACAAAATTCAGAAAACATAGGTGCAAAAACAGATCTTAAAAAATTGGAACTGGGGTTATTTTTTTTTACATCGGATGTGGACTCAAAGAGTTGTTAAAAAATCTCTCAAATCTGTGATTCCTTGTTATCTTATTGATGGTGTTTCTTTTTTCTTAACTTCTCTATGATGAAATCCAGAGATTAATTTGTTGTAGTTTTTAGTTAGTATAGTAATGGTCTTCCATGTTGCAATGATTTTAAATAATTTTCATCTTTTTTCAAACAGATTCTTATTCAGAGTGTACAAGCTCATTGTTGATGTCATTTATCTACCCAAATGTCCATTTTTACACCCTTATTTGTACGGAACAAGTTACTTACCTGTAACTGTTCTCCAGCATGGATTCACATGCTCATGAATATTCCCCGTCGTCAGGCCGGGAATCCTCGGTATAGAAAAAAATCAGTATCAGTTTCGTTTCTGATCTGTCTTTCTTAGTAGTAACCAATCACTGGTCTCTGGGTCATACTGCCCCCATCCAATGACTGCCCTCTCCCTAAGCCCCTCCCCCGGCAGCCATCTTCAGATTTGGTAGCACGTAAAGTGGCAGTATGACCAAGAGAAGAGCCGCAGAGGGGAAGGAGGGAGGGTTCGCATGTGAATCCATGCCAGACCCATGCTGGAGAACAACAGTTAGAGGAAAGTAACTTGTTCCTTCTCCAGCATGGGATCTGGCATGGATTAACATGCTCAAGAATACATAGCAGTAGACACATGCACAACCACGGGAGGTGGCAAAAGCCTCAACATTAAGCATTACATAAACTCAACATTAAGCAACTCTTAGCTCCTCACCAGGCCCACCTTCAGGCGAACACGTTGCACAGCACTGCTTGGCCGACTCTGGACTCCTCCCTGGAATCCCGGTCGACGCAGTAGAATCTCGTGAAGGTGTGCTTCGACCTACACGTAGCAGCCCTGCAGATATCCAGCAGGGACACACCAGACAAGAACGCCGTAGTAGCAGCGATCGCTCTGGTCGAATGGGCTCTCGGACGGCCAGGCAACAGTCAGTTGGCCAACCGATGACAGAGCATGATGCAGCCGGAGAGCCATCTGGAAATGGAAGCCTTTCGAGAGAGCCTTCCCTTGGTTCACAGGTCCAAAGTTCACAAACAGCTGTGATGTCTTCCGAAAACTCTTCGTTCGGTCCACATAGAACTTCAGTGCTCTAGCTACATCCAGCGAGTGCAAAGTCCTCTCGGCCGGCGACAAAGGCGACGGAAAGAAAATTGGCAACACCAAGGGCTCGTTAAGATGGAAGTCCGACGGCACCTTGGGCATGAAAGAGGGGTGCGTCTTCAGCACCACCCGCGTATCGTGAAGAGTCAAGTATGGAGGCTTGCAGGATAGGGCCTGAATCTCTCTCACGCGTCATGCGGAGGTGATGGCCACAAGGAACGCTGTCTTCCACGACAGCAACTTCAACGGAGCCGAATGCAAAGGCTCGAATGGCGGCCCCATGAGCCTGGTCAGCACCACGTGGAGCTCCCTCGCCGGAGCTGGAGCCTTCACCAGTGGGAACGATCGGAACAGTCTTCATAAATTCCTTCACTAGTCAATGAGACCATAAGGACGGCCGTCCTGCAGTTCTGGTGTATCGGGAGATCGTTGCCAGATGTGTCTTGATGGAAGCGTGAGCTAGTCCAGCTTTGGCTAGCGACAGTAGGTATGGTAGCACTTGAGGTGCCATAATCCATAGAGGGTTGATCTTCTGTGCACAGGAACCAGACAGAGAACCTCTTCCACTTATGTCCGTAACACTTGGGTGGAGGACGCCCTGGCCTTTGCAAGAACCTCTCTGCAATCAGCCAGGATATCATACCCTCCAAACTCTAGTGCTGCAGGAGCCAGGCCTGCAAGTTCAGTGACTCCGGGTTGTGATGAAGAATGGCGCCTCCCTCTCTGGAGAGAAGATCTGCGTCCGTTGGTAGCTTGACTGGTGGGGACGCTGAGAGGTCCCGAAGGTCTGGGAACCAGATCTGTCTCGGCCACGCTGGTGCGATGAGGATCATCCTGCACTGGGACCTCTTTAGCTGGCTGATGAGTCGAAGCAGCAGCGGCAACGGAGGAAACGCATACAGGAACAGCCCGTCCCAGGGGAACGAGAAAGCATCGCCCATGCTCCTCGGCTGGGAAAACCTGCTGGCGAACCTCTGGCACTTGGAGTTCGTCGCCATCGTGGAAAGGTCGATTTGGGGTTTGCCCCATCGTTGGAAGAGCCGATCCACTTGATCCTGGCATAGTTCCCACTCGTGGCACGAGCGCAGCTCCCTGATGAGTGAGTCGGCGATGGTATTTTTTATTCCTCCCAGATGGAAGGGAACCAGAACATCCCCTGGGCGACGGCCCAGTGCCACAGATCCTGGGCCTCCTTGGATAGGGCTGGGGATCTGGTGCCTCCCTGCTTCCGGATGTAGAACATCGTGGTGGTGTGGTCGGTGAAGATCCTCACAACCTTGCCCTTGAGGGACGGGAGGAACGAATTGAGCACCTAGAACATGGCGCAGAGTTCCAAGATGTTGATGTGGAGGGACCTCTCCTCTGGGAGCCAAAAGCCTCTTGCGTGGAGATCTCCGGTGTGCGCACCCTATCCCTCCAGGGAGGCGTCCGTTGTCACCATCTCCTGATGGGTCTGGAAGTCCATGCCTGCCATGAGGTGTGCACGGGTGCCCCACCACTGAATCGCCTGACGGAAAACCTCATTGAGCGGGATCTTGTCTTCGAAGCTGCCCACCGCTTGCATCCAGCGGGCGTCGAGGAAATCCTGGAGAGGACGCATCCGTAGCCTGCACAGCTGCACTAGATAGATGCTTGAGGCCATCATTCCGAGGAAGGACTTGATGGCTCTCACCCTGGCCACGTCCGTGGCTAGCAGGCTCTGCACCTTGCCAAGATGGCCTTCATCCTTTCCTCCGAAGGAGACGCCAATCGTTCCACTGTATCGAGCTTCGCTCCCAGAAACAGTGACACCTGCGACGGAACCAAATGGGATTTCGGGTAATTGGAGAAACTCAGCTCCGTGAGTAAGCGGATGGTCTTTACCGTGTGCTCGACGGCAAGTTCTCTTGTCCTTGCACGGATGAGCCAGTCATCCAGGTAGGGGTAGACGTGGATCCCTGCAGGCGTAGCCGCGCCTCCACTGGTGCTAGGCACTTGGTGAACACCCTGGGTCCCGACTTCAATCCGAATGGCAGAGCTCTGAATTGGTAGTGGTGTCCTTGGACTACGAATCTGAGGAACGTTCGGTGTCCTTTTAGGATGGGGATGTGGAAGTAAGCATCCTCCAAGTCCAAAGATGATAGGAAGTCGCACTCCTCCAGCTGTCTCAGCACGTGCTGGAGAGCGACCATACTGAACTTCTGTGCCTTGATGTATTTGTTCAACCGAGGTAGGTCCAGGATGGGGCGCCAACCGCCTGTCTTCTTTCTGACGAGGAAGTATCTTGAGTATACTCCTGACCCCCGGAGCCGCTTGGGGACGAGCTCGATGGCACCTTTCTTAAGCATCGCCTTTACCTCCATCAGCAGTTGAGGGACGTGATTTTCCTTCCTGGCCACGGGAGGTATGCGGGGACACCTTTTGGAATTCGAGAGTGTGCCCGTGGGCCAGGGCATCCAGCACCCAACGGTCGGTGGAGATGGACTCCCACACGCTGATGAACTTTGCCATCAGGCCTCCCACTGGGCTGCTTCGGTGGGGGCCCGACGCTACTGCCGGTTCAATCTTGCTTGGAGGCGGCCTTGCCGCCTTGGCCTCCTTGGTGACGACGCCGAGATCCTCCTTGCTTGCCGCGACCTCTGTAAGCCTCCTGGGACGAGGAGCGGGCCGCCTGGCGGTAAGTAGAGGAGCCGCCTTGGCCTCCTTGGTGACGACGCTGAGATCCTCCTTGCTTGCTGTGACCTCTGTAAGCCTCCTGGGACGAGGAGCGGGCCGTCTGGCGGGACGTAGCGGAGCCACCGCCTGATCCCTTGGAGGCCCCCTGTCTTCCTCCGATGCTCCGAAAGGGCCGTCGTTGCTGAAGGACTCCCAGGGCTCGGGCCGTCTGTGTCGGTCCTTGATGGCCTGCACCGACTCATCCACTGTTTTCCCAAACAGGTTGTTGCCGTCGAACGGCATGTCCAAAACCCTGGTCTGCACGTCCTGACGGAAGTCTGTTGCCTTGAGCCAGCCTCGTCGTCGAAGGCAAACACTGTTGCCTAATTGGCAAAACCCGGTGTCGGCAATGTCCGTTGCCACCGTTATGGCGTGGTCCGACGCCACCTCACCTTCCTGCAGAATCTCCAGGGCCTCCGCCCTCCTGTCCTCTGGTAGGAAGTCCAGTAGGGGGGCTATCTTGTACCATAGCTCCCTGTCGTAACGGGCCACAATCGCTAAGGCGTTGGCCGCCTTAATTATCGTCGCCGCCGACGAGATGACCCGTCGCCCCATGGCATCCAATTTCTTACCCTCGCCGTCAGGAGAGGAAGTAGAGGTTGAGGCTGTCGCCCCCCACCGCCTTCTTCTTGGCTGCCGCTGAGACGACCGAATCTGGCGTAGGTTGAGCCCTGAGGGACAAAGGGGCGGCGTCGGGGACCCGGTGCTACTTCTCGTACCTGTCCCTCTTGGCAGGCGTCATGGACGGGTTCTTCAGGATCGCAAGTCCCTCGTCCCAGATATCGTCGAGTAACGGTACCGCGAGGACCGTCTTTCTCTTGGCCTCTCGCCGTTGATAGAGGAAACCCTCCTTCTGTTCCTCGGGGCAGAGCTGGAAGCACTTGGATGCCCTGGCGATCATGGTGTGAAAAGGAGCCAATTTCGTGGGGCGGGGGAGCCTGAGGGAGTGGTGATGGAAGGTCCGTCCCGTCGTCACTACCGTCATCCGCCCCCGTGCCGTATAAGTCGCCGTGTCATCCCTGGGGTCCGGTGAGGGGGATGAGGGCTCCACGGGTCGTGGGGGCATGAAGGGCGGGGAGGGGTGAACTCTCCTCCGCTTGTTCGGAGGGCTTCCCGACAGGCCCAGTTCTGGATCGTCCACCGGGGTTCGTGGTAATCTTGTCCTTATCTTTGTGCATAAGGTTTGGATTGCCATCAGAATGGCCGCCGAGTTGTCCTGAGGCTCGGGCAATGGCTGCGATGGGAGGGATGGCCGCTCCTCCACTGGGGCCTCGGCACCACCGTCGCTTTCTTCGACCACCTCTTCGGGATCCCTCTTGTGGGATCGTACCTTCTCGAACCTCTCGTTGAGGTCCTTCACGGTTTCCACCAGCTCCTCCTCAGAGGCTGAATCTGTGTCCGTGATGGCCACCGGCCCCCGCCCTTCTTTTTCCACCTGGGTCTTCACGGGGGTCTTGTCGATAGGCTGGAAAGAGGATTCCCTCCACGGTGGCAGGGAAAATCTGGGTCTCAAGATCGCCTCCACTGGTGTAGCCTCCCCAGGCTTTGCCAGGGCCGCCGCGACTCCCTCAATAGAGGCCTTAGCCGGGTGAATCAAGGCCTCCGCCACCTTTGGCGCGCTTGAGGCCTTCACCTTGGGGGGAGGGTCACTGCCTCGCTCACCCTCAGCCGAATCCTTCGAGATCGACCGGGGCTTTTCCAGAAGCTTACCCGGGTTCTCAGATTTCCTCTTCCCCGAACCAAAGCGTTGGCTCGTGGTCAATGGTGCCAGGGAAGGCACGCCCTGCCTGGCAGCCAAAGAGCCCGACCGTTCGGCGCTCCCGGTGCCCGCTGACTGGCAGTGCTTAGCCTTCTGTTGGGCCCCCGTCGCCGGGGCGCCCTCACAGGACTTAGAAGAAAGCTCAGACCTTTTCTTCTTCTCACCTGCTGGGCCCTTCCCCAGCCAGCTGGCGAGGCGGGAACGACGATCCCTCATGGTCCGTTTCGATAGCTTCTTGCAGAACGCACAGTCCTTCTCCACATGAGTCTTGTCCTCATGAAGTCAGTAGAGACATCTCGAATGCTCGTCCTCCTTGAAAATATTCTGTAACCCGCATCCAGGGCAGTTCCTGAACAGCTTGGATCCGGGGGTCGAGCTTCCCTTGTCCTGGGCCATGTCTATGGTAGGCCTCAGATCTTCTGGAATCCTCCAAGAAGCGTAACTCGATGAAAATCTCACCCTTGAGGGGCGTAGAAAATTCCGAAACGGGTCCCCGTTGATCAGAAGTAGAGCGGTGGAGCTTGAGGCTCGATTTAACCGAAAAATGAGAAAATCTCTTTGAAAAAAGTGCGAAAACGCAGTAAAAGCTCGAGAGCTATAGCACGAGGACTCCCAACACTTAAACGTGCGGTAAAAATCTGAGGATGGCTGCCGGGGGAGTGGCTTAGGGAGAGGGCAGTCATTGGCTGGGGGCAGTATGACCCAGAGACCAGTGATTGGTTACTACTAAGAAAGACAGATCAGAAACAAAACCGATACCGATTTTTTTCTTTACCGAGGATTCCCAGCCTGACGACGGGGAATATTCAGGAGTATGTGAATCCATGCCAGACCCCATGGTGGAGAAATAATTATTATACGATCTGGTTTCATTATACACACTTATCCACAGGTACTCTTTAACATTGGGCTTCTTTCCTAGTTTTCCGTTAACAATCTGTAAATACCGGCAATCCAGTGTTAGCATTTCCGGCTGAGCATGCAGCGGATTTCCCGCCATGCTACGAGTGCACATGCACAAACACATGCCAGAAGCGGCAATACCAGCATGCCGTTATTCATTGATGAATGGGAAAAATCTCTGTCAATATCAGCAATAATGATTCCGCCATAAAAAATGGCATTAACACCGGAAAGGCGGTAATACCAGTGCTGGAAACCTAAATGCTGCCGAAACCGTAAGGACTGCGGCGCCCATCATGAAAACCCCAATCCAACTCAATCCACTGGTTCCCACAGCCATCCAGGCCCAGAACTTATTCCAAAAGATGTCTGTGGAGCAGAGCACCCCAGGAAAGAATTCCCGCCAACGGACCCCCAAGTCTGCTGATGCAGAGCTAACAGTCCTGGTGAGCACTGAGCTGCAGTATGCAGATGAGCTGTTTGGAGCGAGGGAGTAATAGATAAGCTGCCAAAGGAAGAACGCCACATGGGGAGAGGTGGTGGGTAATGTGATGGCTGTCTGGACCGTCCCCCGCACAAGAAAGGACTGTCGCAAGAGGTGGGACAACCTAAAGGTAAAGGTCGGCGCAGCCATAGCTAAGCACAGGAGGGAGTGCACAGCCACTGGTGGTGGCACTGTGGAGCCAGCCCCCCCACCCACCCCAAGACTCATGCCATGGGAGGAGTGCCTCAGCAGCATCCTCCACATGGGGGGGGGGGGGGGATAGAGGGCATTGGAGGCACTGATGCAGGAGCTGGAACCCAAGGAGATGCCAGTAAGTACAATTGCATGTAAATGTGCATGTCCCCGCCCCCCAGCCCCCCTGCTTGCATGCATCCACCAGCAGAGTGCAGAATAACGGGCATGGCAAGTGGCCTGATCCATGGCACGCACTGCACACCCATCAATGGCAGTTTAACCGTGGCATAGCCAGAACCTCCTCCAGCAGCAGCTGCCCAGCCTGCACCAGCTCCAGCAGCTGCCCAGCCAGCACCAGTACCACTAGCAGACAGTGTAAAGGTGTCGGACAACCTCACAGGCAGTGACAGTGCACACATGCCACAGGAAAGTACCCTGCCACGCACCAACACTCCCAAGAGCGATGCCCTCGTCACATACCACGATGGACATTGCTGATGAGCACAGCGACATTGAGAAAGAGGATGTGGCCATGGACTCATGAACCATATGAGGGGGACAACACACCTGGCTTCAGAACAGCCACCCCTCTTGGCCCACATAGCCCGCCACCACTGCATGAAGGCTTCCTGCGGGCAACACGGTCATGCCTGGACCAGATATAGCACCAGCAGGCAGAGATTCACACTATGGCAGGAGAGCAACTGACCAAAATGAATGAAAAACTTAACTGCTTGCAGGGGTGCACGTGCATTACATGCTCCCTGGGTCATGCCTCCTCTGGCGTCTGGGGATTCCTCAGGGGAGTCATCAACCATTGGAGCGGAGTATTTATGGAGTCACCTGCAAGGCAGACATACATGGGAGAATATAATTGGGTACAGTGGTTAGGTGCATCATTTAATCAGTGACAATGGTCAGGGTTACATGACAGGTCAAAAGTGGCTGCCCAGTACACCTATTCGCATATGGGCCATTGGAGGTGAAGTGTACTATGTAGGTTGGGGGAGTGGGTGTTCAGACATGGCTACTGTTGCTCACACTCTAAATACGCAACAGTCATGGGTGTGGGCACACAGGACTGATCTGGGGCACATGCCGTATCCTTTGCTACTGAGGGGTCCCCCTGTGTCATTTCATCTGGCAGACATGTCATGTCTGGCAGTGTGATGCATCGAGTGACACGGTCTGCATCCCATGTGTCCGATTCCCATTGCTGTGACGTGGGCCTGTAGCTTGCTCATGTCATTCCGTACGCGCAATGAGTGTCTGTGTCTGCATCACTGCCGACCCACAGATTGGCTTGTTTCCTTGCAGTAAAGATTGAGCCTCGGATCGCTGGTGAGATGAGGGGGAGGAGAGTGGGCCGGGGCACCCCTGGAAGCAGACAGGCTGGAGGGCTTAGTGAGAGCTCACCCACAGGGAATCAGCGCGGCTGGGGTCGCGCAGGAGCCGTCGTGTTGCTGGGGTGGGCACTCCGGTGGAGCGCTGCTTAGGTACTGCAGCCCAGCCAGAAGCGTCTGGAGGGCCCAGGGGGAGGGCTCATAAGCTACTGCCGCTGATTCTAGGCCTTGGGTTGTCAGTGGTATGGGGGACAAGGGTCGGGGCGCCCCAACAAGCAGTCGGATCAGAGGGCCCACTGAGAGCCCACAGCAAGAATGGTGATGGTGCTGCTCGAGGATCCGGGCAGCATCTGCAGCACGAAGGGTCAACTGACCGGGTGCTGCCGTTGAATCAGGGAGCCGTGTGGGTTAAATTCCTTTCCTGCTGCTAGGAGGGTGACTCTGGAGCCCGACTGGTGTTGCCGCCATGTCCGCCCCTCTGGGCTCCGGGCATGCAGCGGGCGCCTCTGGGGACGCAGTGAGCATGATCTGATTGGGGAGGGGGGGGGGGAGATCCCTGGAATGGGAGTTCGGGGTCCGGGCATGGATCCCGCCGAGGCAGGGCTCTCACCTTCCTGTCATCGGGTGCCCCCGGGCTGCTGCCGGTGGAGGGCCAGGTTGAGGCCGGCTTCAGAAGGCTCAGCAGCAGGCTTCAGTAGGCTCAGGCTGGGCCCGGCCCTGGGGGGCCCAGCCAGCTGGGTCGGAGTCTCAGGAGCAGAGACCGCCACCCTCCCAGAGAGTAGCGTGGAATCTGCCTCGACGGAGCAACAGGCTGCCTCCTTCATTACAGACGTCATGCAGTGGTGGGGGGTCTGCAGCTCCCCGGGGCCGAGCTTTGGCTTTCGCTTCTGGTGAGAGAGGGGGAGGGGGCCGCTTGTCACCCCGTTTCGCCGCCGACTCATGCCCGGACTCACGGAGCATTAATCTTGCCCCCACTTCACTCCAGGCTCATTCCTGGCTGTGTTCCAGCCTCCGCACCTTTTGGGAGAGCTCTCTCTCCACGTCCCCCTATGTCAGGAGGAGTCAGCTTCTCCCGCCCGCCATCTTGAAAGCACCACTCCGGGCCAGGGGGGCGCGGGCGAATCCAGTCCGTTTCAGGGCCTCTCGGGGGTCTAGGAGCCCCTCCAACCCGTTGAAGGTGCCTCTGGCATTCTAATTGCCTTTGACGTGTAGATCACTTCTGCACGACCGCAGAGAGATTAGATTATAGTTCGATACCGCAGGTCCCAAACGGAGGCCATCAGAGGAGCAGCCACATAGTTGGCACTCCTGGCCATGCCCCCAGAATATAGCTTTTTAACAATTAAACTGTATAGTGGAAAAATAAAAAGAACTTATTTAATGAAGGATATACATATTTATTTACCCTCATTCTTCTTAAGGCCTGTGTGACGAATCCCCAGATCCCATCACTTCTCCACTATGGGAGCCCTTTCCCTTGAGACCAGGGAGGTGAGGCTCCTACCAGACTGTCCCCCTGTGGGTGGTACTCAGCCGGTGGATCTCATGGGGAGGGAAGCCCCCTGTGGGATTAGTGATCACCTGGGAGAGAATATGATATTCCCCATAGCCCAACTAGCCCTAACACACCTTCCTACCCCCCCCTCCCACCAGCACCTATCCTAGTGTTCCCATGTTATTGCCGTAACAGCAATATAGCTAATTATGGGATGAGGAAAGTGTAGACTGCTCAAGGGACATATCTCCCTTTAGTGAGGTGAGGTAGAGACCCATTAACTCTCTTGAAGACCTCAAGATCAGTACTGGGACAAAGAAGTAGGAAAGCATATAGAGATCACTTACAAGAACGTGAATTAACAGTCTAGTTTCTCTCGAAACCTGTTTGGTCGGAGCCCATTCCAAACTGAAGAGGGAAACCAGGAATAGGAGAGAAGCCCTCCCTGGAGGAACTGCGAGACTGGAAGCAGACCGGAGTTTAGACCAGAGGAATACTTTGCTGGGGATGAGAGCTGCCTGTCCGGTCCACGGGGAAGAAACCAACCGGAGCCATGGAGAAGTTGGTGCCCAGCCACAAAAAGCAGGTGGAACGAGCGATTGACAGGAGACCCACCGCTGTCGAGGAACCAAACGCTGCGGAGCAGCCGCAGCCCACCAGAAAGAAGCAGGTGGCGCAAAAGGCCCTAAAGGACACAGAGGAGAGTTTGCGACCGACTGAAGAGCACCAGCAAGCCCCTTTCAGGTACCTGGGTTGCCTCCAGAAGGACTGACAAGCTGCATCCTTTTATGAAGAATAACCTAAGTCATCTTCATAATCACAGTACCTGGCAGGATAGTGAACCATGACTGCTGCACAAAGACCAGAGGAATACACCGGTCTGGGACCCGCACCCGCACCCGTAAAATTGAGAGCTCATGTGAACTGTGAACATTGGAAGTGTATTGAAGCCAAGGGAAGGGAGGCATTCCTGCCGGCAGTGTGTACTGCATACCATAGCCTAAGAAAGGAGCCATTCCGCCCAGCCTTTGTGAACTGTAAAGCCAAGAGACCTCAGGAGAAGGAAGCAACACTAACTCGTGTTTTTCCAAGGATTGTGTATCGTGAAGCCAATCGTAAAGAAAGCCCAGGGAAGGAAGTCATTACCCTGGCACTGTGAGAACATTGAGAATAAAATACATAAACAAGGGAGGCATTCCAAGGTTGCTGGTACAGTAAAGTGGCGGTATCAACGGATAACAGCAATTTCACCGGACCAGCGAACTATGTATTAGGTGGAACAACGCCGGAAACTCTGGCGCTCGTAAACGGGTATCCGCTAATAAAGGTACCTGTGAATCCGGCACTGATGAGCACCAGGCACCCCCCCCTAACCGGTGACTGTAATAATACCACAATGGCAACACCGCCACATCACAAGGCTTTCCCTTTGCGGTAACACTGCCAACAAATGGCGGTGTAACAGCTAAACGCTAGGCAGTGAAACCTCCACCTGACAGCAGGCGGTAAATGTTAGAAAATGCATCCAGATGTGAGGAATGAGGCCACAGATGCACCCCAAGCAGTATGCAGGAGCTGAAAAAGGCCAGACCTTCAACTGAAACACTTCCAAACACCACAATGCTGCCAGTGATTACCATCAACATTGACCTACAGCTGCCTCAGGCAAACATACCGATGCAGAGGCTGAAGGGCCAACGGAGGGCCCAAGAGACTTGAGAAAAGAGAGGAGTAGGAGGAGGCAGAGCCATGCAAGGCGGGTGCCCTGTGTATGGGCTACACTATGGGTCCTCTGTGACATGCAAATCCTAACCCTGTACTGCCTCGACAGGGAGAACATAGCATATGTTCTCACCATGATCCAGGGAGACATTGAGAGCAGGATTGGCATTCGCACAGCCATACCACCGCTGGTGAAGTTTGTCGGTTCTGCGTTTCCTTGCCATGGGCACATTCCAAAACACTGTCAGCTGCACAGATTAGGACAGCCAACATTCTCCATAGTGTTGGTGGAGGTGCTGGATGCACTCCTGCTGCATGTGGGACAGCACATTGCACTCCAAACCACCATAGCACAGGTGAACGCCATCAAGGTAAGGTTCTACGCCAAGACAGGCATGCGGTAGCTGCTCTGGATTGCATGCATGTCAAGCTGGTTGCACCCCATGCCCAGGAGGAAGTCTACAGGAACCAGAAGCAGTACCCTTCACTGAACGTCCAGCTCACCTGTGATGCAGACCTCAAGATCACGCAGTGCGGTGCATGGTTCCCAGGCTCAACCCAGGATGACATGGTCCAGCGCAACAGCACTCTGCCAGTATACATGGAGGGGCACAGAGGGCATCATACCTGGGCTTTGGGTGAGTACAGGTCACAGTACACGAAGACTAGTGTATTGGGGGTGGAGTAGTCACAATGCCATGATGGGCCTCGAAGACCCCCACATACACCAGATCCACCCCCTAACCTTCAAGACAAGACAGGCTGCTGTTCACCGTAGTGTGACATGGCACCCCGAGCTGCAGTGAATGGGCCAATAGTGCAACTCAAACCGCCCACTGACGCAAAGGACCACAGGTACCACAATGCAACAGTGCAAAAACCACAATGGATGGCCTGCAAGGGGACTCAGGCACGGGAGCGTAGGTGAGCAGAAACTGTGTACTGGGCTGCAAATGTCCCTTAAGGAGGCACATATCTGACATGCAACAACACACCCCTGCACCAATGCCACTTGGCACAGTCAGCAGGAGCACCCATCACATTACACAAGTCAAATGTAATGTGCATCCAGCCTCCACCTGGGCCCTGCTGGTGGCGTTGAGTTTCACCCAGGGAGGCACTCGACGGCCTGCCCTATGGTGCACCCCACTACTAGCCGCCGACACCCTAGCATGCCTGGAGCCTAGAGATATGCTTAGTGAAACCCCCTCAGGGTGGACTTCCGACCATCAGCAAATCATAGCTAAGGCTTCACTCTCAACGTCACCCCGCAACACGAGAGCCCCCAAGACAAGCCCTCGCTTTAACAGATGACCTTGCCCCGCACAGGAGACAGCACACACTCGGGCTAGCGGCCGCGGGTTTCTGTCCCAGACGAATAGACAGCCACAGATCCGGAGTGCAGGGTCGGGGAACACCGTCCTCTGAGGCAAGCCGGCCTCTCCAGCGGAACCAAAGCCGACGCAAGAGACCCCGAATCGAACATTAAGAACGATGGTGAAACTTGTTAAAGCAACCAAAAGCTCAAACATTTCCACGATGCTGCTGGCAGCGGACAAGGCAAAGAAACCGGACCCCCCCCAAACTCACTCCACAGAAGGCCCCCGAAGAGCAGGGAAGGCTAGCAACCAAGGAAGACATCCAGGCCTTCATGCTAGACATTAATGAAGAGTTCAGATCCTGCATGGCAGAGTTCTCCACGAAGCTGGAACAAACAGATCAAAGACTCTCAGAGGCGGAGCAGAGGCTGGGGGAGGTCGAGGACCTGACCCAGAGTCACAACGCAACATTGATAGAAATGCAGCGCATGATTCAGGCTCTGCAAAACAGGAGCGAAGTGCTGGAATTTAAGCAGGAGGGCCTGGAAAACAGAGCTCGACGAAATCTTCGTATCAGAGGGGTCCCCTCAACAATACAAGACAAAGAACTGCTAGAATATATAGGCAACATCTTCCAGTCTCTGCTACCACTCACCCACAGGCTGCGACCAAGACGAGGGGTGGATTTGGACGCTCTGCCAGATGCGATAACTAGGGTCCACTTCTACACCACTAAAGAGGCCATCTCGGCAATAAGCAGCATCAGGGATGAGCTGTCCTTTCAGGGCGACCCCGCTCCAGATTTACCAGGACCTCTCCCTGATAACTTTGCAAAAAAAGAAGAGCCCTCAAACCCCGATAGACCTGCTATAACCCACGGTCGGGAAACGACCGACACCGGAGCCAATGAAGGCAACAACAATGCTGCGGGCCCCGAGCGGCCCATACACCACTCCAAGGTGTATGCCATCAATCTACCCTTGGAGGCAAACTCGTTATGTTGTTCTGTCCTAGCCCCGCTGGCTGGGAAAACAGACATGGCCCTGTTGGCCATGGGAGATGCCGAGCTGGGAAAACCGCCCCCCCCCCCCACTTCACCAAAAGTTTACTCTCTCGTTGGAGAGATTACAAAACCCAGCCCCAGGAGAACTGCACTGACGCTAAGCCTTTATATGAACCCCCCCCCCTCAGGATCAGCTCCGAGCGCCGGTGGATGCTCGGCAGGCTCACCCTCCACACCAAAACCTGAACTTCCTGACGATAAACGTCAGAGGCTTAAACTCCCCGCAGAAGAGGAAATCCACGCTGCGGCGCTTGCAGAACGAAGAGGCCTCTGTAGTCTTCCTCCAAGAGACTCATTTGATAACGGCAGATTTCACCCGGCTTCGCGATAGACAATTTCCGTTACAGTTTTTGGCATCAAACGGCATAAAGAAAGGTGGGGGGCGGTTCTTTTTGCCAAGGGCCTCAGACCTCAAATATTAGACACTTTGCTTTGCCCGGAGGGCCGCTTTGTAGCAATCAAATGCCGGATCTATGACCAACTCTACTCAATTATCTTGTTTTATGCACCGAATGACAAACAAGAGGAGTTCTATTTAGCCCTAGAAGAGGCCCTCCCACAATTCATTGAGGGCCAGACTATCATTGGGGGAGATTTTAACAGAGTCCCTGATCCACTTAAAGACAAATCAAACCCTCCTGCTCATAAAGATTTCAGCTTGGCAGCAGCACTACTCAAATTATTCAGAACCCTAGATGTGGTGGACACGGAGAGTCCTGCATCCTGAGGAACGAGACTATTAGTTCTATTCATATGTGCATAGAACTTATTCTCGCATCAACCTCCTGCTGGCTTCCCCTCAAGTCTTGGCTTTCACATATGACGTGACCATTGGTCCTAGAAGGCTATCAGATCACTCCCCAATAATTAACGCTTAGAGCCCATGACCATGACCCTGCCCCAAGACGCAGGTGGACCCTATATGATCTGATCTTGGGAGATATGTCACTAAGAGTTGCTGTGCCGAAATCTATCAAAGAGCTTAAGGAAAACAAAACGAAGATACCTCCCCCGCTAATATTTGGGACGCGATGAAAGCGGTGGTGAGAGGAGCCCTAATTCAAGGAGCAGCCTACCATAAACAAAAGCAGCAAGCCCGCCAAATGCTGGAAGACAAAGTGCAGGAGGCGGAAGCAGTGTGTAAAGTCAGAAACTGGACCCCGAGAGCCCGCCGAGCCCTGCAGGCAGCCCGGAAGAAGTTGGAAACTCACTATGCGGAGGATACAGCCCAGCTCCTAGCCAAAACAAAGCTACTACGCCAAAGGTAATGAGGCAAACAAATTCCTGGTGGAGAAATTAGCGAAGGTCAAGAAAAGGAACACCATCCTAGGCCTACGTGATCCTCAAGGTGGAGTCTAGTTTACTGATCCGGACAAACCACGATTAGCAGTGGCTGACCTCACAGACACTATGTCGGCATCTCCGAGATCACACGAAGAGCAACAAACCTAGAGAGAAGAGCTAGAGGCCCCAATCACATGCAAGGAGGTTGACGCTGCCATCAAGAGTCTTAAACCAAGAGCCCCTGGACCAGAAGGGTACTCGACCCGATTCTACAAAATCTTTCGTCCCCAGCTGCTGACCTCCTTGACGACATTTTTTCATTCCTTCGCCATCTCATGGACGATCACCCCGTCAATGCAAGACTTGATCACAGTCCTCGCTCTCAAGCTGAGAAAAGACCCCAGAGACACAGTGTATAGACCCATCTCCCTACTGAATCTGGACGCTAACATATATTCGAAGGTCCTGGCAAACCGACTGGCTAGAGTTCTCCCGGACATTGTAGACCCAGACCAGACTGGATTCATAATGAATAGAGCAACCGCACACAACATACGCAGGGTCCTCAATTTGATTGAGGTCGCTAAACTACTTTCACAGAAATTAGCCTTGCTAGCCCTGTATGCAACCAAGGCCTTCGATAAAGTGGATTGGTCGTTCCTCCGACTCACCTTGGAATCCTTCCATTTCGGGACCTCCTTCCTAAAACACGTCCTAGTGAACTACCAAGCCCCAAAAACTCTCCTCCGGGTCAATGGCCTACTATACAGTTCAATCCCTCTAACATGTGGAACCAGGCAGCCCCCTGCTCTTGGCCCTAGTTATGGAACCCCTAGCCCAACAAATCCGCCATAACCCTAGAATTAAAGGCCTCCAAGTAGGCCTCTCTAAACACAAGATCACGCTGTAAGCAGACAACGTGATGCAGACCATAACCGACACCTTTCAGTCACTGAGGTCTGCCCTAGAAGAAATTCATAGATTAGGAAGGGCATCAGGATTTTCTATTAACTTTGCAAAATCATCAGCCTTGGGGCTGGGGCTGGAACCAGAAGACAGTCGTTTAGATCCCACTGCACGATCCAATTGAGCGAAAAGTCGATTCCTTACCTAGGGGTCCAGATCCCCGCGCGCCCGATGGATACTTACCGGACAAACTTCCCTCCATTATTCAAGAGCTTGGAGAGAGACCTCGACCGCTGGCTCGCACAGGAGATTTCGCTGCTGGGCCTAGAGACCCAAGCTACTCCTCACTGATGAGCCCCAACAAGGGCGAAACATGTTTGGGGATGCTTGTGGTCTTGTGCAAAAGGGATGTGACCTAGCAGTTCGGGCTGGACTGCCCCTTTTGGGGTGGGGCCAAGCCTGATTTGCATATGGTCTTTCCCCCTTCTGTAATGGCTTGGCAGGTGAAGAACGGTGGTCTGGAGGGTTGCCCAGAGTAATGCCAGTGGTTAAGATTAATTCTAAACCTTCCAGACATCAACTCTTTGTTTGTACTGGGTTGCATCGCGGCTTGTAAGATGAACCCCCTCCCACGGTTCCTTTACGCTTGTTCAGCCCTCCCCATCATGATCCCACGCCCCCCGCTCCAGCGCCTCCAAAAGGAAGGTATTTCGCTTTATCTGGAAAGGCAAAAAGTCACGGATCCCACAGAGAACAATGCTGAGCGGCCCAAACCTGGGAGGCCTGGGGGGTCCCCGATCTCCAGAAATACCAGATGGCGGCGCAGATAGCTCACACTCTAGCCTTGACCATCACCTCGAGGCACCCAAAATGGGCAGAGATTCAACAATCTTGCTTAACCCTCCCCCTCCGCTTTCTACTGCATCTGCCTGCGTAGGACATGGCCAGCTACCTTGTCCTCCACTAAACACACCTTAAAAGCATGGGAGTGGGCGCGTAAATATAAAGGCATCCTGAGAGGCTTGAGCCGTCCGCCCCAGTGTTTTATAACCCGGCCTTCTCACCAGGAGTCTGACCCTCGAATTGTAAAAATGGGATCGCCGGGGGTCTTAGCGCCTTGGTTCAACTATTCGAGGGGAACCAACCGCTGGCCTTCGAACAATGTAAGAGTGCTTTTCGCCTAGTGGAAACTGATAGGTTCTCATATGCCCAACTACGACATTGGTGCTCGCACCCACTGACCCGCTTAGCGGCCACACGAGAACTAGACCCCATCGGGCTGACAGCGGCAGATCCACCGAACTGGGGACGAATCTCGAAGCTATATAGACTATTGCAGACAAACTTTCTCTTCGCTAAAGCGACCTATATGCTACAGTGGGAAGCAGACTTAGGACACCCGATACAGGACCAGTCCTGGGCAGACATTTGGTCAAGAACTCCTTTGTCCTCCTTCTGCATCACCACGCAGGAGTGTGCACATAAATCACTTTTAAGGTGGTACTACCTGCTTCTCCAATTACATCACTTCAACCAGGCCCTGGACCACCTATGTTGGTGCCGCTGCAGCCTCCGGGGCTCTTACCTGCATATGTGATGGTCATGCCCGGTGTTGGCGAACTTCTGGTCCCAATGCATAGCCATCATAGCAGACATTACCCACATAACGCTGCCGTTTGAGCCAGAACCTATTTTGCTAGGAGTCCCGATCCCAGGCATACACCCAAGATCTAGCAAGAAGGCGGCCCTCATAACACAGCTGCTCCTGGCCGCTAAGATCACAGTGGCGCGAACCTGGAAATCCCTGGCGGGCCCCCTAATGATCCTGTGGTGGCTAAAACTCTAGTACATCTTCATAGCGGAAAAGATCACAGCGGCAAATTTCTGGTCACCCGTGATAGACTACGACCAGAGCTACCCAGCACTAACATAAACCACGTTTAGTGGTTAATGCCCTGCTAGCCGAGGACAAGGAACCAGTCCAACGATGGGAGGAGCAAGAACTTGACGGCGATCTAGGGGTAGAGGGTGGAGGGAAAGCTTAAGGGAATGTGAATATATGGCTTAATAAGCTGCATGTACTTAAATATCTGTAATGCATTGTTCTCCTGTGCGCTGATCAAAAATAAACAAGTTAAAATAAGTAAAACCAAAAAATGCTATATTCTATATAGAAACAAAGGGAAGGGGGGAATAGTCCTGAGAGTCCCTCTGCCAGACATTATTCCTTGTTTCGAGAGCATTAACCAGATTCTATACAGAGACAGGAAAAATCAATTGGCACATTGCCAATCATGTTTTTGCATATATTAATATCAATCCTCACAAAGAAATACAGTAGTAGAGAAACATGTTAACATGTAGAGGATGCAAGGACAATGTTCTCTCAAAAGAGTTTGTAGGGATAAGTGAGGATAATGAAACAATACTTTATAAGAATGACGCCATAGTAACAGTTTAAAAAAGGGATTGTCAGATGGATAACTTTCACCTTAATGAGCTTGTACAGTTATGCTCTGCATATTTATCCGTTTAAAAAAAGAGGAACATTATTTAAAAGTTAATCAAAGAGTAAACCAGAAGGTAATTGATTAATGGACCAACTAAACAATTTAACTGATTCATTGATGTGGAGTTCATTGTACATAAGTGAAGACCAAATTAAGGTAAAAAACAAGTGAAAAATAAAGTCCATATAACAGGAGACAATGAGCAAAAGATGCATTGATTTTTAACAAAACCTCACAGGTCAATATCAAAGATACAAAAATAGAGCCAGTCTATATAAAGTAGTTTTAAACAAGGGAAATGTTCAGTTACCAAGAACTCTTAAAAAACAGGTGTCAACTTCTGTACGTGTCAAAGATCTGCTACTTCTATACTTCTGCTTCCTGAATTCTTTAATAAAAAATAGTTTGTAAAAGCATTTTACCTTCATTCGACATTCTTTGAGCAACCCTTCCACGAACTTCCAATTGGTTTGAGCGATGACTGCTGGAGAAAGGTCTGAGAGTTTGGGTTGTCTTAGCGTTTTCCCAATAGTCCTGGCCTCTTGCATATATTTCTGAAGCAAACAGCAATATAACAATTTAAAATGTATAGCAAGAAACTCTCCACCTATACAATCCACAACTTGACAGCACTAATAGCTTTACAAATGTGAAGTTATTTAGGTGTAACAATGTTTACTTAACTGGAACAGTGTGGTTAGAGTATCTCGGATGCAATTAACCAAAATGTTTAGAAATCACAAAGTTGGTTTCCATACTATAAAAATTAACCATCTATTTTGCTCCTGTGTTTCGTCTATCATGGCACAGTCCACTATCACTGCTCCCAAAACTCCTGTTTTCGCTATGGCGAAGGAATGGGTCTGATCGAACAAATCATCACAATATAATTTAACAAAGTCTCCTTTGGTGGAAGGGCAGGGGGTTACAGGTGGGATAAGGGAAGATATAGGATGGTCTCAAACACTGTTTACTATGGACCTTTTCCCTTTATTAGACGTTAGTATAGTTGTGCATCCATCAGTGTGTATATTTCAAAACGTTTAGGACATTTGGAATTCACCTTAGCAGTAGATAAAAACCATTTGCAGGATTGCAGAGGTAGCAAACAAAGCTAAGACAAAGGAGAGGAAGGTGAATACTTTTTTTGCCTAATGCACTTAAAGTTCTTGGTCAAACAGAACACTGAAAACCATCAGCGTTAAAAACAAAAGAAAATGAGAAGCATTTTCAAATCAAACAAAAAAGGAAATCTTTCATTCACTAAAATGACAAAGTATCATTGTAAGATTTTTATAGGATGGGCTGAGGTATGGTAATGGGGGTGAGTAGAAAATTGAAAAAAAGAAAAATGGCAAAAGTGGGGATTTCAGGGTCAAAGGTAGACTACTTTTTAAAAGCAAATCCTATGAAACGCTGACATTCGCATTTTAGTAATGCATTGAGTGCTAAAAATAAATAGGTCAGTATATTGGATTACAGTATTATAAACACAGTGGGATTAGTAACTATAAAAAAGGTTGGTTACAATAGAGACACCAATTCGACCTCACTACAGCATCACACAAATTAGCTGTAAGCATAAAAAACATACCAGAGAGCACTCAGAGAATGATTTTTTAGGAGGTCGTGCAGGAGGAGGTGGCCCCTGGTCCCACTCCCAGAACGCCATAGAGTTCTGTCGGATCAAAAACTCCTCTGATGGCTGATAGAAGCAACCGCATCAAAGGCAAACAAAGAAAACACCAAGGAGGTGGCAAGCGAAATAGGCATGCACATGATCCAAAGCAAAAGAAAAAGAGAACAAAAGTAAATGGAGCAACACTAACAGAAAATGGCAAAACAGTATGCTGAAGATGGACACTGGGGACATTTCATATCAAAATTAGACTTTGAACAGAATGCTTTCTTTCAAGACAGGTCTTTGTAATGTCAACACATCTACATGAAAAGTACACTGGTGTTTTGTCTTGAATTGCCTTTGTAGACAAAATATCAAACTTCTCACCATGTTTCTTGGATTTGATTTACACTTATAGGCTCACAAACTCTTGAGCGATTTTCAAAAGAGAAAATAAAGACTGAACCATACATGCTGACATTTTACCAGTCAAAAGCTGCCATACAACACTGCAGTTCAGAAGCGTCAAGTACAATGATTACCCCAACCACACAGTCATGAAACCCAATCCTCTGTGGCAGTCTTCTAAGGTTGCGACTATTAATCATTGTTGGGTGAGCAAGAGTTTAAAGAGCCCATCTCTATGCTGCATCTTTTTAGACTTTGCATGTTTATTTTTAAGATGCAAGGTTGAGCATGTTCTTTTCCTAAAACTGTGCCACACTTGATTCATGCATGAAGCAAGAGGTATCAAACTGCACTCCAACACCACAAATGTTAAGGCTGATCAAGGCAAGAGCACACTGGTGGTAGGGTGAGTCGTATCACTTTTACTGACTTTTCCTAAAAAAAGGACTGATGCATCGGATACTACTAGGGGATTCTGATGGGCCTTCTCTGAATTAAAAAAAACAAGTAGACAGTGCCCATGTGTGTATTATTCCCATATTCACACTACAAGCAAAACGTGGTCATACTGTAAAGCGTGGTACATAGAGGCTTAGGAATGCAGATATCAATCAAGTCCTCATATGGTGATAGTTCGAATCTAATGTTCATAGAAAGTGCATAAGTGTTAATCCGCCCAATACAGCTTTTAATGTAACACATGCTAAATACTTTGTATCTAGAACAGATATGGTGTGATCCAGTTCCCCAGCTACATATATTGTGGAATCTCTCTGAGGATAGAATCTCTTGGGTTTTTGAAAGCACCACTCTCCTCTGCCCCCTCTCGCCCCCCAGCTGTCATGACTCCCTTACTCTCCTCCCCTACTTCTCTCCTCCTTCTGTCCCATAGCACCAGATGAGGTCTCTAGACTAGTCCTCTCTATGAACGTCTACTCCAAACAGGTGCTCCCCTGCTCAACTAGAACTATCAAGGACAACATTGCCTCCCTTTTGCCTTCCCTGGCTGATTTCAAGCACTGCCTTGTGCAACCCCTCCTTAAAAAGCCCTCTTCCGACCCCTCCTGTCCTGCTAAATATTGCCCTATCACAATTACCCCCTTCGTGGGCAAACTCCCGGAGAAGGTTGCCATCTAACAACCAACATACCAAATCGGTCAGCTGTCTCCACGATCGCCAGAGGCAGGGAAACTGCTCCAATGAACACCTGTGACGATTTGCTTTCTAACCTCGACTAACTCTCCTTCCGTTCTTATCCTCATGGATCTTTCCTCCGCCTTCGACACAATCATGCCACCCTCGTACATCTGTGATACCCTTGACATCACGGGCCTGGCACTGGACCGATTGACCTTCCTCTCCAACCAACCTTCGCAGGTTCAACTGGGCCCTTTTCTCTCCACTATAACCCTCTCCTCCTGCTGCACCTGCCTCAAGGCTCTATTCTCTCACTGTGGCTTTTCAACATCTACTTTTGCCCACTTGATCTCGTCCTTCTCTCCTCACTTCCGGTGTTATGCAGATGACACGCAGCTGCACGCTTTCCCTCCCCTTCCTCCTCCTCCTCCTCTCAATCTCTCAGACTGACTGCCATTCAGCCATGGTGCCAATGATCTCTGCCTTAATGCATGTAAGGTGGAGATCCTTTTCATTGGGACCCCAGCTCCCACCTTCCCTTCCATGTGTCCACTCCCCTTACCCTCTTGTGAGGCAAAAAACCTCAGAGTCATCTTTGATTCCTCTCTCTCCTCACATCGAGGACATTGCCAAGAAGGCCCACTATCAGCTGCACCACCTCCTGCACTTGCACAATCTCAATGTCACCTTGCCTAGTAAGATTGTTGTCTCCGTCTTCCCTCTGTTGCCCCTCACTTGCCTCGTTGCGCCTTGAAACACTTGCTTATAGGCGCGTTATAAATGCCTCATCAGAGCATATATCATGTTTCCTGCTTTCCTCACCTTCCTCCAGAAACTCAATGGGCCTCATTACAAATCAGGCAGTCGCCGGTGTTTCCATGATCCCCATTCCCATTGAGTCCCATAGGACTCAATGGGAATGGGGATTAACACCATTCCGCCTCCGTGATTCCCTGAAAACCGGGGTTGTAATGCCCCGGTAATTCCGGGAATCATGGAGGCGGAATGGTAATACGAGTCCGGCGGTAACCAGGCGGTTTTACCACCTCGGTTACCGCCGGACTCGTAATGAGGCCCATTGTCTCCAGAGCTGTAGTCCTCTCTAGGCTTGACTACTGTAACAGTCTCTTCCTTAATTTTCCATCATACTCCCTATGGCCCCTTCAACTAATCCAGAACAGGACTGCAAAACGTATTCTTGACCTCAAGCTCAGGGACTGCATCTCTCCAGTCCTAATTTCTCTCCATTGGCTCCCGGTTACTGGTAGGATCAAATTCAAGACCCTCTGCATCATCCATAAGGCTTTATGGGGCCCGGGACTCACCTACATCCAACTCTCTACCCCTAAATACCTTCGGTCTGCTAGCTCCAACTCTCTGCGAATCAAACATTTCTCTAAGCAAAGAGTGGGGGGGGGGTAGATTTCTCTCCTCTGCAGGAGCCTCCCTCTGGAAGGGTTGCCCTACCCCTCTCAGGCTTCAGACACATCTCCTTAAGTTCCAGAAGGTCAATACCCTCCTTTTCTCCTCATCCTTCACTCTTCCCCTCCCCTGCTAAGACCTTTCTTCTGCCTGAATGAAGGGCTGCCTGGTTCCCTCTGAGTACTACAGAGCTCCAGGCCCCCCTGCCCAGTCCACCCCCAGCCCCCTTCCCTGCATTTACCTGAATTCCCTGGCACTTGCCTTCAGACAGCCCCTTTGCACTTACACTTTGCCCCTTCATCATTTTCCCTTCCCACCTTAACACTTCGCTTTGCGCAGACTGGCGCTCCAGCCCCCTCTCCCCTGCACCTCTTGTTCTGCACTTGCACAATGTCACAGAGCCTAGCAGGGCCATTATTTTATCTTTCTCCCTTGTTGTCCCCCTTTTTTGTCTTGTGGCACCTTGAAACACCACTTGTTATACAGGCGCCTTACAAATATGCAATAAATAGATAAATAAAACAATGAGAACTGGGCATCCTCCCAATATTGTTACCTTTGGGGTTAGGAGATCAAACAGGGGTGTGATTAGCAATTTTATATTGGGTCCTTCAGAGGGGGTAAATATATCAATAGTGGAATACACTCTTGCTGCCAACTTACGACTGCTTTACAAAGATCGGAGTGGAAAGGCTACAATTAGTTTTGCGTGTGCATGGCCTTTCCTTGAAACATTTGGCTGGTCTGGGTTTAGTACTTTGTGCTGGTTCTGCTTTTGTTAAGTATGCAGCCTAAAAGGAAACCAGCTGCTCCCTGGAGATTAGTTTACTACATTGTCCCCTTATTGCTTCGACTACTTACCTCCCCTCAAATGACCAGACTGCTGTGGCAAACACCAACAAATATGTTGTCCATAGTCCCTGGAACTTCGTGGTCACAAAGATGCCCCTATAGAGTACTTCTCAGCCAAAGGGTTAAAATGGGTAGTTGCCGAAGGGTGGATTCAATATAGTTTCTCAAAGAAGCAGCCCATAAATACCCAAATTGCTAGGCTCTGGATTGCATTCACTTTCCCTGATATGACACAGGCCTAATTAAAGAGAACATCCAACAGATAATCAAGGGTAGCAGAGATACTTCTACCAACCAAATCAATTTTAAGATTCAGGCGATCCAATAAAGGGCCCTCCAGCAGAGAAGATTTCAAGGTTGAATGAGGGATGGCATGGAACATGAACAAGTAAAGCCTAATGCAAACCATAGGGAATGACTCTGAAGAACCTGATGCTTGGGATGAATTGTAAGATAGCTATGGCATTTAGTCAACATGGTGTGGCGTAGTGTTTTTTTAAATTAATTTTTTTAAATAAAAAACACATCGAAACCCATGCCCCGGCCGGTTTCTGTAACCTCTTCTTTGCCTTTGGATCTTCCCCTCCACTTTGAAGCACTCCCTTGGCCATCCTCTCCTTAAGAAACCCACAGCAGATCCTTCTTGTCGGGCTAACTATCGTCCAATTTCCATTACTCCCTTTTTGGCAAACTCCTGGAAAAGCTGGCCATCTCTCAGCTTAACCTTCATTCCAATTCTGTTGGTTCTCTACATGATCACCAATCCGGCTTCAGAGCTGCCAGACGCATAGAAACTGCTCTCCTGAACATCCGTGAAGATCTGCTCTCCAACTGAGACTCTAAAATTCCCTCTGTCCTCATCCTACTTGATCTCTCCTCTGCTTTCGACATGGTCAACCATACCAACCTGCTCAACCGTCTGTGACAGCATGGGTATCACCGATGAGGCTCTGGCCTGGCTGGCTTCTTCCCCTCTGATCAACCATCCCAGTTACAACTTGGGCCCTTCCTATCTTCTATCTCCCTCTCTACCTGTGGTGTCCTCCAGGGGTCTAAGCTGTGGCCCTGGCTCTTCAACCAATACCGGTCAAGTCTCGCCTACTGCATTTCCATTTTCTGCTCTAATTTCCAGTGCTATGCTGATAACATCCAACTCATTTTCAGGCTTCCCTCAGCCACCTCCTCTCCTTTCCTCATCTCTGATTGCCTAATAGCCATTCAAAATTGGTGTGCGCCAACAATCTTTGCCTAAATGCCAACAAGACCGAGATCCCTCATTGGTACACATTCACCATCCTTTCCCCTGACTCTCTGGCCGGCCTCCCTTGGCCGTCCTCCTACCACTACCTGCGAGCCCAAGAACCTCGGGTCATCTTTAACTCCACACTTTCCTTCTCCACCCACATCTCCAACATCTCTAAAAAGTCACACTTCTTACTACACCTCCTCAGAAGTACTCTGCCTTTCCTCTCCTTCCCTCAGAAGCTCACCGTCTCCCAAGCTTTGTTTCTTTCTAGGTTGGACTACTGTAACACCCTCTTTCAAAATCTACCTGCCTCCACTCTCCGCCCTTTATAACTAATTCAGAACAGGACTGCGAGACTTGTCCTTGGCCTCAAGCACTGGGATCGTATCTCTCCAGCTCTGAAATCGCTTCATGGGCTCCTAGTAGATGCAAGGATTAAATGTAAAACCCTCTGCATTGTCCACAAGGCTTTCTGGGGCCTGGGCCCAAAATACCTTCAACTATCCCCCCCGTAAAGACCTCCCTTCTCGAGCCCTTCGCTCCGCTACTTCTAACTCCCATCTCCATCTTCTGCTGGTGTCTCCCTTTGGAACAGCCTCCCTGCCACCTTGAAACTTGAGGAGAATCATTTCCGGTTGAGGAAGCACCTCAAGACCTTACTCTTCGCTTCTGCCTTTGCCCCTTTTCTCCCCTGCTGATCTGTTTTCTCTCTCGGCACTGTGCACCTGACCACCCTCTGTCCTTTGGGCCCAGGTACCTACTCACCCTGCCACCCCCCCAAGCACTGCCTCCGGGGCACCCCTTGCACTGGGGACTGTATTTGTGCCCATACAGTCCCCTACCCACCTCTCTTTTGCACTTATCAGATAGACCCTATCTGCTTAACCTAGCACTTGCCACTTGCTGGATGCACTACCACTGTTTTATTGCCTTTATTTATTCATTCTACTTATTTATTCTGTTCTCTCCTCTGTTGCGCACTTTCCACCCCTCCCCCCTTCAATGCACTTCCCCCTTTTCCCTCTCCCATGTACTTGCGTGTTCTCAATGTCACTGGCCTAGTAAGATTGTTGTTTTTTTGTTCTCCTCTGTTCCCCTCCCCTTGCTTGGTCGGGCTCTGAAACACTTGTGTATGAGCGCGATATAAATAAAATATATCTAAGATGGAGGCATCTCAACTACGACCATTTCATGCTTTTCTAATGCCAATATATCAAGTTTTAAACATCTTATGGTTTATGTTCACATCATGTTTTTGTTAAACGTATTGTAAACACAGCAGCAGAAAACCATAGCTTTACTGTGGTAAAAGAAAACTGGTTTCAAAACAGATGCGTCTAAGCTACTTCAAGGGAGAAGTACTAGGACAGGGATCTGTAACATTTGTCTCTCTAGATGTTTTTGACTACAGCGCTGATCTGCCTGCCCTAGGCAGCATGGCGAAGGGTGAGGCATCATGGGCATGTTTTCCATAACCTCAGAAAAGCCACCGGCTGAGGATCCTGTTGCTAGGAGTAGGAAGCCAAAATGTTGATGCTGCCTTATAATTCTTAAATACAAGTAGATCATTTTCTTTTTGTAACAGTGATTTTATGCCTGGAGCATGTGCAGGGATGGATGATGGAGCATTTAATATATCAAGTTAACTGCGACCATTCCTGACCAAGAAGAGCTTTGCCATCATTGCCAAAGCGATCATTGGAGACGAGCTGGACTATTGTGGAAGCTTATTTTTATTTTATTTATCGTTTTCTTGTTAGGCGCTTACACAGCAAGTAAAATACCACTTCAAATCACCCACAGGGCGGGGGAAACAAGGGAGTGAAATAACTTACATAATTAATGAGAGCAGTGAAGGGAAATTGTGGAAGGACGAACCAACTATTGTGAGTATTCAGAATGTGCACGTGCAGCAAAGAAAAGGGTAGAGGGAGTAAGTGCTGGGGAGTCCGGGCTCATGGGTGAGCCACGGATGTAGTGCTTGGCTTGTTGAGTGCTACATGGCCACGGGCCACGTAAGGAGTAATTGCGATCCTCCAGGGCGGAGAGTATGCCAGGGAATTGAGAAAGGAGAATTATCCAAATAGCAAGCCATTCAAAACAGCAAGGTTCGTGTATTGGAAAAAGAGAACATCTCTCAAGCTAGGATGAGTGCTTCACTGCTTACCGGTGAAAGCGAGTATTTCCTTTGGTCTTCTCACACTGACACATGAATGCCTTTTTGACGAGAGCCCAGTCTATTTATCAAATGCTTTTTTGGTTGCCTTGTTGAACGGCCTTGAGATCTAATGCCACTTATCTTCTGCTTGTCCCAAGAACTAAATTGACTATGGTCGGCCCGAGTGCTTTCCATTGTGCAGCGCCCAAATTCTGGAAAGCTAGACTTATTTATTTGCCTGAGCTGTTACTTAGTTCCAACTTAACCACACTGATTACCCTTTAGAATACTAGGTTTTTTGTTGATTGTCTTGTTAGCGCTCTGATTCTTCCAGGCTTGCCGTCTTTGGCACTTTATAAATAAATAAATGGCCTTAAACTTAACAGCTCAGGTGGACCTTGGTGCCAAGATAGCACTGCCAGAATTATAATGTTTTCTAGAAGGATGATGTCTGTTAGGTGCAGTTAAAAGTAGTATTAAAGCTACTAGGCTTTCTATTGACTCCATTTAAACCTTGCAAAGCCACATTGTTGTAATAGTCGTCTTGCCATTTTCAGGCACTTGTTCAGAAGAAAGGGGGTAAAAAAGGATTTTCTTCTTACAGCAGCTTTTAGATCAATTTGCATAGTTCTGCAAATGTTTATTACAAGAGTTCTATAATAGCGGGGCTTCCCGATTGCCAGCTTAAAGTCTATACAGATTACAGCTGCAAAATTTAAATGGAGCAAGAGGTAATTCTGTATGCCACCCACATTTTGTCTAGTGACACTGCCTAACAGTCATAGCACGATTCATAATAAATGATTGCTTCATCTGGCATCACCCATTTTACTCAAAGTTGGCTGAAATCTCTAGCTTGATGTCACAGGCAACATTTTTGAAATACCTGGCTATTGCACGTCAAAGAAGGAAATCAACATGCATTTATGGCATGAGTTCCTAGTCTCTCTAAGAAATGTCTGCATTCATTATAAGCAAGCTTCCCACACAGACTTTAGCAAAGGATTGATGACCTATCTGTGTGAAGTCTAGTGAGCCCTAGTTAAAACAAGGATGGCGTAACCCCTTACTCCGCCTACATATCTTCTCTGGCTACTCCAACTTCCAACCCACATCTCAGACACACCAGCCTTCTTGGGAACCATGGACTAGAACCAGTGCAGGCTGAGGATAAAACAAGTTGGCACTCTCTCTCCAGCTGACACACGAGGGGAGAAAAGCAGCGGGCAAACTAATATCTCAGAGCCCTCAGATCACCTATATTTGGTAAAGCGAGGCAGACATAAGTCAGAGATGTTCAGTGGCCTTGACACTTCTGCTTGACTTCAAAACGGCAGATAAGCGTTTTGAACCCTTGGCTGCCGTCCACCAAGGAGACCATTAGCAGCAGTTACAAAGGAGTACAGAAATATTACAAACCGCTGAAAAACCTCAGTGGGGGAAAACCATACAAAAGGAAAGATCACTCCTAAAGAACACAACCAAATAAGACGAGGGAGAAAGGGCGTTAAGCAATGGTTAAGCACATTTTATTAGTATAACAGACTAATCACCAGCATTCTAAAAAAAGCACTGGGACCTGTTAGAGGAGAGTCAGGCTGGACTACCAACTTGGAGACAGGAGGAATAGAGAAGGAACCAGCAGGGGGAGCCAAATCCCTAAAAAGAATGCTGTAAGCATGCCAACGGCTAGATCGCAGACACTATCTGAGAGCAGATCTATAAGAAGAGTTCCTGCTCAGGGCTAGGTCAGGCACGGGCAGGAGCCACACACAGTGAAGGAGAAACCTGAGCCAGAGAGGGCTAGAGTGTGACAATGGAGTGAAACATGCTGCAGAGAGCAAATACACTCAGACCTTGGATAGGAAGGAATGAACCATTAGCTTTAGAGTGAAACTACCACAAACTGACAAAATGCCAAGCAAGGGAAAAGAAATATATGCTGGTAGGGGTATGTAAAAAGAATAATTTACACAGGAGGTCAATCCACAGATGGAGGATGAGAAATACAAAGTTACCCCTGTGGTGACTAAAATAAGAGACCCAAGTCCCCTTTCCTCGATCCTGTACGGGAGTCCCTGTACAGGGAGGATACCACAACCTTCAGAAGCGACAAATATGAGTTTGCCCTTTAAACTTTGCTTTAGCGCACAGGGCGCAGACAAGCCTACTATACCCGTCCTCCGGTGCCTCCCCTTAGCCCGCTTTTTACAAATCGGACACCAGGCCCTAGATATTATGTGCGTGGTCCATGTGATGAGGGTGTAGTTTTGATCTTTAGTTAAGTTTATCTTGAAGATGAGTTTGGTATTGTCTGCATAGTTGTAGGCCAATCCATGGGTTTGAATGAGTTTCATTGGGGGGGGTTGTATGTAGATGTTGAAGAGGAGTGGGGAGAAGCTTGATCCTCGTGTTACACGGCAGGTGATGTTTTTAGTGTTAGATGTAAGTGTGTTCCGTTTGGTTGGTATGGAAATATTTCAGCCATTGTAGTGCAGATTGCATCAAAGGTGGCTGATAAGTCTAGTAGTATGAGGGCCAATCAGGTGCTGTTGACAGCGTTTATTTTTACGTCGTCGCATATGGATAGTATTAGTGAGTTTTACTAAAGTCCACCTGTGGTAGGACTGTACAAGACTGAGTAAATGGCTCCAACTCTTGGGTTTGGCCTGAACTACCCAAAAGGCTTGGTAGCAATGGACGAGCACCCATGCTTAGTCTAGGAGGGAAAAGGGCTGTTGGTAAATACCAGGACCTAAGGGCACCTATAGTCAACTATTACACTTATACAGCGTATAAGTGAAAGGGCTGGGGGAGCCACAAGTGGGGAGAATATTGCACAAAAATGAAATTCTACCTAACGGATAGAAGTGCTGATTCCGTTCATCTCATGGGTTTGAAGCGGACTTGGGAGTGGTCAAGTATTCTGTTGCTTTCCACATGGTTTAGTAGTATTTTGTATATGCGGTTCTCAAGTATTTTCGCAGGGTTGGGTAGATGCGATATAGGTCTGTAGTTGGTGGGGGTCTTGGGCATTTCCGGTTTCATTTTATAAAAGGGGCTTGATGTATGCTGATTTCAAATATTCAGGTACTGTTCCCATTTTTAGGGATAGGTTCATTAGTAGTCAAAAGTATGATGCTGGCCTTCTGTGGTTAAGGAATTATTTGAAGATGGCCAGTGGGCATGGGTAACAGGGGGATCCAGCGAGATTGGTATCTTTTATTAGTTTGTTGAAGGTTTCTTTCATTTGTAGGTTCGAAACAAATCGAGTGTTGTGGTCGTTGGTCGCGTGCTGGTTTCTGGTGGTTGCAGAGTTACTCTGTCGATTTAAAATCTTAGCGACAAGGGAAGTAATGCCAATACGGAAGCAAATCACAAGGGAAGCAACTTGTTGCTTCTGCAACGATGTGGATTCTATTGAAACAATAAGACATTTGATGCTTAACTGCCCATCTCCAAGTGATCAAAGGACAAGGGCAATGGGGCCCTACTCCAACAAGTGCACTCTGCTCTAGAAGACAAATTGTGGGAGAGGTTGCTAATTGCGGACCGACTTGGTCACACAATTGACGCTTTGAAATCTGTAGAGGTATTATTAACAGAGAAAGTTGATGAGATCAGCCAATGAACTGGGGCAGGGCAAAGACTTACTTGGAGGGCTGGAGAGTTGTTAGACTTGATTTACTTTTTTTTGTCTTTCTCTCATCTTCTTGCCCTGCTCCCCCCCCACCCCCCACGAGTTCAGTTTATGGTTGTTTGGACTTACGTTAAAGGTTGAAATATAATTAACCAATAAAACTATTAAAAATAAAATTAAAAAAATAAAATTAAAAACAAATCAGAGGAGAGGTTGGCAATGGCATCACTGAGATTCGTTGCAAAGTTGGGGTTGTAGGATGGCAGTCTGTACATCAGAAGGAATAGTAGGTTGGATTGTCATTTAGCTTGATGTTGATTAGGAGCAATCTTCTATGTCAGTTGAGGGGAGTGGTTAGGAGCAGAGGTGGTCTGTGTGCTGCGAGAAACATGGAGGTGTCTCCCTGGCTAGTCCCCGGGGATCTGTCATCCAGGTGGCCAGGACACTCGCGAGGACATCGCTATTGGATTCAGTTCCTGGGGGTGGACCAGTGAGGGAGGATCACCTGAATAGGGGAATTTGGGGGGGCCTTGGGGAGGCCTTGGGGAGTGAGACCCCAAAGGGTGAGATGCGGTATCCCCTTCTTTCAACACCTTTTTCCCATCCTACCATGTCGGATATTCCAAAACACTGCCCCCCCCCTTCCCGACGTGAACACTTTCAAACAACACGAAAGACAACGGACTAACACCAGAGTAAGTTATCGGACATGTCCCAATATAAGGGACATGTCAGATAATATATCAGGCAAAGTCAGGCAATTGACCAGAATCACACCTGACGGCCCTTTGCCTTCCTCACAGGGATAAAAGGTGGAGCACAAGACGATCAAGGCAGACTGCACAACGTGAGAGCTAACTCGGCACGGCAGTTCAGGAGGAGGAGATAACTGGCGCATACAGCGAGGGTGACAAGGAGAGAAGCAGAAGCGACCTTGCTCTTTCCGACCAAGGCCAGTGAAACCTCTGTAGAAGGAATTATAAGACTGCAAAACAATAGCCAGCGTGTTGCAGCGGATGTCTACGGTACACAAGACCCTCCTCCACTGATAACCAAGCCGGCGAAGGACATTGGTCTCGGTGGTACAAACCTTGACCCCAAAGATAAAGAAAGGCAAGCAGTTCATCACAGTCGGTGAGTCAAGGTGAGAATCGTTAAGAAACCGAACTGTGTTGAACGAAAAGCAGCCAACAGCTAATTTGAACTTTGAAAGGCTTAAAGATACGATTGAGTAAAGAGGGGGAAAACCAGCAACAGAGGAGGCCGGCACCACATGGGTGCTCAAGCAGAAAACTCTGGGTGAGTACCTAATGGTAGAAACTACTCTTACCAGAAGCCCTTGGGAAGAGGCGAAAAGAGGTCAAAGTGGTCATAAAGGGTCTTGTAAAATCCTCTGTACCGTCAAAAGTCTTTCATCTACAGATAACAGAGAAGGGAGAGGAATCCCGCTTGGTGAAATTAACGCATGAACTATGTGTATTGAGGTTAGCAAGAGTGAACCTGGAAGATGGATGCTAACAAGAATGGTCGAAGTCTAAAGTCCCATAGAATAGGTTGATGAGAGCGAACCCGGCAGAGGGGTGATAACGAAAATGAGTGAGGTCTGAAGCTCCTATGAACAGTGGCAAGCCGACCAAAAAGGGGCAAAGCCCGATGAACTGTTTAAAAAGACATTAAGATTTGTGAATGTAAGAAGTATTGGAAGACCATGGGAAGTGAATTGTCGCCCGTGTCATTTGGGTCTGAGCCCAGCTGAGGGACATCCAGGGGTGAGAAGTTATCACCCAAAGTTCATTGGAAAAAGAATTGTTTTAGTTGAATTATTGAATACGATTGGTGAAGGGTATACGCCCGGAAAGCGAGGGCCCATGGGTGAAGCTATCACCCAAAGTGTACGTGAAGCAGAACTGTGTTTGTTGGATACCTCAGGCCTCGAAGACAAGAAATCTTTTATTGAAAAGAGACTTAACCATTGAAGAACCTGATAAGGAACTGTCGGCTCGTGCTCGGAAAGCTCGAGTGTGTGGTGTGCTCAGGAGATCCCCTTTGTCCCGTGCTCAAACGTGGAAAAGGGAGACCCCTGGCAATCACATCCTGACTTACTATTTCAGAACACCTCTTTCTTTATTGAAACTATCCCCCAATCTTTCTGTAATTAGTTTTAAGGATTTGGCAATAGCTTCTTTTTGTCTAGGCCTTTTAATTTGACAACACCCATAGGACTGCCTTATTTTTCATTTGATGGTCAATGCTTGTTCCCATCTTAGATTTCGGTTTAGTTTAGGGGTTTTTCCACCCTGCATTCATTGTTCAATTAACACCCTTGAACTGTGATCGCTTGTGTTCGCCTTTAAAGTTGCCTTCATGAATTCCTTACAGTGCGCTATTGAGATTCCTACTCATCTTCGGTTTTCTATGTTAGAATATATTGCTTTAAAGTTGTCTGGTATAGCTTTGTGGAAGATTGTTTTACAATTGTCAAATAGCCAAGTTTCTATGAAGAGTGCGTCAGTGCTGCCCTCGCTTAGGTCATAGATTTCGGTTTTGTGCTTAGCCATGGATCTTAGGTTGAGTAGACAACAGTAGATTGCGTTTATTCTTGTTTTCTGTTCCATATCCTTTCTTGCGTCTCGGTCTGGGTGATGTCTGTCGGATTTTCAATTCTCTCTCGGATGAGGCCGTTATTTGCTGGTTGTGTAGTTGGGGCTTCCATCTCTTCATTGAGGAGGTCAATAACATTTTGTGATGGATTCTTTTTTCAGGTTTGTAGAAGTTAGGTGTTGTCTTTTTTCCAGTCTTTGGTTATGTAGGGGGTGTGGATGGTTACCGATTCCAACGTAGCTCTGATTCTTGTTGTGGTCTTTCTGAAAATGTCTTTAGAGTTGCAAGGTTCTTTGTATTGTGGTGTGCAGTTTGGTGGTCTGGTGGGGTCCACTAAGATTCTTTTCGTCCTTAGTTGCGAGTTGTTCATCATCTGTTGTGGTAGGGTCAGAGGGGGAGATGTAGTCGGAGATGTATTCTGTTTTAGTTCTAATCTTGATCTGTATCCTTCGTCAGCTTAGTGGTGGCTGGTGTGGATTTTGAGGTGTTGCAAGTTCTGGAAGGTTGTCCCCGTTCAACGGGGGTGTGATTTAATTCCTCCTCCTGTTTTCCATTTTTGTCTCTTTGTCCTTTTATTGTGGCATGTTTGTGGTCTAGATGTTTTGGATTCGGTATGTGGTACGCTCCAAGAGCAGGTACCGTCCTGGGTTGATTTCTTTCCTGAGATCAGTGATGGGTCAATATGTTGCAACATACAGTGGCATCTGCCTCACTGCGGTTGTAGGATTGTGCCACCGTTTTGGACTCGAGTTTGTGATACATTCCAGCGGCAGGTCCCTCCTGGGTTGCTTTCTTTCCTGGGACCAGAGATTGATCGATGTGCAACACAGAGTGGGGTCTGCCTCCCTGTGGTTGTGGGGATGTGATGGCTTGCTTTTCCATCTTGGTCTTAAGTTTGGGCTTGTGAAATATTCAAGGAGGGCCGGGTTACCTCGTGGTTTGATTACTTTCCTGGTGTAAGGTTTAAGTTTTTTTTTAAAATTTATTTTTATTATTTTAAACAAACAAAACCAACAAACAATACAGCTTTTCGGGACGTACATAATCAATATCAAACCGTCACATTATACAATGTTACTCTCCATCCACTCCCCACCAACCCCATAAACTTGAGCCGGCTCTTCTGTGTCATCTACGGGAGCGTTTTCGGGAATCACAGTGCTCGTATACTCGTCTGAGTCTTCTATTTCATGGTTAACCTGGTGGGGGTTTGCCATAGAGGTCACTAATTGTCGCCAGGCTATCAGGGGGCCCACTTCCTCCTCACCCACCCTGGTAACGGCTTCAAACCATACTACTGATTCTGCTTCCGCCCATCTCAGGAGGTCCGCCCCCCCCCCCCATGTCTCCACCCTGGGTCTGTGGGCCGCCTTCCAGCCCATTGCGATCCTGCGCTTGGCTAGGATGTAAGCCACGTCCTTCATCTTGCTTATGTGCTTTGGATTGCGTGGCCTGGGAAAAATCCAGAGCATGCATGCCCAAGCCGATCCCACATCCAGCACCACTCGCCCACCGGCCATCTTAGTCTTTATTTCGTCCCAGAATCTGTGCACCTCGGGACAGGCCCAGAACATGTGTAGCAACCCCGCCTCCACCTCCCCACACCTGGGGCATTTCTGCGTGGCCGAGCCTCCAACCTGGCTTTTTTCCCAGGGGTCAGATAAGCCCTATGGGTGACATAGAACTTGAACTGTTGGAGTCTCGCATTTCAGGACACCTTTTTTATGGTATCTTTGAGCTCTCTCCCATTGCCCCTCTGTCATGGGTCTTCCTACCTCCTCCTCCCAGTCCTGCCTCAGTTGGAGCAGTTCCTTCGCAGCCTTCGCTCTCAGCAGCTCGTATACCCTGGATATTTCATGCCTGCCCTCTGAAACATCGTACATCATTTCCAGGGCGGCATCAGGTTCTTCTGCCAGCACCGTCTCAGGCCACCTCTCCCTCACCAGTTTCGTGAGTCTGGTGTAAGTTATATATTGGCCTCTATGCACCCCAGTCTCCTCCTGCAAACTCTGGAATTCCAATACCTCCCCCTCCTGCCATATATTCCCGAGGGTGGCCAAACCCATTGGTTCCCAGTATCTACGGACTACTTCAAGCAATTGGGAATCGTTTCCACACAGCGCCACCAGCGGAACCTGCTGGGAGAGCGGATCCGGATCACCCACCGTTCTCCACGTCCTGCGCCAGACCTCCCAACCCAGCTCCAATAGTCTCCCTCTTCCCACCAGTTTACTCTGTTGTAGCCACACCGTCTCTCTCAAAAAGTATGGGGCCAAGTCGCCCTGCAAGCGTCTAGCTTCTGCCGAGTCCTCTGACGACAACCACCTGGCCACAAACAACAGCTGCCACGCCAGATGATAAAGCTTAAAGTTTGGCAAGTTTATGCCCCCCCTGTCACACAAGTTCTGTAGTTTCCAAAGGGCCACTCTGTTCCTGGAGCTGCCCCATATGAAGCTCCTGCACGTACCATGAAGTCTCTTGAAAAAACTTCTCGGAATCAGATACGGGACATTTACAAAAAAATGTAAGAGTCTGGGCAAAACCACCATTTTAAGCAGAGCTGCTCTCCCCATCATAGATGGGGGTAATCTAGACCAGAACACCATACTATTCTTGACTCCCTCGATCGCTTTCTCTGTATTATGTTCGTGCTCTGTTTCCGTCCTGTGGTAAATGTTTACTCCCAGATACCTAAATGTCTCAGGTTGCCAGGGTATTTGCAGGATAGGCAGCCTCTCCAACGGGACACTCTTATACCTTCCCAAGGGGAACAACCTAGACTTCCTGGGGTTCACTGATATGCCCGAGAGGGTGGCATAACGATCCATCACGTCCAGTACATATTGCAGGTTTTCCTCCGGGTAGCGCAAATAGAGGAGCATATCATCTGCATACAGCGATATCAGGTGCATGCGACCCATCGTACGAATCCCAACCTCCCCTTATTGATGCAGGCATATTGCCAGCGGCTCTAGGGCCAGTATGTATAACATGGGTGACCAGGGGCATCCCTGTCTGGTCCCTCTGCTGAGTTGCCACTTGTCTGAAATTGTGGATCGCGTTTTAACTCTCGCTACCGGGGTACTATATAACATCTGGACCCACCGGATGTATCCAGGGCCCATTCTGTAACCTTTCAGGGTCACTTTCCACCATGGCCACCGCACCGAGTCAAAGGCTTTGACCGCGTCTAGCGACACGATAGCCAACTCACCCGTGTCTTCCTCTGTGTAATCAATGATATGGTGCAGCCTCCTGTGGTTGTCTGTTATTCCTACCAGGGACATAGCCCGTCTGATCTGGGTGTATCAGCTTACCAATCGCCCTCTTTAGCCTATTGGCTAATACTGCCGTGAGTATTTTACTGTCCTGATTGAGCATGGACAAGGGTCTATAGAACCAGCACTCCATGGCTGGCTTGCCTGGTTTCAGAAGTGGGATGATCTCTGCCTTGCGGAGGGACGGTGGCAATTCCCCCTGCTCGTAGGCTTCATTAAACATGTCAAGCATCGGCTGGAGTAGCTCCTGCTTGTATGTCTTATAAAACTCGCTAGGCAACCCATCTGACTGAGGCGCCTTAAATGTGGGCAGATGTTGGATCACCACTTCCAGCTCTTCCGAGGTAACGGGGGCATCCAGATCCGCACATTCTAGGTCATCCAGGGTGGGCAGCCATATATCCTCTATTGTTCCCAGTATGGCTTGGTTCATATCCTCCCCTGTGTCCTCATATAGTTGTCTATAATACTTGAGGAACTCCTCATTTATCCCCCCCCCCCCCCGTGTGTTACGGGTGCGGCCTTCCGCATCCCTGTTCTCTCTAATCACTGAGCGGGGGGGGGGTCTCACTCTTATACAGCCAGGCCAGCAATCTACCCAGCTTGTCCCCCCCCTGCATGTAGTCTGTATTTCTTGTCATTTAATTTGCATAACCTATCCCAGAGTCCACTGCAGGTTAACTGTAAGTCTTTTATCTTAGCACTGTTCTCCCGGGTGGTCTCCTCATTTTGCATGAGACCCTCCAGCTCTCTTTCTGATTCCTGAAGTTCCCGTTCAATGCCCCCTTGGAGCCCTTTAGATTTTGATATAGCGACCCCCCGCACCACCACCTTAAACGCCTCCCATACTGTACCCACAGAGCGTACACTGCCCGTGTTAGTTTCAAAATATTCCTGGATGGCCTCCTCTCGAGACCCTGCGTCTTGTAACGCCTCAGTCCTGAGTCTCCATGTCGGGATGCGCGCCCTGGGGGGTTGATATCGCCACTCTACGACCAGAGGCGAGTGATCTGATAATACCCAAACCTTATATTCCGCTCCCATCATTTCTCCCAATATCTCGGACGCTGCAAATACATAGTCTAGCCTCGTGTGCAAGTCATGTGGTGCTGCGTAGTGAGAGTATTGTCTATCCAATGGATGCAGCTTCCTCCAGAGATCCACTAGGCCTAGGTCTTCCAACATTGTCTCCAGCGCTTTAGCCACTGGTGCTGGCTCCCCCGATTTGTCATCTGACCTGTCTATTCAAGGATTCAGGGTACAATTAAAGTCACCTCCCCACACTATCGCGCCACCCGCCAGGGGGCAAATCTTACTTTATAGGGACCTAAAGTAAACCGCTGTATCATGGTTAGGGGCGTAACCAAATCAAATCATTAAATTGATGATGTGCACCCCTCTGTTCTCCAGGAGTCCCGTTACCACCACCATTCTGCCCTCTGGGTCTATTGTCGAACTGAGCACCTGGAACGGCACATGCGGTGCCACCCATGTGACCACCCCTCTTGCATATGTCGAATACGTGGCCCCCATGACACTAACCCTCCATTTTCTCCTGACCACCTCCAGCTTCTCCTTAGTGAGGAGGGTCTCTTGTAGCAAGGCTATATCAATACGCATCCTTTTTAGATACAGCATCACTTTGTTGCGTTTTAAGTAACTGTTTAGGCACCGCACATTCCAGGTCACCACTCTAAGATTACCCGATGCCATCTACTCCCAGTCCACTCCTCACTCCGATGCTTCCCGTGATGGCCGTTTACCGACTCTTACCCTTCCCAGCCTCAACAATTCCCCCCCCCGTACCCTAACTCCACCCCACTGCACACAACCCAACCCCTCCCCTGACCCTACCCTACCCCAACAAATGCCCAGTTCCATCCCTGGATCTCAGGCCCACCCGCGTCTGGTCCTATCTGGCGTCCGAGGACTAGGACCCCGCAGGGCATCACCGATCTAACAGTGACCCAACTAGATATACTACTAATGGGTTCAAGGGATGCCTCCTAGGTGCTCCCACTTATCTGTTTAGGGTTGTTGCGCCCAGCGGATCCCGCCAGCTTATCTTGCTGCGCGACCCCCACAAGCATAATTGAATTCTATATTCAAGTCCCAATGTCCTAGCCATGTCCCCAAGGGGGACACAGCTGCGTGCTACTTATCTCCTGCAGCCCCCATCTGGATATCCGGTTCCTGAGGGCGGCCCTGTATATCCAGCTATTCCATCGCATCATTCGGCATCTCAAAGAACAGGGATTTGTTCTTGTAGAACACTTTCAACTTGGCTGGGCAAAGCAACATATAACGATGGCCTGCTTCTTTTAATCTTTTCACCAACCCAAAGTTCATCCTGCTTCGCTATATGTGCAGCGTATAGTCAGGATATGCTGTGATTTTTGCCGACACCCTTTCGTTCCTCCCTTCCTTCCTTCCTTCTGAAAATTTGAGTATCTTCTCCCGGTCTCGATAGTTTAGTATTTTTGCGCTCAGCGGTCGCGGGGGAGGTTCCCGGGGGCGGTTTTCTTGTCAAGGCCCTGTGCGCCCTCTGAACCGCGAACCCCTGGGTCAGCACCCCGCCAGTTATCTCCTGCAGGAGCATGGGTTCCACATATTCTGTTGGGTTGGGCCCCTCCATTCCTTCCGGCAAACCGACAATTCATATGTTGTTACGACTGGCCCGCCCTTTCGCCTCCTCTGTTCTGTCCTCCAGGTTGCCCACACGCTGCACGAGGGCATGTAGCTCCGATCCATGTGCGGCACACGCCGCAGTATTCGGGGCCATCTCCTTCTCCAAGTTCCTGGTGCGCTCCGCGATAGTCCGCACGTCCAGTCTCAGCAGGTTCACTTCCTCTTGGACTGCACCGATCTTGAGGTCCAGCCCCACCTTCAGTTTGTTCATTGCCTGGCCCAGTTTAGTCTCCCAGGCCACTTTCAAGTCTGCAATTGCTGCTAGCACCTCCTGGATCGTGCCCGGTGCCTCCGCCTCTGTTGTAGGGGTCTCCTTCCCTTTGCCTCCCTCCACACCTGGGGGCGTCTTGGTGTAGGCCTCTATCGTGGGCGGTTTGGTCCTGGGTCTGACAACTTTATTAGACATCCTGCTGTGTTGTCCGGGTGTGTGCCAGCTGCACCTCCCCGTGCACACAGGTCTGCGTGGCACCAGGCCACTCTTGGCAGTATAGGGCCGTAGCAGCTATGCCCATGTGCGTCTTGGTCGCTCGCCTCTAGAGTGGGCTGTGTTCACACACGTACTTGCGCATTCCCGGTGTCGTGACCCCGGTCTCTGCCTTTCTCCAGGGGCGCCTTCCAAATTCAGTCTAGCTTCACTGCGGGCCCAGCATCAGCTGCGAGTTCGCGGCGGGTCTCGTCAGTCACCATCTATGCGCATTCGGGCTCCGGGCGCACGCCTCTTCGGGCGTCTTGCAGTCTCGATCTTGTCTCTCGGCTCGCGAAGCCCAAGCGCCCGGGCAGTCCGCTTTCTTTCCTCCGCTTCTCCACACCACGGCCCCTCCGGGTCTGTTGCTTAAAACAGGATCCTGAAATCCATTACTGGTACCATCTGATCCTTCCATCAGCTATCGCTGCAGAGCGCCCATGACCCTAGATGATCCCTTTGTTCCAGCAGCCATTTTGTTTCCATTTTTCGAGCCGGGCCCGCAGTTATACAGATGAGTATAACTTTGTGTCCGTGCATCCCATGTACACCAAAAGTTCAGCGAGTACGGCCCCCACCTTCATAGTCACGGATGTTAATTCACAGCACTGGCAGGCATCCGTGCGTGCACTTTTTCCCCAGGATCAATACAGGATCGAAGGAGCTCCTACGGAGCACGTCCCTTTACATGGCCGTCCTAGCCACGCCCCAGTGTCAGGTTTAAGTTGTTGCTCTGCAACACAGTGGCGTTTCTTTGCTCTGGTATTGTGGTGGCCTGTTTTTTCTCCATGGTCTTGTCTTGCAGCTGTATTTTGTTCTAGTCTTGATTGATTCAGTGCAGAGTTGTGCAGCGTTTCGGGGTACCCCTAGGGTGGAATTCTGTGGGACCAGTCTCGTGGCTGTAGCAGTGGTGTGACAGCCGGCTCAGCAGAATCTACTATTGGGACACTCTGGGGCTGGCTGCAAGTAGTTCCAAACTACCAACTGAGGTGAAGTATCAGGATGGAGGATCTATTTTGTGGGCACTCTAGGGGCTAAATGTAAACAGAAACTGAAGCATCAATTCAAATGATGTTTATGCACAGGACATAGAATGGTATGGGAAAAATGTACACAGTGTCTTGCAAAGTGTAGAAAAATCTCCTGAAACACAACGTACAAATCGGGTAGAATTCATTGAATGATTGTTAGAGATCCTTTTGAATAGACATGTTGTTACAATGTCAAATAAGTGAGCAACTGTTACTCAAAAGGTGTGACAGAAAGAAATCCATGAAAACAGTTACGGAAACATTTTTTAAGCATGACTGTTGCATTCAGCAAACTTGTCTACAAGAACCAATCGGAGCGTACATTTCTTTGAAATCAGTTAACAGTGCTATACTAACACATGCCAAAGAATTTTCCATCATAACTTCAAATATGTAGGCTCCACATCATGCTACTGCCTTGTCATGTATGAGCACCTAACCGAAATGCAGGAAACCTTGCACAACATTCTTTGCATAGCTTATACATGGCTAGTGTTGATTGATAGACTATTATAAAGACCTCCAGTTTTAGACCGCTTGAGCAAATTCAATTCTACACATCATGGAAGATAATGAAGGAGTATATGTACCACTGAACCTTGTGACAGAAATATTTAGGTACTGTGCTGCAGATCATTTGGACATCATTGAGGATACACTTAATGGAAAGCAAAACCTTCATGAAACTGATCACTTGTTATCAAGAATGTTATGACAAAGACAAATCACAGTCCATAACTGTGTATGATACTGTTAGGGAGAATTCTCTGTTTAGGCTGAATTTCCTAACCTAGTGAGTTCCCCAGGAGCTTTGCTGGATTTTTGGGGTTTATTTTTTTCTCCTGCCAAGAGTGAGACTCTTTTACCCTCTCTCTTGGGCATGATTTGAGTGTGTTTCTTTGAATCTAGATGTGTTTAATGGGCTATGGGGTATTTTACTCCATAGGGCTTCATGTGTTTTTGTGATGTGTGTTACACAGCACCCTCAGTGCAGTAACACAGGGGTGTCATAGTGACCCCCCCAGTATAGACTCCATACCCTGGGACTGACTACTGTCTCCCAGGGCATGTAAAGTCACCATTGACTTTACTAGTCTTAAATTCTGAACAGAACCAGTACAAACCATCATATTGTGGACGTACTGGCTGGGGCAATTCAATTGCCCCGGGGTCTGTTAGTCGAGGGGGCACGTCTCCGTCCCCCCTGATCGAGTTTTGGCTGGTGGCAGTGGATACTACTTATATTCAACCGCGAATATTTTCCTATGGGATTTCCCATTATTTTAGGCTACTATCTTTATTTAATTATTTACGGTAGCCTCGAACATACCGCCGGTTTATTTAATTAATATTAATTCTCCGGTTGGTATTTTTTGCCAAAACTTGATTCTAAAATGGCGTTTGTGTTCTCTTCTGTGACTCCAACCCAAGTCGAGCCCTTTGTTCCACTTTTTGGCGGGCTTCTCCACAGAAGCCCTCCAAAATGGTGCCACTCTGTCTGGGGTACTTAGTAGGGGTGGAGGGGAATTTAGGCACCCTGGACTGAGTTGCCTAGGCAACTCAAGTCGCACTCCGTCCTGATTGGCCCAAGTGGTGAGCCGGCCGGCTCACCACTTAGCATGTTTGAGTGACAGCTAGGCTGAGTGAATGGGGGTTTGCTGCATAAAAGCAGGACTTTGGGGACTGGAACTTCAGAAGTCGCCACAGGACCTAAGAATCCGACGAGGGAGAAGCTGAGCCGACCTGCCACGACACCACCACCGGTGGAGCCCTGCTGGACCGCCTCACCACTTTTCCCAACGACAGAGATCTCCCGCCGCAGAGTCTTCTTCCTTTGACTGGTGGGGATAACCAGTTTCACCGTCTTTTCGCCTTCCCGACGTACCTCGTGGCCGCCTTGCCAAGCACCCCGGCAACCGGGACACCAAGTTTTACCACGACCGCGAAACAAAGGTACCACCTTTAACCGGAAAACTCCACGGTTGGTTTCTTCCCTGGTAGTGCAACGACCTTCATCTTTCCTCCAAGTCATGATCTTCTCTTCCCCTGGACGACGAAACTTGCACCTACTACCAGGAACAACTGCCACCGATGGAGGGTCCTTCCCACGTAAGGTACCGTGTCCTGCCTGGCTTCCCTTGCTACCGACTGTACGGGGTAGATTTAGCCCCCGGCTTTTGAACCTGGGTTAGCCTGGGACACTCTGGCTAAACTTTCCTAAGCCTCTCTAAACTCTTTTTGAACCCTCTGCAAGACTTTCAAAGCCTAGTGTAACTGTGTGATCTTGGGCGCATTTGTGCTCTGCTCTCTCTAAGAGTGGGCCCAGCCTTTGGACTTTGGCTCACCAGTGACTTTTTGCTCTTCTGCCTTACTAACAGTGTTCCTGAATGTTAGAGTGGTGTACCTTTCCATATTCTGTCTTTTTCCCCTCCCTTTCTCACAAACTTATTGGAGTGCCATCTAGTTAAGCGCTCACCTCTGTATGATAATAAGTGGTGTTTTACAGTGACTTATCTGATAAGGAAAAAGGGGTGCATATATTACAATAGTAACTGTGTTTAGAATATTTTACAATAAGAGTGCTGGAGTGTTTCAAACCGTGTGTTTTTAAATAAATAATTATATACTTTGATACCAAAGCTTGGTCAGTGTTTGCTTGTATTGTGGTTTCTGAGTGCCTATTGTGTATACTTTACATACTGCCTAACTCTTCTTGAGGGAAGTCTGACTGCTCAGCCACAGCTACCAGGTAAATCTGGGTGGTACAGACTGCTACCAAGTGGGTTTACTGCCAACACCTGTAGTCTTTAATCTTTAGCAGTGGTCCCTAATGGAACTGCAAAGGTTTCTGCCTAACAGATACAAGTACGCTAAATTGTTCAGTATAGACTTTACCCTGCTACATGACAGACTGTATGCCTTATAATGCCCCAAAAGCTCCTAAAGCTAAACAGTATCCTTTTTTAAGGCATTTTATATGAACAGAAGAAATACAGATTTGAAATCCTTTTAAGTAGACTTAGCATGGCTTCTATACAAAACTGAAAAGACAGATGAAATGGTTACAGACTTCCAAAATGAATCTAGGAAAACAAATTCCTAACCCAAGTGTGTTCCAACCTGGACGGTTTTCAATGCATAATTCCAAGAAATGCTGAGAAAAATACCTTGCATATGTGTTCTGCCAAGTATACCAGATACCCATATGACCACTCAACTCATTTACTTTAACATGGCTGAACATTTATTTTTAAAAAAATGATTTCGGAAGCAGTGTTCTCATTACCTGGAGGTGCGCTTCATGAACGAAGCATTTTGAATTGCCTGCAGCCTATTTCGAGCCCAGCAGCACTGCGAGCCGAGCTCTTGCTGCTCCCCTGCTTCCTGGAGGAGGCGGGGCCTATCGCGCACACGTGAGCGATCACGTGACTTCAACCCAGCATTTACTGCCGGCATATCCGCCCGAGTGGCGTGTGTTCTCATTACCTGGAGGTGCGCTTCATGAACGAAGCATTTTGAATTGCCTGCAGCCTATTTCGAGCCCAGCAGCACTGCGAGCCGAGCTCTTGCTGCTCCCCTGCTTCCTGGAGGAGGCGGGGCCTATCGCGCACACGTGAGCGATCACGTGACTTCAACCCAGCATTTACTGCCGGCATATCCGCCCGAGTGGCGTGTGTTCTCATTACCTGGAGGTGCGCTTCATGAACGAAGCATTTTGAATTGCCTGCAGCCTATTTCGAGCCCAGCAGCACTGCGAGCCGAGCTCTTGCTGCTCCCCTGCTTCCTGGAGGAGGCGGGGCCTATCGCGCACACGTGAGCGATCACGTGACTTCAACCCAGCATTTACTGCCGGCATATCCGCCCGAGTGGCGTGTGTTCTCATTACCTGGAGGTGCGCTTCATGAACGAAGCATTTTGAATTGCCTGCAGCCTATTTCGAGCCCAGCAGCACTGCGAGCCGAGCTCTTGCTGCTCCCCTGCTTCCTGGAGGAGGCGGGGCCTATCGCGCACACGTGAGCGATCACGTGACTTCAACCCAGCATTTACTGCCGGCATATCCGCCCGAGTGGCGTGTGTTCTCATTACCTGGAGGTGCGCTTCATGAACGAAGCATTTTGAATTGCCTGCAGCCTATTTCGAGCCCAGCAGCACTGCGAGCCGAGCTCTTGCTGCTCCCCTGCTTCCTGGAGGAGGCGGGGCCTATCGCGCACACGTGAGCGATCACGTGACTTCAACCCAGCATTTACTGCCGGCATATCCGCCCGAGTGGCGTGTGTTCTCATTACCTGGAGGTGCGCTTCATGAACGAAGCATTTTGAATTGCCTGCAGCCTATTTCGAGCCCAGCAGCACTGCGAGCCGAGCTCTTGCTGCTCCCCTGCTTCCTGGAGGAGGCGGGGCCTATCGCGCACATGTGAGCGATCACGTGACTTCAACCCAGCATTTACTGCCGGCATATCCGCCCGAGTGGCGTGTGTTCTCATTACCTGGAGGTGCGCTTCATGAACGAAGCATTTTGAATTGCCTGCAGCCTATTTCGAGCCCAGCAGCACTGCGAGCCGAGCTCTTGCTGCTCCCCTGCTTCCTGGAGGAGGCGGGGCCTATCGCGCACATGTGAGCGATCACGTGACTTCAACCCAGCATTTACTGCCGGCATATCCGCCCGAGTGGCGTGTGTTCTCATTACCTGGAGGTGCGCTTCATGAACGAAGCATTTTGAATTGCCTGCAGCCTATTTCGAGCCCAGCAGCACTGCGAGCCGAGCTCTTGCTGCTCCCCTGCTTCCTGGAGGAGGCGGGGCCTATCGCGCACACGTGAGCGATCACGTGACTTCAACCCAGCATTTACTGCCGGCATATCCGCCCGAGTGGCGTGTGTTCTCATTACCTGGAGGTGCGCTTCATGAACGAAGCATTTTGAATTGCCTGCAGCCTATTTCGAGCCCAGCAGCACTGCGAGCCGAGCTCTTGCTGCTCCCCTGCTTCCTGGAGGAGGCGGGGCCTATCGCGCACATGTGAGCGATCACGTGACTTCAACCCAGCATTTACTGCCGGCATATCCGCCCGAGTGGCGTGTGTTCTCATTACCTGGAGGTGCGCTTCATGAACGAAGCATTTTGAATTGCCTGCAGCCTATTTCGAGCCCAGCAGCACTGCGAGCCGAGCTCTTGCTGCTCCCCTGCTTCCTGGAGGAGGCGGGGCCTATCGCGCACACGTGAGCGATCACGTGACTTCAACCCAGCATTTACTGCCGGCATATCCGCCCGAGTGGCGTGTGTTCTCATTACCTGGAGGTGCGCTTCATGAACGAAGCATTTTGAATTGCCTGCAGCCTATTTCGAGCCCAGCAGCACTGCGAGCCGAGCTCTTGCTGCTCCCCTGCTTCCTGGAGGAGGCGGGGCCTATCGCGCACACGTGAGCGATCACGTGACTTCAACCCAGCATTTACTGCCGGCATATCCACCCATGTGGCGTTAAGCCCTGGAGGCAGTAAGGGCTGGAGCCGCTGTTGTGCTGTTTGGCTGTGACCTGTGAGTAACCTGAACTTGGATCCCGCTGCACTGTACATAACACTTTATCAGCTCTAAGGGTCTGGGGTGGAGAGTCGGACTCTGGCAGCTCCTCAAGCTGTCGGGCGTTCCCTACCCTGAGACTGAGCGCTCCTCTTGGGTCCTCTGATAATTGTGGCTTTCTGCTAAAATTATTATTTTTTTAATTACGTAAGGAATAAGATCATCTCATCCCTAGCTCACAATACAGCTGTGTTTATAATTTTGCTTTGGGGTGGGGGGTTGCATAGATCCATTTCTTTCTGTATTTTTATCCAAAAGTGTTTTTGGGGAAAACTGGTTTCTTTTTATAATTTTTTGGGGGGCTGAGGTTGCCTTGGTTTTTATTGTAACAATTATTAGATTGCTGTGTTCACATTTTATTGATTGTGGTGTATAAAATAGGCATCGTTGCACCTTCAGTCTACTTTTAGCCTAATCCTCTTCTGTTAGATTCTTAAGTCCTCTGTTTTTTATTACTGGGTTCTAGTTCTCTCTGAATGACACGTAAGGGACTGCGAAGTCAGACAGCTATGGAGGCCTCTCTGGCCTCGACTTCGTCTGCTACTGGTAATTTACCCTCTGTTTCATCAGTTACTACTCTGTTAGAAGTTCCCTCCACAACTATAATGGGGAATTTGCAGCATGCTCCAGCAGTTGCCCCTTATAACCCTTTACTATTAAAAACCCTAGCCCAGGTTCAAATTCATGTCAGCGATAGGTCTGAGGTACTCAATGCTATGGGTAGTCTACCCCGCAATGCAGTCTACAATAGCTGCATCTTTAATGGAACTCATGATATCTCGATAGACACACAGGAAGAACGCCTAGCAGCTACCTTAACCTCTAATCTTGCGAAAGGGGCTTCCCCTCAAAAGGATAGGGGCCATTTGGATTACTCCAATAACAATAGGGTCAATTCTGTTCTCTCAACATCTGCCAACTCCCACCCCACGATGCCTATCTTATCTGTTAGGGCAGCTGACTCTGTAGCTAATGCCTCTGCATTGCCAATAACAACGGTTAATGGGAACACTGCTCTTCCTTCCACTGAACCTCCATTCGAGGTTAACTCGGCAACTAGGGCCATTAATCATACTTCGACTATCCATGTTAATCTGTCTACTAATGTGGCTGGTACTCCATACACGCCTACAGGGAAATCGATACCTCCCTTGTTTAAAACTCCATTTAATAAATCCCAGAATCCCACCCTCAAAACAAATTCCAATCTGGGTACCCAAGGGAAACCAATTCAAGGGAAAAACATTTCACACTTTTTTGGAAAGAGGTCCACATCTAGCACCCTTGTTAAATCTTTACACTCACTTCCTACAGTGTGTTCATCAGATCATACTAACCTAGTTGATGTAGTTAAGAAATTGGAGATTGAAGATCCTTCAGCTCAGGATATTGACGACATCAGCATTATAGAATGTGCAGACAAGGCAATTGCAGATAGCCACCTGGGCCCCAACTATAATAATACAAATAATGTCACCCAGCAAATCTGTGATGATTCCTTTGCAGGCTCTCCTTCTGATCTCATCAATTTTATTGATGAATACACAGAGAAACATAATTGGCTGAAAGAAAGGGGTCTACTCCCAGACTCAAAAAGGGATCAGGGTAGTGAATCGATTTTACACCACACTCTCAAGGAGGCAGATGAAAGAATTAAACTTTCCCAACCCACTATTTCGGCTCTGAATATGGTTCTGAGTTCCTTTGTGAGTCTGTATGACAATATATGGTCTGAGGTCAGATCTCACTCTCTCCTCTTATCTGAAATTTATTCTAGGTTAGAGGGCCTTGACAGATTTGAAGAGCTAGTTAAAATTATAAAGGAAGAACATCCACTTCTGCCTACACACGGTCATGACCCTACTCCTCTTAATCAACTACCCTCTGAAGCCCATACCGTACATAAAGGATTTACCATGATCACGCCAAGTATGCAAGAGGTAGTTCTAGTTAAGGGCCAGAGTCCTACGGTCCCTAAAGGTCCAGCTTTGAATTCATGTAGCCTACCCACTAAGATGCCAATAACTACCTCCGAGGGTCTGCGAAAGCTCACTGGATCGAAGCCAGTACTAACTACCCCTCACACTAAACTCACAATGGTATCAATGGAGGAGAAAGTCCAAGAGGAAGCGGCTGGTCCACTTGCTAACCCTATTGTACAAGGCCTTCCCCTTATGGGAGGGTCTTTAGAATTGGCAGATCTCCCCAAGGGTCCCCAGACCGCCTCTTCTCTGGAGTTCATATCTATTTCATCTTCAGAGAATTCATCTATCTCCATTGAACCCATCAAAGAAATCCTACATCAAAAAGTTGCGCCCTGTATAGGAAGGAAAAGGAAAATCACTCAGCAAATGAAGAAAACAAAAAATCAGAAAAACGTGAAACATTTAAATTCTTATACGAACAAATTTTTTAAAAATCTCTTCTTGGCGAATACTGTGGCTTCCTCATCTACTACTCTCGTACCGAAGGAGACTGGGAATCATGCTGATCCAGTGGCTTCTCGGACCCCTAACCCTATTACGGTAGTTACTGCAGCCACCGCTGACCTAATTCCCACTACAGCAGTTCCATCTCCCTTACCGGATGATGTGGTTGATGGTCTCTCGACTAACAACATTCCTTCACTAGTAAAGGGACCCAATATTGATGGGGTTGTGGACTCTGTGGCTTCTGGTACCCCGACAATTACTTCAAATTTACCAAAGCCTACCTCCGTTAATGCCTCGACTGTGTTTACTACTAATGCTATTGTCAAAGCAAAGGACTCCACCTCTGATGCAGTATCCCCGACTGTCTTATCTAGCTGTATAACAGGGTCAGTTCAGAGTCACTTAGAGACTTCTGGGCCAATGCCTACAGCAAATTTGGTTAACATTGATATGGTCAAACACCTTTTCCGGGAGATACTGGCTCCTAAAAGTGTATGTGGGGCAGTGCCTAAATCTAACTTATGCCTGCCCCTAGATGGGGCTTCTTCTACCTCGCCTCTACCTCTAGAGCCAACGCTCACTGTTGTCACTGAGGGTCTCCCAGTGAGTACTGAGCTTATAACAAGGGAAGGGGATTTGGGAGCCCTAGCAGAGAGGGGTTTTTCTGCCCCTCTCCCTTCTAATTCAGTTTTTCCTAGTCTGCCTATTGCCGCCCCGACTATGGACCGTGAAGGTGCCCCCTTTGGGCTCGATTCTGTTGGCTACAATACTTCTCTTAATTTCTGTGAAAGATTTCCTGTAGGTCCAAATGTTATTCAAAATAGGACTATACTAAGAGGGGCTAGGGGTCCCGACTTGGCGGTTGATTCTTTAGCTCAGTTTACTAAAAAGATCTCTGACTCCCTTCCTAATATGTCAGAACTAAAAGCTCCTCGGGATATTATACAACTTACCAGCCTCTGGGGCCAAGATATGCCAATCTGCTTAAACCGTGGTAATATTTTAAAGATCTTCCATCAACTTCCCTCGCTCTCACTTATCTCTAGCTATGACTTGGATAGCATTATCTTCCCCATTCATGACCGGGTAGATGTAAGTAATATTCTTAAATCAAGAGTGGTTTTGGATTTAATCATGGGACATAAGGAAGGGATAAAGCAACTTGGCTTTGAAGCAAATTTACTGAAATCCACTCAGCTCTCCAGTAACAATGGAGGGGATGCAAAATATAGGGATAATCTCACTATGGTATATTATCCGGATAGAGCCCCACAACCCCACGGGAGGCAATTTATGCCCAAATCAAATGGACGCTTTCGCAATTGGACACAGGTCACTGCAGGTCTGTGGAAATGAGTACCTCCTGACTAATCCAGAACTACCTCCAGATGCTCTTTCTGTGAATAGCTTTGGGTTTCTCTCCTGGAATTCTAGAGGTAACTCTCACCTCTTTACTAACTTAGACACTGTTACTTTGATCAGGGCTTCACACTGTTTCTTTCTTCAAGAAACTTGGATGCTCTCAACTCCCATTTTAGACGGGTTTAATATTTTTTCTCAAAATGCTAGACCCAGCCGGGGAGGTAGGCCATCGGGGGGTCTTCTCATTGGATTAAGAACTTCTTTGGGTTATAGGAGTAAGATGCTTTTGGATACGCCTTTTGGTATCCAGGCCCTGGAGGTGTTCTCCCTTAATCATACGGTTATTCTACTTTTGGTAAATGTATATTGGCACAAGGGAATTTCTCCTCTCGAGCCGTTTTTGCAAAAGCTAACGGACATGCTTCTTTCCTGGAGATCTGTGCATCCCAGGGGTAAACTGATCCTGGCAGGTGATCTTAATTCGGATTGTTCTATTTCTTCCGAATCCAAATATGACGACTTGGGACTAGCGTTGGAGGACGACTCCCGCCTAGGTATGAAATTCGCACGTGGTCGTTGTTGGAACTTCGCCATGGATTCAGTGGGTCTTACTTGTCTTAATGGTTATTACGACGCTACCAATTTATCTCGACCCACATGGCGTAGATCCTCATCAATATCTACCTTAGACTACGTGTTTGTAGATCACTCTCTCATTCCTTTCTCGTCTAATGTCGAGGTCTCTTTCAACTCATGGAGTGACCATGGTATTCTCCGGGTCTCATTTCTCTGTCTCCTTCCAACTAAGTCTCTGTCCGCGGGGGGACCTACCCATCTCCAAACTGTGGGACAAGGGACAGGGGTTCGTTGGTCTCCTCTTAATATCAGCCTATTGAATCGTAAACTGATCTCTTCTTTTAACCATACCTCTTTCTATTGGAAATTGGCAGTTTTCAATGCAGTCCATTTCGATAGCTTTCTCATGGCTCTACAGCGCAGTATTCACGGTCAGCTTAGGAAAGGTGTTTCTAAAATATCTCACCTTCATAGATTTGACCAAGAATTGGCTAATGTAAAGAGTCTCACTAAGAAACTCATTAGAGATGTACAATCCCTAGATATGGAATGGGCCGATAAAATCATAAAAATTAAAACCATCCGCCAAAAATATAAAAACTATTGTAAGTCCAGAAAAGCTTCTATGCTACAAAATGATGCAGATCATATGCTTGCAGTGCTTATAAAACGAAACCTGAGGGCATTTTGGGTTAAAGTATCTAGCTTAGATAATGCGGCGGTCACCAACCAGCTAAATCCCATCCCTGAGGTTCAATGGGTTGAGCACTACACTAAACTCTTTGACATTGGGGATGAGAGATCAGTTTCCTGTCTACTGGGGAATGACCGCTCTAAGGACTTATGGAAGCCTCTGACTGACTCCGAGACAATACTAGGACTCATCTCCAAAGCCAAGAAATCTAGGGCTCCTGGGCCTAACGGCCTTACTAACAATACATTCAAAGCTGAGCCAGCTCTCTGGGCTAACCTCCTCTCTCTGCTCTTTGAAGATGTTGTCAATTCCAGGAAGGTACCCACTAGTTGGCAAACAGCTCACATTGTTCCAATTTTCAAAAGAGGCCTGCGTAACGAGGTCAAAAATTATAGACCTATCTCGCTTATTGATGCGGATTGTAAGCTTTTTGCCTCTCTGTTGCTCTCGCACCTTAATGTTTGGATCAGGGAAAATAATATTCTCCCCAAACAACAAACAGGCTTTAGGGCAGGCCACTCAACTAATCTCAATGGTCTTATTCTCAGTGCCCTACAGACCTCTTCCTGGGGTAAATTTGATGGTCCTCTCTATGTTGCATCTATTGACCTGTCAAACGCTTTTGACCTGGTTATCAGGTCAAGACTATGGGAAAAACTAACCAAATGGGGCATTCCGGCAGGGCTTCTATCTCTTATCATGGCCATGTATGAAAATTCAGGGGTTCACATCAGGCTCGACTTGGCAGGAACCCTCTCTAGAAGGATTAGGACACGTATTGGGGTGAGACAAGGTTGCTCGTTAGCTCCCTGTCTCTTTATCCTTTATATGGCTGATGTTGATGACTTCCTGAGAAATGCAGGCATGGTGAGTGCTAAACTAGGGGATCTGAGGCTCTCATGGTTGGCTTATGCCGACGACTTTCTTCTTTTTGATAAAACTAAAGTGGGCCTGCAGAGGCTCATATGCAAATTTGAAGAATATGGTAGTCTTAATGGCCTTAAGATTAACCCGAGCAAAACCCGTACTATGGTCTTTTCAAAGGGGAAAATGGGGAATAACAAAGTATGGAAAATAGGTGGCGAAAATATAATTAGAGCAAACAAAATCATCTATCTTGGTTATTTGATTTTGGCTAGACCCTCAGCGATCGAACTTAGACGATTCCTCAGAAACAAACTGCTCCCTCTCATCTCCCAATCCCTCAAACTAGACAATAAATATGGTATGTTCTCCCTTAAGCCTGTAGTAGACTTTTTTAAGGGTAAGGTTACTCCAAAACTTTTGTATGGAATGGAATTCCACTTCACGGCACTTTTGACTTTCTGGGACTCTCTCGAGGGTATCTATTGGAGGAAAATCTTAAAACTGCCAAATTCCATTCCAATAGCAGCTATCAGGTATGAATTAGGGTTAGTCTCATTTCGAGCCAGGATTCTCTGGAGGATTCTATCACTTTTCTCAGCCTTGCTTTCTCCAAAACCTGACAGTCTCTATGCTGATGTGGGCCACATGATTTCTTCTCAGGGACATTTAGTCAAGAATTTATATATCAATGCTTTTAGTGATCTCTGTGACAAGACCCTGTTGGATATTTCCTCCGATAGGGACACCCTACTAAAGAATCCGAATATGGTCAAGGAGCGTCTCTTTTGTCACGACTGGAGTAATACTATTGAAAAATTACATT